>NC_135917.1:1393409-1993409 GCF_964194155.1 Cetorhinus maximus
TCGGCAGCCATGTAACCTCAAGTTGTTGCTATGAAGGGAATGAAGAAGTTCCAGTCATGCTGGGATGAAAGGGAAGAATTGAACCCAACTGAGAGCTGTTAGATCCAGGCTGGGAAGGTTGGTACTGGCTGCTATGGGGCCATATATCTAATGGACTTGCAGAAAGATAGATGAAAATTGGTTAGGGTTAACTGAGAGTTTGGAAATGACTCGATTTCATATGACTGAATGAGATGAGGCTTTTACTTGTCACTGTGGGATTCCTTTTGCTCAGGAAGCCTGGTTTGTGTCTGACTAGAGCCAAGAGGAGTGCAGCCACCAAGATTATCCTGCTCTCACCACAAAGGATAAACCAGCTGCTCTGTTGACTTCCTGGATTCATTGTCAATTTCCTGTAATTTAAAAAAAAACACCGAGTACTGGAAGTTGACATGCCTTTGTTTAATAGCTCAAATGGCATTGCCAGTGAAGGGTCTGGAGCAGCAGTGAAATGGAGGCCAACTATTCCCAGATTACAAAACACTTTGGAACTCTCTTCTGCAAAAGGCAATTGTTGCGAGGTTCATTGTTAATTTTAAATCTGAAACTGATAGATTTTTGCTAACCAAAGGTATGCAGCAAAGGTGAATATATGGAGTTGGGTCCCAGTTCACTAAATGGCAGAACAGGCTCAACAGGTTGAATAGTCCTCTCCTGTTCCTATGTCCCTGAAGCTGAGAGTTCCATGGTTTATGGAAAGAATACAACTTGCATCTATTTTACCCCCTTTAATGTAAAAAAAACTTCCCAAGGTGCTTCAGAGGAATGTTAATCATGCAGTAAATCAAAAAAGATATTCAGGGGGTGGGGGTGACTGAAAGCTTGGTCAAAGGGTGGGTTTTAAGGAGGTTATTAGATGGACGGAGTGAGACACCACCACCAATGGAGGGCTGAAGGGAGTGATAAGTTAAAGGTAGTGGACAGTCCAAAAGTTATTGATCTCAACACCGTGGAGGCAGGCAGGAAGAAGAGCTGTTCATTATTCTGGCATTTACACTCACTTTGGACAAATGTTTTGTGTCATTACTACAACCATTACCACTCCCATTGCCTTTTGTTTCATGACATCTTCGTCATTTAACCTCTTCTGCCCTCTACCATATCCCAGAATTTCCCTATTGTTCTTTCCTCCCCCCCCCCACTTTCTACAGCATATAGCCCATCACATTTCTAGCCTCCTTCAGTTCTGAAGAAGAGTCATATGCGACTTGAAACATTAACTCTGTTTCTTTCTCTACAGATGCTGCTGGACCTGCTGAGTACTTCTAGCACTTTGTCTTCATTTTAGATTTTCAGCATCTGCAATATTTTACTTTTGTTGTAGGAAGATGAGTACACTGTATTGGGGGGTTCAGAGAAGCAATGACTGTGGTAGTGATAAAATAGGGAGAGACTGCAGGTGAGCGAGTGATCAGGTGACAGTATCTTATACAGGACTACGCAAGGACGTTCTGTTACTCTGTCAAGCACCAGTGACTCTCGATTAGATTGTCAAACCTCAATGTGTAGATAGAAGAGTCATTGAGGCTCAGCTTCTTAAAGTAACTGGCATCAGGAATCCATCAGGATTTCATTACACAAACACAGGCTTTATCTTTTAGAGGAGCGCTGTCAGCAATTTTGAGCTTGCATGCAAGAAATTACTGTATCCATGCAATGTGGAATTAAGATAGTGATGGATCAATGAGTATGATGCAAATTTTTGCATGGGGGTTTAAAATAATTTTTGAACAGTTTCAAAAATGCGATTGAGACTGTTATTGAAAACTTAAAGGTTATAAATATTGGTGTGGATATTTATAACTTTTTATGCACTGGTAATTTAAAAACAATTCTTTCATAGCTTTAAAACTTGTTCTAATGGTTTGACATTTCTGTGGAAGCACCTCAAAACAGACGGTCAGAACAACCTCAACATGTTGGATTAGATAAGGGTGAAATGGTTACCATGGCAATGATTACTGACATAACTTTCTTTTTTGAAGAGGCAGAGGTCCCTTGACTGGTGCCAAGTCACAGTTAAAAGATTGTGTGTTTTGTCTTAAAGTTTCAAAAAAAAGGACTTGCATTTATATAGCAACTTTTACAACCAGCAGACATCTCAAAAGCACTTTACAGCCAATGAAGTACTTTTGAAGTGTAGTAATGTAGGAAATGCAACAACCAATTTTGCACATCAAGCTCTCACAAACAGCAATGTGATAATGAGCAGATCATCTGTTCTTGGTTATGTTTGTTGAGGAATAAATATTGGCCAGGACACTGGGGATAGCTCTCCTGCTCTTCTAAATCTAAACCATTAGAGCAAGTAGCTACCCTGCTTTTCTTTGAAATAGTGAGAGGGCAGACAGGCCTTGGTTTAACATCTCATGTAAAAGGCATTCCCTCAGTCCTACACTGGAGTATCAGCTGATTTTTGTGCTCAATGGGGCTTGAACCTAGAACCTTCTGACTCAGAAGTGAGTGTGTGCCACAGCTGACACATGCAGTTTCTTCACCATAAATTCTGAGCACTTCAAATTGAAACATCAGAATGTTCCGCATGAAACTTCCTTGCCCCCCTACACACCTTCCCCCTTTGCAATTCTCTGTCCCCTTCCTCTGAAGATGGTGACTTTTACTGGAGTACGGGTTCCACAGGATCTTTTTCAGTCCTTTGTGTAAATCTATATAAATATGTTTTGGCAGGCTATTCAGCCATGTTGTCCATTATAGCTGAGTCAGGTTCTCTTCTGTGCACACAGAAATAGGAGAAGGCCATTTCATTCCTCAAACCTATTCCACCATTCAGTTGGATCATGGTTGATCTTTACCTGAACTCCATTTATCCGCCTTTGTTCCGTATCTCTTGCTACCGCTACCTATCAAGCATTGTACTTTTCAGCAGCACGTCACTAAACATTGAGAAGGAATGCAAGTGATTCCTTTCATAGAAAACAACTTGTGTCCATATAACTCCTTTAACATAGTAAAATGTTCTAAGGTTCACAGGGGCAATTGTCAAACAAAATTTGACACACTGCCATGTAAGGGGATATTAGGACAGGTTAACCAAAAGCTTGGTTGAAGAGGCAGGTCTTAAGGAGCATCTTAAAGGAGAAGAGGCTTTGGGAAGGAATTCCAGAGCTTAGGATCCAGGTAGCTGAATGCATTGCTGCTGATGGTGGAGCATTGGAAATCAGGGATGCGCAAGAGGCCAGAATTGGTGCAACACCAAAATATGTGTTGTGGGGCTGGAGGAGGTTACAGAGATAGTGGTGCTGAGGCTCATTAGGCACCCTGGCTGATGTGAGCAAACTCCGCACAGACCAGTGATTGAATTGGGACCTTCCTGGACTTTGTGTTACGGTGCCATGTTAGGCAATGCACTTAACACTAAAATCCATCATAAAATTTACAGCCTTGAACTTGAGGAAATTAAAGATGGTGGAAACCTCTGAACATTTGGTGACTTCCAGCCAAAAGGTCATTGGTTTGGATCCTGGGTGCTGTCCATCACTTTATTACCTTGTCTCAAGTGGGTGACTGCCCAGCCAAGCTGTTTGTTGGAGCCTGACACAGGAGTATACTGATCTATAGGGTGGTGATTCTTGGCAAAATGTGGAGCCCAAGCTCTCTGGAGGAAGAGGAGGAGGCAAAATGACGACCGGGTGGTGAAGGGAGAAGACCAGGATGAATCTCACTGCTTTCTACATGTTTTACAATACAATTTTACTTAAAGCTATAAAACATGTATTGCTCCTTTTTTATTTTCAGTACTTGACTGAGTATAATGTGTTTTTATGAATTTTTTTTATATTGGGCCTCAGGCTGACTCTCTGGGACTCTCCCAATATGCAACAATGTATAGTTGGCCTGACAAATGCCTGCAGGGCCTTTATCAAAGACCAAGTGACACACTCTGACCCTGCATGTGCGGTTCTCTGTGTTCTCTGATACCCGTGCAGCGCCTCTCGTTTGTGGTTTTGCTGAGGTTTGCATGTGCTACTTTTCTTATTCTGCAGGCTCCTCTCAACAAAGTAGACGCATCCCTAAAGAGTCCATACCACCATACTTAGAAAGTTTGGATGCTTCAGAGTCTGCTACATGTTTCCAGCACTTTTGGTTTTAATTTCTGGAATACTAGCTTTCAAAATTTTCTGAAAATATGTCAAAGGTGGGAATTTGCTCTGTGTCCTCTGCAGTCTTGACTGCTTAAGAAACATAAAAAATAGGAGCAGGAGAAGGAGTCTGTTCCATGGGGGTAAGAGGGAGGATATTTTTTTTTTCCAGCCTTTAGTTTCACTTGAGATTAGTTAACTTTTTAATTGGGGATCTTTTTAAGTTCTGTGTTCACAGTCTAAATAAAGCACAGGAACAGCTTGCAGCATCTTTGCCCCTCAGCGTTTTAGAGAAAGAGTAATAGAGCTATACAGCACAGAAACAGGCTGATGCCATGGCATGCAATTCAGCAAAGAGTGTTGTGGTGTTCAGTTTGTCAAATATGTGGCTGCTAGCCAGAAAATGGGCAGGAGTGCTAGTTGTTGGGAGGTGTATCTGCAGATCAGTCTGAGTTCTGTGAATCTTCCTCTTGGTGACTGCTGCACAGTTGAGGTTTAGCTTGCATGACTTGAGGTGCCGATAACATCACAGAACCACTGCCTTCTGGTTCTCTCTTCATGTCGTCTATTGACTTCCGTTAGAAGCAGCAGATTGTCCGTTTATTGATGTAAAAAGACCAGATGTAGTTGAAGATAATGAATGAGAAAGAAGTCATGTTTTCTTTGAAACTCTTTCTTCACCACCCACCAACCCCTGAGGGATTGGTGAAGAAAGTTAGGACGTGTTTGATCATTAAAATTGATTTTTATTACACTTCTTGGTGGCAGAGAATCGAGTTGGCAAATTGAACCAAAAAAATCATCATGTTTGCAGCAGCAGCAATTCTACAAGATGGTAACTGAATATTGCCACTCTTGGCCTGGAGCCTGTTGCATGGAGTCTGTACTTAGGCCAACTACTGGAGGAATATGGAGCCCTGCTCTAGCATGGACCGGCAGCTTCAGGAGAGGAAGGGAAGAAATTGGAGGGGAAAATTGACAGGAAGTATATAAAAGTGGCTGTGCATTCAAGGATTGAACACAGCCTTGGAATTCCTGTAATACACACACACACACACAATGTTATATGGTCCACAATATCATAGCCCTCTGTGGGTTCCATGCCCTCAGTTTTCAACTATAACTCTCCTTGTGGATGTAGTGATCAGACTGTCAGGTATTTGCTGTGATGGATGAAAGTTGATGGTTTATAGGTTTTAATCTTTTAAAGTCCTTTTAAAGACTGACTAGTCAGGGAGGATAGAGGATTAGTGTCCCAGGGGATCGGCTATAACAATAAAAATTTCTATCTGTGCACTTGCCACTTAACAAGGGAAATGGGAGCCTTGAGAACAATAACCATTAAAAAAATACAGGCCCTCATAAAACCACAACCATATTAAGAGGACGAAGTACTCCTCATTGCTTAAACACATAGACAATTTAATTGAAAATGTCTTCGTCTGGTTTCAATTAAATAGAAATATCTGATTTAAAAGGTTCAATTATATTCTGATTGTAGGCATTTACTGTGAAATAATTTAAAGTAATTTTATTCCAAGGATAACTGGCATACAGCAACCACATTTTTATATTCCTAATTCCCTCCTTAAACCTCTCTGCTTCTCAACTTCCTCTCTCTTCCTTTAAAAACGCTCCTTAAAACCTGGCTTTGACCAAGCTTTTAGTCATCTTCTAATATCTCCTTATGTGGCTCAGTGTCAAATTTTGTTTGTTAACACCCCTCTGAGGCACTACATAAATGCAAGTTCTTGTCTCTTCACATAATACCTCCTTGGCGTTTTCACTGATTTCACCCTCCCTTGCTCTCTTCTCCTGGAGTCGCTAGCTGTTACTGGAGTACCCTTCCAAGGATATGGGAACAACATTGGTACCTCACCCAAATGGATGGCTAGCTTTAACAGGCTAGATATCCTCTCCCTCTTGAATGCTCGGGATGCTGAGATCAATTTTAATGCTGTCCCAGGAAGCTCAATAAATTGAGAGAATCTTGGGAGCTTCCGCTCCCTCAAGATAAATGAACCATACAGGCTAAGAAATGAGCCACTGGGAAACTCCCTATTATCATTCAATCTCTTACTACAGTTCTGAGGTAACCAGTAGTTTGTGTTTCTTTTTTAATAATTTGTGTCCTGTTGCTCTTCCCATCATCTGTATTTATAGGAGGGCCCTGGGAGTGTGTGTGTGTAGGGGGGGAGGGGGTGCGGTTGCCGCGAATGTGACATATTTACAGGGGAGTCCTTCTGGAATGCACCTGTATTTATAGGGGGGTGTCTTTCAGGAATATGTCTGTATTTACAAGGGGACCCTGGCAGTGTGTCAGTATTCACAGGGGGGAGGGGGAGGGAACTTGCAGGTGGTGGTGTTCCCCATGTATCTGCTGCCCTTGTCCTTCTAGATGGTAGAGGTTGTGGGTTTGGGCGGCGCTGTCGAAGGAGCCTTGGTGAGTTGCTGCAGTGCATCTTGTAGATGGTACACACACTGCTGCCCCTGTGCGTCGGTGGTGGAGGGAGTGAATGTTTGTGGATGGGGTGCCCATCGAGCGGGGCTGCTTTGTCCTGGACGGTGTCGAGCATTCTAGAGTGTTGTGGGAGCTGCACTCATCCAGGCAAGTGGAGAGTATTTCATCACACCCCTGACTTATGCCTTGTAGATGGTGGACAGGCTTTGGGGAGTCAGGAGGTGAGTGACTCTCCGCAGGATTCCCAGCCTCTGACCTGCTCTTGGAGCAGTATTTATATAGCTGGTCCAGTTCAGTTTCTGGTCAATGGTAACCCTCAGAATGTTGATAGGGATTTACAGGGGGTTTCCCGGAAGTGTGTCAGAATTTACAGGAGGGCCCTGGGAGTGTGTCAGTATTCAGTTATTCAGCAACAAGTGCTGGCTTTGCCAGCAACGCCCACATCCCATGAAAGAATTAAAAACAATTCACAAGGGGGAATCCCCAGGATTGTGTCAGTATTTACAGGGAGTCCTATGGGAGTGTGTTGGTATTTACGGGGTTAGGGGAGGAGTGTGGGGGGTGGTCAGTATTTACAGGGGTCCCCTGGGCCCCTGGGCCCCTGGGAGTGTGTTTCTATTTATGGTGGGGAGCTCAAATTGATTGCCCTAAAGTGGCTACTTTAGGCTCCCAGGAGCTTTGAATTCCCATTTTATTCTATATAGATACAAATCTAGAAACAAATAGAGGAAAAGTTATGTATGTTTAAAGAAACGGGGGTAATTTGAAATGAGAGTACTTCCTTCAATAATGGCAGAGGTCTGGGATGAGAAAACTGGGCCATGAGTGGAAAAACACTATCATTGCATTGAAACCCTGAGGAAATGTCCTTTCTATCCCAAGGGAGAAGGAAATCCTGTGAACTTCAAGATATTGTATCATAAACTGCCGTAAAGGACACGAGCATGAGACTATCCTGGTTTGGAATTGATCCAAACTAAATGCAAAGTACTCATCATTGTCTTCCTGTCTCATTGAGACACAAAAAATGCTTTGACAGGGAAAACAGCCCCCAGATTTCTAGAGGGATGCTGTTGCCTTTTAAGTATTTTGTGAGCCTTTTATTGGGGGTGGTGGGGGAATTAAACATGTGATCCAGTGAAGCAATTTGACACATTTCGTTTCAATTTTGCTTCTTGCCATTGTGATTAAAAATGATGCAAAGAGAAAAAGCCTTTTCATGCAGTCTTTCATGTAGTCATGAAGCCTTTTCATACCTTTTCATGTAGTTGATGCCCCTTTAATAAAGCCTCATTGAGTGCAGAATCTCGGACAATATAGTGGACCTTTCCCTGGTATTATGGTCATTATTACCAGTCAAGTTGCCCTGAAATCCACCGCCACACTTTCACTCTGCACAGTTGGCAAAGCTGAAGCATAAAGGTGCTCATTCTAGAAAGCCTTAAAACAAAGATTGCCTGTTTGTCCTGGTGGCTTGTTGGGTAGCTTTTCCCAGAATAGTTTAAGATGAAGATCCACCATTTTGGGGGGAAGTCGCCCTGTAGTCAATTTCTATCAAACCTTTCTGTCTTTTTTACTCACTGCGCATATAATGCAGATATTCCAGCCTGTGGAACTTGTGATGAGGAAAAAAGACTCGACCACACCCCAAAGGTTCTCCATTTTTTTTCTATTTTATGTTTCAGAGCTTTGGATTGTCACAGGCACTTCATTAATTTCTCAATACAAAATATCCTAGTAAACTAACTAGAGATCAGATGTTATGGATATTGAACAGTTAGTGATCGTACAGAAATAAGGGGAGAGTTGGAGATCAGTAGAAATATTTTCAATTTGTCTTGGCAAGTGTGTGTCTAGTGCCTTGAGAACGTTATTGCTCATGCTCTACTGAATTGATATCCTGCCCTCAGTAGGGCTGCCACCTTTTGACAAATCTGAAGGTGGTTGGAACTGTGGGATAAAAAGAAATACTTGCATTTCTACAGTGCTTTTCACAACCTCAAGATGTCCCTAAACACCTTACAGCCAATGAAGCACTTTTGTAGGGTAGTCACTGTTGTGATGTCGGTAACATGACAGCCAATCTGCACACAGCAAGCTCCACAAACAGCAATGTGATAATTACCAGATAACTTATTTTAGTGATATTGATTGAGGAATAAATATTGGTCAGGATACTGGATTTAACTCCCCTTCTGCTCTTCGAAATAATTAGAGTCATAGAGGTCTACAGCACGGAAAAAGGCCCTTCGGCCCATCGAGTCTGCACTGGTCAAACAAGTACCTAACTATTCTAATCCCGTTTTCCAGCACTAGGCCCATAGCCCATAATTGTCAGGGAATTTTTTATGTCTGTCCGAGACAACAGACAATGCCATGGTTTAACCCCTCGTCCACAAGACCGTGCTTCTGACAGTGCAGCACCAAGCGCCATGATTTCAGTTCCTATGTTTGTTTTTGTTGCTGGTGACAATTCATTGTAAATCTGAATTAATATCTCCATCATAAGCCGCAGATATAGGAAGAAAGGATTTGACTCCAAGTTTACATTTAGGACATTTTCAGGCAGCCCTCTCAAAGTAGAATTATCAGTTGAAAACTAGACAGCTAGCACAACCCAGTATTATCAAACCTACAAAAAAGACTTGTTTGAAATGACATTCAATAACCTGTTTAATAGCAAATAGGGAAGCAAGTACAAAAGAAACTGATCAGAAGGCCGACCAATCCCAGCATGAGGAGTTGCAGTAAAACTGGCTTTACTCTATCTACCTCAAGCCAGAGATTTGCATTGTGGAGCAAGGAATCTGCAATTTGTATATTGATGGTGTGCAAAGTGGAACACGCCCACTGGCAGTCTCCATTGACCATGAAATCATGAGATTGCAATGCATTTCCATGCTGCTGTTTGCTCCTTGCGCTCCTATTGTTTTTCAGCGAATGATAAATTGCCAGGAAAATTACCACATGGTCAAGTCACCTCAAAGTGGTTTTAAAAGCAATCAACAAACAAAAAGCCCCTTTCAAAAATAGAGTTGAACTACCAATCTCAACATAATCTACTTTGAATTATAACCTGGGTACAAGTCTTCTAGAAAACTCTGTAATTTACCCTTCATCACACATTATCATACAATGTGGCCCCCTGGTGTCAGTTTAAAGTATATTTCAGAAATTTAATTCCCCCCCCACCCACTCCCCAAGTAATTTCTTGTCCTCTTTGCTATAATTATTAAAACTTATAATTTAACTGTTCTCTTTTCAGTCTAAAAGCCCTTGTGGTAGATAAAAGCATCCATTCACAGTATGGTAAATTTATAAATCTCCTCAAGATAAGAATTGCTGCAAACACAGGGCACCTACATCGGGAATTAGGCATTTGAGAATAATCATTTCTCCGTTCTTTTCTCCCCTCCAAACCCACAAGCAAATTTCATCTGAAACTATTCATAAATTATTAACACTTTAAGATGAATTTTCAGCACAGGCTCCTAACACCAGGTCATCACACACTTCTCTGACACATTGTTTACCTGCTATAAATTGTGCTTTTTTGCGTTGGTGTGGTCAGTGATTTATACTTTTAAGATCATACACTTCTCTGTCCAGTTTTTGTTTGGGGAAGAAGATATTATGAAGATGCTGAATGTCTGTTATTTGATTTGTAAAAAGGGATACTGATAGCAGTAATAGGAAGAAAGACTTGCCTTGACATAGTGCCTTTTGTTAATGTCTTGTCAACTGCATTAAGGTTTGTTAATTACATTGTTCAGGTTAAGAGAAACAGGTGATGGATGGGTATTAATTGTCTTTGAGCACATATAAATAGGGAACAGCTGACACACTGGGTGGAGTGGGAGGAGAGCTGTGAGACTGAACAAGTCAATAATCTCTCTTGATAAAGAAAAGCTCCATGTTTTGGTTTCGGCTTCACCAATCGACTTGGATCCTATTAACACCTTTCATGACCTCAGGACATCCCAAAGTGCTTCATAGCGAACAACGTATTTTAGTGAATTGACGTCGCTATTGTAATGTAGGAAATATGGCCACCAGTTTGCACACAGCACGCTCCCACAAACAGCAAAGTGATAATGACCAGATCATTTGTTTTTAGTGTCTGTGCCAACGTCAACAGACCAGTTTATTGCAAGGCTAGAGTTTCCTTGTGCCTTAATGTCCTTTTGATGGTATTTTTACACTGGCACCTGTTTACTCTGTTCAGGCTGTGGGAAAATGGCACCTATAGGCCAGATCCTCACATTTAATCCTGATTCCAATATACACCCACAGAATCCTGGGCGCAGGATTCTAATGTCAGGACAAAGAAGCAGTTTCTAAGTATCAATGTGGGTGCTAGCACATAAACATCACTCTCTTGCAATTTGAACCAAGCAGTGTAAAAATGCTGTCTGTCTACTTTTGTCCTTCTGATGACTTTTGTTGAATAATCTTATTTGAACTATTGCTGACAATAACCTTCTTGAGGCAACCAGCTTGGAAGAGTTATTGAACCTGCCAGTACAAAGGAGCTGAATAAAGCTAGACATCAGCTGAACCAGCACTAGACAAAACACAATTTCTGCTAATGTTGCAATGCTTATTTCTGAACAGTGACTCACACTTTGTGACACACTTATTCCGTTACTTAGTTCTCTGTTGGTTTTTGTTACAATCAAACCAAATAACTGAGTTTGTGATGATACAAAGCTTCTGGGGTAGGTTTCTAATTTGACTCAGTGCCAGAAAGTCATGGGGTCAAGTCCTACTCCAGAGACTTGAGCACATAATCCAGGCCGACACTTCAGTCCAATTGTGAGGGAGCGCCGTGCTGCTGGTGGGTCGGCACTGAGGGAGTGCCGAGCTGTCGATGTTGCCTTGTTTCTTATGAGACATTAATCAGAGACCTTGTTTGCCCCCTCATAAGGATGTAAAATCTTCCACGGTGTTATGCAAAGAAGAGCAGGGGAGTTACCCCCAGTGCCCTGGCCAATATTTATCTCTTAACTAAAATTACCAAAACAGATTATTTGGTTATTATCCTGTTCCTGTTTGTGGGATCTTGCTGTGCACAAATTGGAGGCCACATTTTATACATTACAATAGTGACTACATTTCAAAAGTACTTAATTGGCTATGGAGTAATTTGGAGGTTATGAAAGGCTCTAAATAAACGCAGTTCTTTTCTTGAAAAGCCACCCCTAAAATTGCAGCAGATTTGACTTCTCTTCTCAGCAACTGCAATCTTTTGCCTGTTGGGCGGGCCGGTTGGGAGCAGGCACGGAGCCGATTGCCGCCGGCAGTTGGCTGCACACCACCATTTTATGTGGGCGGGCCAATTAAGGCCCGCCCAGCGTGACACACGCCCAGTAGCGCTCAGCGCTACCTGTGCGGGCGAGGGAGAATCGGGGCCTGCGCTCTTTCGCATGTACTCACGAAAGAGTGCAGAAATCTCGCTAAGGTACGGAGCTGCCTCAGGGAGATTAAGTTCAGTTTTAAAGTTTGAAAAATAGAAAGAATAAAATTATTCAGACATGTCCCCTCATGTGACAGTGTCACATGAGCTGGGACATGTTTATGAATTGTCAGCAATTTTGAAATTTATTTAATAAAACCTTCATGAAACCTCATCCCGCCCGTGGATGAGGTTTCATGCAAAACGCGAAGGCCATTTGGGCTCTTTGCCTGCCCGCCAACCTTAAGGTTGGACGGGCAGCCCTGACAATTAGGTTAATTACAAAAAGCTAAAAGCTACTGCGGATGCTGGAAATCCAAAACAAAATAAAAACAGAATTACCTGGAAAAACTCAGCAAGTCTGGCAGCATCGGCGGAGAAGAAATCAGTCAACGTTTCGAGCCCTCATGGCCCTTCAGCAGAACTGAAGCATAGTTTCAACAAGGGAGAAATATAAATTGGTTTAAGGTGGGTGGGGGGGAAGAGACACAATGTGTCTCTTCCCCCCCACCCACCTTAAACCAATTTATATTTCTCCCTTGTTGAAACTATGCTTCAGTTCTGCTGAAGGGCCATGAGGGCTCGAAACGTTGACTGATTTCTTCTCCGCCGATGCTGCCAGACTTGCTGAATTAGGTTAATTAGTTTATTAATGGCCTTACCAGGCCTTTGACAGTTTGGCGGGCACGCAGCCGACTCTAGTATGCACCTGCCGAAAGAAAGATCGGAATAATGCGCGGTGACGTTGGGACGCACGCCTGATGTCACCGCGCATCATTTTACATGTCGGCGTGCTGAGCCCGCCCCCGCACGCCAAACAGAAAATTCTGGCCATATTTTCTGCCTTAGATTTAAAAATGTTAATGATTTTGTAATTTTTTTATGGGGGGTGGTGTGCGGTTTGTTGGTGGCGATGTTGGCTGCAGGTTTCTTAAATTCACAGTTTAACAACATAAGTTTGGGATCCAAGGTTACTCATTCTCTTACATTTAGCTAAAGCTTTCAATGCTATCCTGATCCATGCTCTTTTGACTACAATTCCACATCTTCACTATGTTGGCAAATCTGGGCTTTATCATTTCCTTTTTTACAGCTGGGGCTGTGGAGGTAGGGCTTTCCTAGCATTCTTAGTGGCAGTGAAATCCTTCTATTAAAGCTATTGCACTTTATGACAGTGCCCTTAGTGCAGGCCTCAACTTGATTGGAAAGGGCCAAAAAGAAATCTGAATCTCCACTGGATTAGCAAGAAAGATAATGAAGGCAGGGCTCTAATGGGTTACTTTGCTTGTAACCATAGACATTTAGCCTTCTGGCTGCAAGTCACAGGTTGCTTGGTCAGGCTTCAACTATTTTGCCATCCCGCTACCCTCGCTTCACTACAGCTGTTTCAGGAAAGTGAGTCTGGTAGCTGAAATCATCTGATATGAGACTCAAGGAATAAAGATCAAAGTAGCATCACATGTTAGGAACACTTTGACTTGTGTGCTTTGAATAGCGCCACATAAATTATTATAAAGGGGAATTAATCCCAATTGGCAAATTCACTACTTTTATGTGCTTTTTACACCTTTTCATGCCAGTCCCAATCTATTTATCCTTTTTGTTAATCTGTTGGTTCTTCGTCCTCTGGTCAGACCACTTTGCTCTCTCTCGCTCTCTATCATTTAGGCCTCAGGGCTTAAAGAATTATGGGTAACAGGTAACTTTTGTTATAGCACCTTTTAATGTAATGAGAAGTCTCAAAGCACCTTGACTTGCATGATAAATGATGTTCATCCTCTCTGTACAAAACTGGTTTGCTAAGCAATTCTCTGTGAAGAGAATGTCCCTTTATTTTAGCTACCTCATTGTGTCAGACTCCATAGGATCAAAGTGATTTAGCAATGTTATTGTATGAATGCTTAACACATTTGTATCAAATTGCTTTCTGCTATTTTGACAGCAGCCTAACACCTCCATTTAAAACAGTGGAAAGAGTGCTTTCATACAAAGACATTAAACATTCATCTGATAATGTCACTGTCATTTCTAGGCTAGTATCTCCTCTCTCAGAGATTGCCCCAGTATTGTCAGTACCACACCCAAGTTTAAGCTTTAAAAAAGACAAATCGGCAGGAGGTGGGGCCAGTGGTGTCAGGGCTGGTCCTAACTCCTCTCAGTGCACAAGCCACCAGCAATGGCATGGCAACAGGCAGTGTTGAGGCTTCAGTCACATCAAGCCAGCTAGTCAAAGAACAAGGAGATACAATGATTTCAAAAAGTGTAAAATATTTTGCTGATGGTCAAACGAGTTGTCATTTTTACTTACAGCAAGTAACACAATTATTGAACAGCAATAAAATTGGCATTTAAAAATAGATTGTTTGACAGATGCAGACCCACAAATCTAAACTGCTTCCTGGAGTATTTGGAGAGCCTGGGTTAACCAAACTAGTATGGCCC
Source organism: Cetorhinus maximus (assembly GCF_964194155.1). NCBI lineage: Eukaryota > Metazoa > Chordata > Chondrichthyes > Lamniformes > Cetorhinidae > Cetorhinus > Cetorhinus maximus. The sequence continues at coordinate 1,407,907 of NC_135917.1, forward strand.
CAGAATTGGTGAGTTTGAATTTTTCCAGCTTATTAACAAACATCTTGGAGAGTCTTGGTGTTTTGACCTGTATGGTTTTGAGCCATACAATCAAAAAGAATATTTTGTATAGTCCACCTCTGTAGCTGAACCATGCCTGAATATTCATTAAGGCCAGAGATTCTATATTTGTTTCTTTACGAGATATTGAGAGTTCCACTGGGTCGGAGGGAGAAGAGATGTATTTGCTTTTTGCTGATTTTGCTGACAGTGCAGTATTATTGGACTGAAGGAATAACATTTCTCTGTGAACATGGTCAGTAGATGATTATTACTTATAATATTTGAAGTTTAATTATTCTCCCCATTTTCTCCCCCCTTGTTGGGATATAGTTGAAGGGCACTACTCTTCTTTCTCTTAGGCAATCCCTCGGGGTTGAGGAAGACTTGCTTCCACACTAAAAATGAGCTCTCAGGTGACTGAAGAGTCCAAAGCATGACCTATAGTCTCTGTCACAGGTGGGGCAGATGGTAGTAGGGGGGTGGGGTGCCCAGGTTGCCACACGCTCCTTTCGCTGTTGACGCTTGGCTTCAGCTAGCCCTTGGCGATGAGACTCCAAGGGGCATTATAGCCACCCACTGGCTGGGCTGGGATGCCACTGCCCTGTTGTCTCCCTGTGATCATGAGCAGAGTTCCCATTAAGGATTGTTGAATGGGAATCAGGATGAGGGACTCTAAATGTTTTCTGCCCAACCCAGGGGTAGGGAGGCCAGTAGTAATGACCCAGTTATCATCCTGGCTGAGATCAGCTAACTCAGCACAGACAATTGAAGCTGAGATTGTCCTGGTGTGTATAACTCATTACAACATGAGGCAGTTCATGAACCTCCTGAGGAAGCTTATGGTGATCGCAATATTTATTCCAGTGAACATCTGTTTTGATTTTTGTGCAAATAAGTACATCTTGAATGAACTCGTGTATATGTTGTTTGCATACTGCAAACTCCTATTTATTAGTTTACTCCAGTGTCAGAATGTTGCTATTTGGATAGTGCCATGGGATCTTTTATGTCCACCTAAGAGGGCAAACTAGGAGACATCCCTAAAGTTGAGTGAGTGATTGATTGGCTTCAGACAACCCATCTACCCAACCCTTCAGGCACCACCTGCTCCACTTGTGGCAGAGTCTGTAGATCACACATTGGATTCTCAGATGGCCGACAACTCCATTGAACCAGAATGGAAGCAAGCCATCCTCAATCCTGAGGGACTGCCTACAAAGAAGGAAGCTTCAGAACAGCATGGATAAAGGGTCACCATCTCAATGGAGGGTGTTGTGTGGTATGAGTGGCAGTCTGGCTGTATGGGAAACTCGGCAAGTGCCCTTGTGCATGGTTCTAAAGCACTGCATTATTAATACCTCCCCCCACCCCCCATTTTCAGTAAGAGGCTTGCACCCTTTCAGGGAAGCCAGTCTGCACATCTGACAAAGTCTAAAAGCCTTGGCTCATGTTAAACTGAACAGACAGGATCTGTGCATCCTCCCTGAGGATGTAACCAGAAACTAGAGCTGGCAATTTGCAATCCATGGGGCCTGAAGCGAAGGTGGCACTTGTCAGTTAACAAGGTGTCCTAGAGTCGCTAAAGTCAAACAACTGTAATCCTTTAGCTTTAGAATTCTCTCTGTTGTTTTACAAGAAACAAAAAGTACTGTCAGGTAAGAAAGTGTCTGAACCTGGCATGTCATCATATCTGTTGACTTTAAAATACAAACTGGAGTGCTTCAGCAGCAAGTCTTATTCGTCTGACCTCACCTTTATATTCACCCATGGGTCTCGTGCAACTGGCTGGAACATGAAAGTAAAGTTTTCAGAATTTGCTAGCTGTTGAGAAGGCCCGTGTGTGGGATTTGTGAATTTCCCCTTTTGTGTCAATAGGAACCTCCCAAATCCTTCAAGGACCTTACCCCTCTTTTTCTCGGTAATTTCTTCCAGCCCTACAACTCCAACTGAACCTTGTCTTTCTCCAACCCTGGCCTCTTGTGCTCCCCAGCCATTGGCAGCTGTGCCTTCAGCTATGCAAGCCCCATGCTCTGCACCTCTCTCAAAACCACCTCCATTTCCACCTCTGCTCCTTTAAGGCCCTCCTTAGAACCCACTTATTTGATTAATATTTTAATATCTCCTTCTTTGGCTCAATTGGAGCACTTTACAAAACAATATTCCTGCTTCTGAAAATACTTTTACAAAAAAAAGCTTTAAAAAAAATCCCACCTGTTATCCCTGCGTGGACAGCCACTTTTGACTGAAGCAATTGCTCCCTCATAGGATGAGACCTAACCCACATGTATGTCTCAGTGCAATGCATTAAAACTAAGTTTATCTACAGTAGAGTAACTATTGTCACCTATAAGTTTACAAAACGTGACCGTGGCAGTTAAGTTAATACAAACATATGAATAACTGATAGGTAAGGACCCTCTAGTCCATCCACAGAATCGTGATACCTTGTGTATCATATTACATGCGCTGCCTACCCATAATTAATAATTGAAATTTTTTACATTTTATCAGTTTTAGTCATTATTTTCATTTGCAATATCTTAAAATAATTTAATATTACAAATAGACATATAGAACAATAGATACTTAGTAAACATTATAGGTGTGCTGCTCTTTTAATACAAATACACACAATTTGCAATTCTGCAGTGCTCCTTACACGGACAACACATCAAAACATTGCTGATAAAAGAGACTTGCTGTTGAAGCTTTTCATTTTGCACTCATCAGGACAGATTCTCAAGAATACCAATTGTAAAGGGAACAGCAATTTATACTGCATGTGGAGAGCATGCTGATTAGTTGGCAAGTGAACTCTGGTAGAGGCGTTGCCATGGAGAATACACCTCAAAGTGCTTTACATTGACGAGTGCAAAACCGTGGATGCTCAGCAGGAGTAGAATGTTTAAAAATGAAGAGGAGGTTGGGAAATGAAAGGCACAATACAGAGGAAAAGCAATTTAAGCAAAGAGGTTGGGGAGAACTGATTAGAGTGGGCAAGACTGTAATGGCTATATGAAGGGACATCAGTAGTGAAGAAGTGAAAAACAGTAAAGACACTTGGTGTTCGAGGAGTGGCCAGGACATTCAGGAATTTGAAAATTAGGCCAAAACTTTAAGTCAACTCCCCAGGACATCTGTAGTGCCTGAGCTGAGAGAGGGAAAGGTGGTGCTAGCACTCCAAACCCCAATCCAACCCCCCCCCCCCCCCCCACCCCCCCACCCCCAACCCTGCCCCAAGGCTTATCCTTTTCAGCCTTTCCCCTGCAGAATAGTTACCTCTTTAAAAGTGATGAGTGTCTTGTAGGTGGCGGTTGGGAGCTGAGCATAATACAAGAGAAGAAACCAGTGGCAGCTTCAGGGACTTGCAGAGCTACTATCTATAACCTGTTTGGAAAGCTTGACTGTCGGGATTGGAAAGCAAATTTCATTTGCTGATGGCTGTCCTCATGCACTTCCATCATCATAGGCACTGAAGCAGTGCATTTCTGAAAGAATTAAGCTGATCATAAATTGGAATGTATTTGTCACTCCTGAGGCCTCAGCTCTCAATATTCTTGCCAGAAGTTGGTTCAGCCTTCAGTAATAAATTGTTCAGTTAAACACATTCATGTTTAATTCATTCATCCTATCCAACATGCAAAATCTTTAAAAAGATCTTGTCCTTTCATGAGCTGATATAAGATGCATTAAGCCCAAACTATCAAAAGTGCAACCTAAATTAGACCTATTTTGAAAGATCTTTCTGTCAAAGTTTTATGTGCAGTCAATTCGTCCGAAAACAATCACTGATATTCTGTTAGCTCAAAAAAGTGGAAAATTAGAAATTCTAGGACTTTTTTGAAAACAGCCTATAGACATAAGAACAAAAAACTAAAAGTGCATACTAATTGTGATATGGCAAGATCCGTCGATTAGCAGACTGTCAGCAACCTGGTCCTGACCAGGCTTCTTGAGCAGATGTTTGCAGTAGAAAAGTCCTAAGTTTTCACAGCCCTCTCGCGAGATCACACTTGAGGCTGAATATGACTCTGATCACAAATGACGCGACCTCCGTTTTTGAGAATTGGCATGTCTGCATGCCAAAAATAACCAATTTTCCTCTTCCCCTGCGCAAGGAAATAAACGTGCAGTTTCTGGATAAGTAAGGCGCACAGATGAAAATGGGATTTGGTCGGAAGCTTCAGTCTTGCGAGCAAACAATCCTGTAGCTAAAAGAGTAGAAATGAGTGAATGCTAGTAATACCCTGGCCTATGAGGCTGCAAATGAAAGACCAAGGATAAGCCACTCTATTGCACTAAAAGCACACCAGGCATGGATCAGAGATAGGGCTGTGCTGCCTCAAACTACAGTTCATCGTTCACTGTGTCATTGAGACAATCTGGAGGTCAGCAATCTGGACTGGAGAAGCAGCAGGTTCTCCTGCAGTTAATTGGAAACCCTGATGTAGCAGTTGCTTGATTATTAAAAAGAAAAACCCAGCCACGTTCAGTTGCAAGTGGAGACTTATTAATTCGTTCACCTGCATTAAAACATGTCAAACACTTCACAAAATGAAGTGGCTTTGAAGGACTGTTACGGAGACAGGCATGGCAGGCGTTTTGCACCAACAACATCTCAAACAGCGACAAAATGATTTGACCGGTTAATCTGTTTTTTTAATGATGTTTGGGGATACTACGCGATGACGTAGTGGTATTGTCTAGCCTGGTATTGTCTAGGCTGCACTAGTAATCCAGAGACCCAGGGTAATGCTCTGGGGACCTGGGTTCAAATCCTGCCATGGCAGATGGTGGAATTTGAATTCAATAAAAAAAAATCATCTGGAATTAAAAGCCCATTGTTACAGAAACCCATCTGGTTCACTAATGTCCTTCAGGGAAGGAAATATGCCATCCTTACCTGGTCTGGCCTACACATGACTCCAGACCCACAGCAAAGTGGTTGACTCTTAAATGTCCTAATGGCCTAGCAAACCACTCAGTTCTCAAGAGCATTTAGGGATGGGCAATAAATGCTGACCCAGCCAGCGATGCCCACATTCCATGAACAAATTTTTAAAAATGTTTGTTTGAGGGAAGAATTTTGACGAAGTTAATGGGAGAACTCTCTCCATGTTTCAGTTGGGAAAATAAAGGTGTGTATTTCTATAATGCCTTTCATAACCCCCAATCCCAGGACATCCCAGAATTCTTCATAGCCAGTGAAGTACTTTCAAGGCGTAGTCATTGTTGTAATGTAGGAAATGTGGCACCTAATTTTTGCACAGTACGATCCCACAAGCAGCAATGAAATAAATGACTAAGTGACCTGATTAGGTGGTGGTCATTGAGGGATAAATGTTGGCCACGACACTGGGGAGAACTCCTCTGTTCCTTTTTTAGTAGTGCTATAGGATGTTTTACATCCATCTGAGAGGGCAGATAGGGCCTCAGTTTTAACATCTCATCCAAAGGACAGCACTCCCTCAGTACTGCATGGGAAGTGTCAGCCTGGATTATGTGCTGAAGTCTCTAGACTGGGGCTTGAACCTATGACCTTCTGACTTGGAAGCAAAAGTGCTACCCACTGAGCCACAGCTGCTACTGAATATGATAAAACCTGAAATACACTGACAATCATCCAGATTGAAGACAGCACTGATAATGTCAGACTCATTCAGTACTGCAATGAAGTCTCAGCCTACAGTATAAATGCAAACTGATATGTGCCTCAAATTTCTAACCATCTGATTCCAAGGCAAGAGGCTATGAGTGACTTTCAGTCAGGGCAACACATGGGGCGAAGGTTACAATTGGGAATTACAATTGACTTCTGTACACCTGAACATGGGAGTCAAATATCAACCAGAGCCTCATGCTCCTGAGTACTGTCCAGCAATGATTTAAGTGGAATTTAGTAACAAGGAGTACTTGCCCAGTCCTTGCTTGTGCAACTTTTGACCTGTCTTCCTGCCCTTAACTTTTAGAATTTGCTAAAAACAAAAAACTACTGCGGATGCTGGAAATCCAAAACAAAAACAGAATTACCTGGAAAAACTCAGCAGGTCTGGCAGCATCGGCGGAGAATAAAAGAGTTGACTTGAAACGTCAACTCTTTTCTTCTCCGCCAATGCTGCCAGACCTGCTGAGTTTTTCCTGGTAATTCTGTTTTAGAATTTGCTTCTTGATCTACCACCAGGAACTTACTGTATTCCTTGTGTAATTTACAAGAACAGTCTGACATAATCTGAGAAAAGTGACGCATAAGTTTACAAGTATGTTTTCCTTTTTAAAAAAGCTTGTTTAGCATATTTAGTATTTCTTCGGTATAATTTATAAAGGATGATGATGTTGCACTTCTGAAACTCACTTGCAACCCTGTTTGTGGTTCTTTCAGGTTGATTCACTGTGAATTGTATCAGTTAGCACAGCCTGAGTTTAGAACAAAAATTTACCCTGCAATTCAGTTCAATTGGATTCAATCCACCAGGGAGGGAAGGCTGAGGTTGTGAATGGGTGGGGGGGCCTGAATTTGAGGGTGCCAAGAACGGCACTGATGAGAGCAATGTGAAGGCCAGTCGGCTGCTGAGATGATAATTGCCTCTTGAGAGCAAAAGGTAGAAATGCAGGTGCCAAAAAGTATTTTCATATTTCCCTGATTTTCAACAACTGATAATTTGGAACTGGGAATCTTGAGAAAATGGCAACTCACCATTATCAGCAGTCAGTCATAGGTGTACCAGGAAAATGGACTGGACCATCCTGAGCTACTTGAACCCCTGCTCTCCAGTTACCCTCGTTCGAAAGTTGGTGGACATTCGGTGAAGAAATGAGTGGGTTTGGCTGTGATCCCCTTTGTAGTTGAATAACCTGCCAGCACACTCAGTCCATACTTAGACATGAAGAATTGGACCCTTTCCCTAAAATTGGCCTGTTGGGAGGAGCCAAAACTCTGCCTCTCACCAGCACAATCCCTCAGGATTTCTGACCCAGTTCCAGACTGCAAGATGTTATTCATAGTGGGCAGCTGGGTCTGTTTGCTGAAGTTAGACTGTGAATCCCAATCCCAGTGTGCAGATCCAGTGCCTATTTGCAAGAGCTCCCAGGCTGAAGTGTCATTCATTTTTAATTCACTATCAGAATTTGAAAAGTGTGATTTGCTTTCAAGTTTCTCGAGTCCTGCCAGTTTTTCCATATATCAATGCCTTAATGTAACTTGAGATACAGATTTAATCTACTCAGTGCTGTAAACCAGTATTCAGTTTTTTTTTATCACATTTAAAGATGGTACTTTTTATTTAATTACTTATGAGTCAAGAGTTCAACAAGAAGGTCTTGGAATATTTCTTTTTTTTGTCTGGGTGCCGAATTTTATCTGATCATACTTTTGTGAAGCACCTTGGGAGTTTTTTTTTCATTAAAAGCAGTGTACAATTGTAAGTTTTTGCAATTTTTGTAGTGCTAGAGCAGCATGACCCTTGATCCTTGGTAATCGACATTGAAGTTTGAAATTATGATGATATAGATGAGGCTCTTGTTCTTTGTGTTTCCCTGTCACTCAGTTTGTGCAGTTAGAACATCAAATCATGAATGGTGCCAGTCAGGACTAGTCTTTGTTGCATTTTGCCCATTTTACAATAGTTTGAAGATGGGTTGATTTTTTTTTAGTCCTTTAGCCAACTTTTATCCTCTTCAGTTCTGTGTCTTCAGGAACCTTCCTGTTATACAAAAACCTACAGTGTCTACTTATGTTTCCTTATACATTGAGCTCATGGTTTGGATCGTCTATGCCAAGCACCAGGAGTTTTGCCCAGTGTGGACAAGGTTGAGCTTGGCTTGGCTGTGTGCTGCCAGCACACACACACACTAGTGCCTCACAGAATTATTTAAACATGAGCGACGACAGTGGGTAATCACCATTCAGGGAACTATATTCAGGAGAAGAGAACTGGAGGGAGAAGAACAAGGAGAGCCAGAGGAGTTGTTGAGTGGGAAAGAAAATATTTGGCAAGAAAGACCAAGGTTCCTGGAAACCACTTCAACAGTAAAATAGATGTGGAAGCTCCACTGGAGACTAGAGAAGATAGTGAGGATAAGAATGAGACTAGATGAAGGTGGGCCAAGAATGGAGTCATCAAAAGCATATTTAATCATGTCTTATCAGTACAATGTCTTGTTAACTTGACAGAATCATAGAATAATGCAGCATAGACAGAGGCCATTTGGCCCATTACACCTTGACTATCTCACTTTTATCAGCAGTGTGTTTAGATAGTCACATTCTTGGGTGAGGAGGATAGGACAATTATTTTAGTTTGGTGTGCTAGACTTGACAGAGAGATTATTGGAAACATGCAGTAAATTGAACAGGAAGTGGCTTTGGGTTTTTCAGACAGTTGAATCACAAACTGAACCACACTATGTATAGTAATACTGTGTAAATAAAATGCCATCTGGATGCCATATATTAGAAAAATTGTTAACCTCCAGGGACTCTCAATACTACAATGTACAGGAGGTTAAAAAGTAAAATGTCATACACTCCACTAAATGCTTCATTAATTTAATCACACCTACCTAGAAAGCTTTATTTTCCAAAAAGTCTAACTAGTAACGGATTTTACGAACTATTTAACCATGGTGTCCATCACCAATTCAAAAACAGCACTCACCTTAAAGGAGGTACAATTACATAATTTGGCCTAAATTAGTTATTTCCCCCACACCCACATTTCTCCACTCTTGTGTTAAAGGTGTTGATCCTCAACCAGCCAGCACCTCCCCTCATGTGACGAGTCTTCACGTGTGAGCTTTGACATTGACTTCTGGTAGATTATACGAACAAGGGCGTTACAATCCAGTGTCTTCCTGTCTCGGCCAGTATTCATAAACACAGACTTTGTAGCAGGACAGAAAGCAGGGGATTGCATTTATATAGCATCTTCGTGACCTGAGGACATCCCAAAACACTTCACAGCCAATGAGGTACTTTTGAAGCGTAGTCACTGTTGTAATGTAGGAAATGCAGCAACAGTTTGCGCACAATAAACTCCCACAAACAGCAATGTGATTAACTACCAAATAATCTATTTTAGTGGTGTTGGTTGAGGGATAAATCTCGGCCAGAACATAGTTTGGTATGTACAAAACACACAATAAAGAGTGCTGTCAGATTTATTGGATTATGAGCAAAGTGGAATTTCCCCCATCGTGTTAACAAAACAATAGAAATTAAATTAGCTGACACGTGAAACCAGTGCCTCAGCCAGGTGCAGTGTTCGTTCTGTCAGGAATCCTCCGAATGATGTGCACTGTTTAATATTGCTATGTGCAGCTTGCAAATGCTACTTCATTGCACGGGTGATTTGTCAGTCCGTCTGCCCACATCAATAAAAGTAAATAACCCATGTGTTTTAAATGTTACCAAGACTGTAGTGTTAACCAATTCGACCTCTTCTGAAGGTCTCCCTAGTCCTTGCGCTATTTGAAAGGCATTCACACTCAGAATAGGGTCTGCTGCATCAAATAGGGTACCAGGGTGCTCTAGCCAATAGACTTCGCCATGGCAACAGTGAATGCTGCCCTATGATTGGCCAACTCGAGGTGTCGTTTAAGATAGCTGAGCAGCATCTCGGAGTCTGATCCTGTGAATGCCTGACTTTGTGTGTGTGTGTCTTACTGTGTTATGGGTAAGGAGGGTAGTTAGCGCTTTTACAGTACCTGTGCCGTGGGCAACAGGCATTCAGTGTTCGTGTTACTGATAAATTACCAACATAAAAAATCTAAACTCAAGTTCTACTGATGGCCAACATTTTACATGCCCCAAGAAAGGTCCAAAAATCCTCTTGCCTTTCCTCTATCTGCCACTAACGCACTGTGAAACAGATAGAGAGACAGCAGCATTAATGAGCCAAAGACTTGCTCTTAAATACTTCAACATAGAAAAAAAAATACCGAGGCAGGATCACATCCATTGGAACAATTTAGAGCCTTTGGATTCAGGACGTCTGTTCAGGGTCTGAACCTGATCTTTATACTTGACTTTTGAATCCTAAAACCAGCTTGATCCCAGACAGTGCCATTCCAGAGTCCTAATGCGGATCCCTCTGATCCTCGCGAACTGGAAAGATGAAATTCTGTGCAGTACTGAGTACTGCCCAGAGATGGCTGAATGCCCACAAAGAGAATCATCTCTTGCTTCCTGGTCATATTGCACGAAATTATCTGGCCCCACACTGTGGGCGGAATTTTACAGCCCCCTCCCGCAAAGTCAGAGGAGTTTTGAACGACTGGCCGCATTTTACGGCCCCGTAAAATCCCGCCCAGCATTCGCTCCACCCGAAATCACAACTTTGTATTTCCCGATGCATGTGGGCGAATTAAGGGATCCTAACCGGTTCAACTCCGACAACATTCGCCTCGTCGAGCGATCAGTTGAGGAAAGACACCAGGCTTTGTTCCTATTCTGCCAGGGTTCAGCCCCCAGGAAACAGAAAGGTGACACACGCACACATTTTGTAAGGCTTCCTGACCGAAGACGTCCTTGAGGGATTTGGATAACCCCGAAAGCGCTCGCTCATGACCCCAGTAGTAACAGTCTTGAACTGCCAATTCATGTTCCCTGCCTGTCCCCCACCCCCACCCCATGTGTCCCTTCCTCGTGAAGGTCCTGTTCCAGCCTGTGATCCTGCCGATTTCATAGCCCTGATACCAGCATCCCTCCTTTTTTGTTGTTGAAGTTTTTGCATTTTTGTTTTGACACCTTTGGAATAACAGTCCCCCAGCTCTACTCGCTGGGAACTACTGTGTGTAGCAGCACATTTTTATTAACTGCTCGTGTCCCTAAATTTGTACTTGTTAAACCTCCTTGTATTCGTGCTTTGTTGCATTAAAGTAATTTCAGTGATTTGTGTCTAACGACCAGATGGCAATGTCACTGCAAGACACAATAGAGGCCCCAATCACTTAATCCCCGCCCTTGTATATTATAACCTAAGTAAGCAGCAGGCTTATGCATTATGACGGAGGACTTTTGCGTTGTTTCATAATCCTTACTTGGGGAAAAGGGGCATGGTTGTCTTTTTGATTCATTTTTTCTGCAGAGTATAATTGGAAATTTGCTCCTTTTATGGTGGGCCACATACTGTGTGGTTTAGCTGTGATCCGAATAGGCTCTTGTCTGATTTCTGCTCGCCTTCCAATAGCTTTGGGGCTTGTAATACAGTCTGCTCCCTTTGTGATGGATGTGCAGTGTATGCTTTTATTGCTATCTGCTCATCACAGGCTCCTCCAGCCCCACAATGTGCCGAATTTTCTTCTTCAGAACGTGCATTTTATTTTTCTGTCATGTACAGTTTGCAAAAGCAGCTTAATTTATTTCCCCCTCCAATGTTCGTCCTTGCTTCACCCAAAGGCTTCGACCCCTCCCGGCAACACGCCACGAAGCAATGCTGACCTCCACTATCTCATCCAAATGGCCAGATTTCGGGAGTGAGCCTTGACGATCCGATTGGGCGGGGGGGCGAACGGACATCACAGCATAGTTCAATAAGATAAAAGCAAAATACTGCAGATGCTGGAATTCTGAAATAAAAACAGAAAACACTGGAAAGACTCAGGATAGTTCAACCCTGTCCTCACCCTAATATTCACTGGTCTGCTGGTTAGGGAGCAGGAGCAGTGAGTTTGGTCGATTTTCTCCTTTGTCTAACTCTACAGCCAACTGTAGTGCCTCTACCACAACCCAGACTGAAGTCAGCATAGACACAGGAACAGGAGGAGGCCATTCTGCCCCTCGAACCTGTTTAGCCATTCAATCAGATCACTTTAGCTCTATCTACTTTGGTTCTGTAACCCTTAATCACCTTACTTAACAAAAACCTATCAATCTCAGTTTTGAAATTTTCAATTGACCCCCAGCCTCAACAGTTTTTTGGGGAGAGAGTCCCAGATTTCCACTCCCCCATGTGTGAAGAAATGCTCCCTGACACCACCCCAGAATGGCCTGGCTTGAATTTTGAGGCTATGCCCCCTTGTTCTAGACTCTTTCCTGCCAGAGGAAATATATACGAACATACAAACAAGGAGCAGGTATAGGCCTGTCTACTTCATCAAATCCTTTGGTCATTTTAATCAATTACATCGCTCCTTAATCTTCTATATTCAAGAGAATACAAATGTAACCTGTGCACCCTGTCTCCTTAATTTAACCCTTTTAGCTCTGGTACCCAAGACCTTCCTAGTCTTTATTGCTCAGTCACTCTGTGTTCAGCTCAGAGCCATTGCAGAGCAAAGGTCTCATTTAATAAATAATCTACATGGGTTATTAGTTTTGGAGAAGACCTTAGCGGCAGGGTCCAAACATATTTGTCCCATTAAGGACAGCACTCCAGAAAAATGGCAAAGCAGAGTACAACAGTAAAGTACTGTGAATCACAAGTTATGTGTGAAGTGTGGTTTAATTTCTTTATTGAACTCACTGGTAAACATTGCCTGCATGCTACTTAAAGCAAACATTTTCATTGAAGCTTGCTTAAAGCTTTTCAGTGTGATTACTGCAGACTTGTTTCTGTAACACTCACAAGAATGTGTCACTACCTGTAGTGGTTTGGAACTTCATTGCTTATGGGCTGTGGTTTAAGTGAACATTAATGCTGACATTTTAGTCCCAACTTCTGAAGGTACTCCGGTGGTGGGTTTGGAGGGCATGGGGGTGGGGTGGTGTTGGTGGTGGTGTGGTGTTGCGTGGATGGCTGCACACACTTTGCAGCAGAGATTTACAGATCAAGTCAAATTTCCTTCTCTTCCCTAATCCTGCAACCAACCCTTGTGTCTCTAGTCACTGACTGAGGCCAGCACAGACCAGGGTTGAACATGGAGTCTTTCCAGTCGGAAATTAGCCAAAGGTGAAGCAAACAAGATCTAGCAGCTTTAGTGGACTCCACATGTGCACCCAATACGGAGAGCAGCAAAAACCAGTAGAACATTGAGCCAGTCGGTGAGGCCAAAACCAAGACACAGAGCTTTTCTTTATTGAAAGAGTTTATTGACTTGTTCATCTCGCAGCTCTCCTTGCACCCAACCAGTGTCCCTGCTGTTCCCTATTTATATGTGCTCAAAGACAATACCTTAACAATGTAATTAACAAACCATAACTATGTACTTGACATTAACAGATTCCCCATTTCTTTAAATTAAAACTTTTGAAAACGCAAGAGCAATTTGAAAAGAAGCAAAATGATATTTTTTCATCTTTTATGTCTCACGTTATAGTACAACCAACCATTAACTTGGTTGAGACGCTCCTGCTTGGAAGGATATACAGGTTGGTAATCAACCTGTTTGGTTACGTTATGAAGGTATCTTCCACAGCCATCCAGTCCTGGAGTTGGACTTGAACCCAGAGCTTCTGGTTCAGAGGCAGGGATGCTACCCACTGCGCCACAAGACCTTCCCTGGTCAGACCACTGCTTGAGCATTGTGTCCAGTTAAAGTCACAGACACTGAGGATATATTCATGAAGCGGAGGCAGTGTAGGGGAGGACCACCTAAGTGATCCCTAGGGTCTGAATTATTAGGAAAGACTGGAGAGATCAGAGTTCTGAAATTCCTCTATTTGTAATTCTGCAGGGGCCCTCCAGCACTGACCGTATTGAAACTTGCCAGCTCAGTGGGAGGATGGGCACCTCATTTACAGGTGTCAGGTAGGCATAAGCGCCACTTCAGGCACATTTCTGGCACTCACCTGCCCAAGACTGTTGGAAACCCCTGGTGCTTACTTTTCCTGGGGAGGGGAGGTTGCTCAGGTGCAACTACCTCAAGCCCAAAAAATGGTCCTTTCGGCCCCCTGAGCAAGGGAACCAATATGCACTTTCTATATATAAAAAAACAAAAATTCTTTATGGGGGATTGTGATTGTCTGGAGTCCACATACATCCCTGTGCAGGCAGGTTACCCCCATTACTTGGTGTACTGGTCACCACTATCACACCAAGTCCAACTGGAGCCTGAGGAGTGGGCAATCTGGGTTTGGGGAAGGCCCCTGGCCATCACTTACCTTGCAAGGCATGGATGGAAGTGCTGCCCTTGCAAGTCAAAGAGGAAAGTCTAGTCAGTTCAACCAGGTTCCTTGGAACCTCTGCTCTGATGAAAGGTCATCAACCTGAAATGTTAACTCTGTTTCTCTCTCCACAGAAGCTGCCCGACCTGCTGAATATTTCCACCATTTTCTGTTTTTATTTCAGATTTCTAGCATTCACAGTATTTTGATTTTGTCCATGGGATCTCTTGCTGGCTTCCCACTAGATACAGTAGGAGACCTGCAAAACTCCTGTGGAACTTATTTTTGGTTTAACAACACAGAAAGGAACCATCTGAGAGGGGATTTTATACAGACATGCAAGATAGTAAATGCTATAGCAAAGGGTTAATCTGGAATATTACTTAAATTAAATTGAGGGAAGAAGATAAAGGGCACACACAGGTAGAAACTAGTAAAAGGAAAATTTAGGACTGATATCAGGAAATTATTCTAAACTCAGAAGGGTGATCAACACTTGGGAATGGGCGTGCCAGTAGAGTGGCCGGGGTTGAGAACCCTAACCACCAAGGTGCTTAATTTTTATTTTAAAAGCATGTTTGACTATTTATTTTTGTCTGTAGCAGACGTTTGAACTATATGCTGGCTGCTGTCGTCTGACATTAGGCAGGCGATTTTTAAAAATATTTTTTAACCCACTGGTCACTACTTAATTGACTTTATTTTATTTTTATTTGCTGCATTGCAGACGCCATCTCTCTTCATTTTTGAGACGTATACAGCCGATTGACTTGTTAGATTTGATGTTGAAGATGTTATATTCCTGTCTACTGTGTGATTTACTTAAATTGTTATTGAGATTGACAGTTATAGTCTTTCCATGATTTTAGGAGGTTTTGTCTTGCGCATGCTCTCTCTTACTGTCTCTCTCCTGCCCGTCAACCTGGTATCCACCCATTTTCTGACTGAAATTCTGAGTGTATTTTTTGTGTTGTAAATTGTAGCTCACACAAACAGCTTGCTGGCTCTCTTCCCGTTAATGTGGGATGTGTCATCCTGCATCCATATTGCTTCACCCGCAGTAATTGCCTTACTGACAAATGAGGGATGGATTTCTACACAAACGATTAACACTGAACAACTTATCTCCCCCCTCCACCTCTCTACATATTAGCTGGCAGTTCTCCCACTCTTAAATAATGATCAAGCACTTAATGTAGGTGTTTCAGCAAAGGGGGTGGCTAAAATGGGAGGAGGTAACCATTAAACATAAGACATTGTTTCCTTGGAGCTGGAAGGGGATGGGTATTCCAGTCCACATTTTCCAGAAGACCCCCACTGAGCTTTTCAGGTCTGAATCAATGTGAATTCTCAATGTATACTCTGGTGTCTTCATTATCTCATCAAGCTGTTTTGATCCAAGAAGTGTTGAAAGGATTTCAGTGGTTTCCTCTTCAGAATTAGGGCTTGCTTCGTTTTTTTCAGCCTTGAAATGTTTTCATATCATTTTTTTTCCCCCGTTCAGTATTTCCTCTACTTGCTTTTGGCACCTGATATGCAAATAGGAATATGTCCGGAAACCTTGGAAAGAGAGCTGCAGCTGTGGTAAGGGAGGGGTAGGGGGGTGTCTGTATTGTGTAATGAGGATGCTTGATGCCTCGGATGATCTCTGTTCTGTAGCGCAAAGCATGTATCCTTTTGTATTGCATCGTGGATTCCAAGAAGCCTAACACATAGAATTGTTGTCCGGATGGGTGGTCTGTGATGGGAAGGGGCCATGAGCCTTTCAGAGCCCTGTGCTACCTTCGTACTCTGAACCCATGAACAGAGGAGCAATCTTGCAACGAAGGACTACTTTTCATATCTCTCTCACGCTAGTGAAATTAGAGCCTCTGAGTGATGGAGGCAGTGGGAGTGAGACTTGTCAGAGGGACAAAGCCACCTCATCGGAAGAGGAACCTGGCACCAAGGCTGCAGAGAAGATCTCTTTATTGCATGGCAAAGAAGGTGCTTCTGGCCAGGGACTTCAAGGTGCCCAAAATCTGAGGTTAAAAGCAATAAACAATGCGGAGCCAATTCAACCTAGAACAATAGACGATCAAAGCAGCTTCAGTGTTAGAAATGAAGAATTGGGTGATGGGGGCAGATCAGCTTGGAGTGAAGTGGGTGAATTTCTAAGCAAAGCCCATGTTGAACAATCACTAAAATCCGTAAATAAATCTGAAAATGTAGGATTGTTGCCTTTTTCTACACTCCATGCCAAGTCCACAGGCCAGTGCAGACATACTGATTTTAATGGTGCCAATGAGAGGAATCATGATGGTCAAATTCAGCCATGCCAGTTGTGTGCCATTGCCAAGATTGAGGAGAATCTTGCCAGCCCTTTGGTTTCCGAGGAAAGCCGTGGCAAAACACAGACTGAAGGCAAAGATCCAAGAAGATCTGAGGCAGAAGGAGTCTTGAAAGATCAAACTGAGAGAGCCGTGAGCCCTCACATCCCACCAGAGCTGACATTGAAAAGTAAGTATCCCGATATTCCAGTTGAGAAGAAAGCTCAATTTGAAAGGGATCTGCCACTAGAAAAAGCTGTGGCTCCTTCTCAACATGTGGAGAAAAGCTATGTGAAACCTAAACCCCAATCCTTGCCTGTGATCGCTGAGAAGAGTCCAGGTATGATGAGAAGTTCCAGTGGCAACCAGGGTAACACTGAACCAATAAAAACCTCAGGGAAAAAGGAGAAGAATCTTCGCCATACCAACTGCCTGTCTTGGCAAGAAAGTGAAATGAAGATGAAAGTTCAAGTAAGCAGCAGGAAGTATTCCAGAGTAGAAAGCCTGAGGAGCACTGGGGAGATGCTCCACAGGAGAGTTACGCAGGCAGTAACTGAACAAGGGAAAGGAAAGAGCAGAACGTTGGACAACAGTGACATTCATACCCTTGCTGAAGACCTTGAGCAAGGCCGGGACATCCCAACGCCAGAGAGAACCAAGTCCAATGCACGGGATAGAAAGATGTTAAAATTTATCAGTGGAATTTTCACCAAGAGCATGGGCGCTGTGTCTGTCTCACCTGCAAGTGGTGGATTAAATCAAAAGGAATTTGCTGCTGGAGCCAAAGGTCCTTCCTCAAGCCAAAGTAAGCACAAAGTTAACTCAACTTACTCTGTTAAATCGGTTTACTAATGTTTGTCACGGGCTTCAAATAAGTTTATCTGCTTCTTTTGAAGGAAAAATATCCCTGACCCAATTTTCTCCCCTCATCTACTGAAAGTGTCGAATCCTAATGAGTTCCCTTCAGTACTTCAGCCAAATAACCATTCTACATGCATGAGTCTAGGCAGTCAGAGTTGGTTCATTCCTAGGAGGCATGATAGATAAACCTGGTTTTGTCCTCACCAGCCATGGACTAGTATACGCACCCTAGTTGGAGTCACTGGATAACAGTTAGGAATGGGAACCCTGGCTGTGGTGACTGTGGACGTGTCACATCACTAATATTGTTTTTCCTCCTCCACCCCAATTCCAAGGGAGTTGACTGGGATCATTAGCTAACTCGGCACAGCCAGAGATTAAACCAGGGACTTTATAAAGAAATGATGTTCAACCAGCCATCAGTGGCACTCAGGGTTTCATCCTAGCCACTCTGTATGGTATGTAACTCCAGTCCTACACAATGTGGTTAACACTCAATGTCCCCAGGGCTATTAGAGAAGGGGAATAAATGCTGCTTTATCAGTGTCACCCACAAAAAAAAAACAATGCTTTTAACCTGAAAAATTGAGCTATTTCCCTTGGATCAGAAGAGGTTAAGGCTTGATTTGATAGAGGTGTTTAACATTATGAATGATGGGATGGAGTGGATTAAAAAAATACTGTTTCCAAAGATTGAGGAGCCACCCATAAGAGGGCATAGATGTAAGATTACATGACTTAGAGAGAGCAGGAGAAACTTTTTTACAGTGGGTTGTGACGCTTTGGAATGCACTGCTGGAATTAGTGATTAAAACAGAAACCATGTTAAGTACAAGAATAATTGAAGGATAAGGTGGTTAACAGGATATGGGAGCAGAGTACACACATAGGATGAGGATTACTGCTTTTGTGGAGGATAAACACCAACATGGACTGGCTGGGCCCAATGGCCAGTTTCCATGTTGTAATTTCTACATTAATGTGTAAACCATAACTTTTTTTTTTACATAGATTTGTAGTATGTCAGTGTTCTCTGTTGTGCCAGAGCCTGGTAGGGCCCATGCACTATGTTCTTGATCTCAGTCATTGCACAGGGAGTGGGTGGCAAGGACGAGGCACTTTGTTTGCAAGAGCAAGCTCCTGTGCATCTCTTTTAGTCATCAATTAGACTGGAATCGGCAGAGGGCTGGGAGCAGGTTGGCTGCCCCACTCTCCCATATGGCTGGTGAATTGGGAACAATTTAGAAGAGTATGTGTTAAATGGAACAGTCATGTAGCTAATCACAAAAGACGGATAAACATTACAGTGGATAAATCTTCTGACACTGTCAACACCATGCCTGGCAGTACTGAAAAGGGGAAGTCCTGGACTAAATGGTACAAGCTGCTCTTGGCTTTTCTTGTCCTGGATATTTTTTTTCCAAAACCATGAACACAGACTGTGCTGCAGAGAGATTGAGCAAAGAAAGAAAGAACTTGCAATTATTTATTGCCTTTCATGACCTCAGGATACCCCGAAGCACTTTACAGCCAATTAAGTACCTTTAAAATCTAGTCACTGTTATAATGTAGGAAATGTTACAGCCACAAACAGCAGTGAGATAATGACCAGGTAATTTTTTTTTGTAATGTTGGTTGAGGGTCAGGTTAGCCAGGTCACCGGGGAGAACTCTCCTGCTCTCCTGGTGCCATGGGATCTTTTATGCCCACCTGAGAGGGCAGACAGGGATTTGGCTTAACATTTCACCTGAAAGGCAGCATTGGCGACAATGTAGCGCTCCCTCAGTCCTGCACTGGAGAGTCAACCTGCATTATGGAGATTATGGGCAGAAATCCTGGAGTAGAACTTGAACCCACAACCTTATGACTATAAGGTGAGAGTATAAATGTGAACACTAACAGAACTCTAAAGAGGCTGCACCCTTTTTGTGTAAGGAGGGGCTCAGAGTCCATCTGTGGGGCTGTGGGCAGTTCTGGATATCTAATCAAAGGGGTGGTTTTACTGCCTTTCCGAGGGAACACGGGACAACAAAGATGATTCCAGATATCAGGGGTTTCTCTCTTATGAGGAAAGGTTAAGCAAGTTGGCCATGTTTACTTGGGACAAAAGAAGAGTTTGAGGTGATGGAGTTAAATTCTCAAGCCAATGAAGGAAATAGATAAGGTTTGATCCAGGCAATTGGTTCGCAATGTTGTGAAAGATTCAAGTACCAAAGGGCACCAGTTAAACATTGGAAAGTTGGTAAATAGCAAGGGAAGCCGAGCAGAATTTCTGTCCCCTAAAAGCTAAATAAATAGAGCAATAAGCTACAACAAGGGAAAGGCATGAAACAAAAATTCCTGAATGGGGAGAAAGGAGAATTAAGTATGTCATTTCAAGGAGACTGAGGGATACAGCAAGACTGCAGGTAACTGTGACTGGCCCCATCAAGAAGGGATAGGATTGTTGGGCTGAATAGCATTTTCTGATTTAATTTCTGTTCTAAGTGGACAAAAGAGAAAGTAAATAGAAAAAAATCCCCGCATCAATAAAACTAACTTTTCCGAAAATAGACAGTGCCTCTGCGAATTTCACTTCTGTTTGTGTGTAATTGAGGGGGCATTACTTTTATTGATGGCAATTAATCTTGTAATCTTTTATAATGTCTGTTAAATACCATTTATTTAAAGGAACGGATGGTACAGTAGATTAATTCTGGGACCTGGGATAAAATCTAGCCAGACAGATGGATGAAAATCTCATGTCGTTGACTATGAGGGAGTCACATGCATTTGGTCTAGACCCAGGTCCCAGTGGGCCCACAGCACAACACTGTCCCTAATTGACCATCAAACTCGGGCCACAGGATGTGGGAAATTGAATCTTTATTGTCGTTTAAAGTGACACCCATTTCATGAAAGTGATTGGTAATGTTTTTTGTTAAACACACTTCCATATCAAAATAAAGCATTATTTTCCATGTGATGTCATTTTATGAAAATAACATACATTTCTTCTGACTTCAAAGCATACATTCCAGTGCATTCAACTGCCTTCCTTGTAAGTTAATTTACGATCCTCAGCAGTAGTTATCTCTGATCACCTGTCTTAAATACGTCATGTATCAGTTACAATCCATTCACTACCAGTTCACCTGGGAGTCCCATCTTTAGAAATCAGATCAGTTCTCTTTAAATTGTATTTTAATTTCCCTTCATCTTTCCAAAGAGTTTTCTGTTGTTTTAAAACAAAATTAAGTTTGACAGGGCACCCTTACCCAAGCACTCCCTTTGTACCTGCTGCAGTCCAGAGGCTGAGCAACAGACTCTAGCTGCACGCTAGTTTTGAAAGGAAGGAAGAACTTGCATTTATACAGCACCTTTCATGACCTTTGGACATTCCAAAGCATTTTACAACCAATGAAGTACTTTTGAAGTGTAGTCATGATGTTGTGATGTAGGGAGTGAGGCAGCCAATTAGCACACAGCAAACTCCCACAAACAGCAATGTGATGATGACCAGATAATCTATTTTTAATTATGTTGATTGAGGGATAAACATTGGCTAAGACACCAGGGGTAACAGCCCTGCTCTTTTTTCAATAGTGCTGCCGGATCTTTTAACTCCGCCTGAGAGGGCAGACAGACCCTTGGTTTAATGTCTCATCTGAAAGATGGTACTTCAGTGCAGCACTCCCTCAGAGTCAGCCTAGATGTTTGTGCTCAAGTAACTTGAGTGTGACTTGAACCCACAACTTTCTGACTCTGAGCAGGCGAGAGTACTAGAAGCTGAGCCATGGCTGACACTGTTTGTAGGACAAGCTACCTGGGAAGAGACATCCAGCTCTGAGCTGGCTCAGAAAATACTGCTGCAGTCTTCATACTTTTGTGTTTTGTCACACATAATTAAAGTGATGACTCAGCTGAGAAATGCACTGCCAGATGTTGTACTGAGCCACACAGAGCAGAAAGGCCCCAGGTTCCGTTCCCTAGGCCAGCAATGAGTTAGCTGATATTGGCATGGATGGTGCCACAATTGGCTTTGGCGCCCTTGAAATGAAGAGAGGAAAACTCATGCAGAATTCCCAGCCCTTGAGCCTGATTTTTAACTCTAAGTGAATGCGTTTTGTGTATGGATTACAGGCTTGGGCTCAGCTGTGATGCTCTCCAGAGTACAATACCATGCCAGTGCTATCTAAATTGTCACAGGAAGCAAGATTACTTGAGCGAGGTACTGGCACCCATAGAACCATACAACAGCAAGACTCTGGGTCTGTAGGGGAGAAAACAGGAAGAAAAAGAATGGCTTTCCTAATCATAACCAAAATTTTCAGGAGAGCCATGGAAAATATATTAATGTGAATAAATCTTGCACTACTGATTTTACAAATCTCACCCTATTCAGTATTGGCGTCTGTGATTGAATCACTGAGTGAACAGTTAAATAGGTTGTAGGACAGAGATGTGCAAACTGGCTGGTATAATCAGTCTCAGAAAATCCTTGATCTGAGCAATGCATTTCTCAATAGGACAGTCAAACATCTCACCCAGATTTACCTGAGTTTTTAAAACATTCCCCTCAGCTGAACAGAGATCTACAGGTGACCTCTCTCAAAATACAATGTGTGTTTCTGCTGTACAGTAACTTGGTCATTTTTTTCCCCTTCAAGTATTTATCTAATTCCCCCTTTTGAAAGTTGCTATTGAATCTGCTTACACCGCCCTTTCAGGCGGCGCCTTCCAGATCACAACAACTCGCTGTGTTTATAAAAAATAATTCTCCTCATCTCCCCACCCCCCCTCTGGTTCTGTTACCGATTCTCTTCAATCTGTGTCCCTCTGGTTACCGACCCTCCCGCCACTGGAAACAGTCTCTCCCTCTCTACTCTACCCAAACCCCCCATTCGTGATTTTGAACATCTCGATTCAATCTCCCCCCCTCCCTTAACCTTCTCTGCTCCAAGGAGAACAATCCCAGCTTCTCCAGTCTCTCTATATGAACGAAAATCCCCTCATCCCTGGTACCATTCTGGTAAATCTCCTCCACACTCTCTCCAAGGCCCTCAATATCCTTCCTAAATTGTGGTGCCAGAAATTGGATGCAATACAGCAGCTGGGGCCTAACCAGTATTTTTATAAATCAGTGATTTTATATCTGTGTACAAGGAGCAGTTACAGAATCTTTGCACACTTCCTATAATTTCTGCCTGGTCACATGAAAGCATTCTTTCTCCTACACAGCTATCCCAGGGTTCGCTGTGTTAATGTCATTTTTGAGATGTACTCCTGCTTCCTGCAACTGAGTGGGACAGTCCCCAGTAGAGGATGTACAACTACCTCGTGTATCTTATCAGGGATGTGAAGTTTAAGTTATTAATGAGGGTCTGGCTGAAGTGGCAGGTAGCTAGAACTGAGTAAGGAGTGGGTGAAGAGTCGTCTGCATTTCTTATTCCTTCATGACCTTTCATAGCCGAGGCACTTGCCCTCGCTCAATACCTGGCAGAGGCTACTGCACAGTGATGTAGAGTGGGAACCCTGGTTAATGTATCCATCCCCTGCCCCATGTTATCCCAGCGAGACTGAAGCTAGTTATAGCATTTCTACCACTTTTGAGATCTCTACCTGAGATCAGCACAGACCAGCAATCGAACCTGGAGCCCCCCCACTGGTCTGTATGCCTCAGTGCCATCGGCGTAGCCATTGAAGGCAGCTAGCAAGCGATGGCAAACTCTGCATTTGAACTTGTGTATACACAGGTTAGGATTCTCAGTGTGGGAGAGCGTTCCACAGGCAGGAGAAAGTGCGTTGTGAAGCTTGACATCTGCTTATTTCATGCAGATATTTTTCTTTGGTACAGAGCGTGAGATGCAGATTGCACAGTTCAGGGAGGCATGAAGATTAATATTTCTCTCGGCACCTGTCCAAACGATGTTTTCATTCCCTGTTGTTATTAGGGGGAAACAAGATCCAAGACATCATTAAAATGTTTAATGACTGCACACTGTAAAGAAAGAAACATCCCATCGTTTTTTATTAAAGCCGCTGATGATGAAGTTCCAGCAGGGCAGATTTCAGCAGGGTAACATCACTTGTGTACGTGGGTTAAGTATCATCTACTAAACTTCTGTGGTGATTCTGTAACGCGCTTTAATTTAGGCAAAACTCTCCGTTTTTAGGTGATTGATGCGCTATTCTTTTTCTTTCTCTCAATTTTCTTCCAACCGCCCCTCTCCCCCCCATCGCCTCTCCCCTCCTAAAGGTGATGGTTTCTTGTTGGGGTTATATGAGCGTCAACCTATCCTGATCGCTATCCCAGTGACATGACAAGCACTGACTTTGAGGATAGGATTGGGCTCGGCTGAATAATCTGGCATCATTCGCTGTCAAGGCTGAGGTATAAACAGTGGCGGACTGGCGCCCCTGCAGCTGTGCCCAGCGCAAGTCACCACTATCAGGAGAGAAGGGGGTGAAACGAATGTGCCAGAATGAGTCTTGTCTCTGAAATGCCCTTTCTGTGCTCAGCGCAGCTGAGAATGGGAACTTGTCGCAGTGCCCATAATGCTATCAAAGTTTGATAATAAAACTCCTTTTTCAGCAATTTCTCTGCATTTTGGCAGTCAGCTCAGCTCCTTCGATAAATCCTAAATCTCCTAAGTATTCCCTCTGATTTAGCTGCTCTTGTGTCGTTGCTGATAGACATCCACACCGAGGTCTTCTCGGCATAATTTCTTCTGACATTTGTCTGTCCTGCACCTGCCTTGCAGAATCGACCATCATTAATGTGCGATGAGCTGCCACTCCTGAGTTTAAGCAGCAGGATGGAGAGGCAGGTAATGCAGTCTTTAGTGAAGCCGGAATTCTTAGTAAAGAGGAGGCATAGAAAGGAACAAATGGTTGCTTATGTCAGTCATAAGACAGGGACGGTGCTGCTAGTCTCGCATTTTTCTGTCAAATCTAAATTGCAGTTATGAAGAGAGTCTGGACGAAACCCCTCTTGCCGGGAGTGGAAGGGGAGTCTCGGTTCCTGAATGGACAGCTCCGAAAATGAATTGTTTGAAGCTGCCGTGTTAATAGCTGGGAGAGGGTTTGCTGCAGTGGATGTGTGCTAACAGCGAGGACAGTGCAAGCTGGTGATATGGTTGGGAGAGGCTCGCTAGGCGAATTGCTGAAGCAGGCAGCGTGAGGAAACTAAAGTGAAGCAGCGACTCGCCTTGATGAATGATATCGCTGCTTCCAGTTCAGCTTTTCCGCCCTGCAGGGGAAGAGGGGGCTCCCTTCCACCAAGTCAGTTATTCTCCAGCCCCCTTCCCCCAATGTAATTAAAGCTCACTGTAAACAAGATGACTGCCAATGGGGGAGAAAAAAAGGGTGCTGAATGCTATTGGAGCTGTGCAGACAGAAATGTGTTTTCTGCTGGCCTATCGAGCTATACTTGCATTTATATATGTGCCTGCAGCACTTATTAATATTAATGAATTATCATTAGTTATTGAAACCAAAATAGAGTGTTTAAAAAAAACACAAGAAAGCTTGCAGATCTGATTTTGTTGCCTGAACAGACTCCCTTTTCGCTCCCAACTTGAGGGATATAATTCATTGTTACAACATTACAAAAAATGGGATGGCAAGACAAAACTGTTGAATTTGCTTTGCCACTATTCAGACTATTTGACTGGGGAGGCATCACCCACAAGCTAATCAGAAGTGGAAACACTGGCTGATTTTTTTTTCCTTGCACCCTATTTTCGGGGGATTAAATCCCATTGGAATAACCCAGCTTTTAATTGTTTTTGGGATGTGGGCAGCAGTGTTTACTGCCCCTTCCTGGTTGTCCATATATTGTAGGAATTTCTATATTGTTTCAAATGGGAAAAGACTATTGGATCACTTCGGGGGAAGTGCTTGCGAAGGATGATTGACCAGTGTGTGGACTTGGCTCGAGAAAGAAGTACATGTAAATTCAGGGATGGTGTGCTCCCAGTGGGGAGCCGGCCTTGAAGGGAACATTGTCCAGAGTTGGTCACCGCGCTGTAATGTGGATTCTCCCACCTGTGCTCTCTTTGAGTGAGGTTCCCTGAGAGAGGTGCAGGGCTGCTGAATTTCCCTTATGATTTTCTCTGAAGCGACTGGAGGCTCATATCCAGTTCTTTGGTTCAGACAGCCAGTTAAATAGAGTATTAGGAAACATGTCAACCCCCTTTTAGCTGCTATGAGAGTTCCTGACTCCACAGCAACCCAGCAGGCCTTGGTAAACCAAGAGCTAGGCCTTAAGTTACCTCAGGAAATAAGAATACTGGTCTGAACTGGTCTTGTATACCTTAAAATGGAACACCAGTAAAAACTTGAAAGTAAGAGTACTGGTCTGAACTGTTTTTTCCTTCTGGGTCTACGGCTGACCTACCAGCTCTTTTTCCAATCATGTTAGTAGTGGGAAAGGACTCTGAAAATATGCCCCTTTGAGCCATCATTAACCCAATGGGTCGCACGATGTAAGAGAAATTTATTCAAAAGCTATCACTTCTAAATTGCAGCAGACAAGATCTATAATACAAAAACTGCTGTGAAACTATTGAAAGGAAGAAATTGGTTCTATAAGAATCCAGCAGTGTAACTGATTTACTGTGTGCTGTGCAATATTACAAGAAAAACTAATCCAGGAGATTTGAGTAACTTTCTTCAATGTAAAATAGCAGCTCAGGCATTGTGTGGGCACGCATTTATAAATGGATTGAGCACTATGTGTTGCTTGTTCAAGATCTTGCAGCTGTCATTACCCGGGAAGAAGGGGCTGGGAAAAAATAGACCTTTTCTTCACAAGGGTGTATTTGTGTGTTTCTTAAAAATCCATTCAGAGCAGAGTGATGTGAAATAGATGATGTTGGTCATCCACCTCCACAGTCAGGCTGAATGGAGCAATTGTAGTGTTAACTCTTTTGTGCATAGTTTTAAAAAAATCAGATGCCCCCTCTATTTTACATTGATTATGACGGGGGATGGAGGGGGGTGGTATTGAGCATTATTTTCATGTTGCTCAGGGTGGTAATTTAAAAGGTATTGTGTTGTGTGAACCAGGAGTCAATAACTGGGTTCTAGCTCCTCCTATAGCCTGGTTTTGAAATGTGATCAATGATTAAATAGGCTTGAGCTCCTGCTCTCGCACCAGAGGTTATCTCCGTACTGTAGTTTGTTGGCAGTTGCTATCTTCTCCTTTTGAAGACTTTCAACCCTTTTATAGATGTGACCTTAACAGAATTTATTAAAAGCAAGCAATCACTTGGTTCTGCCCAGTGCTAATGAGGCAAAATAGACTGGAGATTCTGATCTGAAGCAGGAAGACTGTCCTTGATCATTAAGAAAACAATGGAGCAAGCATTATTGTCCATATCGGTCATATTTAGACAAAAATGCTTTGTTCCTCTCCTTGCTACTCTGACTTGTGTTGTAGTACAGTTCCATGGGTCATTTTAAATGGCTGTTTTTCATGTGTTGCCCAGACATTGACTGTTATCAGACTATTTGACTGGGGAGGCATCACCCACGAGCTAATCAGAAGCGGAAACACTGGCTGATTTTTTTCCCCTGCACCCTATTTTCGGGGGATTAAATCCCATTGGAATAACCCAGCTTTTAATTGTTTTTGGGATGTGGGCAGCAGTGTTTAGCACCCCTTCCTGGTTGTCCATATATTGTAGGCCTATAGACTGATATGTAGAAGTTGGCTAACAAAACCCTTGGTTTGTTACAACAATCTAGCAGCTTTCATTGTCATTTTATTTTCTGATTTAGGTTAGCAACGGATCAGCTTTATTGAATTAAACTTCCCAACTTGCTGTGGTTGGATTTGAACTCCTACTTTGGCCATTCTTAGTCCATATGGGTCAGTTCTGCATGAGGTGCTGACTTCACCAAGGCAGCCAGATTATTCCTTGTGTATGTGATGGGCCAGGAGTTGCAGATAGTACAAGTTCAGATCATCTGCTGCAGCATTATTGCCTCTGCTTTTGTAGGACCTGTAGTGCCAAGTCCATGCAGATCCCCAGCGTCCCAATTGTGTTGTAGGGTCCTTGAATTCAAGGAGTCAGTGTTGAAAAATTTGGTGCAGTAATAATATTTACTAGGTGTGCTGGTGACGGAGCAGGTCAGCACAAATGTATATTCCACCGGCAGGGTGTACAGTACAGTACCGTATAAATGCCAGTGATCCTGGGGTGCTGAACTGGAAGGTTGGTCACTCTTCCTGGAACCAGGATAACCTGCAGAACATCCTTGAAGAGGACCGTGGTTGATTTTTAAACCTAGTCTTCATAGCTCTCTTATGTGTGAGCTGTGGCTCATTGAGTAGCACCCTTATCTAAAAATATAAGGAGGAGGAGCCAACAGTACAGCATACAACACCTCGAGTCTGCTCCACCATTCAATGTGATCAGGCTGATCTTCGGCCTCCACTTCACTTTCCTGCCCGCTCCCGCTATCCCACAATTCCCTGAGAGACCAAAGTTCTGTCTATCTTCCTCTTGAGTCAGAAGGCCATGGGTTTAAGGGAGACGGTGGTGTAGTGGTAATATCACTGGACTTATAATCCAGAAGCTCAGGCTAACACGGGACACGGATACAAATCCCACCACAGCAGCTGGCGGAATTGAAAGCTAGTCTTAGTCATGGTGACCATGAAGCTATCATCGATTGTCGTAAAAACTCATCTCGTTCACTAATGTCCTTTATGGAAGGAAATCTGCCATCCTTACCCAGTCTTGCCTACATGTGACTCCAGATCCATAGCAATGTAGTTGACTCTTAACTGCCCTCTGAAATGATATAGCAAGCTATTCAGCTCAAGGGCAATTGGGGAAGGGGAACAAATGCTGGCCTTGCCAGTGATGCCCGCATTCCATGAAAGAATAAAGAAAAAAAACTCCAAAGACTTGAGCACAAAATCCAGGTTGGCACTCAGTGAAGTATTGAAGGCATTCTGAGTTGGAGGTGCCATCTTTTGGATGAGATGTTAAACCAAGACCCTGCCTCCTCAAGTGACATAACAGATTCCATGACACTATTTTGAAGAAGAGTAGAGCAGTTCTCCCTTGTGTCCTAGTCAATAGTTAGCCCTCAATCAACAGTACAAAAAACAATTATTTGACCATTATAATGTTGCTATTTGTGGGAGCTTCGTGTGCACAAATTGACTGCTCTGATTTCTGCATTAAAACAGTAACTACACTTTATTGGGGCTGTAAAGCCCTTTGAGATGTCCTAAGGCTGCAAAAGGTGCGCTATAAGTGCAAATTTTGCTTAAACCAAATCTGCTGTCTGTTTTTTGCCTTTTTTATTTTGAAGGCTCGGGGTAATCTCCATTAGCAGATGAATACATTTCTAAGAATGAGTGATCTGGTTGACTGTTGACTGATTGGATATTAACGAGTATTGAAAGGTCTCGTTTTTAGAATGAAACTAGAGGTCAAAAGCAGTGCAGTTCAAGGTCATAGAAGTGTCTAAATTGGCTTGCGTTTTGGCCTATTAGTCTATGAATGATCGTTCCCTTGTGGTTTACGAAGGGACAGAGGCCCTGGAATAGATTCCAAGCTTTCAGCTGCACACTGTGCTTCAATTGGCTTTCATTGTTTTTGAGAAGGGTCATCCCAACATTATTGAAATAAAATTTCACTGAAAATCCTTTGATTCCTGTTGTGTTCTTTTGTTTGTTCTCAATATTTTCGAAGAATCCCCTTCTGTTCAGGAACAGCTTGGAATGTTAAAACGTTGTTGAAATAGTCTGGGTGCCATGGCAACATAATACGAGCATTGAATGCTGTCTTGGCCATTGTATCCTTGCATTGCAGTTGTTTACATACAAACATATGAATTAGGAGTAGGAGTAGGCCACCCGGCCCCTCAAGCCTGCTCTGCCATTTAATAAGATCATGGCTGATTGTAGCCTCAACTCCCTATTCCCACCTACTCCCTATAATCTTTCACCCCCTTGCTTATCAAGAATCTATCTACCTCTGCCATAAAAATATTCAAAGACTCTGCTTCCACCACCTTTTGAGGAAGAGAATTCCAAAAGACTCACGACCCTCGGAGAGAAAAAAGTTCTCATCTCTGTCCTAAATGGGCGACCCCTTATTTTTAAATAGTGACCCCTCGTTCTAGATTCTCTCACAAGAGGAAAAATCCTCTCCATATCCACCTTGTTAAGTCCCCTCAGGATCTTATATGTTTCAATCAAGTCGCCTCTTACTCTTCTAAACTCCAGCGGATACAAGCCTAGTCTGTCTAACCTTTCCTCATAAGACAACAATCCAGGTATTAGTCCAGTAAACCTTCTCTGAACTGCTTCCAATGCATTTACATCCTTCCTTAAATGAGGAGACCAATACTATACGTGGTACTCCAGATGTGGTCTCACCAATGCCCTATATAACTGAAGCATAACCTCCCTACTTTTGTATTCAATTCCCCTCGCAATAAACGATAACATTCTATTAGCTTTCCTAATTACTTGCTGTACCTGCATACTAGCCTTTTGCGATCCATGCACTAGGACACCTAGATCCCTCTGCATCTCAGAGCTCTGCAACCTCTCATCATTTAGATAATATGCTTTTTTATTTTTCCTGCCAAAATGGACAATTTCACATTTTCACACATTATACTCCATTTGCCAGACCTTTGCCCACTCACTTAATCTATCCGTATCCCTTTGTAGCCTTATGTCCTCTTCGTATCTTACTTTCCTACCTATCTTTGTGTCATCAGCAAATTTAGCAACCATACCTTTACTCCCTTCATCCAAGTTATTTATATAAATTGTAAAAAGTTGAGGCCCTAGCACTGATCCCTGTGGCAGAACACTCATTCCATCTTACCAATAAGAAAATTACCTATTTATGCCTACTCTGTTTCCTGTTAGCTAGCCAACCTGCTATGCATGCCAATATGTTACCCTCTACACCATGAGCTTTTATTTTTTGCAATAACCTTTGATGTGGCACCTTATCAAATGCCTTCTGAAAATCTAAATACAGTATACCCACTGGTTCCCCTTTATCCACAGCATATGTTACTTCTTCAAAGACCTCCAATAAATTGGCTAAACATGATTTCTCTTGCACAAAACCATGTTAACTCTGCCTGATTACTCTGAATTATTCCAAGTATCCTGCTACAACGTTTCTAACATTTTCCCTATGACCAATGTTAAGCTAACTGGCCTGTAGTTTCCTGCTTTCTGTTTGAATAAAGGAATTACATTGGCTATTTTCAAATCCAATGAAACCTTCCCCGAATTCAGGGGAGTTTGAAAAATTAAAACCAACACATCAGCTATCTCCCTAGCCACTTCTTTTAAGACCCTAGGATGACCAGGGACTTGTCAGCCTGCATCTCCAACAATTTACTCAGTACCACTTACCTGGTGATTGTAATTTTCTTGGTTCCTCCCTCCCTTCCATTTTCTGATTAACACCTATTTCTGGGATGTTATTTGTATCCTCTATAGTGAAGACCGATGCAAAATACCTGTTCAATTAATCTGTCTGCTTACTTTCCATTATTAACTCCCCAGACTCACTTTCTATAGGGCCTATGCTCACTCTGTTAACTCTTTTCTTTTTAAATATCTATAGAAACTCTTACTATCTGTCTTTAGGTTTTCTCATACTCTAAATTTTCCTTCCTTATCAATCCTTTAGTCATTCTTAGCTGTTTTTTATATTCTGTCCAATCTTCTGACCTGTCACCCATCATTGTGCAATTATATGTTTTTTCTTGAAATTTGACACTACCTTGAATTTTTTAGTTAACCACGGATGATGGTTCCCCTTTCCCTTGGAGTTTTTCTTTCTCATTGGAATGTTCTATTCTGTGTATTCTAAAATGTCCACTTAAATGTCTGCCACTGCATGGACCTATCCCTTAACCTAATTTGCCAGTTCACTTTATCTAGCTCTACTTTCATGCCCTCATAATTGCCCTTATTTAAGTTTAAAATACTAATCTTAGACCCACTCTTCTCCCCCTCAAACTGAATGTAAAACTCAATCATATTATGATCGCTGCTACCTAGGGGTGCCTTCGCAATGAAGTCAATAATTAAACCCATCTTGTTGCACAATACCAGGCCTAGTATAGCCTGCTCTCTGGTTGGCACCAGAATATGTTCTAAGAAACTATCCCAAAAGTATTCTATGAATTCCTCATCGAGGCTACCTTTGCCCATCTTATTTGTCCAGTTTATATGTTGATTAAAATTCTCCTTGATTATCGCCATACCTTTCTGGTAGGCTCCCATTATTTCCTCCTTTATACCCTGTCCTACCATGTGGTTACTGTTAGGGGACCTGTACACCACTCCCAGAAGTCACTTTTTATCTTTATCATTTTTCATCTCTACCCAAACTGCTTCTACATCCTGGTTTCCTCTCTATTGTGCTAATACCATCCATAATTAAGAGTGCCACCCCTCCACCTTTTCATAGCTTCCTGTCCTTACTAAATGTCACGTACCCATCAACATTTGGGTCCCAATCTATTTTTTGATGACAACATATTATAATCACAAAAATTACCCTGATATGATGTTGCTCAAAATCTTGAAGAACCTAGCAATCTGCCAGAGCAAGTACCTGTGCCTGTATGTCCAGAGTCAATAAGAGTCTTCTCTTCAACCTATGGCTCTTCATTAGGGTATTTGTAACCTAAAACAAATATTGTTCTGCTTTCACGGTCCACTCTTAAATGTCATTATTTGTAACATAAAGCATTACAATAGGAAAAATATTGTTGAGAACTGATGCCTTCCCATGCTGTGGCATCCAGCATGGCAAAAGCTGGCATTCTTCGAACTTTTCAGTCACTGTCATCAGGTGAATGAGGATTGTCAGGATTCCTACAGTTCAGTTTTCCATATACCAGTCGAGCCCTCTCTTTCTCTGGCTCCGCCTTTTAATTACTACACAGAAACTTGTGTTTTGTTGGTGGGATAAATGGGTTACATCATTTATTGTGAAAACAGAAGAACACATCCTGTCCTCTGCCCTCTATATAGGTCATTCGTTATTGCTAAGCAAGCACTGCTACAAATCGGTTGCTCCGCATCGCCAAGCAAGCAATGTGATAACAGTTCCCATCTCTTTAATTTGTGTTGACGACTGAAGTACTGATCTGATGTAAGATTGTAATGAGAATTGGAGGATGAGGCATCTTTGCTTGCTTGGTCTTGATTTAGGCGTCTTATCTGAGCTGCTCTGCATTACAAGAGTATGTGGTTCCCCTCTTTAATGTAACCAGTCTGACACTTAGGGTACTGACTCCACACACTTGTGCCTATACATCCTGGAACTGCACTAAATACTTTTAAAGTGCCTTTGATGTTGTGTTGGTGCTGTGGGCTCCTGACACACTGGGCTTGCACAGCCAGGGGCAACATCAGATTTGCCAAGGCTAATAGTCAGGCAAACTGGCTCGCGAATGAAGAATGGTCAT
Source organism: Cetorhinus maximus (assembly GCF_964194155.1). Taxonomy (NCBI): domain Eukaryota; kingdom Metazoa; phylum Chordata; class Chondrichthyes; order Lamniformes; family Cetorhinidae; genus Cetorhinus; species Cetorhinus maximus. The sequence goes on from NC_135917.1 coordinate 1,440,622, forward strand.
TTAGTTGGGGTATTTCAAGGCAACTGTCATAGAGCTATATCTCAGCACAAGCCAGAGGAGATGCATTTAAAATAATCAGCAAAAGAACCAGCGAGTTGTTGTGATCTGGAAGGTGCTGCCTGGAAAAGGCGGTGGAAGCAGATTCAATAGGAACTTTCAAAAGGGACAATTGGATAAATACTGGAAAAGGAGAAATTTGCCGGGATTTGGGGGGTGGGGGGGGGGGGGGCGGAAGAGCGGGGAAGTGGGACTAACTGGATGGCTCGTTCTAAGAGCTGACAGAGGAATGATGGGCTAAATGGCCTCTTTCAGTGCTGTATGCTCTCTGATTTGAACCAACTTTCCGAACAATCACACTAAACTGATTGAACTAAGTCAAGGGTAAAAAGAGCATAATTTTGTGCATAATGCTGAGCAGCTGAAGAAGATGCCTCACAGGGACAGTTCCATTCATGTGTGTTGAACATGTTCCTTGGGCATTTTATGGAGCTGCGCTTTTCTCTTTAGGTGAAGAAAGGTACATGAGCTGGAAGGTTGTGAGTGTGCTATTCTTTTCAAAGCAATGCCATTTTAAGGTTAAAAAGAGTGGGGGGTAAATTTGTAAACAAATATAAGCATGAAAGCTAAGCACTGGTTACTTAGAATAACCTTGGCTCTCTGGTAGCACTATCACTTCAAGTCACAAGATTGTGGGTTCAAGCTCCACTCCTGAAACTTGAATACATAAATCCTAGGCTGATACTTCAATGCAATGCTGAGGGAGTGCTGCACTGCCAGAGGTGCTGTCTGCCTTTTCAGGGGGACCGAAAAGGTCCCATGCCTGTTCTTGAAGAGTTCATCTGCTGTCCTGGCCAACGCTCCTCTCTCTCAACCTCAAGAATAAAAATAGGCTAGCGTGGTAGGAAATGAAATGGGTGAGTCGAGTCGAGGCCAGGACAATGTAGAGTGCAAACGGGCTGTGGAAGGAATAGGATTGAGGAGTTGAATGAGCTTTTCACAATTGTGTGCCCTCCTACGTCCTTCTGAGGGTCGCCCTGGCTTATTCGTGCCCACTTTCTGGTGGCCTGGGATCCAGTCACTTGCCGGGCCCGTGTCACAGCATGGGGCACTGCACTGAGAGAGAAACAAGTTAAAAATAGATCTCCTTTTGTTTGGAAGAAGCATGATTTCAGCTTTCCTCGCTCACACTCTTCCTCTGATGCTCCTCAGCAAAAGCACACCAATTTCACAGCAGCAGTTGCTCATTAATTTTCATGAGCATGTGGGAAGGCGGACAGCACACTGCGGGGAACTGAAAATTATTTTATATCTAGAAACCTTGATGTGACTCATTGCAGGATGAAGAGGGGGAGCCTTTTAACTTTTTAAAGGAGGATTTACAGATGCGTTTGCATTTTGAGAAATTACGTAAGCGGAATCATTGATATTTAATTTTTATACTCGCACGTACACTAAACTTTAGTCTCGAAGTAAAAATAACCTATTTTCTGTTCTGTACTCTGGCTCCTGTGTCTTGTATTACCACCATTACACACACATCCTTTTGTCATGTGAATGCAATGAGACAAATTACTCCCAGATCAATCCCAGTGCTATTCTGTGACCCTGCACTGGTCGGGTGCATGGGAATAGCTCAAGGTGACTTCCCCTCCCCCCTGTGTGATACGGCTTGAACTGCAGTCAGCATCGTCTGCAAGGCTGTGATTGTGAACGGAGTGTGCCTGGGGAGTTGTTGGGGATTGACAACAGGTTACACTAGGCCACTGCGTTCCCCCCATCCCCGCAGCAGCGAAACGTCTTCTTGCCCTTTCCCTCTTGCCTGAGCCCAGCCGAGTCTACGCCTGCCCGCTATCTGGAGCGTGAAAAGAAGCGGGAACTCGCTGCTTGACCTTATTCAGGGAGGATTTTTTTTTCTGCACACGCCCCTGTGAAAAGAGGGATTGGGCTGTGGCAATTTGGGCATTTGATACCTGCCTTCATTAAATAGATTAACGGGGAAGCCTTTTGAAATTAACATTTCTGCTGAGAGGCACTAAACAATAAACCTTCAAAAACTTTCCATAATTTTAACATCTTTTGTATCCATATCCGTCATTGAAGAAGGTGCAGAAAGGAGTCACAGATTGTCATCAAAGAAACGATTAAGGATACCGTTTTCTCCCCCTCCTCATTTTGTAGTAGCTGATGGCTGCCCTTCTAACTCAAACAAGGTGGCATGGTACACCACCCACCCTGAGAGGTGGCTCTGCCTTCTCCAGCAACAAAACGTCACCAGCCAGTAATGTAAATGGCCACAGGCACCCGTGCTGCAGCCAGATGAACTCTTCTATATGACTGAGGAGCAGTTCCTGCCAGGGCGAACTAACTGCATTGAGTTCCCCCATGACTGGTTCCAAAGTGTCAGCTAAGGCTCAGTTGGGTGCATTTCCGCCCCCGAGGTCAGAAGGTTGTGATGGAGGAGTGGAGTCACCCCCTACTCCTCAACCCCCACCTATGGCACCTCCGCATGCCCACGCAGAAGATGCAACACCTGCCCCTTCACTTCCTCTCTCCTCACCGTCCAAGGGCCCAAACACTCCTTTCAAGTGAAGCAGCATTTCACTTGCATTTCCCCTAACTTAGTCTACTGCATTCGTTGCTCCCAATGCGGTCTCCTCTACATTGGAGAGACCAAACATAAACTGGGTGACCGCTTTGCAGAACACCTGCGGTCTGTCCGCAAGAAATACCCAAACCTCCCTGTTGCTTGCCATTTTAACACTCCACCCTGCTCTCTTGCCCACATGTCTGTCCTTGGCTTGCTGCATTGTTCCAGTGAAGCCCAACGCAAACTGGAAGAACAGCACCTCATCTTCCGACTAGGCACTTTACAGCCTTCTGGACTGAATATTGAATTCAACAACTTTAGATCTTGAACTCCCTCCTCCATCCCCACCCCCTTTCCGTTTCTTCCCCCTCCCTTTTGTTTTTTCCAATAATTTATATAGATTTTTCTTTCCCACCTATTTCCATTATTTTTAAATCTATACCTGTAATGCCCTGTCAGTCTTTCCACCCCACCCCCACTAGAGCTGTACCTTGAGTGTCCTGCCATCCATTCTTAATTAGCACATTCTCTTAGGTAATATCACCACCTCTAACACATCTTTGTTCCTTTATCTGTGACATCTTTTGATTATCTGCTCCTATCACTGCTTGCTTGTCCCTACTACCACCCCCCCCCACCAACTTCTCTCCCCCCACCCCACCCCCCACCTTAAACCAGCTTATATTTCACCCCTCTCCTAACTTTACTCAGTTCTGCTGAAGGGTCATGAGGACTCGAAACGTCAACTCTTTTCTTCTCCGCCGATGCTGCCAGACCTGCTGAGTTTTTCCAGGTAATTCTGTTTTTGTTTTGGATTTCCAGCATCCGCAGTAGTTTTTTGTTTTTATCTACATGTCTTGTTGTTTAGCTGCCCTTATTTAATTTATACACATGGTGTATGAGTGCAGGAGACCTGAGAGCTGAAGAACCATATAAAATGGAGCCCTGCTGCAGGCAGGTGGATATGGGTGAGAGCAGCGTGTGTTGACAATGCAACCCCCCAGTTCAAATAACCTGGTGAGACTTGGTGTCTGGATTCACACATGACACCTGGTTGAGGTCGCGGGTGGTAGAGAGTGCCCGCGTAATTAGCCTACATGAGTCATCGCCTTCAGAAAACAGAAGGGTGTTGGTGACATGGGCAAGGCTGGCATTTATTGCCCCTCCCTGGGTATGGGCCTTCTCCCTGAAGCTGCCTCAGTCTGTGTGGTGATGGTGTTTAAGCGATGCTGTTAAGTAGGAAGTCCCAGAACCTTTTGACCCAATGACAATGAAGGAAACGGTGCTGTATGTCAAAGGCAGGATGAGGTGTGACTTGAAGGTGGTGCTGTTCCCACCACAATGTGCCTCTTGTGCCTCTCAGTGGTAGTAGTTGCAGGGCTGGCAGCTACTATGAGAGTAAACTTGGTAACTGGAAGGGGAAGAAATGTGATGGATTGACATTCTCATCAGCGCCCAGCATGAAGTATTTCTCCAAAGAAGTAGAACATTGTGGGATTGAGAGGAGTGGGGGGGGGGGGAGTAAAATAAAATTGGGAACGTGAAAATGAAAAGTTGACAAGCAAAATTAGTGGGTATGCAGAGCCATGTGAAAATTTGTGCTCTTTCAAAGGGCTGGCACAGACACAATGGGCCAAATAGCCTCCTCTTGTGCTCTGTGATCCTGCGCTTTTTTTTTTTCTTGTGCACTTACAGAGCCTGAGCCAGTGAATTTTGAAGATGTAACCAGTAATTCTCTCTGCAGACCGATGCTGGATCAATAACTCAGAACCATACATCTGACCCCATTGTAATTGCAGATCTGCCTGCCAGCCTCATCATCGGGAATGAGCTGTAGGAATCTGTGACGGGGGCTGGGTTGAAACAAACCCAGAAAAGGATTTTAGTTTTGTAAATTGAATAAATCCCACTGACTTCTTCAGGAGCGTCCTAGGCACTGCTGATTCATCCTGTATGTGGTTTGATGCTTCTCCTTTTGATAAGGTGACTAGGCTTCTCTGATGTTGATTGTATCTCATTAGTAGAAGATTTTTTGTTTTGGAAAAATACACTTGATTCATAAACTAGCTGAAAGAACAGGTCATGCACTACAGATGAGCAAGCCCTAGCACACACACTGCTGTGTGATTGGAAACAAAAACAGAAATTGCTGGAGAAACTCAGCAGGTCTGGCACTATCTGTGGAGAGAGAAACAGAGATAACGTTTAGAGTCTGTATGACCTTTCTTCAGAGTCCTGAAGAAGAGTCATATTGGACTCGAAGCGTTAACTCTGCTTCTCTCTCCACAGATGCTGTCAGACCTGCTGAGTTTCTCCAGCAACTTCTGTTTTTGTTTCAGATTTCCTGCATCCGCAGTATTTTGCTTTTATCTGTGTGATTGGAACTATCGACCGAATTTCAAAGAATACATTTGAATCTACAACATGTGATGACGTGAACATTTTTTGTTGTCTTGCCTTGTGAATCCAAGGTGTAATCTTTGAGAGTAGCTGCTGAAATAAAATCAAAGATGTTCTTATATTCCTGTGAGACTAATTTCCAAAGCACGAGTTGACCATGAGTCCCCAGTGGATGAACAACGACAACTTGCATTTATATAGCACCTTTGACGTAATAAAACATTCCAAAGTGCTTCACAGGAGTTTTATGGAACAAAATTTGACACCGAGCCACAAAGGAGATGAGGACGGATAATCAAACGTGTGGTCAAAGTGTTAGATTTTGAGGAGAGAGAGGGGTTTAGAAAGGAAATTCCAGAGTTTGGGGCCTTGGCAGCTGAAGGCAACGGCCGCCAATGGTGGAGTGGTTAAAATCAAGGATGCTCAAGTGGCTGACAAATCATCCCATCTACATGGTTCTGAGGACAATGAGCTTTCTCTTTCTCGTCATTGGATAGCAGTCAGCAGCTACAACGAGAGCTGATTTCCCTCCCCCCTTCAGATTGACTGGTGAACTGCTGGTATTTGACTGCGGGGGGAATCACAGCAGAGTTTGATCCTTTTTCCTGCTCAATGTGTAGTTCAAAGATGGTGACTTCATCTCTCAGCCATTTGGGAGGTGGGGAGAGTAGGGGTACCGTTCTTGCATTTCAGCACGAGTTAAATACTGTACTGCCACTCCATGAGGTTAACTGCAACCCTGAATTTGCAACAGCACTCACACTGGGGACATGTTCTTACTTCCTTGTAAAGAAAGCAAATATTTGTTTCTAGGTCAACTCCATTCAGATTGATGACTTCTGCAATTAGAACAATCTAAAGCCTGTATATTGAATAGAACCCAGGTCGTCAAAGAGTAAAGCACCTCAGCAGGGAAATAATATCAGGCAGAGAAATGCACTGAATGCATTTTGGTTTGTGTGTGGAATCTGAAGGCATTGTCCATTTTGAGGGACCACATCAAGCACTCTCAATTTTTAAAAAATTCTTCCTGGGTTGTGGGCCAGCATTTGTTGCCCATCCCTAGGCCTTGAACTGAGTAGCTTGCTGGGCCATTTCTGGAGCCACATGTAGGCCAGGCCAGACCAGGTAAGAACAGCTTTCTATAAAGGAGCATTTGTGAACTAGACAACAATCAATGATAGTTTTGAGATTAGTTTTCAAGTCCAGATTTATTAATTAAAGAGCCACAAGCTACCATGGTGGGATTTGAACCCAGCTCTTCAGAGCATTAGTCTGGGCCTCTGGATTACTAGTCCAGTGACATTACCATTATGCCACCGTCTCCCATCAGCTATAGAAGTTGGATGCAGAGCATAGTCTGCCCCAATTTCAGAAGAGTGTCCCCTCCTGCACCCAATTTCTGGGAAGCCTTTTTCCCCCATGTGCTGTGGATGATTTCTAAGCCTTAAGGATTCTTTCCTCCCAATGGTCTTGGCTAGTCTGGGACTCCAGGCACCAGTTAAAAGAACAGGATTCAATTGCACTGCCATACTCCATTCCCTAAAGATTACGAAATACAATCACTGAGATCACTCACGCATGCTCGAGTTATACTGGATGCTTTCAGATGTCGATTGATTTATTTGCAAGTGAAAAAAAAATCCTTGTTTCTGCTCATAATGCAATTGCTAGCCAATTATAGTGAAAATGCAAGCACTTCATCCATTGTCTGATACCCGAGGAGCTACTGGATGTATCTCTCTGATCAGTGGAGTACTTTCAGTTAGAAAGCATAAATCTATTTTACTATCGACTAAATTTCACAATTATCTTGCTACAATTGTACAGGGTTTTGGTGAGACCATATCTGGAGTACTGTGCACAGTTTTAGTCTCCACATTTAAGAAAGGATATACTTGCATTGGAGGTGGTACAGCGAAGGTTCACTAAATTGGTCCCTGGGATGAGGGGGTTCTCCTATGATGAGAGACTGAGTAATTGGACTTATATTCTCTGGAGTTTAGAGGAATGAGAGGTGATCCCTTTGAAACCTACAAAATTCTGAAGAGGTTTTACAGGGTGGACACTCAGAGATCGTTCCCGCTGGTCAGGGAATCTAAAACATGGGGGCAGAGTCTCAGGATAACGGGCCGATAGTTTAGGACCGAGACGAGGAGAAATTACTTCACTCAAAGGCTGGTGAATCTTTAGAATTCTCTGCCCCAGAGGGTTGTGGTTGCTCTATCGTTGAATAGATTTAAGGCTGGGATAGACAGATTTTTGGTGTCTCAGGGAATTAACAGATGTGGGGAGCAGGCAGGAAAATGGAGTTGAAGCCCAAGATCAGCCATGATCATATTAAATGGTGGAGCAGGCTTGATGGGCTGAATGGTCTACTCCTGCTACTATTTCTTCTGTTCTTGTATCCTTCTTTTGGTTTGGGGCTGGGTGGGTGTAGTGGAGTGGGAGAATCCTTGATTCTAGTTCAGTTACAGGATTTAGATTGCTGTTCATGTTTCTTAAGATATCATGACTTTTAGGCCAGGTTTACATTGGACAAGAACTGACACCCTGCTGGAATAAAGTACCACAGGTACGGGCCTCACCATTCCTTGTGTTGGCTAAGGTTCAGTGCACAGCACTCTCACCTCTGAGTCCAAAGCTTGTGGGTTTAAGTCCCACTCCAGAGATGTGAGCACATAATCCAGGCTGACACTCTCACGCAGTACTGAGGGAGTGCTGCACTGTCGAAGGTGCCATCTTTCAGATGAGTTGTTAAACAGAGTCCCCATCTGCCCCCTCAGGTGGATGCAAAAGATCCCACAGCAACTATCTTTAAGAGCAAAGATGTTCTCCCTGGTGTCCTGCCCAATATCCACCCCTCAGCCAACAACACTAAAACAGATTACCTGGTCATTTATCTCATTGCTGTTTGTGGGAGCTTGTAGTGTGCAAATTGGTTGCCACGTTTCCTTCATTACAACAGTGACCACACTTTCTGATCCTGTGCTTACCTAATATAAACACATAGATGCACTTTCTGGCAGAAGTCACTGGCTAGGGATCAGGAGGAGGGAACTGGGCAGCGAATGTTTTTTAAAATTATTTGTGACAGTTGAGGTTTTTCTAAATCTAGGACTGCACTGAAATGAAAAGATGAATATAGTAAAACTTCTTGAAGCCTATTCTAAAGTGTACAGTCAAGCATTGAAGGCTGAGCCTACTGGCCACAGCTTGGCAGTGCTCAGGGCAGCTGCTCTAATGTTACATTTAGGTTCTAATGGACAGCGAGTGTGTGTTTCTTCTAGAAACAGAAGGGGAGAGCAAAAAGTAAACTAAAAGGCCTGCCAACAACTTAATACCTGCTCAGCATGTCAGCATGCAGCATTGGGCTCTACATGGATTGACACAAGATAGATACTGTCCTTTTTGGTTTGAAATAATGACTGTGAGGAAGAAGGTAATGCACTTTCTAATGGGCACAAGAGAGAGGCTGCTAGCACTGCATCAGAGTTGGTCAAGCAGAGCAAAGCTTTTACAACTTATAAGTAGAAACAGAGAACAGCAATAATATATAATCATATTTTAAAAGTACTTCTAGAACAAACCCTTGTAATGATTGAGATTGCACAATGCTAGAAGCTATTATTCTAACACCAGTCACTGCCTGTGATGTTTTGTATGTGAACAGAGACAGTGTGGGGAAATTTCTTCTGCGATCTTCGTATAAAGAAATTGAGTGTATAGAATGAATTGGATCTTGCTGCTCGCAAAGAGGCAACCTTCTACCTGTTTTGTGGCTTGCATACTGGTACCATTAAATATTTGTTTCATAAGGCAGAATTTTTACCCTGTCAGGCAGGCCTGGGAGTGGCTGCAATCAGGCCCCAACCGCGAATCGCGTGCTGATAACCTCAGCGCTGCCTGGGTGAGGGGGAGGAACGCGAGTGCGGAAGTCAGCGCGTGCGCGGCAGGTACACTCAGTGAAGGCTCCCTGAAGGCACAGAGCTGCCTCAGGGAGCTGAAGATTTCTAATCTTAAAAATAAATAATTCCAAAATAAGAAAACATGTCCCCTTATGTGACTCCGTCACATGAGCAGGGACATGTTAAAAATGAATTTAAAACATTTTTTTTTTTTAAATCGCTGTTCAAAACCTCATCCCGCCCATGGATGAGATTTTGTTTAAAACGCAAAGGCCGCCTGGCCTATTCACCCGCCGCTGACCTAACGGTCGGATGGGCAGTAAGAAATTTGATTTAATTAGTTGATTAAGGGCCTTAATAAGCCTCTTAATCGTCGGCGGGCACGCTGCTGACTCTCATGCCGCCCGGCAAGCTAAATATCGCAAGCGTGTGCAATGACGTCAGGACGCTTACCCGCACTATTTACTCCTATTCAGGATAGGCGCTTGCCTGCCCGACAAGGGTAAAATTCTGCCCATAATGTTTGAGACCTGGATTGAGATTTTGATACCCAGTACATGCTAAGTTTCTGCTCGAGGGAACGTTTAAACCTCATGGAGTTTGAACTTGCAAACACAGCACAATTTCATGAATAAGTTACATCTTCATCTCTGTTACCACCCATATGTAACAGAGTGAAGACTTTGACACTGATTGCACCTCAAAATCTAGATTTTGATGCAGTGCTATTGTCTGAGTGATAGTTTTGAGGAAGCCACTCCAGCTCAACAGATATAACCACTCTCACATGTACTATTAGGTTCTGACTCATATCATACTCGTATGGAGTCTGACATCACTTCGAAATGGCAGTGGTAGTTACCCATGCTCCTTTGTGTTGGTGCAATTGCCCAATACTTCTTAACAGATCAGTGTATCTCTTGACCTCTTTCAGAGTTGATGGGGAACATTGCACCAAAGTGTGTAGTGTGTGATTTTACATGCTATGTCATTCCCAAACTCATTGTGAAGTTAATCTGCAGAATAAAGCTGCCATGTTTTTGTAGGATATTGAGGGGAAGAATGAAAGGAAACTATGAGAATGATTTGAGGGTGAATTCATGAATTCCATGCTCCGAGCAGGGAGTCATACTATATGGACTGGGTTAATCCCTTTAAATGTGGTTCCCACTACTGATTTCCTCCTTTATTTTGTTTTCTTCTCAGAGGCCTTTGTGAACAGCCAAGAATGGACGCTAAGCCGCTCGGTCCCAGAGCTCCGGCTGGTAAGTTTGCCTATTTGTTGCTTCTCTGCCATGAGCCCAACAGCTGCCATTTTTGCTGTTACTGTAGTGACTGGTTTGTGCCCTTGTTTCTGAGACATACGCAGAGTAAGAAGTGGCTGATTTGAGTGTTACAATCTTATGGCTTGAAGAGTTCATGCATCATCTATAAAACTTGAAATCAAAGCTTGGGTAGTTTATACAATCATTCAAATGGCAGGAACTCAGACCTTAACTGTACTCCCAGGACATCTATTACTTCCTCCCAGCAACACAACAAACAGTATTTTGTAGTGGTGATTGATTTTTCGCATCTGTTACTGCTCTCTTTGGTTCATTTACTGCAGCCAGTATGACAATGTGACTGTAAATCAGGATGATCAGATGTATCTGTTGTATGTAGATGAAAATCTAGTAAAACTGCCCACATGTGTTACAACGTGAGAAAGCTTGGTCACATCCTGCTTCTTTGCACTTGTGGGGAGCAAACAGGAGCATACAGTGTCTCCTGATTGACCATCAATAGAAACAGGAATTGGCATCAGGATCAAAGTTGCCTGTGAGCAGCTATTTACAATCTATATTAATGACTTGGATGAAGGGACAGACTGTATTGTAGCCAAATTTGCTGACGATACAAAGATAGGTAGAATCACACTTCTTGGTCGTAGACTCTTTTGTGTCATACACACTAGGAACTGAGAGCGATTGCTAATAAGATCATAAGAAATAGGAGCAGGACTAGGCCGTTTGGCCCCTTGTGCCTGCTCTCCACCATTCAGTAAGATCATGGCTGATCAGATTGTGGCCATAACTCCACCTTCCTGCCTGCCCCCCATAACCCTTGTCGATCAAAAATCTGTCTAACTTGGCAATGAACATATTCAATGACCCAGCCTCCACTGCTCTCTGAGGAAGAGAATTCCAAGGACTAACGACCCTCTGAGAGAAGAAATTCCCCCTCATCTCCGTCTTAAATAGGAGACCCCTTATTCTGAAACTGTGGCCCTAGTTCTAGATTCCTCCATCAGGGGAAACATCCTCTCAGCATCTACCCTGTCAAGCCCCCTCAATCTTATATGTTTCATTAAGATCACCTCTCATTCTTCTAAACTCCAATGAGTACAGGCCCAACCTGCAAACTTCCTCATAAGACAAACCCCTCATCCCAGGAATCAGCCGAGTGAACCTACTCTGAACTGCTTCCAATGCAAGTACATTGCTCCTTAAGTACAGAGACCAAAACTGTACACAGTACTCTAGGTGTGGTCTCACCAATGCCCTGTACAGTTGTAGCAAGACTTTCCTAATATTATACTCCATCCCCCTTGCAATAAAAGGCAACATTCCATTTGTCTGCTTAATTACTTGCTGTACCTACAACCTGACTTTTTGTGATTTATGTACAAGGACACCCAGATCCCTCTGGACTGCAGCATTCGCAGTCTCTCTCCATTTAAATAATATTCTGCTTTTCTCTTCTTGCAAAAGAGAACAACCTCATATTTTCCTACATTATACTCCATCTGCCAAATTTTTGCCCACTCATTTAACCTATCTATATGCCTTTTCAGACTCTGTATCCTCCTCACAACTTGCTTTCCTACCTATCTTTGTATCGTCATCAAATTTGGCTACAATACAGTCTGTCCCTTCATCCAAGTTATTAATATAGATTGTAAATAGTTGCTCACAGGCTACTTTGAGCCTGATGCTGATTCCTGTTTCTATTGATGGTCAATCAGGAGACACTACATGCTCCTGTTTGCTCCCCACACTCGAAGGCTTGATATTATTTTAGAAGGTCGAAAGGTTGAATGAACCCTGCCAGGATTTGAACCCAGTAGTTTTTGCTTTGAGTCCGGGGCTTAACTGACTGAGATAGCCAATCGTGAACAAGGGTCTGTGTAGAGATATGTGGCTATATAGTATTAGCAGTTATGACATTAACCCTGTCTAGTGGAGGTGCCACCAAGAGAATGTCCATCCACCCTGTTTTCAGGCGGGTCAGTAGTATATCCCAGAGGACGGTCATGCTGGCTGAGCTTTGCTTTGTTCTCAGTCAGGCCACTAGATGGTGCATGAAGGTGATGTATACAATTTAGAGAGATAAAACCGATATCCCTAATAGGCCTCACCTGAATTGTGACCCCTCTGGTGGCCTGATTTATGGTCCGCACCTGGGATCCCAACCAAATCCTCCTGGCTGGTGGAGATCTAAACAAGGTTAGCAGTGGGGGAAAGGTGGGGGGTGGAAAAGGAGTCTGCAGTATGTAGTGGACACGGTGAAGAAAGAAGATAGAAATGAGATCACACTGTTACATAGAGTTACATTGAGTCTACAGCACAGAAACAGGCCATTTGGCCCAACTGGTCCATGCCAGTGTTTATGCTCCACACAAGCCTTCTCCCACCCCATCTCACTCCATCACCATATCTATTCCTTTCTCCCTCATGTGTTTATCCAGCTTCCCTCTTAAATGCATTGATGCTATTCGCCTTGACCACTCCCTTTGGTAGCGGGTTCCACATTCTCCCCACTCTCTGGGTAAAGAAGTTTCTCCTGAATTCCCCGATTAGATTTATTAGTGACTGTCTTATATTGATGGCCCCCTAGTTCTGGTCTCTCCCCCACCTCCCCCCACCCACTAAGTAGAAACATCTCCTCTACATCTACTCTATCAAACCCAATTGTAATTTGAAAGACCTCGACCAGATAACCCCCTCAGCCTTTTCTTTTCTAGAGAAAAGAGCCCCAGTGGGTTCAGCCTTTCCTCATAGTTATGTCCTGTCAGATCTAGTCGCATTCTTGTGAATCAAACAAATATGAACTGGAAACTCTGATGTCTTGGTTTCTTTGAAGGGACTGGTCGGCAGTCTGCTCAGTGGGAAGTCTGCACTTGTGCATCGATATCTGACTGGCACCTACGTCCGGGATGAGTCTCCAGAAGGTGAGTGCCATAGTTCCTCAGAGTTCTGAATGGGTTCGAGCACTTCCTGTGAAGTAAGGCTGCAATTCCAGGCACAACTATAGGCCATAACTGGGCTCTTCTGTATTAAAGTGTTCAAGGGTATGTGTTATGAATGATGCAAAAAGTAATTATTGCTTTCATTTTTTTTAAGTTTTACATTGTAAAATTTGTTCAGTAGCAAACGTGTCAAAATACAATTGGTTTCCATTTCTCCTGAGTGTATTGAGTGAGATCAGAGATTAGAAGAAATTCTACCACAGATTTGATCTGTGGAGGACACTCTCAACCACTGTTGTCAATGTGAATTTGATTGACTTCTTCCAAAAGAAACTGGATAATATCTTGTTTGCAACAACTGATTATTGGCCTAGGTATAGACTGAGATGATGAAATACCTGTATGGGACTTAATGGCTCTCTTACTGCTGCAGGTGAAGGGATTAGCATAGTGGAGAAGTTGGAATTGCTGAATATTCTGGAATCTTGTCCAATACTTTAAGGTTCATTGTGGAATATTAATGGGACCTTTCTTCAGCAAAGTGAAGGAGTGGAACAGAGTCCACAAAAGGGTAAATTGTTCATACAGTGTGGAAGGGAGTGAGCTTGAAGGGCTGATTAGCCATTCCCAGGGCTTCCACTAAGTTGCACATGTGCATGACTGTGCAGCAACCTGGAAGGTACCATGCAGGCCTTGTTCTGTGTTAAGTACCCCACATGTGCAGTCGCGCAAAGAAGTTTAAAGGTATCGTGCATTGAAAAAGTGGCCACGTGCAACAATGAAATTTTATAGGGAATGTTGGCCATTGCTGATCCCATGCTCCCTTGTGTTCTTCTGCCCTGTTGGCCAGTTGTGGACCTTCCATGGCAGGTCTCACGGGAAGATGTACGTGGTGCAACACTCCTGTCGTAAACCAACTGATCCTCCAACTCAACCATGAGCAATGCCACAAGAGATCCACAAATAATTGAGTAAATTTTTCCAACTCACTTACAAAATAAACCTGTCAATCTGAATATTTTAGGATTCTGTTCAGGGGACGTCTCAAATGAGAAGGGTTCAAACCACCAAGAAAAATGGGCAATTGATATTCTGAGCAAGATATAAAAGTTGCCAGCTCCTGGAGCTTGCATTCCTCCTGCCTTGCCACGGCCAGTCCAGCAGCCTTTTCCTCATTGCCAATATTTTTGTCGCTAATGAACAAAAGTGTTCAAAGAAACTGGAAAAAAAAACCTTTTCCAACGCCTGTACGATTTTCCTCCTGGGCTGCACACAGCAGTGTCCAGGAGAATAATCTTTCATCCTGGAAGACTCCAGGACAATCCTGGAGGTTTACCAACTTTAATTCACGGTAGTCCTGAAATCTGTTTCCCCTTCAGATATTAATAAGAACTAAAAAAGATGTTGCTTTAAAAGAATAACACAATGAAGTAATCCTGCTTTGTCACATGGAGGAGGAAGTTTGTAGAATTAGGATCCATGCTCATCTCCAGCCGCCAAACCCTCACCGCACCCCTGCTCCCCAGCTTCCTCCACAGAGAGGAAGGGAATTGGGAAGGCTTAACAGTTGAGCAATGCAGTGGCTCTGAGTGATGGAGCATTAGGATGCAGGTTTGTGGTGGGCAGGTGGAGCCAAGTAGAGCCTGTTGTATCTTCAAACAGGGGAGAGGGGGAACACCCTAGACTTGCATGCCTTGATGGTTGAGGGTTTTCTAAGATCACATTGCTCCCCAGAGAGTCCAGTTGGACTGAGTAGCTGGAATCACCTTATCATAGAATGATGAGCATAGAAAATGCCAACCTGTTAACACTGGTCAATAACTAATTAAACCTGATGGTTAATCAATTCAGCTTTAGTATTCTTCGCAAGGCCATTGCTCGGATAAATGGGCTCAAATAGCACCTGCTCATATTTCAACCACACCAATGGATCCTTCCACCAAATGCATTTTTATTGAGTGCTTCATTCCCTGAAGACCAGGGGTCTTGAAATATTGAAGTAATTAAAGCTTAATAGATTACTAATGGTCTGTGTATGATGTTCATGCTTAATCCACAATAGAGCCTTTGAAATGAATGGTCTTCCTAAAGATTGTTGAAGCTCACACTCGCTTTATAGTTCACGCCCCATTTACTGACAGCTCTGACAACACTAAGGCAATCTGGTAAAGCACCCAGTGGCAGTGCCATGGGAGGTAGCCATGTTGGGATAAGTATACTGACTTTTCTGTGAAGATAAAGCCGTTCTAATGTCAGAGAATGACTTCATAACAATTTGTATTTTACTGCTTCACCACCATCCCCCACCACCCGCTGTAAGTAAATCTCTGATGTGTGTAAAAGGCATGGCTCCCCAGGTGAGAGGATAGGCAGGTGAATTGTCAAAAGGAGGCACACTAGAGTAGTTCGGGTTAATATTCTTTCTCAATATCCCTTCCCTCCTTACGATTGGGAACTTGTCCTGTGGAATATCATGTGTGCATACCCACATCCTGGCATGTGGCAGAGGATGTGGCACCAGGGCTGCTCACAGCTCTTGAAGTAGCATCAGCTTCCAGTTATCTTTAACTTAGCGTGTTTTCACTTTGTAATTCTCAGTGCAAGTTCACATAGTTCACAAATGGTCCATAATGGAATAAATGGAGAAATTCTCAGCGTCTCTCTTAAACTCCTGCTGCTGGCTAAATTGATTCCTAAAAGTCACTGACAGCTAATGAGCTAATTCCCTGCAGGAATATAGAACCATACAAATAAATTGTTAACATAAGATACCAGGAACAGCTGATGGATATTTTCCCCCTCTAAGAATGCATTTCACTTTAACAAAGATCTTTATTTTGATTTACAGCGACTGAATAAGTCAAATCTTGTTTTTTTCACACGGGATTCTGGAATTTTAACCTGTGTTTTGGGAATTGATTCTGGCTATTTATGGGAAAACTGCAAATCAAAGTGACTTGACCATATAATGGGGGAAAGAATTGAATTGGCTGCAGTGTCATAAATTCATTCAATAAGCATGTGTTTATGATGTCACTGCCCATGGAAACCAGAGCATCTCTCCCTGTATGGTGCGGTACAGAGCCATATAGACCAGACATACCTCTGATTTGAGTCCTGACCTGTACCAAGTTACCAAATCTCTGATGGATGGTGGGTCACAAACTGCAATGAGATATGTGACCAGATTATTCGTCTGCCCTCTCTGGTGGGGCAGTTCTCCCCGGTGTCCTGGCCGATATTTATCCCACAATCAACACCCAAAAACAGATTACCTGGTCATTATCACATTGAAGTTTGTGGGAGTTTGCTGTGCGCAAATTGACTGCCATGTTTCCTACATTACAACAGTGACTGCACTTCAAAAAGTACTCCATTGCCTGTAAAACACATTGGGACGTCCCGATGTGGTGAAAGGCACTGAATAAATGCAAGTTCTTTTGTTTTAACATGGAAACGAGGCTGGGGTGTTTAAAATTTTATCTAGGCCCTGTGTTCCGGGGGATGGAGAGGTGCCGGACAGCCTGCTGGTTGCCTGGAGTTAAAGTTTAGGCTCTTGATTCCAATTTGGTTGTCATATTTTAAATTCTAAAAAAATTAACCAGACAGAAGATTCAGACAAAAGGGAAACAAATGAGTGCTCCTTGCTCCACTGTGGGTTAAATTAAATGGCATCAGGCTTTTACCTCTATAAGAAAGCCATTATAATTACAATTGATTCATTGGTAGCAGCAAAAGAACATTGCTGAAATAAAATAGTCATTTGGTAGTACAGAACTTGAATATTGCTGAAAAAAGAGTTGACCAATCAGGGTCAAGCTGCCTGGTTTAAATCTCAACAATGCTTGGCAGTTAACTGTCAATCACCATCAACTGGTGCATCCTCCATGGCAACGCCTCAACCAATCAGAGTCCACTTGCCAACCAATCAGCAGTCTCTTCTCACACAGTATGAATGTGTTGTTTCCCCTGACATTGGTACTTTCTGGCAAATTATCCTTATTACTGCAAGATGAAAATCTTAGACAAAAAATGTCTCTCTTTTTCAGCAATACTCAAATTGCTGAAATAGCTCAGCCACTGCAAAACTAAGATCCGTCTATTTTAAACATAGTTGCTTCGAAGTGTAAAATGTTAAAATAGCAAAAAAGTTGACCTATGTCTGTTATTCAAGGAAGTGATTAATGAACTATGGTAGTAGACCATAATGAGGTGTGAATTTTTGCAGTTTTGATGAGGGAAGCATAGAAAATTTGGCTCAACAGGTACTGAACATTTTTGGAACCAAACAAAAAGAAAGAAGGAACTTGTGTTTATATAGTGCCTTTCACAACCTCAAGGCATCCCAAAGCACTTTCCAGCCAATTAAGTATTTTTTGAAGTATAGTCACTGTTGTAATGTAGGAAACATGATAGCCAATTTGTTCACAGCAAGCTCCCACAAACCTCAGTGTGATAATGACCAGATAATTGTTGGTTGAGGGATAAATATCAGCCAGGGCACTGGGGAGAACTCCTTTGCTTTCTTCTTTGAAATTGTGCCATTTATGTCCACCTGAGACGGCTCAATTTAACATCACAATTGAAAAATGACAGCTTGGACAGTGCAGCACTCCTTCAGTACTGCACAGGGAAAGTCAACCTAGATTATTGTGCTCAAATCTCTGGATTGGGACTTGGACACACAACCTTCTGACTCAGAGGCAAAAATGCAACCCACCGAGCCACGGCTGACACAAAATCAGAAAGCTGCCTTCATTAAGCTCTCATTTGAATTTGCAACAACAGAAAATGGAAATTTGTGCCCACAATTGCCCACCCTGGTGCTTTTTGGTTTCAGGAGGGGGCAGATGAGCCCGGTTTGCCACTCCTGTGAGCTCTTCAGTGATTCCTGCTGGAAACTGGGGGCAGAATTTTTCCCTTGTCAGGCAGGCGTGTGCCCGACCCGAATGGGAGTAAAATAGTGCGCAATGACGTCCGGTGAGTGTCCCGACGTCATCACGCACTCTCGTGATATTTCGCTCGATGGGCGTGCGCAAGAGTTGGCAGCGTGCCCGCCAACAATTAAGAGCCTATTAAGGCCCTTAATCAATTAATTAAATGGAACTTTTCGTTGCCCTTACAGTTGGTGGGTGGGTGAATAGGCCAGGCAGCCTTTGCATTTTTTGCGAAACCTCACCCACGGGCGGGCTGAGGTTTCGACCGGTGATTAAAACAAAATAAAAACTTTTAAAACTCATTTTTAACATGTCCCTGCTCATATGACCGAGTCACATGAGGGGACATGTTTCCCTTCCTTTTCCATTCTTTATTTTTAATGTTAGAAATCTTCAGCTCCCCGAGGGCAGCTCTGTGCCTTCAGGGAGCCTTCACTGAGCGCACCTGCGTGCATGTGCTGACTTCTGCACTCGCCCTTCTCACCCCCACCCAGGCAGCGCTGAGGTTATCAGCGCGCGATTCATGCAGGCTGACCATTAATTGGTCAGCCAGTGTGAAATCGTGGTCGGTGCCCAATTGTGGGCGGCAGACCATTGCGTGGCCGTTCCCAGGCCTGCCCGCCTGACGAGGGGAAATTTCTGCCCCGGGTGTGTGTGAACATTAGAGTAGAACAGGATCTGACTTGCCATGATAGTCTCCAAAAGAAATGATTGTTCGCCGGTTATTTAAGCATTGGGACTATCATTTTCCAGACTTGTATATGAAGGTTGGCCATATGGCTGAGGCATTGGAGACTGGCTTTAATGAGAAATTAATGAAAAGAGAACTGAACACCGTCCCCCATCTCCCCAACCTTTACTCTTGAAGTTCTCCCTGTAGCATGGTTCATCTCCTGGCCACAAACAAAACCTGGGATCTTCCCAGCCTCTGTTGCTCAGTATCACAAGGGTTGCTAACTCTGGTCGGGTATATCCCTGGAGCTTTTATCACATGCCCTCCCACCTTCAACCATCCCACCCAGTCAAACAGCCTTTTCTTCACATCTTCCGTATTTATATAACTGATAAATGGTAGTGTTTAAAAAAAAAAATGAAACAAGCAAACACTATTTTTTTCAATACCCTGGTGATCTTTGCCCTGGGTTTGTTCACAGCATTGTCCAAGGGGATTAATCTTTAATTTCTGGAGACTCCAAGACAATCCTGGAGGGTTGGCAACCTTGTGTCCCATATTTAATGGGACTAAAAATACACTTTTGTTCACAGCTCAGTGCAGTTCCAGAACACCAGAAACGAAAGCAGAAAGAACAATTATTTAAAGTGATTCTGAGTAATATAAAGGCTGTATTAAATATGACCAATAGGAGATATTTTAAAAGGTGTCCTGATGCGGTTGGAAGTAGAGTTCATCGTAAATTGCGTGTGAGTGTTTCCTTTCTTCAATTTTATTTTCCTGTAAGGACCAAGTGAAATATTCCCCACTTATAAGATGAACATTGATTTTTCAGAAAGACTGCTTCACTTCCACAGGATGCGGTTAAACAGGTTCATGCCTGTGCTGTGCTCTTAACAGGATGTGGTTCCATCACAGCAGCCGTCTGTAGCCCAACTCTTTGATACGTGCTTAGTTGTTTTAGGGCTGTATTTTTAGCGCGGCCTGCATGGATCCTGTCCATCAAATGGTAACAGTTTTAACATCTTATGTAACTACTGCAAAAGGCTTTTAATGTGTAGCTAAGACACTCGAGACTCTTGTGACCATGTCAATCTATTGTGTGACAAAAAGGTCAATTTTTTATTTTGATGAAAAGATCAGAACTATGGACTGAATTTTCCCCCTGTCGGGGGTGGGGGGGAAGTTGAAGGTGCTTCCGATAGGCACCCCCGATTGGAGGCACGGCACCATTTTACGTGGGTGGGCCAATTAAGGCCCGCCCTGCGTGACGTCCACACAGAAGCGCTATGCGCTCCCTGTGCGGTCGGTGGGGGGAATCCCAAAATCAAGAGTGCGCTCTTTCGCGCATGCACACGAAAGAGTGCACTCATCTCCCTGAGGCTAAGTGCTGCCTCAGGGAGATCAGCTCGAAATGTACAAAACCTAAAAATAGAAAAGTAAAATTTCCCTAACGTCCCCTCATGTGACAATGTCACATGAGTTGGGAGATGTCCATAATTTTCACAAAAACTTTACTAAAACTTTTTAAAAGCTACATGAAACCTCATCCCGCCCGTGGATGAGGCTTCATGCTTTTTCTATTCCCCACCGGGGCTCCTGGCCTGCCCGCCAGCCTTAAGGTTGGACGGGCAGGTCCTTTAATTACATAATTGACTCTGTTAATGGCCTCAATTGGCCATTGACAGGTCGGCGGGCGCACGGCTGATTTCGCTGCACCCCCGCCATCCTGAAAATTTAAATGGGGCGCGGTGACATCGGGAGTTCCCCCCGACGTCACCGTGCGTCATTTTATGCGTTGGTGAGCGGGCCCCGCCCCCGCTCACTGACACATAAAATCCTGCCCCATCTGTGAAGGCAGTGGTGTAGTGATATTGTCACTGGACTAGTTATCCAGAGACCCAGGGAAATTTTTTTTTAAAGTCTAATGGTGACCATGAAACCGTTGTCAATTGTTGTAAAAACCCATCTGGTTCACTAATGTCCTTTAGGGAAGGAAATCTGCCATCCTTACCTGGTCTGGCCTACATGTGACTCCAGACCCACAGCTATGTGGTTGACTCTTAAAATGCCCTCTGAAATGGCCGAGCAAACCACTCAGTTCTCAAGGGCAAATAGGGGTGGGCAATAAATGCTGGCCTAGCCAGTGACGCCCCCATCCCACGAATAAATTTAAAAAAAGATATTTCATGGCGAATTTAAACTTTTCAAGTAGGGATAAAAGTGCTGAATTTCTGGATTCCCACCAGTTAGTTGCTGCACCATCACTTCCTGAGTCTTTGGCCCTCTTCATCACCCATGTGCTGCCCCTTGGCTACATCAATGAGACCTGGGGTCAACATGTATGCTGGCAATACCTAGCTCTCCCTTTCCATCACCTCTCTTGAGCCCTCCACTGCCTCTGTGTTCTTAGGCTCCTTGTCTGACATCCAGACTTGCATGAACTCCAACCTTCTCCAGTTAAACCATTGGATGATTGCAACCAGTGTCTTTGATCCCCACCACAAACTCTGTACGTTTGCCAGCAACTCCGTCCTCCACCCCAGCCACTGTCTCAGGTTGAACAGACTATTTGCAATGTCATCGGCCTATTCAATCCTGAGCTGAACTTCTGACTGCATATCCTTTCCCTCACAAAGTCCTATTTCTACCTCCATAATATCACCTGCCTCCAGCTCAGCCTCAGCCTATCTGACACTGAAACCCTCATGCATACCTTTGTCATTTCCAGACTCAACTCAGTTCTCTCCAGGCCGGCCTTCTATCCTCCATCCTGTGTAAATTTCCATTCATTCAGAACTTTTCCGCCCCGTATCCTATCCCCTCACCCATCCTGGTCTTCACTCCTTCAAAGCTTCAGATTTAAAATTCTCATTGAAGTGTTTAAATCTCGACATGGCCTCACCCTCTCCATCTCTCTAAACCACCTCCCAACTGTACAACTGTACACTTTGGGAAGTTTTTCTTCATTAAAGGTGCCATATAAATACAAGTTGCTATTTTCAGAGAGCAGTGTTTGTCAATTGGCTCTGACTGTGAGATGGAGAATGTCAATGTGGCTGTTTCAAAAAGTAAAATTCTGCAGCCTCTTTATAAACCTCCACATTTTGATACTGCAGGTATTTTCACAGCCATTTAATGAAACTATTAATATAAAATTGTACATCAGAGTGAGGATGAGGGCATAGTTCAGTGGGTAAATACACCACTTCGTGTCATACTGAGCTATACCAAACAGGAAAGATCTGGGTTGGTTTGTGCTGTATTCGCTGGGCCTTGAGTGATGCAGTGCAACTAGTGTCAGTGAGGAGGGCAACAATTAGTCAGGGATCTCAGCCCTGATTATAGCTGGAAAATGTTCATGTGCTCATGGTCGATGAGGACAGGAGTGGGCGTGGGTGTATGATGTTCCCCATGGTCAAACAGCTTCACAAGACTGGCTGTCTAAATTCACATGAGAAGGATGGCCCCTTGAGCAAAGTAGCAGAGGGCTGTTGGGGCCTGTGGAACTGTAACCAAGCAAGAGTCAGCCCCAAGCAAGTCACTCGCACGCATGCACGCACCATGTTTAATAATCTGCAAATCAAGCTGCTGAGAAATCCAAAGTTTCTTTTTGCCCCATCAGGACACCACTGCTTAGCTAACTCCAGCCAGCTTGGACAGAGGTTGGCAGAGTCAGATCTTGGGAACACCCACTGTTGGGCAACAGTGGAAGGGCCACTGATGCTATCTATTCTAATTCCATTTCTCTGCCCTTTCCTCAGATCCTTTCATAGTTTTTCTTTCTAAAGATTCATCCAAATTTTATTTCCTGCCCCCTCCTAAGGAGGATCGTTCACTACTTGCTCATTAGAAAAAGGAATTTATGCATTTATCTAGCACCTTTCATGACCTTAGAATGTGTTTAAAAATGTTTCACACCTACTGAAGTACTTTAGAGATGTAAATATACTTTATAACTGATGTAATGTAGAGAAACATTGTGGCCAATTTGTTCAGAGCAAGGCCGCACAGACAGCTATGAGGTAAATGACCAGTTAATCTGATGTTAGTTGAAGGATAAATATTGGCTTGAACATGAGAAAACTCCCTCTGTTCTTCAAACAATGCCATGGGACCTTTTCCATCCACCTAAGAGGTCAGATGGAGCCTCAGTTTAATGTCTCATCTGAAAGATGGCATCTCCGACAGTGCAGCACTCCCTTAGTACTGCATCAGGAGTGTCAGCCTGCATTATGAGCTCAAACCCTGGAGGATTTGTTTTTAAATTATTCATTCATGGGATGTGTGCACTGCTGGACAGGCTAGTATTTACTGCCCATGAAAAGGTGGTGGTGAGCTGATTGGCTTGATGGGCGATTTCAGAGGGCAGTTAAGAGTCAGCACATTGCTGTGGGTCTGGAGTCACATGTAGGCCAGACCAGGTAAGGATGGAAGATTTCCTTCCCTAAAGAACATTAGTGAACCAGATGTGTTTTTATGGCAATCCAGTTGTTTCATGGTCACCGATTACAGATTTATTTAATTAAATTTAAATGCCGTAGCTGCTGTGATAGAATTTGAACTTGTGCCTCTGGATCATTAGCTCAGGCCTCTCAGTTACTAATCCACTAGCATTACCACTATGCTATCCTACCCCTATGTGGGGCTTGAGTCCACAATCTTTTGACTCAATGGCGAGACTGCTACCCACTGGCTGACACCATTAGAGGGCTAAAAAACTTGTCACAGCATATCAGAGGTTACAGTGACTAGTTTTAGGAGCCATCTAACCTCTGTTCTTAAGTATAACCAGTGGACTTAGACTGTAAACCATTGGATCAAGTGTTCTATGCTTATTACTAAAAATGTGGAATCATTTAAAAAAAAGTCTATTTGTCTCGAATTTATAACGTACCCCATTGTGTCTCTGCCAGGTGGTCGATACAAGAAGGAAATCAATGTCAATGGTCAGAGTCATTTGCTGCTGATCAGGGATGAAGGAGGTCCTCCAGATGCACAGGTAAGCTATTGGGACTGAGGCATATTGATCTACAGGAAGATGAGATAAACCCGTTATAATCAGCATTCCATGAATGGATTGGAGACATAATCGTGACATAAGTAGGGTCGTCCAGTGTCATTATACACACAACAGTTTTAATCGCTAAGCTTCTGAGGCTGTCTGAGAGTTTCCATATCAAAAGCAAATTGTCTGCCATTTTCACTTAGATGCAGAGCTTAATTTGCATTGCCATGACAATGTGAGACAAGCTGCAAAAATAAACCCGACAGTAAGGATTATCAGACTTTAAGTTTGTGTCGTGATGTCTGTGATGTAAAGCTAAGCAGAATATCCTGGCACACAGTTATTATCTGCTGTGGCTCAGTTGGTAGCATTCTTGCCTCTGAGTCATAAGTTCTGGGTTTAAGTGCCACTCTAGGACTTGAGCACAAAAATCAAGGTTAACACCCTGGTGTAGTGCTCAGTCCCATAGCCATGGCACTTTTTATTATTACATTTATTTATCTATTATTACAGTTCTCTCCAGTGTCCTGGCAAATATTTGTGTCTCAACCACCATTACAACAAACAGATTATCCTATCATTGTCACATTGCTGTTTGTGGGAGTTTGCTGCTGCATTTCCTACATTACAACAGTGACTACATTTCACTTCAAAGGTACTTCATTGGCTGTAAAATGCTTTGAGATGTCTGGTGGTTGTGAAAAGTGCTTTATAAATGCAAGTCTTTTTTTTAATTGATGGTTACTTGCAGCTGGGAGGCATTAGGAAGGATGATTAGTCTCAGCGAGGGTCGTCACAATATCCTCTGGAAATTCCACGCTTGGTGGATGGTAGGAGAGAACAGAGTCCACATCTTGCCTGTGATCCCCAGTGTGGTCGAATAGCCTGCTACATTCCCTATCTAAGTTCACACATGAGAAATGGCCACTCGGACATGGTACCAGGTGGTGCTGGTGCCAGTTGTACTAGACCCAAGCAAGAAGTCCTCATCCTCAGGAGAGGAGGGCAGAAAATCACAGGCAGGGAAGTTAGCTGGGGTGCGAGACATTGAACTGAATCGAACTGTAAGGAGTAGTTTTCAAACACACTGGAGGAGAAATTAACCTCACAAATTCCAGCATAAAATGGGTGATGGGAGTGAGGCACGATTCAAACATACACTGGAAGCGTCGGCCTGAAGCATGGTAGAAATGAGCCCTCATGCCTCATTTGCATTCATCAGAAAAGCTGCAGCTGCCTATCAGTGGGTCCTGTTGCAGCTTGTTCATCAGGACCTGACCAATCCTGGCTGGATCCAGCTCTGAGTGGTTGAGCAGGTCCTGGAAGTCAATGGGGATAGGGGGTTAAAGTGGTGTGGGGTGGAGAAGGCCTGGAGCAGGACTGGGGCAGCTCAGTTCTCCAATGTGGCAGCTGACACACTTATAGGACCTAAAATTCATTCCCTGACCCCATGATAATTTAAAGCAGAAAAAAATAGGTGCCTGATGATGAATTTCTGTGTTTCTCTGTCTCTGGAAAGAAAAGATTTTATTCTAAGCTATTTCAAACCTATTTTTCCCTTCAGCAGTTTGAACAGAAAAAAGTATTCAAATTTTAAATGCCATTAAACATTTGAACTTGTCTGGCTTTAAATTCCCACGAGCATAATAAGCAGTCACATTAATATAGTGCTGATCGATGGGCTCTGCTCCACGTTTATAATGTGTCCATTTTCCACAGTAAAAGCACTCTACCATTGAACAATTGACAAAATATCATAGTAATAGTTTAAAAAATCAGTTATTGCATATCATTATTATTTATATACGACAATTTGATTTATTATATTATGAGCTGTACCTTCCTATGCATGGTAGATTTCAGGGATAGCCTGAGCCTGAAGCTCACTTTGCTCTTAACCCAATCTGACCAAAGTATTTAGTTAAATAGGAATTGCCTCCTGCTCACTTACACCCAATTGTGCTTTTTACACCTGGAGCACCAAACAGGAGAACCACTGACGCTTAGTCATTCTTCCTCTGATCCCTTTGCTCCTCCATCCCTGCCATCTCTATTATAGAATACAATAGCAGGGAGGCCATTGGGTCCATTTTGAAAGCTGCTGTTGACTCTGTTTCCACCACCCTATCTGGCATTATGAAGCTGCATGCCACGTCTCACCAGTTGGAACACCATAAGGTATGAGTCCCCATACCTGTGCTTACAGCAGCACTATTCAAACAGTCTCACAGCTCCAGGGCACCATCTACATTCCTAACCTCCCTCCAGCAGAACAGCAGGATCGGAACAACTACTCACCATTTTCCTCCTCTTGCTTCAGTTCCCCTCTTTCTATGTTTAAGTAAATGATCAGTGCTTCTTTTGGAGACTGATTCTGCGATCTGTTCCTGCCACTTTCCCCTACTTATTTCTGTCCGTTAAAAGCAACTCTGCTCACAAGCATGTTCTACACACACAATTAACAGGGCCTATTTTCCCTTACCCATAGCTTCCAGTCACCCATAAATGCTATCCTTTTCCATTTACTCTGCTCTCCCTCTCACCTGGGGGACAGTTCAATGGGTATTCACTATCTTATCTGAAGGGCCTTGCTTCACATGTCAGTAAACAGACTATTCGACCACACAGGGCATCATGGCTAAGCCAGAGCATATTTTCACCCAAGTGCACATATATATGCTTCCATTGGTCATTGTGGACTCACCATCAGGAGCTGGAAACTTGTCCAACTGCACATTGGTTAGTTTATTTCACAGAAATCACAGCTGAAAAGCAGTACATTCAGCACATTGCGCTTGTGCTGGTGCTAGCTCATTAACTGGAGCAATCAACTTTAATCACCCCAACTTTGATTTTCAAGTTAACTATTTGCCTTGGATTGAAGGTAGCTGATATATTTACATTATTCCATCTTTTCCCCTACAGTTCTCAACGTGGGTGGATGCTGTTATATTTGTCTTCAGCCTGGAAAATGAGAAGAGCTTTGAGACCATTTACAATTATTACACCAGGCTCACGAGCTACCGGAGTACAGCTGAGATTGCTGTGATGCTGGTGGGGTCGCAGGGTAAGTGAGATGGTCAGCGCTGCTGCATATCTCACCAACTGAATTCTTCAAGCTGACCAAGAGTGGTTCTCGTGTCTCAGTGCTGCTGGTTGTTGTTTATTGAAATTAGGGTGTGGAGGCAAGTCCCTGTACTAGTGGAGGAGGGAAAAACGAGAGATGCCTCCCATCCCCACTTAGTAAAGCAGACATTTCAAAACCTTGTGTTCCTGCTCCCAAAGCCAGTGGAGGGTCCTCACTGGATCTCAATCTGTATCTGTCAATTATATCATTAGGTCCTGACTGTTATTTTAATATTTTATTTTCTGAGCTGGGAGGACACAGCAGTTTTTGCCACCAGGAAAAGTCAAGTGAGAATGGATCTGGGACCAGCAGAGGCTATTTAAGATAAGTTTATTTTCATTCTCTTTCTGTGGCCAGGCACAGCAGGAGCCCAGGCCCCACAAGAAAAGCTTAGCTCTCTCCTTCCCTGAAATGTCCCCACCCCCCATCTTCTTGCCTCCCCTCCCCTCCCCTGCCACAAGACTGCCTCTCAGAATTCCTTTCCTCTTCACTTACCTGCATGCGGACAACTCCCTCCCACTCATATCTGGGCAGGGAGTGAGCCGGCAATGTGTTAATGAGTTAAAATGAGGTCTGCTTTCTGCCGCAGTGAGTGAGTTTCTAAATAAGGCAAAAGCAAAATACTGCAGATGCTGGAAACCTGAAATGAAATCGGAAACTGCTGCTAACTCTCAGCAGGCCAGGCAGCCTCCGTGGACCGAGAGACAAGAGTTAATGTTTCAGGTCGATGACTTTTGACTTCACTCCACAGATAGTACCTGACCTGCTGAATATATCCAGCACTTTCTGTGTTTCAAATGAACCCAGCTACTCACCTGCCCAGACATAAAGTCAGGGCTGAGATATCTGTGACCTGAGTGTTTTTTCCACACTTGTGCTTTTGCTTCTTGTCTCACATTCAGGCAGAATCTAAAAATATTGGCAACCTGACAATAGACACTTTTTTCAGCCAAATGCAATGTTCTGTTGAGACACATTTGTGTGGTTCAGCAATGCAAGTCCACCAGCAAGAGGAATCTAGAGATGGAGCAGTAGACCAAAAAAAAAGGTTTCTGCCTATTTTCTCTCTCCTTTGTCTACCAGCTACTCCATCTCTCCTCAAGGCATTGGCTGTTTGCCTGTGATACTGTTCTCTGCCATATAGTGCTCCACTTAAGTGGTCATTTGTCACATGCCAGTCTGCACAATGAGTGTTGGAACCACAGCCAAGTCCAATCCTGCCCTTGCCTGACACAGACACTCCAGCCATTCTGAAATTCCACTCCAAATGCCCGTGCATTAGTCAGCATGACATAAACTTGCATTTATATAGTGCCTTTCACCACCTTAGGACGTCACAAAGCACTCTACAGCCAATGAAATACTGCTGCTGAAATGTGAATCTCTGCCAACACAGTTTTTTCAATTTACCCTGTGTATTTTTTTCCCCGTGTTTTCTGCAAGTTGTATGTTGGACTCCCAGTATCAGCCGGAACTTTTCAACAATGAGCCACTGCTGTGTGTCGCTCTGGTTGGCCAGTGGTCCGAATGGATCATTTTCTCACTTTGCTTCTCTTCCTCAAATTTGCTGCCCTCCCCCATCTCCAAAAGGCCTTTTAATTCTAGCTCTGTGATTGGCAAAGAGCTAGAGTGAAAAATAAGGCATGAATATACTTTGCTAAAATCGACCTTTGTCACAAAGAAGTCAATATTTTCATAAGCCTTGAGATTACAATTTATTTTATATTCCCCATTTCTCTACGCACTCACTGAAGAAAAATCCAGGGAAAACTGTGGGGTGTTAAAGCTTCAAATATGTCCTCAGCTCATAAATTTTTATAAAAATTTGCAATTCATGAGGGAAGATATTATTGTCTCAAAAGAAGCTGCAGGCTGGAAGCTTGTAAAGATGATCTTTAATCAACATCAAATTACGTGATGATGTAAGGATGTTGAGTGTCAAGTGGTATTTCAGTGTGTTGGCAGCACATCAAAAGCCCTGAAATATAGCTGTGATCAGCAGCAGTTATGAGGAATATCAGTATAGTGTGCTTTGTCCTTTTTTGTATTGAGAAACCTAGCTGAGGGGCCAAAGTCGATAGTATGGGATACAAGAACAAGTACAGATGAGAGAGACCATTCAGCCATCATAGGAACAGAACCTGTTCCGCCATTCATTCAGATTGTGGCTGATCTGTAATTTGACCCCATCTACCCGCCTTTGCTCCATATCTCTTGATTCCTTATCCAACCAGAATCTATCATTTGTGATCTTGAAATATCCAATTGATCCCCAACTTTTTAAGAAAGTTCCAGATTCTCATGAGCCTCCGCAAGAAGACGCACTTCCTAATTTCACTCTTAAGTAGCCTCACTATAATTTTAAGATTGCGCACTATCGTTTTCGATTCCCGCAGAAAATAGTTTACCTGCATCTACCCTATCAAACCCTTTTTATCATTTTCAACACCTCAGTTAGATCACCCCTCAGCCTTCTAATCTCAAGAGGATACCAACCAAGTTTATGTGACGTGCCCTCATAATTTAACCCTTTTAGCCTCAGTATCATTCTGGTAAATCTGTGCTGCACCCTGTCCAAGGCCAAATGCATCCTTCCTGAGATGCGATGCACAGAACTTGTGGGGTCTGACCAAGGCTCTGTATATTTAACTCATCCATAGAAGCTTACAGTTGCCCTCACCTGAATTTAAAATGCCTCCACACATTTTGCATCCATTATCCTATCCTATCCATTCCAGGTATTACTCACAGCAAGGTCACCACCAGGGTTGAGAAGAGTAGTTAAGGAGACAGGAAACTTGATAGCAAGATGATGCCAAGTTTGGGTTTTCAAAGCCTGAAAATTGTAGGAAGAAGGGGAGTCTGAGGGAGCTGAAAAGCTCCAAACCTGAGGTTGTGAGAAAGAGGGTGTTACAGTAGGTGATGGTGTGATGAACATAAGAAATAGGAGTAGGCCATACGGACCCTCGAGCCTGCTCCACCTAAGATCACGGCTAATCTTCTACTTTGACTTCACTTTCTCACCCTGTCCCTCGATTATCTTAGTGCCAAAAATCTCAATATAGTCAATGTCAAAGCATCCACAGCCCTCTGGGGTAGAGAATTCTGAAGATTCACAAACCCTCTGAGTGAAGAAATTTCTTCTGATCTCAATCAGACATGGCCGACCCCTTATCCTGAGACTGTGACCCTACATTCTCCAGCCAGGGGAAGGAGCCTCCCAGCTTCTACCCTGTCAAGCCCTCTAGGAATTTTATACATTTCAATGAGATCACCTCTCATTCTCCTAAATTACTTAGAGTAGAAAAACTGGAAATCTGAAATAAAAACAGAACATGCTGGAAGTAATCAGGTTTGACAAAAGAAGACCCAGTCTACTCAGGAAAGTCTTGATTTCAATGTGGTGAGGGTAGAGGGAGAGCATAGGTCAGGTTGGATGTCATCCTTAGAGCGTAGGGGCTCTGCCTGCGTTCCTTTCAATACCATAAAAGATTCAGAAGCACCAGGTCAGTCTGAGTCAGGTATGCAACGTAGAGATGCATTACTGCTAACCCGCTACTCTATTATGTATAATGTTACTGTGTAAAGCTGCAAGGAGATCAGTTTACTATGCTTTTAAAGTTCTAACTATTTACTTATTCAAGATTTGCCATCCCAAAAATCATTCTATTCCTGAAACTGGAGGAGTTTTATTACTATAATACTTGTAATTTTATTCTTTCATGGGATGTGAGCATCACTGGCAAGGCCAGCTTTTGTTGCCCATCCCTAATTGCCCTTGAACTGAGTGGCTTGCTAGATCGTTTCAGAGGTCATCTAAGAGTCAACCACATTGTTGTGGTTCTGGAGTCACATGTAGCCAGACCAGGTAAGGACAGCAGATTTCCTTCCTACAAGGGCGTTAGTGAACCAGAGTGAACAATCAATGATAGTTTCATGGTCACCATTCCTGAGACTAGTTTTCAATTCCAGAATTATTAAGTAATTGAATTTTTTAAATTAATTAATTGAATTTAAGTCCCACCAGTTGCTATGGTGGGATTTGAACCCACCTGCCCAGAGCATTAGCCTGGGTCACAGGATTACTAGTTTAGTGACATTACCACTATGCCACCCTCTCCCTTCAGCATGTCTACCTGACTTGGAAAACTATTTGACTGAGGAAGCGCTAGTCATTTATCTGGACCTGTCGACAATTAAAATAATTAATAGCAGTTGGCAAGGAATGTGAAATTAACATATGTATCTTGCAGCAACAGAAGTTACTAGTGGGGGAGTTCTGACAGGTGCCTGTCCACTATACAGCACTCGTCATCTAAAAGATTTCTTCATTCCCCTACAGATGCAATCAGCGCCACCAATCCGCGAGTCATTGACGATGCTCGAGCACGAAAACTCTGCGCTGACCTGAAACGCTGCATGTATTATGAGACATGCGCAACGTATGGACTCAACGTCGACCGAGTGTTTAATGAAGGTACTGACTTTTCCCCCGGCATGAGTATTGAATCCATCATTCACCCTCCGGAATCTCTCCCAAAGGGAATGAGGAAAGGGATGAAGAGGATTGGCACAGTCACAGTCTCCTTCTGTGCTGTAAAATTCTAATGGTTTGATAAGCGGCTGTTCTTCACATGTCTATCTGCAAGCTAGTCGACCATGAATGGCATCACAGCTGAGCCTGATCAATACTCACTTCATGTTCACACATTCAGTCATGGCCACTGAATAATAATCAGGAATGGGAACCCCAGCTGATTTACTTTTCTCCTCCGTTTACCAATGGTAGTGTCCCTACTCCCGGCCAGCTGAGATCAACTCACCCAGCGCTGGGACCTGGACACCTTCACTGTGTCTGTGGGCTCAGAATTGGTGGCTTTACCTGGAAGGTGTCAGGAAAGCCTGTTTCTCACCTTGTTGAGTTTCACAGCTCTCTGATGCTCCACTTGTTCTCCAGTGTTTTGTGGTACGCTGGCTCCGTCCGACTGAGGTCTTTCCCCAATCAGGCAGCAACAATGTAAACAGCCATTGGCTGGCTGCTGTTGTTCAGGCTGAACGCTCAGTTTCAATGGATTGCCCATGAAGACCTTCCTTACCGAGGGTGTGAAGTGGTAGCCAGAAAACCATTGCCTTCAGCTCTAAATTAATCTGCAGTCTCACCAGGAATGGGTTCTATTTTATATCTAATGACATAAAATGATGCAGGATGGTTTGTAACTGCTCATTTAGGACTTTAGTTAACACTGAAGTGGAGCAATTAAACAGTCCCCTAAGTGCCAGTTTAGCAGAGCCTTCCCAAGATATGACAGAAGAAAGAAGGAAAGGACTTGCATTTACATAGTACCTTTCACAACCTTAGGATATCCCAAAGCGCTTCACGGCCAGTGAAGTAGTTTTGAACATCCTAACATATCCTAACTTGCACCAAGCCCCATTTACCCATTACCCCCAAGCTCACTGACCTACACTGGTTCCTGGTCCGACAACATCTCCATTTTAAAATTTTCATCCTTGTTTTCGAATCCCTCCATGGCCTCGTCCCTCCCTCACTCTGTAACCTCCACCAGCCCTACAATACTCAGAGATATCTGCTCCTCCAATTCTGGCCTCTTCAGCACTCCAATTTTAATCACTTCACCGTTGGCAGTCGTGCTTTCAGCTGCCTGGACCCTAAGCTTTAGAATTCCTTTTGTGAACCTCTGCCTTCTCTCTCTCTCCTCTTTTAAGACCCTTCTTAAAACCTACCTCTTTGACCAAGCTTTTGATCATCTGACCTAATATCAACTTATGTGGCTCGGTGTCCAACTTTGTCTGATAACACTCCTGTGAAGCACCTTGGGGTGTTTTGCTACCTTTAACGGTGCTATAGAAATACAAGTTGTTGTTGAAGTGTAGTTGGTTTTGTAGTGTTGGGAAAGCTGAGACAATGGAATATCTATTTGTCCAGTAAGTCTTTTTCAGGGGAGGGTGAATTCACTGCTCTGACAGGCTGTTGATCACAAATGTGCTGGAATGGAATATGACCATTGGTTAGCTGAAATAGAAATGAACAAGTGCAGTTTCAGCTCTTACTATTTATTTTTGAGCTGAGTTACTGCTGGCCTCTGTGCACTGCAGATTCTTGTACTGGACGATCAGCAGTGCACTGACAAGTGCTAATAATTATTAGCTGAACCTTGGCTAGTACAGCAGCTGTGGCAGGAAATCTTACTTCTGTGAGAAAAGTGGAAACAGGAAGGCTTAGAGGAGGGAGGCTAAATACAGCATCCACACTGCAGCTGCTTCAGAAACAGTGCAGCAAGCCCAGTGTGTGACAAGCCGATCCAGAAAATGTCAGTATATTTGGATATTAAACAAGATCAGGTGTGATTGCTGGTAAGCTCTTTTCAGTCTCTGGGTAACGTGAGGTTGCAGCTCAATTAATTGCTGTCTTTTATTTCTCCTCCGAGATATATCTGTACTCTGAATGATCTGCTTCAAAATCCTGGAGCAAATTTTAATATGTATTGCTCACAATCCTAACCCTTGCAATTTGCATAACAGGCACGCATTATCAGGGAGTCGGGCACAATGGAAGATCACACAAATCAGGCACTCTGACCGCCATCTCCAAAATCCCAAATTGCATTCCCATCAGGTGAAGCTTTGCACCAGGAGTGCTGAATTGTAAAATTCACCCTTGCCCCTGTTTGGTGGTTTGGAGGGATTTATTTTTTTTCCCCTCAACACTGCGTTAACCTGTTTCAAATAAAAAGTAGAAATTTCAAAGGAATATGTTAACTTCTCATTGCTAATATCTCAAGGGGTAACTTTGGGGCCTTAATGTTTCTTAAACAAGTGGTGCGAAAGAGAATCCATGAAAGAATAATCAGATGTAAACTCTGGGTGGAATGGGATTGATGAGCTGAATGAACAACTCCCCCTTTGGATTTTCTCATACCAATGCAGGGGTACTATCATCATTGCCGCACTCACTATTTGGGAACACTTGATGCTTTAAATTTCCACCCTCCCCACCGCCCCCCCACTCCACCCCCTGCCCCGCTTAATTCTGTTTTGCATGATCTCAACTGTATTTTGGCTGCTTGAAGATATTTCATTACAAAATGAATGTCTTTTAAATTATACATTTTTATCTGTAAGTGTTTGTTCCCCCCCACCCCGCCCTCCAACCTGATGACCATTTCAGAACAAGTTGCCAAAAACAACTTTAATTTAAATGTTTTTGCCTTGCAGTTGGCTGAAAACATTTCCCAATGAATTGGAAATTGCAGCTTGCACGAAATGCACCTACAAAAGGACAGGATACTGACCCACAATCTATTCAAACAATTTTAAGGAAAAGGAACTCTGCTGGTTCTAATAATTGGATTAGCAAAGTCAGCTATTAAAGGGGTAGTCTTGATACAGAAATGTTGGTCAAAGAAAGGTCAAATGCTGTACTATTTTTATCAAAACTTATTTATATAGTTTAGTTTGGCGAAAAAGAACTGTCCCCTGTTCTGGCTGCTGTTCTTCCTCAGCAACCCTCATTGAGATCCGTTAAGATATTCTACCCCAGTGTGAGGCAGTCACTGGCAATGGCCTCTCTCTATATCTGTCAATAAAATTGGCAAATGGACTCTTGGAGTTACAGGCTTCCTGTTGTCTCGTGACAATTTGGCATACTTGTTTTCATCTTTTGGTTTCAGAGCCCCTCTATGCCCTGTTAACAAAATGTGGCCTCTTGACCAGCAATTTTACAAGAGGCCTCACTTTTATTTTTCTTTCAGTCACACAGAAGATCTCAGCCATTAAGAAGCAGCATCTTTTTGCTACATCGTGCAAGTCTCTGCCAAGCTCTCCAAGCCATTCAGCTGCCTCTACCCCGGTCTCTACCATCCACAGCAGCCAGGTGAGAGAGTAGAGAATGATAAGAGCAGGAAACGTATGCTACATCTTCCATCAATCATTGAAAGATTTTGGTGTAGAAAATATTCAGCCCATGATTGAGATGCTGGGTTGGTGACTTCACTCCCAGGCCTCCCAAAAAACTGTCCACTCAGGTGCTGTATGTGACTGGGGAAGGATTTTCCCTCCAACTTTTCTTCCCGCTCTGTCAGGAAGCAGCTTTTATTTTCCCAAAAATATGCTTTATTCATAGGATTATTAACAGGTACATTACATAACAATTCAAATTTGACATTGCATAATGTGCAATACAGATCAGCTTCTTTTAATACCGTACATGAGGTGCCTCACTACACTTGTCATTACAAGTTATATTTACAATGTATATTTACATTTCATGTCAAACATTCTCTGGCGTATACAGCCCAAAAGGTTTTACCCAAGTTCCTGCCCCTTAGTATACCATTGTGGGAGGGCCTTAGGCAGCGGCCTTTCCCCATTGAGCCTTTGTGGTGGCTTGTCCCGAGCTTTAGTCTGTCACTCAGCATGTAGTCCTGGACCTTGGAATGTGCCAGTCTGCAACATTCAGTCATCGACAACTCTTTGCACTGGAAGACCAGCAAGTTTCGAGCAGACCAAAGAGCTTTCTCAGTGTACTCTGTCACAGAGTTGATTTTATCTCAGTGTGTGTCTCGGGGAATAGCCCATAGAGCACTGAGACAAAAAGCACTGCATCTCTTTCCAGACCTGCTGTTGGGAAACAGCTTGGCTTCTATTGGGCAGTAAAGTGGGGACTGGAAATTCAGTGTGTGGGAGGTAAGTTATGGTCCCACATCCCAATATACCCCTTCAAAGACAAATCTGAACCTATTGGCCAAAGACAGTTCTTAGTCCTACCATGCTGTGTTGGCTCGGCTTAGTATTTTAGCTGAGTAAGTGCCACAGAACAAATTCAATGTTCATTATATTGGACGTGTTGTGTGTCTCTTAGCTCTGGGCAAATTCACAATTAGTACCTTTGCTTCAGGCATGTAATTAAAGTATCATATGACTTCCAGCAAACTAAACAGCTGTTTTGTGTGATGTACTCAAGGGCTGGAACGAGACCTGTTTACTGTTTGCCTTTAAGCATTAATAATAGCCTGTAAAGCTCTATGCTGCTGTGGATCAATATGCTGTATAGTATGTACCTCAATTACTGATCAGTGTACACTCTGGCAGTTCAGTCCGTGTCATTGTCTTGTGATTAATTTGAATTAGAGCTTGCAAAAGTTATTTTTGGGTCAGCAGTGTGTCTGATACGTCTAAACCCAGTGTCATGTTTAAGAGTCTCCAAACAAACTGCTGAGAAATCCACACAGGAGGAGTTTCTCTTTGTGTGACATGGAATGCTCGGAGTGTTCCACATCTCACTCGGCTAACTCCAAGAGCTTCTACAGCGGTTGGCAGAGTCCAGAGTTAGGAACACCTAGGATTATGCAGAGGTACTGTTGGAGTTTAACCAGTTAAACCTGTGCAGTTTGCCTGTACAGAATACTGCCAGTCACCTTGATGTCCAAGTCTAGTGCCATGTTTCAGGCTTATTTGTCACTAGTAGCTCAATCCAGATCCTTGTGGCAAAGTGTGACCCAAATGAATTCCTTTCAGGCACAAATGGGCTGTCCCTTACTTCTTACAATATATCAAGGATAGACAAGGTTCTGTATTCAAATGTGTTCTTTTAAAATAATTTCCTGCACTCATGGTAAATGTGAGCAAACTGCTGCGTAGATGCAAGGAGGCAATCCCTCAGCACCAGCTGCCTTGGCTGTGTACAGAATCACCTTATAAATAGTATTTCCATTGTAATGATGGTTTTACTGTACCTTCAAATCCAATGTCGCTTGAAAGAATGTCCTGGAAGAATCTTATTGCTTGATCTTTAAAGTTTTGATGGTAACTCCACTTCAATCTTTTCCTCCTCCCCACTCCGTACCTTTTGCAGGCAAGCAATGGTGGAAACATGAGTGATTATTCCTCTTCTCTTCCCTCCACTCCGAACATCAGTCATCGGGACCTGCGGGCTGATGTTTGCCAAGCTTCTGGTACCCCTGGTTCTGTCCGCAAACACTCGAAAAGACGCTCAAGTCTGTTTGCTGTAAGTACTTATCTGTTGGATTCAGTGAGATTGTTCAGGAAACAGTTCATAAGAATTTTGAGAGAAAATTGCAGGTATTTTCCAGCAATGTGTGTTAGTCCTTGTTTGAGCACGCTCACTTGATGGTAAATTGCCTGGTTATCAATTGGTTGAGGTGCTGCTTGCATTCACTCAGGGTTTGATGCTGTGCAGTGTTGTATTTGTGAGGAATGTTTAGATAGGCTCCCAATGGAATAGAAGCCCATGAAAATCCTGCCAGTTTCAGGGTTCCATATTTAAATGCACCACGTGATGTGATGCTGAGCTCTACAGATTAGGAGAGGTTCAGGGCACTGCCCCAGGATGAGTTTGCTGACCTAACCAGAGTGAGGTGTGTTACAGTTGGTGGTGCAATGTGTTGCAATCAGTTCTGAAGAAGAGTCATACTGGACTCGAAATGTTAACACTGTTTCTCTCTCCACAGATGCTGCCAGACCTGCTGAGTTTTTCCAGCGTTTTCTGTTTTTGGTACAATTGGCTTCCTTGGTTTGGAGAACAGGATTCCCATTCCTGACAGCATTCCAATGACACCATTATCCAGCAGAAGCTTTTAGTGATTAACAGCTCTGGATGTTTTTAGAATAAGAACATAAGAAACTGGAGCAGGAGTAGGTCATTCGGCCCTTCGAGACTATCCCACCATTTAATAAAATCATAGCTGACCTTCGACCTCAACTCCACTTTCCCCACCCAATGTCTCTTAGTATCCAAAAATCTATTAATCTCAGTCTTGAATATATTCAGTGAAGGAACATCCAGAGCCCTCTAGGGCAGAGAATTTGAAAGATAATGTGTCGAAGCTGATTTTGGATGATGCAATGGTGTTGGATGAGCAATGAATAGGGAGAGAGGAGAATAGCTGGAGCTCATTATGCTAATCTATTAATTAGTTCACTCGTTCTTGGTACATGATACCACATGGCAGGCTATAATTTCAGGCCCTGAATCCCCCGTGTAGTAAATTAATCTCGAGCTATATTGTCCAACACAGGGATGCACCAGAGGGGAAATCAGCAGGGGAGCTATCCTGTCCCCAGGGGAGTCCTTTGCTCGGGGCAGTTCTGGGTGAGGCCTCAAAAGAGGATTTTTGTTCTCCCGGGTAAAAATGTGGGGAGACCCAAGTCAGAAGAAAAGAAGAAAACATTGTTTTATTAATTGCTAATTCTTAGGGTGCTATATATATGATCTTTCTGGAAATGTATAGATAATTTTGTGTAATAAACTAGTAAACTGCTACTATATTAATCTCAGAAGTGCCCCTGTACTAGCTCAGGGACATTAAGGCCGTATTTAGCTCCATAGTTCCTTCCTGATTGAGATTAGCCAAGTCCACACTAACTGGACATTGATAGTTACCTGGGCAAAGTAATTTTTTAATATTAAAAAAAAAACACATGGTGTAGCCATGTTGGTGTCATTCAATTGCCCCTGTCCTGTGGAGCTCAGTGGCCCAGTTGCACATCCCATTACCATGACTTGTTTCTTGGGCTCTTATACAGGACATCATACTGCCAACAGGGATCAGTGCACCTGGTTTTCTATGTTTTGTTTAATGTGAATATTTTGTTGTCCTTACGGGGTTGGGGGGGTGGGTGGTCTCTCTATTTAAAGCATGATGCCAAAATATCAAAGTGCATTAACTAATCCAGTTGAATCCTGACAAGTGCTTTAGCCATGGAGCCAAGAGATTTTATGCTTCGGTTCAGATGCATGTGAATCAGAAATTCCACAACCTGTGGATTAGTACAGGCAGTTCGCAGATCTTTGGCTATGTGGACTGCAGTACCTTCAGTATAAATTTAACTAAGAGAATATTGACAATTCTAGAATAAGACTGCTGTCTCTCTGTCTCACTCTTTTTCTCCATTGCTCTCTTTCACCCTCCCTCTGTCTGGGCACTACACTAGGACATTACACCTCAGGCAAAACATCATGATTGGCTCAAATATCGTATTTAAGATGAATGATAAGAGTTTCAGACTGCTTACTCAGTAGCAATCACAGAACAAAACAATCACCACTTTGATTTACTAATTGGTAGCCGTTTTCCAACTCCCAATATCAACCAGCAGAAAAGTAGCCAATAAAAGTGCTCATGGTTTTTTTTTTGCAAACTGGTTTGAGCAATCATCTCTAACAAAATAAAGTCCAGAAAAAAATGATTAAACCTATCCATCCAGTTGTCTCCACAGTTGTTGCAATTCCATGCAGCTATGTGTTCTTCCAGAGGTATGTCCCTGACGGTCTTAAGCTTCAGCGGTTCTGTGATCTTCAGCTGTTGACCTGGGTTTTGCTGACCATTTTGCTCCCACCTCCCACCCCACCCCCAAAACTACCACCTTAAGATTGGGTGCCATTGTGCGTGTATTTTTGCCAGCTTCATTTCAGGATCGACTCACTGAATGATTGATGACCACCTGTCTGTGTGGTACATGGCTGAGTAAACTCTGAGTTGGAATAAGGGAGAAAGGGATCAATAACGTGCAGATGGATGGCCAAGGGCTGCAGTCTGCTCCTCGCATCCTATTCCAAAGTGTAACCTAAGTTATCATATGCTATGCATCACTATTAAAGACTGAGTTTTGAGGAGGAATCCCTGCTTCACTAGCTCCTTGTTTTTGTGAGAACAACAACAGTTTACATTCATATAGCACCTTTTGATATCATGAAATGCCTCTGAATCACAAAGTTCCAGATTCAAGTCCAACTCCAGGGCTTGAGCTCAACAATCAAGGCTGACACTCCAGTGCAGTACTGAGGGAGCACTGGACTGTCTTTCGGATGAGATGTTAAACCAAGGCCCCATCTGCCACCTCAGGTGGATGTGAAAGATCCCATGACACTATTTTGAAGAAAATCAGGGCAGTTATCCCCAGTGGCCTGGCCAAAATATTTATCCCTCAGTTAACATCACAAAAAAAATGATCTAGCCATTATCACGTTACTGTTTGTGGGAGTTTGCTGAACGCGAATTAGTTGCTGCATTTCCCACATTACAACAGCGACCACACTTCAAAAAATACTTCATTGGCTGTAAAGTGCTTTGAGACATCCAGTGGTCATTAAAAATACTATATAAATGCAAGTCTTTCTTTCTTCCTTTCTTTCCAGAAGCCTCACAAATAGTCATTGGGAAAAGGAGACTGAGTCAGGGAGAAGACAGGACGCTTAGGCAAAGAAATAAGTTTTGGAAAGTATTTTTTAAAGAGGTGGAGAAGTTTAGGGAGGAAGTCCCAGAGGATGGGCCCAAGTCAAGTGAAAACCTGCCACCAATGATGGGCCAAGGAAAGGGGAATGTACAGGAGATGTCTGAGATATGGATCATTCTGGAGGGAATGCGGGGCTGGAGGACGTTGGAAAGAGAGGGTGGGGTGAGGCCATGGATGTGAAGATCAGAACAAGGATTTTAATTATAACTCATTGGTGTATGTTGTTCAAGAATGGAATGGGCAGGACAGGATACACATGGTAGAGTTTTGAACAGATTGGAGTTGACAGACAGCAGGCCAGCAAGGAGAGCGTTGAAATAATTGACTCTGGAGGTAACCAAGGATGTCCCAAATTTTGCATCTGCCTTGGATAGTCTCTTGGGTCCAACAGTGCAAGTTACTCCCATAAGTGATCCCCATATCTTTCTTAGTGCAACAGGACTGTTTAAAATTTAATCATGTGATAACATAACCTGGAGTAGGGGGCATAACATTTAGGATCCTTGTGTGATCTGAACTGGATATTGTGCCTTTCACACATGTGTCCTAACATGCACTTCTCCAGCCTTTCAGTAGCCGGATTCAAAACACTTTAGTTGGGACAGATGTGAATCATGAAGCTGAATTCTTTTACTGACTTTACTAGAACTGTTCCAGTGCTGAGAAGAGCAGAGGCTGGAGTAGAGAGAATCAAACCCAGAGTTTCAGGAGAGATAGGTACGGAGCTGGGAGGCTGTGAAACTCATTTCATTGAACCTGTCGGCAATCTAAGGGTTAATTGTTTTTCAGACTGTTACCTTTTCTGTTCTGCTGACTTGATTGATAAAGGATTCAGAGTCTGTTCGTCAATTGAATGGCCTTTTCTGAGAAGTACAAACTGCTGGTCAGCCATTCAGAATCAGTGGCTTTTTTCCCCAGTGAAAAATGAGCTATTGGTCTCAATTTTTCATCTCTGTAGCTGGAAAACCAAATCCCTTACTTGCTTTGAGAGTAAAGCTGAACCTCACCAGGAGGACAGGACACCACAGTGTATGTGAAGGATGCCAGGGAAACGGTCACGGTAGTGCAATATTACAATAGTGGCGCCATTGTATGCAGCAGTACAGTGGCTTTTCAGACTTGCTGGCAGATAGGGGTGGTCGTGTGTTTATATTTGCTCTCGCTATGGTCTGGCACTGATTCAGCTACTTGCTCTGCCTTTATAGAGTGAGGCCTCAGCAGTACATTTATTCAGAGAACCTTCACCACAGCAATGACTCCAAGGTATTTAGTTCTAGGCAGAGGGAGGGTTAATGAGAGCGAGCCCTTCAAGCTTTGGTTTGACACCATGTTTTCATTCCATCCACAGACTCGGCGGGGCAGTGATTCAGAGAGGAGGAGTCTGGACAGTAAAGCAGATAACATTGGAAGTGGCCGTGCAATCCCAATTAAACAGGTGGGTTTCAGCACCATGATGGCAGACACAAGACTGAAGAGTGCATGACAAATATCAGTTGAGCTCCTCTTTGCCTCTGTCCCCTGATCTTGACTGCTCAGGATGGGAAAGTGATCCATGGCTCAGTGGGGAAATGCATGGCCTGGGGAAATCTGGACTTGTTTATGTCAACTGACCAGGGTTGGATACTAGTTAGGTGTTCTACAGTTGTCCCTAGTGCTCATGGATTAGGCAGGCAGAAAAGAACATTCAACAGGCTTCCCTGCTCTTGATCAGTATCCTGTGACTCCTGTTGGAAAATATGCTTGTGTGGATGAAATCATACTTTGTAGTGATGTCTTTACAGTTGAATAGCCACTATCCAGGTGCTTGGATGGAGAATGGCCACTTGGACGAGGTACGAGAGATGCTCTTGACATCTGTCCAGATGTACCTAAACAAGAGTCTAAATCTTCATGAGAGGAAATTAGGATGATACACTGGAAGGAAGGCTGTCACCCCTGAATGTTCTGTCAGACAGTCCATATCACCACCTCCATTATAATTAAGAACAAGTTGCAAACACTTCAAAACATACTCATCATTAAACCTATAAATTCAAACAGTGAAAATCCTGAAGGACTTGAATGTTAAACCCTTTCCATCTCCACTGTCCTATTCCATATTAAGATCCAGACCTCACTGGCCTCCACTAGCTTGCCATCAAACGCATTGATTTCAAAATCCCCGTCCTCATATACAGATCTCTCTCTGGCCTCGCCCCACTATACCACCTCCTCCAGCTAAACATTGGCTCTCCATTATTGTTCAGACTTTGCATTTCTGTGTTCCACCATCAGTAACAGAGCTTTCCGGTGTCTCCACGCTCTCTCCCTAGCCTCCTTATCCTTGCTAAATCTGCCCCCCTTCAAAAAATTCCTCAAAACATCTGCCCTAATCTGCTTCTCCCAGTTCCTGCTCAGTGTCCATTACCTTCTCCACTTCCCCCTGCCACCAGCCCCCACCCCCACCTCCGACCCATCCCCTGAATGTGAAATGCCCTGAGACATTTTGTTAATTAAAGGCATTTATGAACAGAAGTTGTTCTTCAGAAAGGTGCATTAAAATTACTGCAAACTTATCAGTTCAATATGCAGGCTCTTTATTTTTTGGCCAATTTCCTGTTTTCTGTTCCCACACCAGGCAGGTGCCACTAAAGATTTGCTTGAGCCAAGAGGAGGAGGGAAACTGGGTTGTGAACTCTCAAACACTGCAGGGGGTTTATTTCTCTTCCATCAAGAGGTCAGATATGTCAGAAGTGAATGTGGGAATGTGGGTTTGATGGCTTGATTGGTCTTTTTTGTTCCAACTGTTTAACTTTGCCCCTCTTCAGTTGTCTGCCTTTGTGAAAGTGTTGACTGTTCCTGGGTGTGATTCCATGACCATGAGCACCAGGCAGCCTCCAGTAGCTTTAGTTTAGTAACATATGAATACATTAAAGTTACAATTAAGAAATAGGCCACCTGGCATTTACCTTCCATACGAGCAAATAATCCAGATCATATTTAGCTCACCTGTTCCCATTTTCTTTCATGCACCTACTCAATGTTGGCATTGCCTCAATCACCAATCCTGGAAATGAATTCCACAGCCTCTGTGTGAACACGTTTCTCCTGCCATCTGCTCTAAGTATCTTGCATTTGACGTGTGCATGGACCCTCATTCTTGACCCCTCAACTACCGGAAACAGTCTGCTTCTATCCAATCCTTTCTACCTTCAAAAAAACTGTTATTACACCGTCTCGCAATCTGCTTTTCTGAAATGAAGAAAGGCCTAACTCCCCAAGTTTTTCTTGAGCTAAGATGCACGGGTGAGCAGGCGAGCTCGCACGTGGCAGCCATGCTTGTACGGAGAGTTGCTTCACGGATCTTGGTTTTCTTACAGGGTGTGTTGTTGAAGAGAAGTGGAAACTCATTAAACAAAGAGTGGAAGAAGAAGTATGTTACGCTGTGCAACAATGGTATCTTGTCCTATCATCCCAGTTTACACGTAAGTGTACTCAGTTAGTTTTGGCTCACCAAAGGGCCTTGCAGCCAAAGCAGACATGCCTGTGAAAATCACAACTCTTGTGCTTAAGGAAATAGTGTTTTTACTAAGCAGCCATGGCACAGCTCATGGTAGGTTGGGAATGTGCTGTTTTCAAGAGCTCAGGACCTTTATACTCTGTAATGCACAATGTATTATTCTGTTGCTAAAGTGCAAGTGGGTCCAACTTGGTGTATCCCTCTAAGGGCCTGAGGTGAACTTCCTGCAGCTTCCTGGGTCAGTTAGAGGCTCTTGGATGATCCTCAGGTCAATCGTAAGTCAGACTTTTTCACATTTTCCTAATTAGAAATAGGATTGAAATTCCACAGGGATTTCCCACCAGACTCCCTATGGTACCCTGAGGGTCTCTGACGGATTGCCTCCATCACCCTGAGCATTTCTGAACTCCCTCCCAGCCTGAGGGCCTCCGACGGGCTACTTCCATTACCCGAGGGTCTCCAGCAGATTCCTAGCGTCACCCATCATTTGTTAACTTGTGTGTTTCCTGATGAACAGCTACATCAAGACATGGGATCTCAGTGCTGTGAAATCAACAATTTTTCCACTTTTGGCATTCAGTGTCAGCATTAAGCACTCAGCTCAGTAATGACACAGGCCACATACAGTCTTCCTGTTGGAAAATGGCATTAACAATGTTCATGGATACCGCCCAAGAAGAATTGAGAGGTAGAAATCCCATAGGCGGGTGCAAGTGATGGTTGTAATCCACCAAAGTGAAAATGGAGCAGTTTATAATGATCATTTCAGCATGATATTTTAAATTGTCATGTTGCTCAATAGGGGTAATTTTCACCTTTGCTACCTGGGCACCAACTTGGCATGAAAATCAGGCAGATCTACAATGGGCAGATGACCCACTCTGCCAGGTTGCCACTTAGACAGTGGAGTTAAACCACCACCCCGCCCCCCTTACCACAGCACCACAGAGTAAGGTACTTTCAAGTCTTGGTGAACTCTACTGTCATTTTTTGCTTCAGGATTATATGCAGAACATCCATGGAAAAGAGATTGATCTTCTCAGGACCACAGTTAAAGTTCCTGGCAAGCGGCCACCCCGTGCTGTTTCAGCCAGTGGCGCCTCCACCAGCCTGAATGGACTCGTGAGCAGTGGGCAAGAAAGTGTTGGTAATTACAATGCAATATACGAT
This sequence comes from Cetorhinus maximus, assembly GCF_964194155.1. Classification (NCBI taxonomy): domain Eukaryota; kingdom Metazoa; phylum Chordata; class Chondrichthyes; order Lamniformes; family Cetorhinidae; genus Cetorhinus; species Cetorhinus maximus. Next base: position 1,485,437 of record NC_135917.1, read on the forward strand.
CTGCACAATATCCAACGGCAGCGCTCAATAAATCTCCACTTTTATTTTTTTGGGTAGCTAAAATGTTAGGAATTAATTTGTGCTCAGGTACTTTGCAGTGAGTGTTGTGCGTATTAAGTGATTAAGTTTGAGTAGGAGACAGCGTGATGGGTCTTGATCTCAAAAGAGTGAGGATGCAGGGATGAAGAATGCGTATATAAAATTATAGCCGTGTTTTGAGTAATGACGAACATTCTGGTCTCATTAGAAGTGCAATTCAGGATTAAGACTTTGCTTCTCATTCCCTAGTTCCCTAAACCTAGAACATTTTGACAGTTGTAATATTTGATTTCACAAGGCAGCCAAAGTAGTTTTAATGATCACTAACACTAACTGTGCTGTGCTTCACTGTAGTCAGCACGAGAATCTCATTTAGGAAGTGAAAGATTGTGTAGTTCATGAATTGTCTCTTTCCCACAGATTCTCTGCATTCTGGTGGTTTAGACCCTGTTGCTGAGCAAGCAGTCAGTGGTGATACCAACGTCAAAGGAAAGCTCCCGAACTGCCCCTCCATTCCTAGCAGTGACCAGTGGAGTGAAAATAGCTCAAGAGCCACTGGTAAGAAAAATATATCAGCTCTATGAGTACCAAGCAGACGTGCAGTGTGGTGGTTAACCTTCTGAAGAGCAGCAAAGCACATCTGCCAATTGTACATAAGATGCACAATGAACAGCAGAGACAATTTATTTTTGAAGTAAGAAAGTCTCCGTGGGTAGATTTAACGACTAGTGTTCCCAGCATGGAGCTTCATGAGGCGGGAACCGATGTTGTAAATTCAGGGGCAAAGGTCAATGTGCCAACCAGCATTTTCCATACATTAAAACTAATCCAGAGAATTGTACCCCAGTCCCTGATTATATGTGGCCATGGAAGCAGTAATTTGTAAAATCTCTCCCATTACTCATTGTCTATGTCTTAAAAGTGAGATTAGCTACATTGTTGGTGTTCTGCACTTTTTTTCGACTCAAGATATTTTTTGATTTCTGTGTTTTAGACATTTTTCTTATGTCAGAGCGTGTGTATTTAGCTCAGATAAGTGCTCATTGGATAGAGATCACTAATGGAACTGCTAACCATTTTCCTTTCCCTCCCTAATCCGGGAATGCTGCCCCTCTGAAATGGAGCTGACTCTGCACAGACTAGGCATTGAATCTGGACCTTGCTGGTGTTTATGGCTCACAGATGGTGACTTTACTTCTGAGTCATCAGGATGGACCAGAATATTCTGATCCAGCTTCAGCAAAAAACCTCCATTTACATAGTGCTTTTCACAACCACTGGACATCTCCAAAGTACTGCATGGCCAATGAAGTACTTTTTGAAGTGTAGTCATTGTTGTAATGGGAACACAACAGCCAAGTTGCGCACAGTAAACTCTCACAAACAGCATATGATAATGAGCAGAGTGCTACTAACTGAGCTACAGTTGACACAATGGTGGTGAATTTGGTTCATTTTGGAGGTATTAAGCACCATGGATTCATGGTTTGGCTCAGTTGAGTCAGAAGATTGTGGGTTCAAATCCCACTCCAGGACTTGAGCACAAAATCCAAGTTGACACTCCCAGTTCAGTACTGTGGGAGTGCTGCACTGTTGGGGGTGCCTTTTTTCAGAAGATCCATTAAACTGAGGCTCCATCTGCCCTCTCAGGTGGACATTAAAGATCTCACGGCATTTTGCAAAGAAGAGTTCTCCTAGTGTCTTGACCAACATTACGGAAACAGATTATCTGGTCATATATCTATTGTTTTTTTGTGGGATCATGCTGTGCACAGATTGGTGGAAGCATCAGCCTACTTTACAACAGTGACTACACTGTGAAATGCATTGGGACATACTGCAGAGTTGAAAATATATTGTCTAAATGCAACTTTTAAAAAATTATGAGTCCTGGAGGCTAATAACTTAAAAAGAAAATATTGCCATTTGTTCAATCCATGCAATTGTGCCATCAAACCGAGAACCATACAAATGCATTGCCCACTGATAATGAACCAGCAGAAAACCCCATTGGGATCACATTTAGAGTTCAAATGACCTGGATCCTGCAAAAATACAATTTGAAAGCTGTCATGTCTACTAACAGGAAGATCCAGAGTGATTTAATGCTGTATTAGAAGAGCGAGAGAACATTAGAAACAGTCTATGTTTCGTATTTCTATGCTTCATAATTCAATCTTGTACAGGCCAACCTAAAAAGCTAGCAAAAGCTAACCAACATCTGCAAAGCAGATAAACACTTCCAGAAGATGACAACTGAAAGAACAGCCTCAATTATAAACTTATGACATGTGAAAACAAATAGTTACACTTTAAACTCAAGGTATAACTAACATTCCTTCACCAGTATTGGAAGAGGAAAAACAGTCAAGCTCGTGACAGGCTGGAGGGGGAAATGCAGATGTCGGCACAAAATCGATGGCGCATTTTTATGGGGCCTCCAAGTCAGATAATTTAGGATGCTAACATTAAAACTGATGCTTTCTGTTTCATTATAAAACAGCTTTATACTTCAAAATGGATAGGTTTCCCCTTCACTGACATCCATTCCTCCTCTCTCTCTTGTATTGCCTTCCATTCTCTCCTTCCCTCTCTCCTGCTTCTCATGGATGTAACTTCAGTTGCTGTTCTCTATAAGCAGTAACTTATTGTCAATTTTTGCAAGAATGCCCATCCAGAGTATATACAGTGACCAAAAATGACTTCAAATAACATCAAGAATCCCATTAAAGGGAGGGGCCTAGTCTGTGTTGATTTGCAAACACACAAAACATTGCCTGTCAATGTAAAATGCTAATAGTTGGCATGTGTGCAATCTGGTCCCACTTCCTCCAATTCCAGGTTGAAGAATAATAGCTATATTCACACGTTTGTGAAAACTATGGGGAAAAAAATCAACGTATTTGACTATTAATTTGACCATTGGTCGATAGAATATTGACTCACAATGTGCAGCAAATTTCCTTTCACGATGTGCACGGGTAGTTGCAGTGTGAGATCTATTCTAGGATTTACTGCCTGCTATTTCCAGTGCAGAAAGAGCAGATATTGGGTTATAGATACAAAACCTGTCAACAGTGACCCCTTCTGGAGGACACTTGGAAATTCAGTGCTGTGTTGTGATGATTCAAAATAACCACAGTCAAAGAGTAGGATTATGTTGCAGGCTTTTGCTTAATAGAACCTTAATGGGTTTGTCTTTAGGATGGCGCCTCCGACAATGCAGCTCATCCTCAGTACTGGTGTGCCAGTCCAAATCATAGGCTCATGAGACCCCAACAACCTTCTGACTCGGGAGGTGAGATTGCTACCAAATGAGTTAAATTGGCCATTACAGAATACAGACTAAATGTGATTCAAAATGAAAAAAGGAAGATTAAAAAACACACACATTGGGATTTAGCAATGGAATCTTGTCCACCAACCTGATGACTTAGTAAAAAATCTGCATCAGAAAAGCTGAATTTTGGAACCTCCTGCCCTAAGGCATAATTTATCATCTCCATGTGCTAATGCACATTTTAATATTCAGATACAGTTCTGGCATTAATGACAGCTCTCCTACAGTCTGGACGAACAGCTTTCATTTTGATTACCTCAGACCTGAAGCCGCCAAAATCTAAACACTACGTATTGAATTGCTAGGTGTTTAATCCAACAGGTTTATGTAGCCGGACACATTTTCACAAAGAGGCACTATGGAGAAATTGCTTTCCACACTGACATTTATAAGGCTGCACTTCAATGTTACAAGTCCATTATAGTCAGTGGAATGTGTATGTTACAAATGTGGGTACGGAATGATTGAGGGTTGTACTCATGATGAATATATTAAGAGGAAATTCCTGTAGGATTTAGAAATTATCCTCAAAAGCAAATTATTTCAATATTCCTCCGAGAGGGAAAAATCTTCTAATGGTGAAATAAAACAGCATATAGTTCTGGGCTAAACCTAATGCATGGTGTGAGACTGACCCATTAAGGATAGGTAGATCCCAGAGTTGATTTCTAGCCCATGCTGAATTGGACCACCTTAGGCAAGGTAGCAGTGGAGACACCATAGTTGACTTCATATCGCAGGGTAGGCCAAGGTTTCCAACCTTGGTTGCTATCAGTGGGCACAGCCTCTGTTTAGCATCTCATCTGAAAGACGGCATCAACAACAGTGTAGCACTCCCACAACGCTGCATTCCAGTGTTCATCTAGATTTTGTGCTCAAGTCTCTGGAGTGGTTAGCAGCGCCTGTAGAAGTGTACCTCAATGTGAGTTATGGGTAGAGGAGGAAAATTTAGAGGGGAGGACAAAATGCCCTCCAGTTATCCACAGGGTACTTTGAAAAAAGAGCCTTATGTTTCATATCCACGTTTTCCTTTTTTAAGAAGGGGCTGCCACAGGCGAAGGTATCTCCAGTCCCTCGAGCAGCAAGCTGGACTCCCCACCCTCGCCCCAGATAAACCGAAGGAAGCATCGCAGGAAGAAGAGCGTGAGCAGGGCAGATGGCATGATGGGGCTGGCAGAAGGTGAGCTTGGCACTATGGAGTGTGTTTGTGACGGTCTAACTGCTCATGTGATTGAGAAATATTTTGAGTACTTGTCTGAAGGAAGTTGGTAACCAGTAAGGCCACTAACATTTTTTGGGGTATTTCTGCCGCCTGAATTCTTGCTGCTCTTATGGTTCCAAGGATGGGCCTGGACTCTCCAGGAATTGAAGATCAATTTCCAGGACACTGCTGTGTGCAACCTTGGAGAAAAATCATAGGGACATTAAAAGCAGATTGTTTTTTCTTATTGTCATTTTCTTTGAACATTTCTCATTACCAGAAACAAAAATATTGAAAATGGGGAAAAGGCTGTTTGGCTGACAGTCAAGCATCACCCAATTGGTTAATAAGCCTATTTACTTTCAGTTGGCGTAGGAAGGCAGTACATCACAAGGATGGATGCGTTCGTTCACTAATGGCTGGAGCATGGGGGCAAGTCATGTGATGAAACCTCCGGGAATACATTTAATCGCAGTTGGCAACCGTAGCTGCTCTTCACTCTAAATCCTAAAGCTCAGTACAGTCTGCTCACCAATTTGCTTCTATCTTTTTAAAATTTCAATAGTGAAATGATTACACTGCTAGTTTGGATGGGGAAGGCCATTCTATTTTCCTTCTTCATTTTCCTGCCATAGCTTATCAAATGACCCAGCAGAAAACTAGTCAAACTCACCTGATGGAGGGAAAGGAGTTTCAACAACAAACAGCTTTGAGCCTCAGATATTCCTCATAGAAACCATAGAATCTTACAACACAGAAGGAGGCCATTTGGCCCATCATCAATGTGCTGACTCTTTGAAAGATCTATCCAATTGTTCTACTCCCCCTGCTCATTCCCCGTGGCCCTGCAATTTTGTTCTACTTCAAGTATATACCCAATTCCCTTTTGAAAGTCACTATTGAATCTGCTTCCTCCACCCCCTTTCAGCTAGTGTATTCCAGATCACAACAATTTGCGATGTAAGAAGGAACAGAGTCTGTGACCATTTAATTATCTCCCTTTTTTTTCTCAATTATTTCTATGTGAAACAACCATTGATTGGACCATCCCCACGTCCAATGGAGTACATATTCTCCCAGTAATTCAGCAGTTGTAAGTTAATTTGACATGCATTATTCAGTAAATACCTGTCCTGTGTCTTTGTGGTCCTGGAACTTGTCAGCACCAGTAAGGATCTCTGTTCAATTTTGCTGCAATGAATAACTTTCCTTTTAATTTAAGGCCTTACCAGGGTGTAAAAGTGCAGGCTCCTACATCTGCCCAAGAGAGTGTGACAGACAGGGAATGAAAGCTGAATGTACTGTTCTTTATGTAAATATTTATAAATCACAGTTCATCAAGCTCATACTTCCTGACCAACACATTCCTCTGTGAAGTTGAGTGTTGCCCTCAAATTTCAGCACCCTACTTCTTCAAAAAGAATACTATAGACGGAGGAGCACTATAGGAATATAAAACACCAGAACCAAAATGCATCCTCTCAACCGACCTCTATATGAGCTCACTTAGGGTTTACTTAACAGCAATTAACCTTTGTAGCCTTAAAGGAATACAGATTGACATTTTGGTGGAAGAATCGTGTGCATTTATGGAGCATTCTGACCATGGAACAATTAAACCTTGACCTAAGTTTCTGTTTACTTTTCCAATTAGACTTTTTTTTTGCCTTAAAGGGACAGAGCTGCATCTTAACAGAATAATATACTGTGCATTTCAAAACTCCAGTCCTTATTAAACAGTATTTCATCCGAATTCCATGAGTAGTGTCACAGGAAATGTGATACTAATAAATAGTGTCTTTTTTGGAAAATGAAAGAAAGCCAGTCATGAATTGGGAGGCTGAAATTTCCAAGCAGTTACAACTGCCCTCTTGATTGAACTGAGAAGTTTAAGTTGCTTCAAAAAGCTGGATTTACCTACTTACTGTAGTGGTCTTAACTGCACAGGCCAGATTATTAACTAAACATCACAACTGTGCCCTAGATCCCAGACTGCAATGTGACTGGAGATCCGATGTATGTCAAAATTCAGGTATTGTACAGGAAAACGTTAAAAAAAACAAATTCAAAATAGCAATTAACTTATAAATGACCTCAGGATGTGTGTTTAACAGTAATTAGCTTCTAATTCTAATTTAATCAGGCTGTGCCTATTCATAGCAATTAGACTTTGTGATGGATTAGATTAAGCACAACTTTAAGTAACAGAATAATACATAGTATCATTCCATTCCCATGATCAAAGCCCTGGGAGATCTGTTAGTAAACAACTTAATCTTGAATATCCAATTGGGAGACATAAATAATGCAACCTGGTGGTGTAACACGACAGTAAGGCATTGGTTCTGCACAGTAGGTCCCTACATAATAAACTCTAAACAATTAGGGAGGCGCCAAGCAGAGGGAATGCTCCTCCCAGAGGAGAGGGAGCAGGGATGGCACGAGAAGCCACTTGGGGGGGGGGGGGGGTTGTTGGTAAGACATTGTAACATAATACAAATGCATCATCCTTCCAGAAGCTGATCACACACCAGCAGTGGCAGCGAGCTGAGAGCATGTCACAGCAGCAATGGGCACCAGGCTACCCATTCAGTCTGCACTAGGAAAAGCAAAGTGGGCTTACAAGAAGAGATAAAATTTAGCCCGAATGAGTACATTACACCTTTCCTAAAATAGACTGGGAGCTGCGCAGTTGATGTCTTACACAGCGAGCTGTGATATCTTCGATCTGTTGCCTGTTTTGTGAAGTGGACCTGGAAACCATGTTGCTCCAGAGAGTGCTGTCGATTTGTTTTGTTCCAGATCAGATTTCCCTGTTTTAGTGTGAGTGATAGATCCTGGGATGCAATACAGGAGCAAGTTGGATTTTTTCCTTCAGAATGTCTTCACTTATAGAAATCTTGACAAATGTGAGCTGCTCATAGTAGGATTCCTAGTGAAGATTCCACCTTGCCTCATCTGGCAATGCCTTTTTATAGTAGGTGACGCCAAGCTCAGCTCGAGCATAAATCCGGTCTTCAGGTCAAGTTGATGACTAAACTAAAATTACATTTTAAAGATGGGCTGCATTATAAATATTGATTCAAGTTTATCTGCAACTTATAGGGATCCAGACTTGGGCAAAGCCTTCCTTCTCTTACACCCTCTGCAGCCTCCCACAACCATCTTAATCCCCACCCCTTAACAATATTCTGCTTATGTTTTCTCCCCTCCTTTCCTGAAGGCATTGACTCCATGCCTGGGTTGGGGGGAGTTCCATGGGTGCTGTGCATCTTTCAGTACCTTGACCGAGTGGTGATTAATCTCACATGATCCTTGACCATAAGTACTGGGCTATTCAATTGCATGGAGCATCACTGCACCCAGTCTTATCCTCTCCGCACTCAGCGTCCACACACATGAACTTCCCCACAGGAGTTGCTGCCGACACTATGGCCGGAATTTTCCAGCCCCTCATGCCGGGGGGATCTTCCGTTCCCGCCGATGTGAACAGAGATTTCAATGGCTCACCGGCCCCACCACAGGAGAACCTGCCGCCGGGGTGGGGGGGGGGGGGGGGGGCGGGGTCGGGGGGGCTGCGGGGGGTGACTGGAAGATTCTGGCCTATGGGTATAGTAACCCAGAGAATGTGGTACTGGGCTAGAAACTCAAAGGTTGAGGGTTCAGCTCCACTAGAGCATGTTGACGAATTGAATTAAATCCTAGTCATTTGTGGGCTAACACCTGAAAGTAACCATGAGATCTGCTGGATTGTTCCAACTGGTTCATTAAAGCTCTTCAAGGAAGAGAACCTGCCACCCTTACCCGATCTGGTCTACATATGATTGTATAGCCATATAATGTGATTGGCTCAACATATCTACTGGGCACTAGATATTGGCTGGGCCAGTATCGGCCACATCCCAAAAACAAATTTAAATAATGGTGATCTGGAGCAGAAACCCTGGCTGATCTTTCTCTCCCTAGTCCATGAGTCTTGAGGCCAGTTGAACATCCACACACAACTGCCACACTGGCTGAGACTGACCAATTCATCACAGACCAGCAGCCAAACCTGGGACCTTCCTGTTCCTCACTGGCTCAAGGAGTTCAGCCAATTTGGGGGATCCACAAAACATTTCTTCATGATGTTTGTCAGGACGTAACTATATATCTCTAGTGATCGGGGAGATTAGAGGCCAATAGTAATTCTCATCGGAAAACAATTGGACCTTTATTTTCAGGTTTTTGGTTTCCTGACTTTACTCGTTAAGACAATCATTGATATAAAAAGCTCTATTGTGTAACTAAATAATTTTCCTGAACAACACACACACACTTGTAATATCACTGGTAAAAATTTCAGTGCCATGCAAACATGTATTTATTTGTACTCATCAAGCATATGTGCCTGTTTCATTCAGTTTTACTAACACATAGAAAAGAGTAGAGTGGGAGGGTTTGCTATTGCATCTTCCCATGGAACAGCAAAAGGTAATTCATTGCTAGTGGCTCTTTATTTTCATTTATTATTGGACATATTCCCTTTCTATCCCATCTGAAAAGGGAGCAAAACTTTAAACTAGCTGCCTCAAGCAACTGGGATTAGCGTCTGTGCTGCCACAGCCAGCATATTGTGCTGTGCCTTGTGCCCGCTGAGATATCATGTTTGCCTGTCTGGGTGAATGTCAAAGATCCTGTGTCACTCCTGGAAGACCAGCAAGGGAGTTCTCCCTGTTCTGGTCAATATTCCTCCCTCAACCAATACCAGGTTCCAGAAGAAACGGACTTGCTGGTCACTCAACAGTACTGTTTGTGGGATCTTGCTGTGCATTGAATGGCAACTGCATTTGTCTATACAATAATAGTTAAAGTAACTCATTGTAGGTGAAGTGTTTTGAGGCATGTCTCCAAGGTGTATGTAGGGCTGTCTTTGAACTGTCCCTGTGATATGTGTTGGGGAAGGTAGCTTTTGTTCACTTGGTTCACTTCTTCTCCCTTCACATCAGCACACCCCCCACCCCCCCAAAAACCCCCCACTCCCCCCGGCCATCCACCACCTTTCCCGGTCAGTTATTGTACAACTTGGGTCACATTCAATGCAGAAACCCCTGCCTTTCCCAAATTTGGTAGCCGGGATCCCACCCGTGACCATGTATTCCTCCATCCCTACAGCTTTGTGGAAAACTAAAAGCTCCAGACAACTTCTATTTAATGTACGGCACACTGAGGCAAGTGATTTCTCCATCTACATGAGGGAAAAGGAGGCTAGGGGGAGGTTTAAAGTTTAGTAGCCATTGCCTGGGTTGGAGAAGCCTTTTGTCTCCAGTTGTCAGGAGGCTACTTGTTGCTGGATTTTCTCATGGAAAATGAGAAATAAAAGGTCGATTAAGCTTTATCAATGACCAGTTTTAATGGTTAATCAAAGAAGTGTGTGTGTATAATATACAGTCATCTTGCACTGTGGGTGGGAGAGTAAGTGAGTTTGAAAAAAGACAGCATAACTAGTTCTTCAGATAGCAATAGATGGGCTCCTGACATTGTGTTGTGACAAAAGGCTGATCAGTCCCTCTTCAACAGTTAATTGCTGCTCTCAGTGAAGGCAAACACCCACTTTAGAGCTTGTTCCTAGTGTGTTGGTGAAATAATAAAAAATGAATTGGTATCAAGAACTTGACATGAGAGGTGTGTTTTGCATATCAAATGCATCTTCTGAGTCTTTGGCATGAATGGAACAATTATCATTTAATGTGAGACTCAAAGGATTGACAGCACCCAAAGTCTGTACCCTAGATCAGCTGTTTCCTTTTGCAGTTGTTGATGTGCTCCTGTACTCTGCAGTAATCTTTTCTCCAATGTCTTTCTCCAATTGCTTCTACTCCTTGCTTTTCTGGATTCTGGGTGCAGCCAAACGCAGGGTGTGGAAATTAAAGCGTTTTGGTAGTTTAAGAAATATTTACAGAGCAGGTAACGTCATTTTAAATTGTATCCAGTGGCTAGAACCATTGTTAGTTGTTGTGTGTGTTCTGTCCAGAGTATATCTTGTGTTCTACTGTTTGTCCTGTCCCTTTGCGTTTCAGTGTCCTTTTGCATTCCCGAGCCTGTCTGGACTATGACTCTTATGTTTTATTGTTCTTCTGGTTTGGCAACGTGTATGGAGGGTGTGGGGGACAGGGGGGAGAAGGGGCAGACAAAGGGCAGCCTAGTATATATTTGCTAGATAAAGGAAAGGAAAATTGTGTTAATGTTCATGTGCAGTGTATGAGAAACAAAGGCCAAACGTCCTGCTTATTGAAAGAAGTATGTCCTGTTAATTAAACTGCATGTTAAACAGGGTTTTGTTAGCCTGCAAATCCATTTTGGTGGATACACAATGAGGCTCTTGCAAAAGAAAGACTGCAGGTGATAGAACCCCTTAAAATCTGAAGGCAGATTTCCTTTGGTCGTCATGTGTCAACAACATTGTCAGCATAATGGGGCAACTGTAGTTGCTATGTCTCGCAAAATTATAAAATCCTTCTTAAAGAATATGTAAGTTATAGAGCAGATCCCCCTCCCCTCCCATCCTTGGGTGGTATCCTGGGGGAAAATTCCTTGGATTCTGGCCTCTCCTTCGGTACTTTGGCCTCAGTGGCCACTCCTGACTTGTGCCTTTGGATAGAGAATGCCCACAGGACAGTTGAGCTTGGTACCAATCCTGACCCCTCACCTCCCCACTTTCCATCAGGGGAGGCAATCAGTAGCTGGAATCTTGGCTGATTGTCTCACCGAAGCTGGGACATTGAGGCAAACTGTTATGCCTCTGCTGATGTGACTCAACATAGACCAGGGATTGGCTCTGGGACATTCCTGTTTTGAACAGCTCAGTCTCACACTGACCAGTACATTTACTAACTTAACCAATAGGGGGTGGTGGGGAACCTGTTGAACAGATTGATTGGATAGGTTTTCAACCTCATGAAAAATGATTTCTTGATATTCTATTAATCTGGAATATATAACCTTTCATTTTGTGTGATTGGTTAATCTGTTCCACATGAATACATAGTTCCTCTTTGCAAGTGCAAGTCTATACACACACTGTGAACTGGCTGCTTATTTATAGCCAATGCTGGGTAAGAGTGCCAAATTCACACCTTTACATCAGTGACTGCTTCACAATACTGTTGGAAAATGATACATTTTCTATTGCCTTCTAATTTCCGTTATTACAGACCAAGAGGAGAACATTGAGTTCACCATTGTTTCCAGCACTGGCCAGATGTGGTACTTTGAAGCGATTAATTTTGAAGAGAGGGATGCCTGGGTGCAAGCCATTGAGAGTCAAATCCTGGCCAGTCTGCAGTCCTGTGAAAGTAGCAAGAACAAGGTAACACAGTCAGCAAATCCCAGAGTACGATTATTGTTAAAGTCCTGCAAGCATAAAGGTGTACCAATAGGTGTTCGATCGGCCTCCAAACTTACCTACATTTGCATTTGAGGATTAAGATGCACTTTTATAGGGCACAAAACAAACGTGTAAGTGAATAATTTCACAAAATTTGTGCTAATCAAGGATGGCAGTGTAGGAGTACATATTTTAGACAATTTTGTCAGCTTCAACTATCCCCATATTAATGTTCCTCATACTTGTTTTAAGGTTCTGTGTAATTCAAGATTGGATTAAAAGAAAATAAATTAATTCAGGTTTGAAAAGGCTTACTATTCAACAGTTTAGTCGTTTGTTACGTTACCCATAGAGGCTGATAACTTTTTTAAAGAAAAGGAATCCCCATGACGCCAATGGAAATAACCAAAGGACAAGATTTCGCTTTTAAGACTTTTACTGTAGCAAGCAAACTAAAATCAACATATATCAAACAGTAATTAATAGGCAACAGATACATCAAACTAAAGAAAAAGGTAAGTTTTGTGTTAACTAACTAACAGAACCAAAATATGTCTCATGAAGCACTTTTACTCTGGGCTATGCTTCTGGCAGACAAGTAGCCTTAAAGGGACTGTCTCAAATTAACTCCTAGCTCTCCAGCTGAGGTTCATCACTCCCACCACACCAGGTCGAAACTTCCAGTATTCTTCGACAATTGTTCCACTCAGCCTGAGTTTTCTGGATCTGATTATCACCAGTAAGGTATACCTCGATGAACTCCCCTGTCTCTCAGGTCACAAATGTCCTATCAACCCAGAATTCCAGAGGTTCCTGTATCCAACCCCTTTAAATGGTTTAATGGGCTCTGGTAAAACTGTTTTTCCCATAGAGAGAGGTATTATTTCCTACAAACAGAGAAGACCTGTTTCTGGGAGAATTCCAATTCTCTTCTCCATGCCTCTCAGCAATAGCTTTTCCTCTGTTCTGTAAGTTTTTGTGAGAGGTGCTGTAAACTGTCACTCGACACCTCAACAGACATCTATTTGACACTTTATCCCTTCTCAGCTCTCATTCCCGTGGCAATCTGAAGTCACATTGGTGTTTACCAGGAATTCCAATTACACCCTTCCTTTAAAGGTCTTTCACTTTGGATTTCAAGGGACATTTCAAAACATAAGCATCTCGCAAAGTTCAGCATTCATGACACTTCTGATAATAATCTCCAACTTCAGTCATAGCGAGAACAAACTGCAGTAAACCAGTTGCCCGACTCTAAATGAAATTTGGTTCCAGCTGATTTTCCAACTTCTTGATCAGCATTGCCTCAGCTGCACTTTGGCCCAGACCAGAATTTCAGGCCCACTGTGTATTGGAAGAGAGCATCCTCTTCACACTGCCTTCATGCGTCCATCAAGTTCCCTAAAGGCATTACATTTATACTTTAGGCTCGGATGGACAGCCGGAGTGAAGCTGTTGCCCTTCAAGCGATAAGAAACGCCAAAGGAAATTCATTCTGTGTTGACTGCGCTGCTGCAAGTAAGGATATTTTTGCTTTTTAAAGCCTTGATCTTAGAGCAAAGTTCACCATCAGCAAGTTAAGCTTATTGGTTCCGGTCAAGATTTTGTCATCTTTTTGTAAATTGGGCTCAGTGTGAATTTTTAAATTGTCAAACTTACTACCGACTGGGACACAGTATCACTTCAGCAGGTGACCCAGCAGCGAAATCGTACGTGGCGCTGGGTCTTTACACCTAGATAGTTTAGTGTGCTGGAAATCAGGTAAATCCTGGGGGTGGGGGGTGTATGGTGGCTCTCTGGGCTACAGGAGCAGGGCTGATCACAACTCAGTGGAGTTGGGGGAAACACTCCTCCTCCTGGCTCCATAGGAAAGTGTTTCTGGAAAGAGAAATCGACCTTTGGATAGGCACGGAGGCCACCAAAGATTCCTAAGTGAGGTAGGTCCAATATCTGTCCCGTTCATAAGGTGTCGGTTTGTGAAAGAGGGCCTTTATGTTAAGCCCATAATTTACATTTTTGAGGCCCTCACATCTGTTTTAGGTATTTGCCCAGGGCGCCTAAAAAAAAACAGGCCCCACAAATTTGACAATGGGACCAGTGCCTACAGATTCGGCAGAGGTCAGCCCACAGCTAAATTGGTCTGCTTTGTGTCTGTTTTACTCCTGAAAATGGCTACAACGCAGACCAATTTCTACCCACTTTGTTTAGACATTAGTCCTAAAAGAGGACTCTGGCGGCTAAAGTTCCGTAGAATGGCTAGGAATGGCTTTAAGTTCTTTTATCCTGTTTCACATTTTATTCCATGTCTGATGCATTCAGATAAATCTGTCTGAAGTCTTCTTGGCAGTTCATTAAACTGTGCTGTTTATACCAGAGGTAGTTTCATAAGCCAACATATGAAGAAAACAAATTGACATCCCCATGCCTCAAACACTTGCATGCTTCTTCGCAACCAATGAACAAGCTTGACACAGGTCAAGGAAGCTGGTGGGAAAATGAGATGCCTAACCAGTGGGAACAGCGACTTTTTTTTTTCATTCTTGCTGCTGTCATTTGTCCACATTCTGACCCTCCCCAGGCCATGCACCAACTGTTGTGACAGGGTGAGCAATCTGCTTCCAGGCCGTACCTGTTCTTGTGCTGGCCATAGATGGTGTACAAGACAGGCCTGGTAGCTCCACCTTGAGGCCTCCAACCCATGTTGCCCTGCAGTAGCATGGCTGAGGTGAGCAACTTGATAGTGAGGAGGATGCATGTGTGAACCATGTCAGCAGTGTGCTACACCTTATACATTTGTTGACACATTTATGAATTTTCATGTGTGACCACTATATTTTCATGTTTTATCTGTTTTTAAAAACATAAATTAACTGTGAAATCTTCTTTCCCTCTTCCAGACCCTACCTGGGCAAGTCTGAACTTAGGAGCACTCATCTGTATTGAATGCTCAGGGATTCATCGTAATCTTGGGACCCATCTTTCACGAGTACGATCCCTGGATCTTGATGACTGGCCTTTGGAGCTAACTCTCGTGTTGACGTCTATTGGAAATGACATGGCAAACAGTGTTTGGGAGAGGAATACTCCGGGACGCAGCAAGCCTACACCAGAATCTACACGGCAAGTGACTGCTTAGCGTTCTCCATTGCTAAGGTCACCAGTAAGAGGTTTGGGTCTGAGGGAGTAGAGTCATACTTCAGAATAACTTACACGTGATGGAATGCTTCTCATTCCCATCAGCAAATTTGCTTTGTGTACATGTGTCTGTGCAGATATCTACTACCTCATTCTTTATATGTCTAGGAGACCCATTCCAGTCTGGCTCAAAGCTATAGGTACTGAGAGGCACCCCATTGATGTTTGGAATCTCCACCTTCATTCTACATAGTCTAGTGCTTTACCAAGCCCCTGTATGCAAAAAATGTGAGATCCCTCACATACACAAAAATATAAGGCTCCTCCTCTTTGTCCTCATTTTGAAAACTTGAAATTTTCCATCTGAGCCCTTTAAAGTTCCTGGGACTGGAAGATTGGGGGATTTCTGTCTGATTTAAATCTGTCAATCAACAGGAGCAGCTGTCTCCAATCCTTTCGTCCTGGGATCTAGTAAAAAGTTTAGGTTGAGCTAAAGTTAAAATCAGCCTTGCACACAAAGATAAAAGAAACCAGCAGGGTCTTTGTGGTCTGGATAAAAATAGGGATAGATTTGGCCTGTAGTCTATGTTTGGACATCCCCAGCCAAGTATGTCATGTGACTCCCATTTGAAAATTTCTGGTCCTTTGCTCTGGTGGTTCAGTGAATGAATGCTCTGTCAGATGCTGTGCTGAGCATGCACAAAGGTGTTCAATTCAATCCCGGTCATAGAATCATTGAATGATATAGCACAGAAGGAGCCATTCAGCCCATTGTGCCAGTGCTGAATTAACTGACTTCAGCCAGAGAGGTAGTGGGGATCCAATGTTTGGCTTCAGTGCCCCCATGTTAGGGAACTTGATCAACTTTGGAGAGGACAAAATTAAATTTGGCCATAACGTCTTATCTCCTTGGGCAAACAGTCTGTCAACATTGAGTGAGGTACCAAAAGGCTGCCATCACCTGTTGAACTGTAGTCCCAACACTGGTCAGGAATGAGGAAAGCGGAAAAACATTCATAATTCATACATGTGCAAAGTGCCATAATTATGTCTAACTACAGGTATTACTAAATCTTAAAATGATTTTTAAGAAACTAGCAACTGGGGGTGGGGACAAATTTTCACGGGGCATGTCCAGCTCATCCACTGTGAATCACCCCCCACCCCCAAAAAATTTACCCACCCTCCCTATATCCAACAGAATGTCACCATGTAGACACACTAACACAGTTTCTGCTAATCTCCTTTGCAGTCAGGCTTAAGCACAACCTCGTCTAAGAACTGTCGAATTGTTGCTGTTTTAACTTGCTATTGGTCATAAATACCAAGGCAACAATGTGACCTGCCCTTCCTGTTATAGGGAAGAAAGGGAAAGCTGGATCAGAGCAAAGTACGAGCAGAAGCTCTTTGTTGCACCCTTGAAATACCGCGACGCTCCCATTGGAAAGCAGCTGTTCCGAGCCGTCATGGAGAAGGACCTTCACAGTATCTTACTACTACTTGCTCACGCCAAGAAGGAGCACATCAATGAATGCACTGAAGATAAAGACAAACGGACAGCTCTGCATCTCGCATGTGAACTGAAGGATGTAGTAATAACGCAGCTCCTTGTCTGGGTAGGTTTTATTCAGCCTGGCAGCGATCTTGTTCCTCAGTGTTCAATTCTTTTCATGATGGTTTTACCCCACTCAAATAGTGCCATGTTCCCCCTTGCCCCACCCCATCGCCAACTAGAAGGTTTCACATTCACATTGGTGAGGTGATCGTCCCTGATGCTCATTTACTCCAGTGGGTGAGGTTGAACAGTTTTCAGTTGGGTTGCTCATTGTAGAAAAGGATGGACAAAATGCACTCTCTTTCCCATTCTTGAATTAAGCTTGCTGTGGGACAACTATTGGTAGTGAACAGATCTCCGACCCAGACTGTCACCACCATATCCCCACCCACCCAACCTTAATCTGCAGAAGTAATCTGCAGAATATGAAAGCCAATCAGAAGAGCAAAGCTGGAAGATCACAGGTCATACTGACACCAAGTCAATATTTCTGATTTTATAGTCAATTAGATGGCACGTACTCAAACTGAAATTTGTCAGTGTATCAACTACCCCATCCTGACTTGGAACTATATCATTGTTTCTTCACTGTCGCTGGGTCAAAATCCTGGAATTTCCTTCCTAACACCACATGGACTGCAGCAGTTCAAGAAGGCAGCTCACAACCACCTTCTCAAGGGGCAATTAGGGATGGGCAATAAATGCTGGCCTTGCCAACAATGCTCACATTCGATGAAAGAATATTTAAAAATCCTTGAATCTTTTGATGTCAATATCATAAAAGCAGAAATTCTAATGAGCTTCTGACATAAGTTTGTTCCTATATTCCAGTTTCTATGAATTATTGACACCATATACAGAACTATCCAATTTAACGATTAGCTTATCTGCTACATTGTCAGATTTCCACACCTTGCACAGTTATTGAACCATCCTCTGCCATTGCACAGTTCTGTAAACTGACAGAACAATGGGTGCCCAAGTGCACGAGTGTACAGGCCTAAACACAGTTCTCTCCAGCTGTCCGAGGACCTGTGCCTTAGACTGAGATGTAATATAAAGGCAGCTGTGAAGCTGTGCTGTCTCCTCCAGGAAGACCTGCAGACCATCTCCAGGACTTGCTTTGCCCTGCTTTTTTGCTGTAAACCTAACAACAGCCTTGAATGAGGAACTTTAGAACTCTCTGCCTCAGAAGGCAGTGGGGGCGGGGCAGAGGTAGATAGATTCTTGTTAGGCAAGGGAGCCAATGGTTATTGGGGGTAGATGGGAATGTGGAATTTGAAACACAAACAGATCAGCCATGATCTTATTGAATGGCGGAACAGGCTCAAGGGGCTAAATGGCCTACTCCTGCTCCTATTTTGTATGTTCGTATCTATGGTACAAAGGTTGGACAGAGCTCAGCACTGCTGACCTTAGGATTTTAGGGTGACTCAGCAAAGTTAGGCATGGGCTCTTTGACCACACACACTGTTTGTAAGTCAGCACCAAACTTCTGGAAGCTACATATATTAATACACAGGATTCTGCTCTTTGCAGACAGAAAGATTATGTACATATATTGTGTCCGTTTCAGCTAAACAAAATAAGAGACAGCCATTTGCTGACTCATTCCTCATGGCAATGCCTTGACCAATCAGGGTCAAGCTGCCTGGTTTAAATTTCAAACAATGCTTGTCAATTAACTGTCAGTCGCCATCAATTGGTGCATTCTCCATGTAACCACCTCTACAAATCAGAGTCCACTTGCCAACCAATTGGCACTCTCTTTTAATACAGTATAAATTGTTGTTTTCCCCTTATATTGGTATTCTTGTGCAGTGTCCTGATGAGTGCAAGGAGAAAAGCTTCGACATGTCTCTTTTTTCAGCAAAACTCAAGTTCTGTACCACCAAGCGACTATTTGTGGATTTCTCTTAGTTCTTCAACAGATACATTTTCCTCAAAGCATCATTTATTATTAAGTATTTTGTATACTTTGGTGACCTGCATTAATATAGCACCTCACCATATTACAGAAACATCCAAAGCACTTCACCTAATGAATTACTTTTAAATGCACCAACTGTTGTAATGCTGACAAATACAGCAGCCAGTTTGAGCACAGCAACAATGAGACGGACAGCCATCTAATCTAAAATGGGTTTAATGGAGAGAGGAATGTTGGCCAGCTCAGGAAGAGAACTCTTTGTTCTTCTTTAACTCGTGTCATGGGATCTTTAACATTCACCTTAACCACTGAAACTGGCTGATGAGACCACAGTTTAACATCTCAATTGAAGAATGGCATCTCTGACAACGCTGCACTCCCTCAGTGCTGCAGTGGGAATTAGCCACAATATAACAGAGAGATAATAAGTAAAGTTAGAAGAGATGTAGCCAATGACATTTGGAGAAAATTATGATTTTTTTTCCACATTCTCGCCACTGCATCCCATGTGCTCCATCTTACAATAGGTTAACCTGACAGTGATCAAATCTATGGCAGGAGACATTTAGTTCCATTGAATGAGATAGCTTCAAATCATAATATTCTTTCCAATATTTGTATTGCATCACACCTACTGTTGGGATTAGCTTTTGCAGGATCTAATTGTCAATCACTTCCCGTCCTTGCAGCCAAAAGTACAGGATTGCAGAGTGATTTGCTCCATGCACTTTGCTAGAATGAACTGCACAACTTCAAATCACTTTTGGCTCAACTGGAATTTAGAAGCACTTTCAAATGTTTATACTGTATCGGACACTCTGCAAGACATTTTCAGTGGACAAAATTGGAAATTGAACTCTTTGCTTGATCCGTCCATGATTACACTAGAATCATTCCTCTTAGTGATTAAAATGTGAGCAACTCCTCAGAGGGACAGTGCTCCAGTAGAGGAATGTTTTGTTTCTCTAATCCCTGCATTTAAACTGTTCCCACCCCATCTCCCAGTGTCAAGCATAAGCCCCCTCATAAAATCATACAGCACATAAGGAAGCCATTCAGCCCATCATGCCTGTGCTGGCTCTTTGAAAGAACTATTCAGTTAATTCCATTTCCCTGCTCTTTCCCCATAGCCCTGCAAACTTCTTCATTTTGAGCATTCGTCCGATTCCCTTTTGAAAGTTACAATTGAATCTGGACCCTTTCAGGCTGTGCATTCCAGATCATCATAACTCACTCACTGTGTTAAAAAAAATTCGTCATTTCCTCCTTGAAAATTTTTTTTGCCAATTATCTTAAATCTGCGCCCTCTGGCTATTGACCCTCCTGCCAGTGGAAACAATTTTTCATGCAGAATATCATGGCATGTGGGTATATGCCCAAATAAAGACACCCAGGATAGATTGCTGCACATCAAGGGCAGAGGTCCACAATTTACCCTCATGTTCCTAATCTTAGCTTAGTCAGAAAAAGAAGGCACCCAGTGAGGAAAGGTCCTTTTCCCAGAGACAGAGAGAGACAGGTACAGATCTTGTACTTCATCCAGTGCTTTTACACTAAGTGCAACCAATGGAAGGAGCTGCAGTCTTCCTCCTTCAGCTATATATTCTATAGTGTGAACAGCTCCTTTACCCCAAGAACACTGTAAACCCTGGAAAATGTGGGCCTCTTATTCTGCTGTCAGTATAAAGCAGCTGGTTTTAGCGATGAAAATGGCAGGGAACCAGGTCCCGCACAATTGCTGCCTATCGCTCATTTCCGGAGACTGGCTTCCCATCCAGGAGGTCACAGGCACGCTTCCCAAAACTAACTGAAGTGTAGTGCAAATATAAAAGTGCATAAAATGACTGGTTTCATCCTTCCTATCTTGCCTGTCCGTCCTCATGGGGCGTGGGATTGTTGTTGCAGGAGCTTGAATTTTAGGTGATGACCAAGCAAGAAGGTACATTTAAGAACAAAGGGGGAAACCGTGTCTTATAGTAACGCTCTCGTCTTGGTTTTCTGTGCTCTACAGTATGGCATTGATGTGAAGGCCAGAGACGTGAATGGAAACACAGCCCTGTACCACGCCCGGCGAGCAGGTAGCCAGGAGTGCATGGATGTTCTGTTGCAACACGGTTGTCCCAGTGATGGCTGCAGTATGACACCCAGTCTCAGCAGGAAAAGTATCAGCGCCAGTCTCGGAAGGACTGAGTCCAGGCTTCCACATTAAACAGAAGCCTTGAAGCACTGTGCTTCCACACCGTTACATTCTCAAAGGGCAGCTACTGCAGCCTCCAGACTTTCCCACCCCCACCAACTCCCACCCCATTTTATTGCAGAATTTGGTGACCAGGAGCTGCAATTTATGGCAACCAGATGTTAATTTTACAACAAGCGATGATATCAATTGTCCCAAAGCCTTTTGACCAAGAGATTGAAACTGCTGTTCTTCAATGTAAGAACTGTCTGATGTTTTAAGGACCATTTCCTTGACTGTCCGTCCCAGGTTATATCTAGGTAACACAATGTCAAGAATGCCACGACTTGTAGGACACTGGTGTAGCCATAGGAGCGAGGGTTTGATGAAGGTTCCTGCCTGCCGTTTTATAATTCTTAAAAAGAATTGGAAGTTGTTTACACAAAGCAAAACCATGACGTACTGGAGTCATGAACCTGCAGTAAGTTATAGAGGCCAGTTTTCAGCTCCAAATGTTTTATATTTGACATAATGAAATTGTTGTCAGTTTTATTTTCTAACTGTTGAAATGGTGGTCCTATAGGTACCGAATGTTCCTTTGAAGTTTTATTTCCCCAGATGTGCACTTGTATTTAAATTTGTAAAAGAAATTTGTGTGTAATATTGGATATTACAGTATTTAGAGAAATGTGAAGACCTACAGAACATTCTTTCATACTAACCTCTGAAATTCCAAATAAGAAATAGTTGTATATTGAGGGAAATGGAAAAGGAGCCACTGGGGAGGTAGGTGTCTCAATTGTCCATCTTAAAAGGCTGCAGTAACACTTTTTTGGCTGATGAGGTTCCATTAGTGCTGTATTGTGCACAAAGCCCTTTAACTATACAGTATTCTGTCATTATAGTATCAAGTCAACAATCTGCATTGGCTTGTCTAAAGTTATGTTTGAAGCTGGACCTCTAATTTTGGTACAAAATACTGTTGGACAAAAGGATTTTTTTTAAAAAGAGAGGCTTGTGTTGATATAAAGCAGCACTGATGCAAACTAAAGAAAGGTCTGCAGTTCAAACAATCCTGCTGTCAACAAAAGGAGCACTGTCTGACAGGAAGGTAGTGAAAGGAGATTAAAGCAGAGCATGGCATGGGGGTGGGGGGTGCAAATAAGTAAAGTAAGGGACTTTTAAATAAACATTTTTTAAACGTGGAGCACTAATGTGTAGTGCCATGAAATCAGCTACTGAGTGGAGACCAGACCATTCACCACAGGGAAGATAATATTAGGAATCATTACCAAGCACTCAGGCAAACCACCTAATGGCTAATTTCAGAGTGGTGTTGGCAGGTGACTCACAGTCAACCACATGTCCCAGTTAGCATGCATGTGAGACTAGAAGGGGGTGGGGGGGAGAGAACATTGAGAGTTTAAATTCAAAAGAAAAAAATGGCCTGGACAGGGTGCTGCAATTTCAGCACAGTGTGTTATCCTGTTATCTTGACAAGGCCTCTTAAGTTCCAGCACTTCATCAGTGCAGGAAGCTTTTAGCAGCCGAATAACTAGGTCACGGTAATTCAGTAGTGGCACACTGCTAGAATGGTGGGAGACACTTTTAGCTGAGTGTATCTGTAAGACACAAGTCAATGCCTCTCAAGGTTTTTGTTCTTGATTCAGAAATCAAAGCAAACAGCCAAGACCCACAATGCAGGACACTACTAGGATTGAAACGAATGGGATAGAAAACAGGATAAGTCAAGAAGTAGGGTTTGGATGATGTCAAAGTTGGGTTTTATAGATTGTAGGAGGAAATGCGTTTACTGCCGAGTATCCAGTTTACAGTGGTGACTACAAATGAACTGCCATTTGAGGTCTCATGGCATCTACAATACCATCCATATCACAACCCAATGGCTGGGCCATTGTATCTTCTGCATTAACACTTGCATGTTTTTTTTATGGAAAATTACTGCTTCAATATATGAGACCAGCCATTTTGTGCAAGCTCCTTGTTCCTAGCAGTTAAAATTGAACCATTGTTCTGGCTGCATATGTGGTGGGACCAAGAGAAAATGTAAACGTATGCAAAAAGTAGGCTGCGTGTTTGCTTGATTCACTTGGTAGTTTGCCTTTGAGCAGGAAGGTTGTGGGTTCAGAACCACCATTCCTGACTTAAATCCCAGTGCAGTACTGAGGGAGTGCTGCATTGTCAGAGGTACCATCCTGCGGATGAGACTTCAAATGAGGTCGAGTCTGCCCATTCTGGTGGTTCAGATGGACATGAAAGATCCTGTGGCACAGTTTGAGGAAGAGCAGTTCTCTCAGTGTCCTGGCCAACATTCCTCCCTCGAAAAACATCGCCAAAAATTAGCTGGTCCTCGCTTTCATTGCTGCTTCTGCAATCTTGCTGTGCGCAAAATGGCTGCCGCATTTGCCTCCATAGCAACAGTCACTGCATTTCAAAATAATTCCTGATATCTGAGTGTTTTTGGACATTTCTGAGAGATGTGATAAGGCGCAATATAAGTGCAAGTCTTTTTAATGCAAAGTTTGCAGCACGCTTGGGGGAAGGGGAAGGAGCGGGCTGACACTTACAATTTCAAATCTGAACCTTGCTGTCTGACAGTAAGCACTTGGCCAGCTGTTGATTTGGCTCACACCCTTGAAGTTTCACAAAAAGCCAAGGTGTGACAATAATGAATTCTATGTATATAGAGCGCTACACACTGTAGTAGTACTGTTCTTTCAAATATTCTGGGAAATGATTTCCTTCATGTGCCATATCTAGCAAAATCATAAATACAGCACATTTACAATTTTGCTTCATATAGCACACAGGATAATTTCCCCATCCTTCCCACCTCCTGTTGGCTTTTAGTACTTCTTGTATTGCTCATTTTAAATAGACAATCTGCTGTTTACAGTTTAGTAAAAACGAAATCCACACAGAAGTCCTGTTTCCTTCTAGGTTAATGGTACAAGTTGTCAATGTGTGAAAATTGTGTAGAAGTTGACTACCTTTTAATGGAGATTGCCTTTGGTGACTGTTTGATCAGTTTCAGTCACTCACTGTTTTAATGAAGTTCAACTTTTTAGCCTTCAGTCCCGTCTGTATTTGTGACTATTTACTGCCTAATAAAACTCATCGCAACTTTAATTAACAGAACCACTTTTTATTTTCAATTTTTCTCCTTTCTCTCCCAAAGGCACCGACTGGCCTTTGCTGGGGTAGTTTTGCAAGTTCTGTCACTCCAGTATCTCACCCAACCAATTGTACTTTATGTGCCAGTCTAGACAGTAATGGCATCAAAGCAGAGCCTCTTCCTGCCCCTATCAAATGCCCAGACTTGCACATTTCCCAGCAAAAGTCACCGCACAGCAAGCAGGAACAGGAATCCAGACTCATTTTATCTCTCCTACTGCCTTGGCCAAGAGCACTTCCAGCTATAGCAGGCTTAGTTCTGCCATGGCTGAAGTCAGTTAACTCAGCACAGACCCTGACTCACCAAAAGCCCTGGAAACAAATGAGTATCTCAAACATTAGGTTATGACTTTATGATGGAAGAACTGTTTCCCTTACCAAGTTAAAATTATTTTGCAAGCTGATTTTTGGATGCAATGTAAAATATGACTCTGCTCCTCTGAAACGTTAATTCTTGTTCCATTAAAAATGTCTGGTTGCAGCAGATAGCTCATATTATTGCTTTGGTTCGCAGAGAAACAATTTTTTAATTAATGCTTAGAAAAATGCAAATAGTTGATTTTAAATGAAACTATGTGCCAACTAATTTTAATGGCATTTTCTGCTCCTCCATCAAAGTGCTCACTAATTAAAAATGTACAAAAGCATTCTCAGTTTATCAAAGCTCTACGAAGTTTTACTGTTCTGTATTTCAGTAAGAGCCAAAAGGACCCAGAAAGGATTTTGTGCATTTGGCCTGCCACAATTACACTAAATGCACCCTGCACACCATATATTATAAGATTTGCAACAAGAAATATATTATTAATCAAGTACAGTCACTGTACGGACCATTGCTGATTTAAAATAACATGGGCCCAGCAGATGAGAGTTATACTGCTGGCTTCACAGCAGTGTATGGCCAGGAAAAACTGATCTCTGCCTGCTTCAAATTGTTAATTTAAATCTCAGTGGTAACAAAGAGTTGATAGGACAGATAGCTCTTCATTAGCCTCAAAAGGGTTAAAAATTAATTTTAATAGTTCCCATGTAGCTATTGTGACCACTTAGGAGCTTTTTGCGGTTTCCCAGGAGGTCATTCAGCCCCTTGAGCCTGTTCCGCCATTCAAATAGTTCATGGCTGATCTTTACCTCACCTCTTTTTTCCTGCCTTTACCTCATATCCCTTGATGCCCTGACCTAACAAAAATCCATTCATCTGTCTTGAAAATTTCAGTTTACCCACAGCCTTTTGGGAGCCAAAGGGCCAGATTTCCACTACCCTGTGTGTGTGGAAAAAATACTTTCCGATTTCACTCCTAAATGGCCTAGCTCTAACTTTAACATTATGGCCCCTTGTTCTGGATTCCCACACTAGAGGGAAAAGCTTAGCAAACCTTTTTATCATTTTAATTCCCTGGATCAGATCACCCCTGAACCTTCCAAATTTGAAGCGTGACAAGCCAGGTTTTAACTCTTTAAGCCCTGGTGTCATTCTGATGAAAAAAATTCTGACTTGTCTTTCTCAAATCCAAAGAGGATAACCTGACACTTCCTCACATTGACCTTCATCTGCCTGTGTATTGCCCACTCTCTTAGTCTGTCTATGTCCCTTTGTAACTTTTTGCTCTCAACTTACTTTACCATCTAACTTAGTATCATCTGCAAACTTGGATACACAACTCTCTCTTCCTTCATCCAAGTCAGTAATATCATAGAATGATGCAGTACAAAAGAAGGCCATTTGGCCCATCGTGCCCATGCTGGTGAAAAGTTGAGGCTCCGGTACAGATCGCTGGGAACATCACTTGTCACATCCTGCCGATTCCCTTCATCCCTACTCTTTGTCTCCTACCTCCCATCCAATTACCGCCCCATGTCACAAGGTTTTTTTAATTCTTTCATGGGATGTGGGCATTGCTGGCAAAGTCAGCATTTATTGCCAATCCCTAATTGCCCTTTGAGAAGGTGGTGGTGAGCTGCCTTCTTGAACTGCTGCAGTTCATGTGGTGTGGGTACATCCATAGTGCTGTTAGGGAGGGAGTTCCAGGATTGTGACCCAGCAATGGCGAAGGAACAGCGATATATTTCAAAGTCAGGATGGTGAGTGGCTTGGAGGGGAATTTGGAGGTGGTGGTGTTCCCATGTGTCTGCTGCTCTTGTCCTTCTAGGTGGTAGAGGTTGCGGGTTTGGAAGGTGCTGTCGAAGGAGCCTTGGTGAATTCCTGCAGTGCATCTTGTAGATGGTACACACTGCTGCATTGGTTAGCTTAACTCTTCTGCATTTTCATTTTTGACAATTATCTCTTTGTGCAGAACCATATCTAATGCCTTCTTGAAGTCTGTTTTGTCAAAATCAATAGACACTCTCCTATCTACCATGCTAGTGACATGCTCAAAAAATTCAACTAGATTAGCCAGACTTGACCCACCTTCACAAATCCTCTTGGACTCTCTTTGATCGGTTCATACTTGCTCAAAAGCTCAGTCATTCTGACTTTGCTGATAAATTCCAGCAACTTCCCCACAACTGATGTTAGAAGCCAAAGGGGTCTTCACTACAATCTCATGCTATATATTTTATGTTGATACAAATCCAAAACGGGTTCACACCAATGAAGAATGTGTACCATAACTAGATTTGAAGTGAATGAACCTTGTTCCATCACCACCATCGTGTTACAATCCATGAGGCAAATAGTTATGCCTTTTTTGTTCCTCTACCCTGTTCCCCTCCACATTTTTTTTTAGAAAGTCAGATTTTCATCTTTTCAGCATTTAGGGAGTTGGGTTTTTGAATAATTCTGTCTCAGATAGTAGGCACAAGCTGACTTTGCAAAACTGAAGTAATAATTTCATCTGTTGCAGGTACCTGTACAAAACTTTAAAAAGTTGTTAAATGATTTCAACGTTTAGAATGTAAATGCTTCTTGTGAACATTTTCTCTGTGTATTGCCCACTTTTATATCCATTTGACTTCTTTATTAGGTATATAACGCTTGCAACTAGTTTCCATTTTACTTGTTTTTACATAAAATTATTGTATACAGAGTCTGTAAACTGTTTCTTAAATTGTGATTTCCCAATTGTGAAGTGTGTTACAATCCTATTGAAGTGAATTGAACTTCAAAAGTTTAAGTTGTACTTCTGTAATTGTAAAAAAAAGAATGTTCAATAGATGGAGGGGAGAAGATTCTCTCTTTCTCTCTCTTTTAGTCTGGACTAGTTATGGGACCAGATCTAAATCTGGTAAACTACAGTTAGATCTGGTTTATTGTTTAAATGGAGACCTGAGGGTTCATTTCTCCTGTTGACTAATTTCAGCTCACTTGTTAACAGGTTTGTGTTAAATTTCTGTCTGCGCTATTTTATTGCTGTCATCAAGCCATTTAAAATAAGAGGAACATCTGCTGACTCAATTTTGTTGTAGCAAAGCAGATTCAAGCGCAGTTGCCTCTTTGTCCACACTGCGCTTACTCTCAGCAGAGAACTCTCGTGTTGTTGGTCACTACATGTGACATGAGTCTGCCCAACTAGAGAAGTACAGGGGACACTGGGGGGAGAGCCATCAGCTCCGAGTTTTACTGTGGTTTAAACTGCCTTGCCTCTCAAAATATTCCAATGTGAAACTGACCCCAGCTGGTTGTCTGTCATATCAGTCTAGTTCAAAAAGCAAAGTATTTGTGCAGTTTACAGACTTTTTTATTGAAATTGTCAATTTCCACTAAAACTAGAATAAACCTGAATAATTGTTAACATTGTGGATAGCTGAGTTACAACAGAGTATATCTATTGTTACTGCCAATCCCCAGTGTTCACTGCTCATTAGCTGAGCAAGTGCACATGCAACTCGACACCAAGCCTTTGCCATTAATGCCCTTGAACCAGGAAATGAATAAATGTGAAATGGAGTGACTTGACCTCCATTTGGTTCCCTCCCTCAACCCACCCCACCCCTTCTTCCAGAGATGCCATTTTTTTCAGTTGTTCATCACCTTCTCCAGTGGCATAGTTAGTGCTAATGGTTTAGAACCTACCACGGAAGAGAAACCATTGGCATGAAACATGCACCACCACTTCAATGCCCTATGCCACAATATCTCTGTCCCTTGTGAAGACTGGATCCTGAATTCAACTTTATGTAAAAACTAAAATTTTATTCAACACACTTGAACCCTGGTTTATTCCCATGTCTGGCAGATGTGCAGTGTGAGGCTTCTGTTTGATTTCAATTTAGTACATTAGGCCAGTTTGAAACTAGTATGTTCTGAAGGATATTAAGATGCTCACTCCCCCACAGTTATTCACTTATATTATCTCTGTCCAATTTGAAGCTTTGAGACCTATCATATAATCTTTTTAAATGGCTCACTCAATTTGGCTCAGACTACAGCACTCTCACCCCTGGCTTTGGATTTCCCGCACCACCACTTCAACTCATTCAGGTTTTTAAAAGTGGATCCTGTCTATCTTCGCTAAGTGGACTTCAAAGAATAGCAGGGCCTTCTCTTGATCCTTGCCAACAATTTTAAGCAATAACAAAAAGCAATCTGCCGTTTGTGGGATGATGCTGGCGCAGAATGGCTGCTGTTTTTCTTGCACTGCAAGTGCAATTCATTGTGTGAAGTGCTATCAACAATGTGACTTGACGCTATAAAAATGCAACTTAAGCGCAAAGGCATGCAATGATTTTCATCATTAGTAGCCAATGATGTTGGCATTCTCTCTCTGCCCAGACACTTTTCATTTACATCCTTCTTGAATTGGCACCTATTTACACTGAAGATTCCCATTTCCCTAGCTTCCCAGTGCCTCCAATGTTGTGTGGTGTTGGTTGTGTCTCATGTGAGTTAGACTGAGGCTCCCACAACACAATTTTAACCTAGGAATATACAAGACTGGAAAAATTCATAGTCGTTCACCCAGTATCTAAGAAATATCATATCCCCAAATACCTCTCGTATTTCGCTTCAATGTAATCTGGATTGTAACAGTCCGCTACGTAAATACTTGCCCCCTTCATCTCCATTCATTTCCTTTTGCCTTCCCTCTTTGGAGTTTGAGGTTATGTCCTCTTGTACTTGAAGTGGTAGTGCAAAATTATTTTCGCCAGAGTGCAATGAATGCTTCTATTCACTCTCTCCCAATAAACAAAAAATAACTCCAATCTGGGCACATACAATCTTTTTATTATATATAGGTGCACAAAGAGAATTAATCACTCCCCTCCACGTTCCCACACACTTTTGTGAAAATAATTAACTGTATTTGCAAGTAGCCATCACTGCAAAGAAACTTTCATTACCTTTCACTGCATTTGAACGCAAATAGCGAAACCACAAGAAGTCACTGAAAATGATGACAGCTCTGTTCGCACTACTTAAAGCTAATGCATTGCGTCCAGTAGCAAGCCTGAGCTTACCTGCTCACTTAATGGTGCACAGAGTCTTGCAGTGTTTAATATCCAGCAATATTTGTTTAGGGATATACTGCTGGTTAAAGATAAGATCCTGATTTTCCAATAATGGGAACAATGTGACTGAGTTGGTCCAATGCATAACTGCTTTTGCCTGAAGTACAAGCTAACAGGCCTGGTAATTTTTCAAATAATTTGCATAGGTTACAGGAAAAGCTTGCTGTAGAGAGCACACTTGGCTGGAGATTGGGAAGTCCAACTAGGCTGCAGCTTTTAAAGGGCTGCAGCTAGCCATTAAGGGGAAAGTTGTGGTGGGGACAGAAATCTGAACTAAGTTCTCACAATGACACAGCTGAGACATGTGGGCATGAAATAAAAACAAAAATACTCAAAATATTCAGCAGGCCAGGCAGCACCTGCGGAGAGAAATGGAGTTAATGTTTCAGGTCATGATGACCTTTCATCAGAACTGACATGTGGGCATCTCAGTTCCCTTTGGTTATTTGGAGGTTCTGCTGCAGAAAGGACACTGAGGGTGACCTAATTTGGGGTTGAAGACTTTCCTCTTCAGTTAAGGCACTGCATTGAGGGAGGTTTCTGCCCATGTGCATGCATTCACCAGGCCCCTTGCATTTGGCTGTGACAGAGGAAGAAGTTGCTGGTATCAGGAGGAAGGCAAAGGTAAGTGTACTCCTCACTTTTATACACATTGCTTGTGGGACCCATCAAGCATGGCACAAGTTGTGAACTTCCACACCCTCTGGTGGTGGTGGGGGTGCATGATTTCAAGTGCTGCACACAACCTATTTCCTTTGCACACGTTCTTTCATTGTGCCAAGTAGGTAGAGGTAGCAGATGTGGAACAGCAAAGGGACACTTGGATTTCCAGCCCAGAGCCCTCCTGTTATTTTGGGTTTTGGAGTGGAATCAGCAGACTGCGTGCAGGAAAGCCCTATATAGGCTCCTAACAGCCCTCGTTCCCTCCCTCAATGTCCCCTCTTCCAAAAATGCAGCCTGTATGGACTGCCACTCACTGATGGCATCATGGCCATTTCCTGAAAAATGTCACCTAATGTACATGATCCTTCTGTGACTGTTCACTGTGTGCAATCCCTATTTTGGCAGTTAAACCCTGGGGTTAACATGAGAAATCCTGATGCCAAAATGGATGCCATTTTGGAGGCTTCACTGGGAAAAAAGCCAATCATGAGGTTCAGCATCCTATCCAGCTGAGGCCTTCTTTCCACGGGTAACATGATGTTGCCTGTTGCAAACATGGCAATTACCATAGTGAAGCAGGCTGCCTAATGTGGCACATACTGCCGGGGTGGTTCGGAAGGATCTGCTAGTGTGAAAGTTTTATGCTGTGGTAACCTTCATTTCTACAGGAAGAGCTGTCCCTGTTCCAAAAGTTGTGTGGAGATCACCCTGCAGCTAGTTACTACAGCCTGCCTGTGAGCTCTGACATGTTCTGGTTTGTGTAGACGGATCCCAAGATAGTGATGAGTGTGGAAAAAACATCTCAAGTGTTGTTGCACCTGCATTTGTTTGCCTTCATGAACTCCTCTTTCTTATCTAAAGCATCCAGCGCATTGAGAAGCCTGACAGGAATGTCGTTGCTCACCACTTTGGATGGGGTGATTTAAATGTTAGCAGCTACCAAGAATAACAAAGGAAAACTTTGGCATAAAAATTGCAGAAAAAGGCAAGTCCCCTATGAAACTAACTTACATATGGAGCCAAATGCAGCAATTTGAACAGAAAATATGAGAAAATAGCTAAAAGAAGCCTCTTTGAGTAAGCCAAACCCCAGAGTCCCTAAGGAGTCCTACTTGAATAAATTTTCAATGTACATGCAGACTGCACATGCCAGTAGAAGGGTCTAATTTTACCTTCAAAATGGGCCATCAGAAAATTAAATATATGACGACTTAAGTGTATGGTTGAAAGCCCAATTTTCCACCTGTGCCCTGTGACAATGAGGCTCCACGTCTTGGAATATTGAGGTTACAAAGTTTTGTTTATATTTTTAAAAAATTATCGAAATGGGTTTCTTGCTAAAATTCACTTCTCAAGTGTGACTTAAAGGTGGGTTTTTTTTTGGATCAAATTGTGCATTTTGCTGAGAATAGTATTGATCTCCACATGACTGTACTAGTTTCTAGCTTTCATTGGCAGCAACTGGCTGTGCACATTGGAGATCCATGCACAAAAATCAAGCTGACACTGCAGTATAGTACTGAGGGAATGCTGCACTTTTGGAGGTGCCGTCTTTCAGATAAGCCATTAAACCAAGGCCCCAAGGATGTAAACGTTCCCATGGCACTGCTCCAAGAAGAGCAAGGGAGTATCCTCATTGTTTTGGCCAATATTTATCCCTCAAACAATATCACAAAAAAATAGATGATCTGGTCATCATCACATTACTGTTTGTGGGAGCTTCCTGTGCACAAAATTGGCTGCTATGTTTCCTACATCACAACAGTGACTATACTTCGAAAAGTACTTCATTGGTTGTAAAACATTTTGGGATGTCTGGTGGTCATGAACAAGTGCTATATAAATGCAAGTCTTTTTAAATTATATAATGTTTGCTAAGACACCTACAAAATTGATAATTAGCCAATTTTATTGGTCAATGTGAAAAATTGAAAATATTTGTTGTAGAGATAGTCAGAAGTGCCACAGAAGGAGTCATTACTAAATATAATGTTTCTAACATCATAACTACATAAATTACATGACCTACAACAAAATTATTAAACTCATGCATTAATTGCCTTTCCTTTGAAATCTCTCGCATGACTTTTCCCTTTAAGAGCTGATCCTCATGGGTTTCTGGGATTTGAGTTCAGGAGTTTTCCCACAGCTATCACTCAGTCATGTGAGGATGCTTCTGAGCCCAACACCCAAATCATTCTTGGTGTCTCTCAATGCAATTTCTCAATGGACAGAACTTCTAGAATGTAAATTAAGGCTACTTCCCTTATGAATCTAATGTACAGTGCCTATTTTGAAGTTAGAAGGATACATAACCATAAGATTTCTATGTTTCTGTAACACACCACATGTTTCAATCATTACTAGCAATACTGCTAGTAGTAATAGCTTATGACAGATGTCAGGTGGATAATACAATGGAGAACAAGGCTGAATATAGAAGGTTCAGAGGGGAAGTGAAAAAGCATATCAGAAGCAAAGAGAGAGTATGAAAAGAGACTGGCAGCTAATATAAAAGGGAAGCAAAAGTCTTCTATAGACATATAAATAGTAAAAGTGTGGTAAAAGGAGGAGTAGGGCTGATTAGGGACCAAAAAGGGGATTTACACTTGGAGGCAGGGATATTGGCTCAGGTATTAAATGAATACTTCGCATCTGTCTTTACCAAGGAAGAAGATGCCACCCAGGCCACGGTGAAAGAGGAGATAATGAATACACCAAAAGGATTTAGAATTGATAAGGAGGTATTAGATAGGCTGTTTAAAATTAAAGTTGATAAAACACCAGGACCGGATTAGATGCATCCAAGGATACTGAGGGAAGGGAAAGTGGAATTTGCGGAGGCAGTGACCAGAATTTTCCAGTTTTCCTTAGATTCAGGAGTAGGGCCAGGTCGGCGCGCTCTCCGCTCAGAGCTGTCTGTGTGGTGATGTGCGGAGTCCTCCAGGCCGGTAGGGCGGCGCTCTCTCCTCTCAGTGCTGTCTGTGTGGTGATGTGCGGAGTCCTCCAGGCCGGTAGGGCGGCGCTCTCCGCGCTCAGAGCTGTCTGTGTGGTGATATGCGGAGTCCTCCAGGCCGGTAGGGCAGCGCTCTCTCCGCTCAGAGCTGTCTGTTTGTTGATGTGCGGAGTCCTCCAGGCCGGGAGGGCGGCGCTCTCCCCGCTCATCGCTGTCTGTGTGGTGATGTGCGGAGTCCTCCAGGCCGGTAGGGCGGCGCTCTCTCCGCTTAGAGCTGTCTGAGTGGTGATGTGCGGAGTCCTCCAGGCCGGTAGGGCGGCGCTCTCCGCGCTCAGAGCTGTCTGTGTGGTGATGTGCGGAGTCCTCCAGGCCGGTAGGGCGGCGCTCTCCGCGCTCAGAGCTGTCTGTGTGGTGATGTGCGGAGTCCTCCAGGCCGGTAGGGCAGCGCTCTCTCCGCTCAGAGCTGTCTGTTTGTTGATGTGCGGAGTCCTCCAGGCCGGGAGGGCGGCGCTCTCCCCGCTCATCGCTGTCTGTGTGGTGATGTGCGGAGTCCTCCAGGTCGGTAGGGCGGCGCTCTCCCCGCTCATCGCTGTCTGTGTGGTGATGTGCGGAGTCCTCCAAGTCGGTAGGGCGGCGCTCTCCCCGCTCATCGCTCTCTGTGTGGTGATGTGCGGAGTCCTCCAGGCCGATAGGGCGGCGCTCTCCCCGCTCAGACCTGTCTGTGTGGTGATGTGCGGTGTCCTCCAGGCCGGTAGGGCGGCGCTCTCCCCCCTGAGCCCTGTCTGAGTGGTGATGTGCTGAGTCCTCCAGGCCGGTAGGGCGGCGCTCTCCCCCCTGAGCCCTGTCTGAGTGGTGATGTGCTGAGTCCTCCAGGCCGCTAGGGCGGCGCTCTGCCCACCGAGCCCTGTCTGTGTGGTGATTTGCGGTGTCTCCCGGTTCGGTCTCTTTGGCGTTTTTTAAACAGACTGCCTGGCAGCTGTGGGCCTTGGATATGTCGGTGTTGCTATGGCGGTGAAAAAAGCTTTTATTTAAAATAAAGCAGCCGGTAAGCTTGTGAAGAGGGTGTGGTGAAATCGGGCTTGGAACTGGAGTAGGATCTGTTCCCCAGGCCGGGAAAGGATGTCGGCTCTGGAGGAAAACAAAATGTCTGAGGTGTGAGGCTTGGCCTTTGTTACGGGGGTCGGGCTGGGAGAGGGAGAGGAGGACCAGTCATACCTCAGCGCCTCGAGGCCTGGCCTCGACCCCATACCCACCCACAGTCCGGTCTAGGCAACTCTCAGACTCACACCTGGGCCTGGCGCCAAGCCTTTAATAGGGGCTGTCACCCGCTTTCTGACATTAACTGGCTGCACATCAACAGCCAAAGCTTCTCCCAGAACTATCTTCACACACACCACAAGTCCCAACTACACTGGAGCTTAAAATAAGAGGAATAGGTATCCTCTTACCAGAAATCCAGGGCTTGTCAGGGAAGGGAATCGAATTTATAATCTACAGCTAACTTAAAAAAAGCCTGAAGAACAAAATTGAGTTTAAAAGGAGCTTGAGTGAGTTGCCAATCTCGTTCGCCAAATGAAGTCATGCAGTTTTATTTTGCTAAAGTGAAATCCAGTGCTACCTATGGTGTAAATGTCTCCATAAATTAGCAAATATCTGGTTATGTAAAGTCTTAAAAGTTTTGAAATACGACTTACAATTATCCTAGCATTTTTTGTTTCACTTTAAAAATCACCCTGCCTGTTGGCAACGTTTTATTTAGCTTGAGCCCTGAGCGAAGTTCTACCTGTGAAATTAAATAAGAGTTTATATTTACTTAAATACCTCAACAGACCTGACCCTGGTTTAAATTGGAATTTGGCTCCACAGGGAATATTCAACATCGGATGTAGTCAGAGAAGGTCAAAGCCGTTTTTGTAAGCATATTTCATAATGCAATAATATCTTAGTACATTTTTTTCGTAGTCTGTAGAGCATCTAACTTTCACAGGTATTAAAACAGAAAATGCTGGAAAACTCAGCAGGTCTAGCAGCATCTGTGTAGAGAGAAATAGAGTTAACACTTTGAGTCAGTATGACTCTGAAGAAGGGTTATACAGATTTGAAACGTTAACACTGTTTTTCTCTTCACACATGCTGCCAGACCTGCTAGTTTTTCCAGCATTTTCTGTTTTTATTTCAGATTTCCAGCATGCGCAGTATTTTGCTTTTAACTCTCACGGATGTTTCATTATGATATTATCAAAGTCCTTGAAAGACTGCAGTAGATTTTTTTGCATCTCATTTTACTAACAGTTTGATTCAGAAAAATAGGTGGTTTTATGCCACAGGATAGCTTTATACAGCACAATTATGCTCATTTTATAGGAAAAATCTTTAAAGTTTGCATAACGTAGTGTTGCATTGTCACAGTAAATATGTGACTGTGCGCTTAACTTTTCACAATTCCTGAATGCAATGGAAAACGTTAAGAAATTAACACTCAAGCTATTGTTTGATTAAAACTTTTACATTATCTGCTTTATAAATGCATAAAATCATATCAAAGATGATAGATAAGTTTTTACAGGAAAAATATACAGAATCATGGAATGCTGACTTTTTAAAAATGGATTCAAATTTTCAAACTGCCATGATGGGGTTTGAACTGACACCCAGGCCTTTGGATTATTGGATTAGTCTGGAAACACTATCTGTACACTATCATGGCCCTCAATGTTATGTTGTCCATTGTTCTTTGTAGTTGTCTGTATTCAATTCAACCACCTGCTGATCTGTCAGATCAGTTAATTTAGCCAACACCATACAGAAGTTGAAAAATGGGAATTCCTCAGCTTGAATGGGTCAGCTACTTGGTGTCAGCACTTGGCTCCCTGATAATTTAGCTAAATCCTGCAACAAACTTCTGCGTAACTTCCAAGCTCCCACTAAGACACATTTCAAGACCTGTAGTAACATACATTGTGAAGGACAAGAGTCCTTGTCATCTACATATGGGTGTCTCATTGAGAGACATTTTGACTATTGGTGAGAAAATACTATCAATGTTTGCTCAGTGGAACCCCTACACATTCCCAGCAGCTGGTTATGCAGTCCTATTTAACTTGGCCCAGCCAGATCAAATTGAATACACGACAACAGTGAGCAATTTCAGTTTTAGCAAGCATCCTCAGAGAAGATTAACTCTTTGCAACTTTGAAAAAATATTCTCAATTACTAATAGATGCAATAATGCAGAAAAAAAATCATTTTTGAAAAATAAATCATTGCAGCATTTATCGTGATATTCAGTGTAAAAATAAATTAAGGTCTCTGGAACAGAGGAGGCTGAGAGGAAATTTAAATAAGATCTAAAATTGGGAGGCCCAGGTAGAGTGGATATGAAAGGCCTATTCCCCTTAGGGAAGTAAATAATTGATTTAAAGTAACTGGCAGAAGGATTAGAGAAAAGTTGAGGATTTTTTTCACTCAGTGGGTGGTAGGGGTCTCAAACTCTCTGCATGAAAGGGTGGTATAGGCAGAAACCCTCATCACATTTAAAAAAACAATTGGCTATGCATTTGAAGAGCTATAACCTACAGAGCTAGGGATCAAGAGCTTGTAAGTGGGGTTTGGTTGGATAACTCTTTCTTTGGCTGGCACGGACACAATAGACCGAATGGCCTCCTCCTGTGCGGTAAATTTTCTATGTTTCTTGCCATTCAGATGTGAATGGGTTGCAGTCTAGATGGAGGAAAAATTATGTGGTCAAGGCAATATGACTTTTCGGTTAAACTCAGATAGAAGCAGAGCTAAGCAGTGTTCTGAAAAGCAAATTCTATTTTCATTACAAGTTCCCAGGATTTTTACTGCAATTTTGGGGATTGTATCCCATGATTCTGTCAGGTTAAAATTAAACCGGCTGGTTTACAGCAACTGAGTAAAGTGAATTCTGTTCTATGATGTGGTTTAATGGACTTTTCAACATGATTTGGAGACAATATTCCATGATTCTGTCCCATTTATTCTTGTAAAATTGTTCAATGTGATCTTTGAGGATTAATTTTTCAAATTTATTCTGTGAATGATATTGAAATAGCTGAGGAGCAAGCTAGATAAGATATATGGGTTTTAGTAGACGTGATGCTCAACACTTGTAGTCACAATGGAGCTATAATCAACAAAGAAAGTAGAATGCTAAACTATAGAGCCAAACAAGCGCAGCAGACACAGATACACCATCACCTGCAAGTTCCCCTCCAAGCCACTCACCATCCTGACTTGGAACTATATCAGCTGAATGTCATTGGGTCAAAATCTTGGAACTCACATGCTAACAGCACTGTGGGTGTACCTACACCACATTGACTGCAGTGGTTCAAGAAGGCAGCTCACCACCACCTTCTCAAGGGCAATTAGGGATGGGCAATAAATGCTGGCCTAGGCAGCGAAGCCCACATCCCATGAATAAATTTTTTAAAAACAGGGTACAAGTCAGAGGAAGATGTGCTCAAATAGTATCCTCTTGGATATACCACACCTTGAGTACTTTGTCCATCTCTGCAACTGTTCAGAAGTCAGGGGCGTGGATGGATGAATGGTAAACTCTTGGTAAATTATTAATAAATCCAGAATCTTGGACCACGGAAAAGCTGAAGGCATGTGCAAAATGCCTTAATTAATGCAACGTTTAGGAAGTTATGGAATCACCATTTAACAATCTCCCTTTCCTAGACTTATCCAGTAAATTTGGCAATGACACAGTATGGTGTGCCTGCTGTTGACCAGTCTCTGTCTGTCAATAGCCACTCCATAAGCTGTGCTACCCCAAGTAGTTTTTTTGGCTCAGTAATTTTTAAGGTTGTTTTAATGCATCTTTGTGTCTGTGTAAGCATTTTATTAGTTTATCAGCAAATGAACCTTCCTATGCTTTTATTCACCTACCCCCCCCCCCCCCCCCCCCCCATAAGATGCTCCTTAAAACCAACCTCTTTCACCAAATGTTTGGTCATCTGTACTAATGTATCTTTCTTTGGCTCAGTGTCAATTTTTGTCTGATTATGTTCCTGTGAAGCACCTTGGGACATTTTACTATGTCAAAGGCGCTGGACAAATGCAACTTGTGTCACCCTAATGCCTTACAATTCTACAGCCTTAATTTTAAGTCCTGAGTTGGAATGAAAAGATACATAAGGCATTGAAGAATGTTATATTTGTAGAATCTTGCATTGTAACTGACCTAACTGTTCTCATTTGCAGGCTTATCTTTGTACAAGATAACGTTCATGGAAAGGTGTAAGGCAAAGTACTTTATTGGCCAGCTAATTTGATTTTACTGGAAGTTTTCCAAAGCACTAACAGAAATGGGTATGAGAATTAAACTGCACAGTGCTGACCACCCTAATAACCTTCTTAAGGAACTCAATAAATTTAGACTGTCCGAAACCATGTGCGATGTAATTATTGTGGTTGGCAACCGGACATTTTCAGCACATAAGTCAGTGCTGGCATGTGCTGCTGGCTACTTCCAGAAGCTCTTTCTGAATTCCGAGGTTAACACTGCAAGAACATACGTGGTAGACTTTATCACCCCGGCAAATTTTGAAAGAATTTTGAGTTTTATCTACACAGCTGAGCTTTTCACTGATCTCATCAATGTGGGTGTTATCTATGAGATGGCAGAGAAGTTAGGCATGCAGGATCTCCTGAAGGCCTGTTACTCTACCTTCCCTGACTTGGAAAAAACAGAAACCAACAAACCAACAGTGGGATCGACTGAAGGCTACGCACCACTCACTGGGGCCTCGAATGACCAAAATCCCCCCGTGTCTGACTCCAGAGGCCAAGGCCCACAGTTTTGTCAAAACAGAGGTTATATCATGCAGGTTGAAGTAGGAGAGAGTTTTAAAAGTGAAGAACGAAACCTTGTGAATGAAAATGGTCCGAGTATGCCAGTGATGTACCAACAGTCAGCAAAGACTGAAGATAACCTGGAGATGGAGTACAGCCAGTCCACATCAACTGAAAATGTGCCTCTGACCCCGAGTAAAGGTCCATGTGAGCTGTATGAAATACAGAGTAATGGATATTACAATCAAACCAGTTTATTGATGGCTGGAGAATCTCTCAAAGAGAATAATGGTTCCTGTGTCAGTAACAATGTTGACCTCCAGGTTCATTCAATGAAGGAAATGGAATGCATGCAGTTTGAAGGTATTGAGCAAGATGGCCTTCATTTCGATGATCACCAAGAGAGCAGAGGTCCTTCTGAAGAGATAATTGAGCTAACAGACGACAGCGAAGACGAAAATCTTGTCTGTGTTAAGGATGTTAACGGTGAAGGTAAGAGCATGCCGTGCCAGGTGTGTGGCAAGGTCTTACCGCCCAACATAGGATTGATTAGGCAACATGGTAAACTCCACATTGATGCAAAAGAGGGGCTGTGCACAGTGTGTGGCGCCAAATTTACCGACAGGAGCTCTCGAATCACCCACGTTTTGTCTCACATTGGAATCTTCCTCTTCTCGTGTGACATGTGTGAAATGAAGTTTGTGACACAGTGGCAAGTGGCTGGACATAGAAAAGGGAAACCACATGACGCTAACATTATTGTACAGCCAAATACCATCCTGCCAGCTGAAGCTAATTTTGGGGGCTCTCCCCCAGAACTGTTTTGTGCTGTCTGTGGAAAGGCCATGACTAAAGACTACCTTGCTGTGAAAGAGCATATTCTTTCTCATCTTGACATGAAAAGTCTCTCCTGTTGTGTCTGCGAACAGCCGTTTAGATCAGTCTGTAGCCTAATGTGGCATGTTTTGTCCCACATGAATATATCCATTTTTTCCTGTTCTGTATGTGGTAATAGCTTTGTAGATCGAACTGTTCTAGAACAACACATGGCCTCTCACCAGGGTATGGAATATTTATATGAATGTAATTTCTGCAGTAGAAAGTTCCGGTTAGAAGCCTCTTATCAAAACCATGTGAAGATACATAAGAGGCATAATTTAGACAGCACAAAAGGTCTCATTACTCAACACCAGTGGCTCAAAAAGACCTTAACAACGTCACCATCAGACGAGTCTACGAGTGATGGACAAATGCCTGGTGTACATCAAGAGACTCTTCTGACCCTTCCCTCAAAGACCAACTCTAAAGGGAACTGGTATGAATGTGAATTTTGCGGGAAGAGGTTTTCCCATTCTAGTGAGTTTCAGTATCACCTGCGAATCCACTCTGGAGAGAAGCCCTATGAATGCAAGCTGTGCCACAAGTTCTTCAGGGGGCGATCAACTGTCAAAAACCATCTAAAGACCCATTCAGGTGCCCTCATGTATTGCTGCACAGTTTGCCAGAAGTATTGTCCCACCCTGAACCTTATGATTAAACACGTGGAGATGCACAAAGATGGAGGCCTTCCTCCTGACTTTAACATTGCACAGACTTTTATGTACATTGTGCATTCCAAACAGCCAGTAAAAATGATGGACTAACCTTACCTGGAAAGGAACCAGTCCCAATGTTGGTTTGAAAAACTGTATTCAGAAATAGACATCAAATAAAGTCTCATTTTAATGTACAGTGGAACCTTCAAAACTAAGATCACCTTTTTAAGGAGAGGTGCTAGTTGATAGAACTTTAAAAAATTAAATTTTATAAATATTGCTACCTTATGGTGCTAACTTTACTGTATAACGAGGTTATTGCTTTATTTTTATGTGGGGTGCAGGGGCAACAGTGAATGTGCTGCAATGCAAAAATCAAATGTCTCCACTGCATTGTAATTTAAGCGTCAAAATCTACACTGGTGCAGGACAGTACCTCCAGTAATTGCCAGTTTTCTGCTTCAGGATCTAGGTATCAAAATTTATAGGGTTACATGGCACAGCCTAACCAGGACCATTTGAATGGGACTTATAAGAGTTTGCTCTTAAGTTCTGCTATAATGAATTTGAATTTCTACCATTGCAGGCAAGCCATGTATGTCCATTGTCAGAAATTGTGCATTATAATACAATGCTTCAGCAATACAATGATTTCTGCCTTGTCTAACTTCTCACTCATGTAGGTCCTCCAAATTGGACCAGGGTAGTTTTGAGCCCCCCCCCCCCCCACCCACCTTTCAGGAAAATCCACATGTAATGATGAATTTCATCAGCTTTCTGAGCTGCCAAGCAGGATAGCTAACACCTTAAGAAACCAGTGTTTGTTCCTACTGTGCAGTGATTTTATCCAATGGCTCTCCATTGGGCAGCAATAGAAACTGTGGTTTGAGCCTGCTGTGCCACCCATCTAATAGAGGATGTGTGAAGCCTCTTTTGGGGCTGAAAAATGAACAATCATTTGTTTTATTTTTTTTTAGTGGCAGATTGAAAATCTAGAAGTGCATAGAGATACCTCCAGCCAGCTGTTTTGATAATCCATTGTCAAAATGATAGAATATTACGTATGTATGCAAAATGAGGATTTTATTTAGTAATATACTGCAGGATTTATGATGTGATCCATTACATTGCAATACAGAGTCAGTGAACTTCCAGGCCATTTGTCATAAAGCCAATTAATGCTGCCCTTATCCTGAAACAATATCCAACAGTTGAGCCACATCAACTTCACAAAACTCAATGGTATCTGATACCAAGAAGTGAAATCAAGGTAAAATCTTCAGAATGCTGATGAAATTTACGAACCAGTTCAGCTCTACTTTTGCAGCTTTAATGTCATCTGAATTCCGTGATTGAGTCCTAGATTGTGAAATCCGCTTTGTTCCCTCTATTGAAACCCTCCTTAAAAATGCTAGCAGGTGACAGTTCAATTTTCCATTCATTGTCTTGCACAAAGTGCCACTTTGTCCATATTGTTGCTTATATTTGTCAGTCAAAACACACAAGTTGCCCTAAATATGAGCAAGTACATCAGTGTTAATTTTGTTAGATTGACTGGAGTTGAAGTGTAATCATTTTCAGGTTCATGTTGGACCTAATCAGTCATCACTTGCATCTATTCACACACATCTACGTATATTTGGCTCCCTGATAGCTCAGCTAGTTGAAAGCAGCATTCAACTGAGCTATACATAGCAGGGACCGCCACATTAATGATTTCTGGTCTGTCCTCAATTAACTATTCTTGACTAAGGTGTAAGCAATGGTGTTATAATTAGTCTAGTTGCCTCTTGTCTGAAGGAGGGAGACAATACCCATCGCCTACCATATCTCTACAGTGAGTGGATGTGTAACCTGCTCTGGAAGTGAAAGTTTGTTGACTTAAGTCCCTCCCTCCCTTCCTTCGGGGCCTGTTTGACATTATCTGCTGACATCCTGGCCGTGATTAGGAACTCCTGCAGTGTGTGATCTCTAGCTTGGCTCCCTGTATCATGTATATTTTATTTTGGTTATCAGGGTTAAAAATCTACACGATCGATTTTCTACAAAAACGGTAAGAGAAAGCGAGCGGCTCTTAATTGATCGATGGCCAATGTTCTCGGTTATCTTTTGCCTTCATACTTGTGCAATATTTAAAGCAACTGTCTCGCCTCATATGTTCATTGTTTGACCTGTAAATGCTTTCCATGCCATCAGGAAGAGATTGATGAAACTGTTCAAAATGAGCACAACACATTTTGGCTCAAATAGGCTTTTCCCATTATCACCTTAGGTTTTTGCACATGAGTGTTCAACTTGGATTGAAATTGAATATAAATCATTAGTACATAAGGAATAAGGTGGCTGGGGAAAATGGCATTGGACTGACAATCTCGGGGTTGAGCTTTGAAATCCCACCGTATTGATTTATTGAGTAAAATGATTGTGGAACCTGTTGGATTATCATAAAAACCAGGCTAGTGTATTAATTTGACCGTCTCCTGCCTATTCTAGGCTACAACTGACTCCAGTCCCACCCCACTACCTGCTGGACTCAACGCCTTCTGATGTGTCCTAGCAAACCACCCAGACCCACCAACCACTGTTGCTC
This sequence comes from Cetorhinus maximus, assembly GCF_964194155.1. NCBI lineage: Eukaryota > Metazoa > Chordata > Chondrichthyes > Lamniformes > Cetorhinidae > Cetorhinus > Cetorhinus maximus. Next base: position 1,528,395 of record NC_135917.1, read on the forward strand.
AACAAGGCGACCAATAAATGGAGCCTCAGCCAGAATGGTTTCCCTGGCTTACAAAGAGGAGAAATAGCCAGGGCTCTTAACTCTAATTAACTCCTGTTCGAAAGTGTAGATGTTTGGTGGTGGGGTGGTGTGGGTGGTGGTGGAGGGGAACAATATCTGCCTCAGCTATGAGCCTCCTTATGGTTGAATACCCTGCAAATGTTCATTCTATGCCTGGACCTGGAAAAAAATGTTCATTCTATGCCTGGACCTGGAAAGTGACAACTGAAGGCTAGGTATAGGTATCTGCCAGTACCCATGGAACCATACTCGGCAGGAATGGTCACTTAAAGGGGGTGAGAAAATGGGGAAAATGAGTGTTCACTGTTACACTGTGCCATAATTACAAGATTTAGATGCTGCTGTGACTTGAATTACGTGTCCAGTTTGGAGGATATTTTGAAGAGAATGACAGCAGAAATGCATAATTTTATTTAGCGCTGACAAGGGAGGATTGTTTCTGCACTGACTCCCACATCTCACTCTGAGTATTTAACAGCCTGACAAAACTGTTTATGGATGGCTATTTGAAGGAAACATCTAGGATAAGTATGCATTCAGTTCTTTTTCTTGACCTTATTAAACTGCCAGAGGGTTGTTCGGGCATGGAATTCTTTGCCACAGGGAGTACTTGAAGTTCAAGACCATTATACAAAGGAAGTGTAGATTAATAGTGAAGCTGAGAAAGATACAAGGCTAATGGGGAAAGAGCAGGACAGTGGAAACATTCCAAAGACATTATGGGATTGAGAGGCTGTTCTGTGAACCTCAATGGTCCTATGGCAGGTTTTGAATAGGTCTTTCCAATAGCTCAGTTGGTAAGTGCACTTTCTAGTGTTGCAGTGAGTTGTACTGACCAAGTTATCAAGGAGGTTCCAGGACCGATTATTTGGTCTCTGCAGATCTCAGTGGGATACTGGGGTTTGCCTCACGAGCATTGGGCTTGGGAAAGTGAAAATTCACAGGCAGGATTACTTTTTTTAAGGAAGAGGCCTGAGGTAGATGTGCACAAATCATTGAAGGTGGCAGGGCAGTTTGAGAAAGTGGTTAAAAGGCATACAGGAGTCTGGACTTTCTAAATAGTGGCATAGAGTACAAAAGCAGGTAAGTTATGATGAACCTTTATAAAATGCTGGTTCAGCCTCAACTGGAGTATTATGTCCACTTTAGGAAGGATGTGAAGGCTTTAGAGAGGGTGCAGACAAAAAATAGGAGAATGGCTCCAGGGATGAGGGATTTCAGTTACGTGGGCAGCTAGACTTATTCTCCTTTGAGAAGAAAAGGTTGAGAGGAGATTTGATAGTGTTCAAAATCATGAGGGGTCTGGACAGAGTAGATAAGAGAAACTGTTCCTGTTGGTGGAAGGGTTAAGAACCAGAGGACACTGATTTAAGGTGATTGGCAAAACAACCAAAGGATATGGGAAATGTTTTTACACAATGAATGGTTAGGATCTGGAATGCACTACCTGAAAATATGGTGGAGATAGTTGATCGGTGCTTTTAAAAGGGAATTGGGTAAACACCTGAAAAAAGAAAATTTGCAGGGTTATGGGGAAAGGGTGGGGCAGTGGGACTATGAGTTGCTCTTACAGAGTGTCGACACGGACATGATGGGCTGAATGGCCTCCTGTGCTGTTAACATTCTATGATGCTATATAAAAAAAAAGATTTGCTCCAGTAGCTATGAAGTGAGTAATACTCCTCTGCCAGGAGCATCAACACCCAGCACCATGAGTGGAGGGCTGGGTTTAAACCTGTGATCGTCTACCCGCTGAGAGTTTCCAAACTCTTCTGTGTTGCAAGGGTTGGGTGCCAAGCAGAAGTGATTTCCACCAGCAGGGAAGGTAAACTGGCAGCCAACCTCACCTTAAGCCATTCCTGTACATCTCATGGTGACTGATTCCAGAACACTGATGGCAGAGGCGTGGGATTCAGAACACCAAGCTGTTGATGAAACTTTTTGGGGATGCTATTAAGTAAGGGAAAGGAGGGAATTACTATGAACCCCAGATGAAGGCTCCAAAGCCTAGAGCGCAAGGCAGGACCAAGGTTAGGTAGAGTAGCTTTGGTGTTTCAAAAGCCCATAGATGGCATAAGGAAAGTTGAGGGAAGTAAAGAGCTCTGTAACTTTGAGGTGCTAGCAAAGATTAGAGTCCTTGCGATAGATCTTGCTGGGGACAAAGTTCCTCTTTTAGATAACTCAGCAAAAAAGTCAACATGAATACAGGTGGGATTTCCTGTCTGGAGTACCAGAAGACATTCCATTCCTTTGATTTCAATACAGGGAATGCAGGGATGGATGGATGTAGGATGGGGTAATTGGAGTTTGAGGAACAAAGTAGTTTTGGGTTTAAAACCTTCTCAGCAGACTTAGCCTGCTTGTTAATTCACATTCATGTAGGAGAATGTGCCATTGGACAAGGTTGTTTTTATTGAAAAGGATTTAATTCAGGTGAATGGAAAATAATTAAACTCGGGAGCTAGAAGTTTTCGGTATGAATGGTAAATTACTGTGGCTCAGGAACAAAAGAGACCTCAGCATTTTAAAATACTGTTAATCTGGCACCTCTTCTTAAAATAACCTGTATTAAATGTCGTTTCAACTCTGATATTTTTGCTAAAGTTGGGGTTTTACCATAGTTTGACCCTTTAAAAATGTTTGTGTCACATGCAAGTTTTGTAGCTTGTTCTGACATCAAATACCTAAGACATGTCAGTGACGGATCACTGATTTAACAGGCCATTGGTTTTAACTTGAAAAGCTGGTTGCCCTGTACTCTAATCTGTACTGATCATTGGCAACTGTGAGGCTTGTTTTGGTTTCCTTTAACCGAGTATGTTTGTTTAATGAACCCATTTGATCATCGCACTGCTGTACAATGCCTACAAGACGATATATGTTAGTAAGATGGAGTGTGATGTCTTTCACTAAAACGCAATCTTCCTGTTCCATGATACTGATAGAAGGTAAAACCTAGGACCATAAACCCTGTGAAACCCCATTTTGTTGTCTTGATCCAAATAAGAAATCAGCTTCAAAAGCCATTGTAGAACACAGGAGACCAAATCTTCACAAGAAATAGCAGAGTCTCTGAAACAAACAATGAACAGGAATTTATCTATGTAATAACTTGATATAAATAATACAAAGAGAATAACAGTGTATGCAGAGGGATGACGCCTGTTTTTGAGGGTCAATTAGTCTAAGCTGCATATTCTGCAGAACTCCTTGGATCATAGTGCAGCCTTATACACTCCCTGTTCTCTATGCAATATATGCCAGATGGTTTATTCACTCTTCTGAAGATATTGTATAGTGAAGCCTTCAGACACTGTGAGCTTCATTTTCCTTTTACCAGTATTTTTTGAAATCAGAGGCTCATGTCTAATGCAAAACATAGTAAAATGCTGTAAACTATTGTAGGTAACATAGTGCTGGCGAGTTTAAAGTTTTTTTTAAACAATCCTTGGACTTTATTGAGGTAAGTCACGTATGATCCCCTGCCCAATTATGTAATACTCTTGCGGCATACTCTCAGCCAACTTGACCTCTCTATATTGTGATACAAATTGTACAATATGCCTGTTTGCTCTTGTATGGTATGTCAATTGATGTAGAACATGAGACTTTCAGAAGACCATAATGAGACCTTTTTAACTTTTGGATATTAAAAAATTAATTAGCATATGAAAGGATGAAAATTTAATTTTTAATATTTATCCAAATATAAAATTTGTTGACATTGACAGCCTCCAGTTCCAATTGTAAGGAATTCATTTTTGTGCAGTTCTTAGTTCTCTTTATATTAAGACTGGGCATGCACTAAAGTTTCATTATCTTCACATTGGATAGATTCAAGTGTTCACAACAGAATGACAGCAATCTGAGGTAATGAGCGCTAATTAATGTGACTAATCTTTTTTTTCTCTCCTCCTCATCTGACAATATTGAGTCATGGAGTTGTGGTTCCATATGTTACACTCCAGTACCTCACCCAAGTGACATTTAACCACTTCTGATCCTCAACAGTGAGCAGTTGTTGACTGACTGCCAAGAGCCTCAAAACTGAGCCTGATCCTTCTCTTGCTCAGTGTCTGTATGCACTTCTGTATCATGGCACCTTCTAGGAATGAGAATCCTGGCTGTTGTTTTTCCTCCCCACTGAAATCCAGGACACCAAAGCCAGTTGTAGCCCCCCCAGCACTACACGATTGTGATCAAACCTGGAATCTTCATTGTCTTAGCCATTCATTGAATAAAGTGCTAAGCCAGCTGAGGCAGCCAGCCATTTTTATTGTAGATTATTACAATCAAGCACCCAAACTAATCGAGAGAGCGGGTATTTATTGCTATTCAAAGAAATTTGCAAGTTTTTAAAGTTTCCTCTCCTGCAGGTTCAGTTTTGTATCGGGATGAGCATGTACTATTTAAGGCTTAGAATGAGTTGAGCAAACCGTATGCAAGTTTCTTTTTTGTATATTTTTTACCCTGCTCTCCTGTGTTAATGCTGCGTATCATTCTCCACAGGTCAGCTGCTATAAGGTGACTTACCAGTAATAAGTATGTAAGCACCATATTCATTTGTTTATTCCCTCTGACCTGGGATCAGAAGCGTGCTGTGTGAAGACCCACGAGTATAAATCGAAGTCTTGTGATCCACTGCATAACACCTTAGTGACACAGTGTGCTGATGTACAGGGTCATTATTGCTCCCTCTCTTAAAAAGACTGGGGCCCTTTTCTCTCGAAAAGAGGAGTTTGAGCGGTGAGCTGATACAAGCCTTTCAAATTATGAAAGAGTTTGCAAGGGTAGATGTAGAGATGTTTCCACTTGTGGGAAGTCCCAAATGAGAGGCCATAAATATAAGATAGTTATTAATAAATCCAATAAGCAATTCAGGTGAAACTTCTTTACCCAAAGAGTGGTGAGCATGTGGAATACACTACCATAGCGTATGGTTGAGGCAAATAGTATAGATGCATTTAAGGGGAAGCTAGATAAGCATATGAGGAAGAAAGTAAATGAAGGATATGTTGATGGGATAAAATGAACTAGAGGTGGAAGGAGGCTTGTGTTGCAACATAAACACCATGATGGAATATAGATTTTTCTTTTCCCACCTATTTCCATTATTTTTAAATCTACAACTAATACCTTGTCAATCTTTCCACCCCACCCCCACTAGAGCTGTACCTTGAGTGTCCTGCCATCCATTCTTAATTAGCACTTTTCTTAGATAATATCACCACCTTCAACACCTCTTTGATCCTTTTGTCTGTGACATCTTTTGATTATCTGCTCCTATCACCGCTTGCTTGTCCCTACAACCACCCCACCCTCAACTTCTCCCCTCCGGCCTCCCACCTTAAACCAGCTTATATTTCACCTCTCTCCTAACTATACTTCAGTTCTGTTGAAGGGTCGTGTGGACCCGAAACGTCGACTCTTCTCCACCGATGCTGCCAGACCTGCTGAGTTTTCCAGGTAATTCGATTTTTGTTTTGGATTTCCAGCATCCGCAGTAGTTTTTTGTTTTTATCACCATGATGGACCTGTTGGGCTGAATGACCTGTTTCTGTACTGTAAACACTGCCTAATATAGGTTACAATGAATGCTGTGCGATATATGCTGAAACAGGGAACCACATCCTGCATGATCAGAAGCAAGAACCCAACAGATTTTTTCAGTTTCCCAATTGTAGCACAGACCAGAGTTTGAATGTGACCTGTGGGACTAAGCACCACAACTGGCAGTACAATGACCCAATAAGACATTGGGGGAGCTGCATTCATTCCAGCTATATTCTTTCATTGTACATTTATGTACCTGTATGGTTAATTGCTCATTAATATAATGAAAACTACAGTTATAGCAGCTCATTATGGGAGCCACTATATTTCAGGTTAAATGTTGCCTTCTAATCTACATTACACTCATATTCTCAATGCTTTCAGCAAGCTTGCATCAAATAAATTGCCCTGAATACACTGAAGCAAGTGATTAAATAAATTGTGCAGAATAGTTAAATATTGTAGACTAGGTAGTAATTGCATCTTGTGACTTGCTCTCTGACCATCTCAATGGAATTATTATCTTGTAACGCACTTCACCACCCCCCCCCCCCGCCATATTCACTATTAACCACTATATACAAAGTCCTTAACAGTAGTGCATATTTGTTTCTCAAGTTTTAAAGTTACAGCCCTCCATAACACCCATTTGACTAGGATTGATTAAGGGTTGAAGAGATATTAACAGCACCACTTGATTTTTTTCCATAGGGAAATAAGCTTGCTGTTCCTTAAAGAAGGGGCTCAACAGGTGGTTGTGGGTGAGGAGTAGGGAGAGGAGAAGAAGACCATGGCAGAGCAATCATGCATGGACTCTAGATGGGCTGATGGCCCCCTCCAGCTCAGACTTTTTTTCTGCAGAGGAGAGCACCAATACAAGGAATGCAGTCTCCTTCCAATTAGAGCACTCGCTCCTGACAGAAGAGCCAGAGGCGATGTGAGTAAAGATTTTTTTACACAGCGAGTTATTATGATCGGCTAATACACTGATTTGAAAGGGTGGTGGAAGCAACTTCAGCAGTAATGTTCAAAAGAGAATTGAATAAAATAATTGAAGGGGAAAAAAATGCAGGGCTATGGAGAAAGAATGGGTGGAACTAATTGGATAGCTCTACCAAACAGCCAGCACAAGCATGATGGACCAAATGGCCACCTTTTGTTCTGTATCATTCTATGAAGTTCTTGATTCCTGTCTCAACCAGCAATAAACAATTGAAAATCTAAATGAATGGAGTTCTGTTGAGCAAATATACTCGGAAGTGTAGAATTAAGCCAAGGATGGAGCCAGGTTTGATCCGTGATATGAATTAGCCGACCTTAGCTGGAGGGTTGATAGGGTTGTACCTGATCGCAATCCAGTAATCATGCTGGAAATTATGCACATCCATTGAGGGCAGGATCAGACTTGACTGTGAAGCAATTAATTGTTTAATAGTCCACCAGCACTCACCGTCTCAACTCATATATGAAGAATGGCCACTTTTGTAAAGTTTGAGGGCTGCTACTGCCCATTAAAACAAACCCCAGCAAGGAGGGGATCGTTATTTAAACTCCATTTGAATTCCTAACGGCCTTAACGTACATAATTTTAAACTGTAGTGATGTTTAATTATGAGTAAGACAGTCTTGTGGTTCAGATGCCCTTTAAGTTCTGCATAAATGTCATTTGAGCCATTCAGCTATAAATGGGCTTTTAATTTCACACAAGTAAGTAGTTGTGTTCTTCTAACACAAATTGCTACGGTTCTGACTCAACCTGAGGTTTCAACCTGGTTTCAATGCTGTATTTTACTTGTGGTATGATCAGTCTTGATGTTGTATCTGGCACGTTTGAATTATTTGGATGCCTGCAGATCGACCGACTGAAGTCCCCATAGACGTTGTAACTTCAGTGATGCCATCTGTCGCAATGGTCCATGTTCTTGTAGCAAATGTCTCCTGTTATTCACCATAGGGTGGGCTGGTGCTCCTCTGTACCAGCTGATGTAAAACACACGGGGGAAAAAAACCTGAGAGTTCCCTTCCCATTGAAAATAACAGGTCTTTGGGTAGAAAAGGGTTAAAAGAACTTCGGAACTTTTATTTTCCAAATATACATTAATACTTAAAATATATATTGTGTTTGGCTCGAATCTACTTTTTTTGCGAGGTTTAAATCTTTTGGTGCTCAGCACGGCTTTATCTATTTGAACCGTTGCTGACCTTGTCCTGTGTCACCGGATATTTGACTACTGTTTTGCTTCCAGCGAGCTGCGCTGTTACACGCATTAAATCAACAACTTGACGTATTTGGAGCCTTAAAAACAGCGAAATATCTCGAGATCCTTGACAAGAAGGGCAATTGGACGCCAAGCAAGAATTTGGGAAAGGCGTTTCGAAGAGATAAATGAGTAGGTTCTGGGGAGGCTTTTAAAAGTGGGAGAGATGCAGCAAGCTGGAGATGTTTAGGAAGAGTATAGCAGACAGTTTAAGATGTGATGGCTAAAGGTTCCTGCACTAAGGTTGGAGCAGTCTGTTCAGTGGCCCAGAATCAGAACTAAAAGATGGAAGAACGAACAGTGACCTTTATATAGTAGCTTTATGTCTTCAAGCACTTCACAGTCAGTATTATCCCTGTTATGTAGAGAAATGCTGGACCTAATCTGTACAAGCAAGGTCTGATAAATAGCAATGAGATGAATCACAATCTGGTTTATAATGGATGCGGATTCGATAGCCCAGAGATACATTAATTTGACATCTATCCAATAGCATAGCTAATCTAAGTCCTTAGTGAAATATTTTGCTGTGATCTCTGTCTTTATTAGTCTCCCTTGTTAAGTATCCAGCAAGAAAATTGACAAGTTTCCGAAATGTAGAATGAAGACAAGGTTGCAACAGTGACTACACTTCGGAAGTAATTGGCTGTAAAATACTTTTGAACGTCCAGTGGTTACGAAAGGCGCTAAGCAAGACTTTCTTTCACTGATCCCTTAGACGAGACTCTTATTACACCACACGTGTTCTGATTCCTATTTGTTATCCAAAGCCAACTTCTCCCTCAAATTCCTGTGGCTTTTAGAAATTTTTCATATGAAACTGTATCACAGAATCACAGTGCAGAAGAGGCCCTTCGGCCCATCGAGTCTGCACCGACACGTGAGAAACACCTGACCTACCTACCTAATCCCATTTACCAGCACTTAGCCTTGGATTTCATGACGTGCCAAGTGCTCATCCAGGTACTTTTTAAAGGATGTGAGGCAACCCGCCCCCACCACCCTCCCAGGCAACGCATTCCAGACTGTCACCACCCTCTGGGTAAAAAGGTTTTTCCTCACATCCCCCCTAAACCTCCTGCCCCTCACCTTGAACTTATGTCCTCTTGTGACTGACCCTTCAACTAAGGGGAACAGCTGCTCCCTATCCACACCTCTCATAATCTTGTACACCTCGATCAGTTTGCCCCTCAGTCTTCTCTGCTCCAACGAAAACAACCCAAGTCTATCCAACCTCTCTTCATAACTTAAATGTTTCATCCCAGGCAACATCCTGATGAATCTCCTCTGCAACCCCTCCAGTGCAATCACATCCTTCCTATAATGTGGTGACCAGAACTGCACACAGTACTCCAGCTGTGGCCTCACCAAGGCTCTATCCAACTCCAACATGACCTCCCTACTTTTGTAATCTATGCCTCGATTGATAAAGGCAAGTGTCCCATATGCCTTTTTCACCACCCAACTAACATGCCCCTCCGCTTTCAGAGATCTATGGACACATGCGCCAAGGTCCCTTTGTTCCTCAGAACTTCCTAGTGCCATGCCATTCATTGAATACATCCTTATCAAATTACTCCTTCCAAAGTGTATCACCTCACACTTTTCAGGGTTAAATTCCATCTGCCACTTATCTGCCCATTTGACCATCCCGTCTATATCTTCCTGTAGCCCAAGACACTAAACCTCACTGTTAACCACCCGGCCAACCTTTGTGTCATCCGCAAACTTACGAATCCTACCCCCCACATAGTCATCTATGTCGTTTATATAAATGACAAATAATAGCGGACCAAGCACAGATCCTTGTGGTACGCCACTGGACACTGGCTTCCAGTCACTAAAGCATCCTTCTGTCATCACCCTCTGCCTCCTACAACTAAGCCAATTTTGAATCCACCTTATCAAATTACCCTGTATCCCATGTGTATTTGTCTTCTTTATAAGTCCCCCATGTGGGACCTTGTCAAAGGCTTTGCTAAAATCCATATAAACCACGTCAACTACACTACCCTCATCTACACACCTGGTCACCTCCTCAAAAAATTCATCTGCCTAATGAAGCAATACCTGCCAAGAATGTCTGTTTTAATCTCCTGACTATGGAAAATTTGTTGCTATGACGCACAAAATTAGAGGCTGTTAGCAAGGACATTAGTTTAAGCACAGACACCTTGACTTCTGCACTGCGCGCACATCCAATCATTCATTGGCTTAAGGAAAGCACATTGTTTTGTTTACTTGCTTGCACACTTTAACGCGCTATCTTTTTGCTGTGTTGTACATTTTCTAAATGCGTGGAATTCCTGTTTTTGTCTAATGTGAGCCTTCAGCCTAGAACGTGATAAACAATCTTTCATTCCAGTCCGACCCTCCTGGAACATTGCAGATTTCACTATTTTTTTTGCTCTGAAATCACTGCAAGTTCCATTTTTAGACCGGGGCCGGGTTCCCCAGACTCGATGACTCCCTCGGTGCTGTCAACATTACATTTTACATGAGACAGAGTTTCTTGCAACAATATTAGGAAGACGGAAGCCACTGGTTTTAGCCACGGCCTTGCCACCATCTCCATCCCCCTCCCTAGCCGCGCACTCAGGCTGAACCCTATCGAGTGAAATGCCAAAGTTCTCTACTCTCTGGATTCTCAACTTAGTTCCACCTTGTTCAAACCTCTGCCACCTGTGTTCCTTCCTTCACCTCCGGTCCTCTCAATTTTCAGCTATTTCATTGATATTCCCTCCATTATTGTCTCCCCCTTTCTTCTTGTCCCCCCTTTAAAATTTTTTCTTTAAATCAATCATATTGATAACGCAATGGTCTTCTATCTCCCAAAGGCTCAGCGTCGGTTCCTCCTTGCTCTCTGAAGCATGGTGGGACCTCTTTCTATGTAAGAGCCGCATTGTTAATGCAAGTTGTTGCCTTTATACATCCAATGCACCCATGGAAACGGGGTTAAAAGCAGACTACAAAAAATGCCCAGTATGAAACCATTCTCGTAGCTGATTTTGTTTTAGGTCCGTGCTCGAGGTAAAGGTGAGTGGTATGGGGAATGGAACAGTGAGAGTCTGGTGCAGCGCCACTATCAAACCTCCCAAGTCAGCAAAGTTAGCTCTGTTTTGTCCCAATAACAACGGAAAACTCCCTCTGCAAAATTGTAGCTGCATTTATAAAGAAGAGTTTATGACTCTTGCTATCTTTAGCACACAGAGGTAAGTTTCACTCAAATGTGTTTTAACTTCTGCCGTACCAAGATCACGCAACCCCAGATCGGGTGTAACCTGGAGAGTGACGTTCCCTTTGCTCTGCTCCAACGCTGTGCTTCAGCAGTAACTTCAGAAGAGCGCCATCAACTCCTGCATCAGTGTGGCATTTTAATAGTTTCAAAATCTTAGTTGCCTCTGAGTGGGCTTATTAATTTATACAACACTCAATGTTCTATAATGTGGGCCACCCAATCCAGTCGTTGATTTTAACATTCTTTTATTTTCTGCCTGCCTGTTTTGTCCATTTTATTTTGTTTGATCAAGGAATAAGAACTGATGCAGCTAGAGAGAGGGGCTGAGGGAGAGTTAAAAGACTTAAATTTGCAAGTAACCGACATCAGAGGGAGTCTAGAAAATTAACTGTTTTGCTTCTTAAAGTTGTAAACTAATTGAGAAAATAGAGCACAATACTTTATTGCTTTAACACCTTTAGGCAAATTACATGTTCAATTGTTTGTTACTTTGTTGGTTTCTAGAATGCCTCTAATTTAACAAATTAGATTGGCTTATTTTACTTTGCTTCCTTAATCCTTAGGCAAGGCAACTTTAACCTCACATCTGTATATAAATTCACCTACATTAGAGTCCTCCAGGATAAGATCAGTGGAATTGTAACATATCTGGTACATACTAGAAAGATCCTTGGCGATCTCACGCAGACAACATTAGAGGCAAAAGAATAGGCCAGGGAGGGAAAAAGCCAACCGTGGTTCTTAACCAGATGACCACACAGTGACTTCCACAATCCACCAGTAGGTGAATTTGTATGGACATCAATTGGACGCTTAGACTCGCTGTTGTGCAACCATTCCCAAAGAGTACCTAAGCACAGATGTGAAAAAGATCACATAAATGACTGCTGGTGCCCATGAACACACATCTTGCCATATCATTCTTCCTGGAGAATAGAAGATCTTAAGGACTAGTGGGATTTAAATACTTTTCCAACTGCGGTCAAACTTTTGCAGTTCCTTGGCAGACCTTGCTGCTCAATCACGTTAGGCTTTGTGATAAATGGCTAGTGGACCTGATGATAATGCCTTTATCTAAAGTTATATGCATCTCAAAGGTTAGCACAGTAGATCTTAAGCTTCTGCTGATATGCAATCACCCAAAGCCCTATCTGACAATATGAGGCTTCATTAGTAACAATTCTGGTCAGCATTAATCAATAAACAGAAAGAAATTATCTATTGTGACAACCAGTGCCAAGTGCCTCTGTGGGATAGATGCTGAGAATCATCTTTCCAATTGCTGCGATGCTGACTGCAGTGCTCTCTCTCCAATCTATTTGTCTCTCTGCCATCATGGTCTAGTGATGATTGACAGAAGTACTATTTTGGAAGCATCTCTATCTGAGGAAGAGCTTCTGAGTGGTTGAGAATCATCATCTTAACTCATGAGCTGTGGTGGCCCCTTAAAATGGACTAAAGGCAATATTTATGTACATTCAAACTAACAGTTAATCCTGGAAATTCTATGGGTCACCAACATCAGGGTCAGAGACTTGGCAGGAAGATATAGACGGGATGGTCAAATGGGCAGATAAGTGGCAGATGGAATTTAACCCTGAAAAGTGTGAGGTGATACACTTTGGAAGGAGTAATTTGACAAGGAAGTATTCAATGAACGGCATGGCACTAGGAAGTTCTGAGGAACAAAGGGTCCTTGGCATGTGTGTCCATAGATCTCTGAAGGTGGAGGGGCATGTTAGTGGGGTGGTGAAAAAGGCATATGGGACACTTGCCTTTATCAATTGAGGCATATATTACAAAAGTAGGGAGGTCATGTTGGAGTTGTATAGAGCCTTGGTGAGGCCACAGCTGGAGTACTGTGTGCAGGCTGGTTGCCACATTATAAGAAGGATGTGATTGCACTGGAGGGGGTGCAGAGGAGAATCATCAGGATGTTGCCTGGGATGAAACATTTAAGTTATGAAGAGAGGTTGGATAGACTTGGGTTGTTTTCGTTGGAGCAAAGAAGACTGAGGGGCGACCTGATCGAGGTGTACAAGATTATGAGGGGCGTGGATAGGGAGCAGCTGTTCCCCTTAGTTGAAGGGTCAGTCACGAGGGGACATAAGTTCAAGGTGAGGGGCAGGAGGTTTAGGGGGGACATGAGGAAAAACCTTTTTACCCAGAGGGTGGTGACGGTCTGGAATGTGTTGCCTGGGAGGGTGGTGGAGGCGGCGGGTTGCCTCACATCCTTTAAAAAGTACCTGGATGAGCACTTGGCACATCATAACATTCAAGGTTATGGGCCAAGTGCTGGTAAATGGGATTAGGTAGGTAGGTCAGGTGTTTCTCTCATGTCGGTGCAGACTCGATGGGCTGAAGGGCCTCTTCTGCACTGTGTGATTCTGTGATTCTGTAGACCCATCATTGCATATAAAGAGTAAGGTGTACCTAGTGCGATGGATCCTGAGTGGAGATTTGGTGGAGTACAACTCAGAGAAGGAGAGCCATAGGGCGAAGCTGATGAGTTCTGCATAGCTGCCAACCTTGTGCTCTCATGTAAATTTCAAAGATGAGGGGAAAATTTATCTCCCCTCAAAAGGGCTGCAAAGGTTGCTAAATCTCAGTATTTATTCTTGTATTAAAAACATGTTGTATATTTGCCTGGAAATGTGATGCCCTGAGCGATTTAGATGGGTAAATCTAAAATGTTTTCTGTAAACCTGAATATAGTTAAATTTCCCTATGTAAATTTGCCCTTGCTCTCTGTCCTAGAGTTCCATGAGGAGATTCAGGGTGCTAAGGATTGTTGGCACCACTGTTGGGGCAGACAGTAGTGACGATGACCCCTGCACATCTCTGGTGAGGGCAAAGAAGGCATTAGAGGATGCAAATATGGTCAGGATAAATGTTCTCTAGATACCTTGATTCTCATTGCAAATAGTCTCTGAGATTCAAATGAAAGCATGTGATGGTTGTGATTTCACATTTTTGAAATGTCTACTATCTCTTCTCTAGAAAAACAAATCTGCTCGGATAAAGGCAGCCTGAGGAAAGCAGCTCTTAACCATCGTGAACGAGACAATGGCAGCAAGGGTTTTCCAGTTGTGACTCAGATGCTGGCGCCAGCTTCCCTACCCCAGAAGCAGCTGGAAAAAGTGGCAGGTCCTTCTGCATCACAACAGGTGGCTGCCCCAACCACATAGTGCCTGTCCTTTAAGTCCCGTGATTTACAGAAGAGGAACAAAAAGATCAGGAGGCTGAAAGAGGAGAGTGTAGGCCTGGCCAGAGACTGGAGTTGAGTTTCTGGAATCACAAAGCACAAGCTGCATGATGAAATTGTGACAGCCTCAGGATTGGGTAACTTATTTATTTGTATGTCACTTGAATGTCATATCATACATCTCTTCCTGTGACTAAAGCGGCATCACTTTGATGGGAAACAGATGCATAAATTTGCGTTGCTTGAACGGCCTCACTGAATGAATAGTACTAATGATTTTTCATCATATTGCAGCAAGAGTGTCAGCACCAGCACCAGGTGGAGCAACAACACCACCATGCAATCAGAGTCAACCCCTAATGCTTTCCAACCTTGGAGCGATAACCAGTAACCAATTATACACCACAATAGATGGCCAGATAATGATTCTTATAAATTATTTTCAGAGCATCTGAATTGTGGCTTCAAGTAAAACTGCTTGTAGATCAATGTGACAGTACTGACTGCAGTGTTAAGCTGCACAAGTGCCAATTCCTCATTCACTGAGACTGATCCATAACCTAACTAATGAATTGAAATATGTAATAATTTCCTAGTTTACATATAGGATACTGATCTATCCCAGATTTTATTTACAGGTGCAATTGCTGAGTGGAGTAGAGATCACGGAGAAACTGTGGAATTCTGCCCATGGCCGAAGTCAAAATTCCTATTTGTCAAGTCCCTGGCTATTGGTATCTGGGGCTCCGCTGCGCTCCGGGAAAGGTTGGTCTGTGGGAGAGCATGCTCATGGTTCATCAACAATGAGGGCACTGCAAAGTCAGCGCTTTCATCAATAACATTGAATGCTGGCAAAGGTATCAACTCAGTTGCACATCTGAACATAGATTGTCACCTTCTTTGTTTCATGTTTCTGATCTGGCTTTTACCTCTCTCTCTCTTACCTGTTATTGTATGTCCATTTTGTACTGTGACTAAAGGCTTAAATAAATCCTTGCTTAATCCTCTTCTCTACCTACTAGCATGTTTCATCCGTCAATCAGCACCCAGGGACTAAGTGTGGAGGCTGTGACAGAAAAGGTTGGAAAGCTGAATAACTACATCACCAAAAATATCCAAGACCTTAATAAGAAACAGAAATTCCTCAATGAATAGTGTTGATGATACATGAATTATTTGAAGTAGTATAATGTAAATGTGAAATATTTAATAGATCTGTAAATTAACCAGACTTTTAATTTATTTATGATTTATAAAGCAGTAAATTTTCGGAAACAATTTAAAACTGCATGTATTAACTCAGTTGACTACCCCACCCAGCAGGTATTTTTGTATCACCCCCCCCCACAGTTTCAGCTTTGTAATATTTAAAAATGGATAGAGATTGGTGATCTCTCCTTTCAAACACCAGAAGCATTCAAAAATCAAGGGAAAATGTAGTTATTAATAAAAATGTTTGGGATCAATTTTCTGGTCAATTTTGTCAACCTTGGCTCAGTGCGTAGCACCCTGCCTCAGTCAGAAGGTTGTGGATCCATGTGCCACTCCAGAGGCTTGAGCACAAAATCCAGGCTGATACTTCAGTTGAAGTGCTGAGGGAGTACTGCACTGCATCTTTTGGCTGCGATATTAAACTGAGACCCTATCTACTTGTTTAGGTGGACATATTTTTTTCTGGTCTCTTATCTCTTGATTGCTTCCTGGAGCACTGTGCTAAGAGTGACAGTTACCATACCTCATCTAAGCAGGTTTTTTTTATTCATTCATGGGATGTGGGCATTACTGGCTAGGCCAGCATCCATTGCCCATCCTTAATTGCCCGTTGTTCAGAGGGCATCTTAAGAGTCAACCACATTGCTGTGGGTCTGGAGTCACATGTAGGCCAGAATGAACCAGATGGGTTGTTACAACAATCATTTCATGGTCATCATTAGACTTTTAATTCCAGATTTTTTTTTCCCCATTGAATTCAAATTCCATCATCTGCCGTGGTGGGATTCAAACCCAGGTCTCCAGAGCATTACCCTGGGTCTCTGGATTACTAGTCCAGCAACAATACCACTACGCCATCACCTCCCCCTGGTATTTATGTGAAAGCTCCCATCTGTTTCCTAGCAGGGTCACTGGAAAACAACCAGGCACTGAAGCCCTGGCCAGTTTCCCTCCTCCAGGAATGCCAAGAGCAATTGTAGTAGCCATGCTGTGTGAGAAGAGCTAATTCAGCACAGACCTGGAAATCAAGCATGGTCACTTCCTGATCGGTCTGGCTCACCTACCACCCCCCCCCACCCCCCACCCGACTTCACCTCTTCTGTACCTTGCCATGAATGAAAGTGCCACAATAAATAGAATTGCAAGCATAAGCTCCCTGTTGAGTGCTGCTGTTTCCCAGTCTATAGGTCAGGGGACTCCTCCTTGGCATTGATACACCAGGGGACCAGTAGTCATAAATTGTTTTGCGACACTAGTAAATATTCAGGTATTTCCCTGCAGCCATTGTTTTTAAAAGTAACAATCATTTCTTATTTGGAGCAGAGGATAAGATTTCCTTTGCTGCAGAGTTGTTTGTTACTGCTAAACCATGATAACAAAATGCACATTTGTTGCTAATTTTCTCTCCTCCCTTCCACCTGTCATGAGGTAGAGCCCCAAAGGCAGAATTTTCCATTGAGTGGGCGGGCATGCGCCCGACCTGCTCAAGCGTAAAATGATGCGGCAATGATGACGGGCGAATGTCCTGACATCATTGCGTATTCGCACGATATTTTGCTCAGTGGGCATGCATGGGAGTTGGTGCCGTGCCCGCCATTAATTAAGAGGCCAGTTAAGGCCCTTAACAACCCAATTAATGGTGATTGAACGTTGCCCGTGCGAGTTTTCGCTCGTCGCACGGGCAAAACGGGCAGGCCACAATTTGCAAAACCTCATCCACAAGCGGGATAAGAAGGGTCAGCAGCGTTGTCAATGGGAGTAGTGAGAAGTTTTGGAGATAGTTTGCTGCTGGTGGCTTATTGAGACTTGGCTTATTCTCTGATCGGGCTGCATTCTTAGCATTTCCAGGCTTCATTTCTGGACTAAAAGCAAAATACTGCGGATGCTGGAAATCTGAAACAGGTCTGATGAAGAGTCATACGGACTCGAAACGTTAACTCTGTCTTCCTCTCCGCAGATGCTGTCAGACCTGCTGAGTTTTTCCAGCTATTTTTGTTTTTGTTTCATTTCTGGACTCATTGGTGTCTTCTAGGCCCCCTGAGGATTCAGACTGTGTGGACCCTTCAAGGTATCAGACAGCCTTCCCTTACCCTGGGAATGGGGATTGTGGTCTCCGCTGTAGGCACCTCCCCTGAGGAGGAAGAGAGGGGCAGAAGGGAGAGGAGGCCAGGTGTCCCAATGCAGCTTCCAGGGAAGTGACCTGTGGGAGGAGAGGTGCTGGCACAAGGGGCGCAAGGCCAACAGGAAGTCCAAGGCAGAAGGGGCCACAGAAGACGCCTGCTGCCAGGGCTCACAGGTGGCTATGCAGCTACCTCAATATGTCCAAGGTGCAATGCTGTAGGAGGCTCTGCCTCTCAAAGGAGACCATGACCTCCATTTGCCAAATGATAGGGCCTGAGATCAGCTCTGACTGTGTGGGTGGACACCCCATACCAGTGACTCTGAAAGTCACAGTGGCCCTCAACTCCTATGCCTCTGGCTCTTTTCAGGGTGGTCTCCCAATCAGTTGTTCATAGTTGCATCAAGTTGGTGACAGAAGCTCTGTTCAGGTGGGTACTGACCTTAATTCATTTCCGTACAGACGAGGCCAGCCAGGCTGAGCGAGCCGGAGGCTTTGCAGCAATTGCTGGCTTCCCTCACGTCCAGGGTGCCATCGACACACATGGGCATCAAGGCACCAGCGGGTCAGCCAGGTGCCTTCATCAGCAGGAAAAGATTGCACTCCATGAATGTGCAGATAGTGCGTGACCACAGGATGCAGATTCTGCAAGTCCGTGCAAGGTACCCTGGCAGCTCCCATGACACGTACATCCGGAGACACTTCCAGGTGCCGAGGCTCTTCAGTGCTCCAGCCTGACTGGATGGATGGCTTCTGGGTGACGAGGGCTATCCCTTGAAAAGGTGGCTCTTGATGCTTCTCCGCCACCCAAGAACAGAGGCAGAGAAGCATTACAATATGAGCCATGCCTCCACAAGGGCGGTTTTAGAGAGAACCATAGGTCTTCTCAAGATGCGCTTCCGATGCCTGGACTGACCCCCCAGAACGAGTGTCACTGGAAAGGGGGGATGCACTTGAGGAAGAGGATGTTGACGCAGCTGCACAGGCCACAGATGATGAGTCCAGTAGTGAGTCAGAAGAGAAGCACGGTGAAGAAAATGCTGAGGGAGTGGAGCCAGACCTCGGTAACCTTCAGGGAGGCAGGTACACCGCGGACACCTTGATCCAACGCTCCTTCAGCTAGGCTGCATCCATTCTGGATCGCAGAAATGACCCTATCCTTGGCCCCCAAGATACATTCAGTGCCTGTGCAATAAAGGTTCAAGCCACCCACATCCAGCATGACATACTGGCCTACCCTGCACCTACAATATAAATGAAGCATACTCAGGCCAATAACACAAAAGCAAATTTAATTGTATATTTGAACTCACATAGTCTTGAACAGAAAGAAACCGGTGTTGGTAGTCACACCATTAAAAAAGAGTAAAAATGGGGGAACAAATGATCACCTGTGAGCAGTCCCTCTTGTGCTTAAGGTGCTTTAAATTTACATTTATGGGTGCTATGTCTAGGCGCTCCCTTTTCGCTGATACTGGCGTTGGAGACAGCCTGCTGACTCTGGTTGGCCGTGATTACCTTGGCGATCATCCTCTGGCCCGTGAAGTCTGTTCTGGCCTCGCCTGGGAGGGAGCAGCCAGTGCCACTGCTGGTATCTCCCCAGTCGCTGCAGCCTCATCAGATGCCATGGTCACTGGCAGAGGGGCGGAGGAGCTACTGCCATCATCCAGAGCATCCTGAGAGGAGCCCACAGAGACAACAGGCAGCTCGTGTGCCAACGTGAGGTTGCTCTGGACCTCCCTGCTCATCATTGATAGACGGACACCAGCTGGGATACTGGGTGCACCATCCATCTCACACACGGACACTGACCAGCTGAAGTCAGTGCCTGTGTGAGGGCTACAGGTCTGAGCACAAGCCCAGGAACCCCTGATTCTGTTCCAGGAGCAGTTTCTCCATGAGAATCGCCACTCTCTCCATGGAGGAGGCATTGCCTTGGCCATGAGGGTCAACGCAGTGCTCATGATCCGCAGGGACTCCCCCAAAATGGAGAACATGGCATGCCTACCCCCTTGGATCTCTGCCAGATCCTCCCGCACAACCCACTGGATGTCCAGCGTCTGCCGCCTAATGGACAACTCCAGAGACCCATCATCAGCCTTCAACTGAGCATCATCCTGATCCCCAGCAGTCCTCTGACTGCTGGCACCCTGGGCACTCTCCGCCTCTGCTTGCAGCTCAAACGAGTGTGAAGTGCCCTCACCAATGAGATACTATCTGCCGAACTAATGCCCAGTGAGGTGCTGGTATCTGCATTGGGGCCTGCTTCAGAGAGCAAGCGTGACACAGGTACTTGGGGAGCATGGTGGTCCTCCGTTGTCAGGGGTGACTCTTCAGGGTCCGGAGAGCGAACGCCTGCTGGTGAACCTAAAAGGGAGAAGAAGGACATGTCATTAGTTAAAGTCATCACACTATCACTCTGCATACCAGGCACCCTGGTGAGACAATGGAGATCTGCATCATGGTGCCCTCATCTTTCAATGATCAATGGGGACTTCAGTTTCAAGGCTCACATCAATGAAGAGATTACACTAGATTGGTTGCATAAGCTGAAATTCTCACCTCAGTGCACTGCGCTCTTACCTTCGTCTGAAAACCCAGTCTCACCGTGGCCGCTTGACTGAGGTGCATGGCACCTCTCCAGCTCGTATCTGGAGAGGATGAGGAGGTGTGGGGGTTCCCCGCCAGTCCGCGACCTCTCAATATTGTTATGGGCTGTCTTCTCCTGAAAAGACAGAGGAGCATTGATTCGTCCACTCTCTACCTGCAGCGCCATTGCAGCCTGGCCAACCCCAGCTGAGAAGCACCTTGCAGGGCAGATCCGAGTCATGGCCCTCGAGGCACAAGGCACTCAGTCCAGGCAGCCAGGGCTCACCCCCTTGGCCAGCTCCAGCATCACTGACAATTGGCACTCAGACTCTCACACCCCTGAGCTCCACGGGGGGATGGCCAGCCCAAAACAATTGAACACATTGACCCATGCCAACATGGTACTCACCCTTCCTGAGTACAGTACGCCATTGAGGCGCTTCCGGCACTGCACCCAGGTGCGCTGCACCATGTCACGGCTGCTCACCCTGCCTGCCACCTCCTCCCATGCCCTCTTGATGAGGTGCGGTTGCTTCCTCCTCCCATCTCAGAAGGGTGTCCCTCCTGGCAGCCACCTCCTCCAGGAGGGCAGCGAGGCACTTGTTGGAAAAACAGACCTGCCCTCCTGCCTGACGTTTGCTGATACTCTGGACTCCATCCTTGCAGCGGTAGACAGGCGTCCTTCCCTGGCAGCCTTGCAGGGGGCTGCCGGGCTGCCATTGGACCCGGTGGCTGAGAGGCCCCTGCCCCCACTCAGCCCTTCCCGGCCAGTGACAAGCCGCATTTCACGCTGGGCGGGCCTTAATTGGCCCGCAAGCGTGAAATTGCAGTCCGGCCCTGATCGCGGGTGGTGGTTGGTTTCTTGACTGCCCCCACCTGACGAGGGCAAAATTCTGCCCCAAGAATGCTGACAGACTTCTGTTTGCTTAAATGTCATCATGTGTGATCAGACAGTATGTGGGGACATTGCCACACTTTGCAGCAGGAGTCACTTTTCTTCTGTAAAAGGAGGAAAAACATTCAATGTGCAGCACAACTGCTTCTGCTCCTTTCTTCCCTGAGAGGAATTACATTTTACCGGCCCCAAAACCTACCAGAAATCAATGTAAATGGGGTGACGGTTATTTTGCAGTATGATATGGCACTTGGCACTGCCGAATGAGACAGGAATGCGGTACTTCAATGCACACTTTGGAAATAACATGCATGACCCATGTGGTAAGTGAGATTAGGATAGGTCAGGTGGAGCACATCTCCACAGTATGGTGTTTCTCTAGTTAAACAGTCTGAAAATCTTTCTTGGCTGAATTTCATGCTGCTCCTTGCTCAAGCTTCCTTGCTGATACCAACTGGATTTAGATGTTTTGTTTGGAAAGGTTGCTAGAAATTAGCCTCAGACTTCAACCAGTTCCTTATCTCGATCCCATAACCTGAACTAGAGAGTTTTGTGTATGTGGAATCTTTGACCTAAGATTGCATGATGCTGCCATTGAGTGCAAGGATTTGGAAAGTGCACTGCAGACATCTGTAACATTGGTGAGCACAAAATTAAATGAAAATAATGTATATGTTGATTTGAGATTTGAATGTCAGTTACACATAAAATTTTATTGGATCATGAACTATTGCTTGGGGCACTATTCTCCCTTAATTTAAAATCTTAATAAAATAAATACTAATACTTGTTTTAAATGCACTTTATTTGGGAAATATATGGAGAACAATATTTATTGGGTCACAGACCCACCACAAAGCTTGTGGTAATTCTATCTACATAAGCAGTATCTTCTACTTACTCGAATGTTGAGATGTCTTTACTATTTTCAGTACACCTAGTGTGATGTTGCCAGATAAGCTGGACAGTGCAGCATGGTTTCTGATGACTGCCATGGTCCTGCTTTCAGGACTGAGGGACATTTGCCCCTGCTATTGTCACTTGTTAAGCTCCGGAGCCTGTGCTGCCTCCCGGGATTTGTGCTGAATTAGGCCAGTGCATACTGGAAGTCGTTGTCCCAAGTGCTCAGGAACTACAACAGTAAATTAACCAGTGGCACTTAAGCTGATCCTCAGGACTCAAGTTGGAGGCTTGGATTGAGGCATTTTTACCTTGTTCATACTTTAACAAGAGAAATAAATGTTCTTTTTAAGGATATAGAATGCAGTTGGTGAAGAATTGTTATGCCTGCTGTTTTGAGTATTTTTGTTTTGCCGCAGCTTGATTGACCAGAATGGTTTTGAAGAGAAATTGAAAGTGAAGAGAACGGTTCTATGAACAATGATTAGTGAATATCAAAAGTGGGGAGAAATAATCAATTAGAAAAGAGAAAACAACTTTAGCCAATGAGGAAATTAACATACTTCACAATACACTGCAGTCACAATGTTCACAACTTTTTATTAGATTACGACTCCCCCCTCCCACCCCATCAGAAGCTAATACGGTGTCATTACAGAGCTTGCCCAGTCAGGTGTTAACCTCAGCAGTGAGCATGAAACCTTGCATTTATGTAGCGCCTTATCACATATCTCCCAAAATGCCATATAAGAGCATCACTGTCAAACCTGATCCTGTACTCACCTACATACTTTCCTGTAGGTGACAATGGATTGTGAACAGGAGCCCTGCTCGATTTTCTGCTCCCTAATTATGAATTGTGGGGCTCATTGCCACATTGCTAATAGTGGTCAAGCTGATAGCAGCTAACTCAGCACAGGCCAGGAGTTGAACCAGATACTTTCTGGTTTGCATAACTTGTGCTACCTTTACCAACCGAGCCATGGGGCAATCCAGAAATAACAACAACTTATTTATATAGTGTTTTTAATGCAATTGAACATTCCAGGATCATACAAGTATTATAAAAACAAAATATGACACTAAGCCACATGACATGTTAGGGCAATGACCAAAAGCTTAGTCAAAGAGGTAGGTTTTAAGGAGCATCTTAAAGGAGGAAAACAAGGTGGAGAGGTGCAGCGGGGATATTTCAAAAGAAAGAAAATCTTGTATTTATATAGCACCTTCTCACATTTCTGTCAAAACACTTCCCAGACAATGAAGTATTTTTTGGAGTACTTATTATGTTGGCAAATGCAGCAGCAAATTTTGCGCACAGCAGTGTTCCATAAACAGCAAAAGCGATAAAGATGTTTATTTATTTTGATAGTGTTGGTTGAGGAAGTTGGATCAACCAGGACACCAGGAGCATTCCTTAAACTCTCTTCTCCCTCTGTAGCATCATTAACATCTGCCTGACCTAATAGAACAGGATCTCTGTTTAACACCTCAGCCAGCTCTGATAATGCAGTATTCCTCACGACTATACTGAAAGGTCAGCCTTGGTTATTGTGCTCAAATCCTGGACAAGGGTATGAACACAACTTTCAAACTTGGAGGTGAGAGCCACTAGCTGAGCCAAACCAACTCTTAAACAGACATGGGTTAAGTTGTGTATTTCATTTATCTTGCTTTCTCTTAAAAAAAAATTTTAGTTCCTCATTCTTCTCTCAGTTTCACCCAGATCCATACTTCCTGTACCGAAATGACTTAGTTGCATCCCATTGCTATTCTGCAACTAGTTAGGCAGAGGCACACAGTTGGGTTTTCCCTTCCCTTCCTTTCTTTGTGGGCAAGTGGCTTGAAGCCTCTCTTGGATTACTGTGTGGTCAAGGACCTGAATCCTTACACAAAGTAGCTCAGTGCATTAATGCAGGGGTTTCCAAACAATGGCAACTTTCAGCCCATGAGCCATGACCACAAAGCCTACACAACTCAATTATTTTAAAGCCTTTATTTCTATTGAATGATTTGTGCTGTAAGATTTTGGTAGGCAGAAGGTTTGGGAAGGAGCTGTTCTTGGTGCTTGTGGATGAGTAAATCCAAAGTCAGATCCCAAGAACTTTCTATGAGGCCTATGCAAGACATAATGAGATAAAAACTTGAATGTTCCTGCATTAGTGAACCAACATTCTGTGCAGTCAAGCCATCTTCTTCCCTTCATTTTGCGTCCCATTTCTAACAATATTTTTAATATGAATATTTAATGCTTTACAGCAGTAAGATGCCCATATGATTTTCAATTAACATTGAAACAAGAACAAGGAACAGAAGAAAAAAATTGTTGGAAGATCATTTTGACTGAATCACTAATACCCTCAGTTTCTTGTCCTCTATCAAAGGATTAAATCATGTAATGACCACAATATGTCTGGTGTCTGAAGAAATGGAAACATTGTCATCCTCCTTGACGTATCGTTTAGGCATGTACTTTACAACACAGGTTTTTAAATGATACCTGAAATCTTTGTGCATAAAGTTGTACAGAATGGGATTTACAATACAGTGGGAAAAGGTGAGGCACTCCACAAGGTCGTAAAAATAATACACTACATGCTGCACAACACAGTTGAGAAAGTCACCTATCAGGGAAAGAAATACAGTTATATAAAAAGGTGACCAGCATAGCAAAAATGCTATGATATAAGCACATATTATTTTACGGGTCCTTATGCTACCTGTGTTACTGGAGTCTTTCATAGCTCTTGAAGTGAAAACATTACTCACTATAATTATAAACAAAGGAATAATGAATCCAAAAAGTAAAATAACAGAGCTTGTAACATACGAAAATAGCATATTTTCAGTGAAGCAGTAAATATACACAATTCCTAAAGTGTCAGCATATACAAATTGTGGTACAGATAATAGCACAGCTGTAGTCCACATGCACACACACACCATCCTGCGGATTTGTCGGTCTCTTGATCCCTGGGCTTGGAACGGGTATCGCAGTGAGACATATTCATCAACGCTAAAACAGGCCAGGAAGAAGATGCTACTGTACAGAGTAACAAAATAAAGGAAGGAATCAAATTTACACAGAAGACTGCCCCAGATCCAGTGGTAATTGTACAATACCTCTGTCATCCTAAATGGGATGCAGAAAACTGCACACAAGTCAGCAACAGCCATGTTAAAAATGTAAAGGTTGCTTTCTTTCCTGGACTCTCTCATCCGCCAGTTTATCCAAATAACAATGATATTCTCTATCAGACCTACTAGAAGAAAGAATAGGTAGAAATAAAATGTTGACATGTCCAATGCCTTGTAATTCAAAGTGACCCAACAGGAACATTGAGAACCATGGCACTCATCACTGTCGTTGGCATGGAAGGTGTTGTTAGGGGTGGCCATGGCTGAGTCCTCCTTGTAGAATCTGCAGAAATGAGAAACATTTGTAATATTGAATCAAAAGGTATTGCGATTAAATACAGTTTCCATGAGCTGCCTCAGTGGCATAGTTGCATTGCCTGGTTTGGTGCTAATGTAAATAAACCAGGAAAGTCTCAGATTCAGTTTGCGCTAACTTAAGCAGCAGGATTGCTACAAGCGGCACAACTGTCCACTGGGCAAAAAGCAGCAAGCTGGAAGTGAATAACAGGATCAAACTCAGTTGCGATGCTGCCTCAGTTGAACAACTCTTGAATACTCACCATCTAGCCCTGCACAAGAAAAATACTCACCCGGGCAAGAAAACAGAAGAGTACATGAACCAATGCAACGATGTGCCCACATGCATCAGTGCTTTCAGATGTGGAGAAAAGAAGCTTTCTCCCTATCCCTGCTGCTTTCCTGTACTATGTAAAGTTTTTCTGTAAGAGTTTATCCCTTGTCTAATGGTTGGTTGATTTCAGTAGCCATTTGTCTTTTTTTAAAAAAACCACTGGCTGCTGCCCACCAACTGCACCTCTCCCACCCCACCAAAGACTGAACAAATGTCTTGACAGCATGGTGCGGTAGTAAAACCTACAGACTTGAAGGTTTAGTCCCCACACTCTGAGTTAAGTAATATGAGCTGAGGCATCTATAAAGGGAGCTACAGATGGCTTTAGCATTCCTTCACATAAGGGGTAGTGGAAATCCGGAGCCTTCTCTCCCAAAAACTGTTGAAGCAGGGGGTCAGTTGGAGATTTCACAACTGCCATTGATAGATTTTGTTAGGCGAGGGTATTAGGAACCAAAGAAAAGAAAGAAAGAAATTGCATTTATACAGCACCTTTCACGATCTCAGGACATCCTAAAGTGCTTTGTAGTCAATTAAGTACTTCTGAAGTGTAGTCACTGCTGTGATGGTTAGTCATTTTTGTGCACAGCAAGATCCCATAAAGAGCAATGAAATAATGACCACTATTTTGTTAACTGTTAGTTAAAGGGTAAATATTGACCAAAGAGTATTCCTTCAAATAGTGCCATGGGATCTTTTATGTCCACTTGAGAGGGAAGAGAGGGCCTTAGTTTAATGTCTCATCCGAAAAGCAGCACCATAGTGACTAGTACCCATAGAACCATATGTTAGCAAGAGTTGGGACCCCATTGAAGTCTCAATGCATCAGGTCAAACATGGGCAAGGAAATCTCCTGCTGGTTAGCAATGTACTGCCCCCACCCGCCTCAGCTGATGAATCAGTGCTCCTCCACATTGAACACCACTTGGAGGAAGCACTGAGGGTGGCAAGGACGTAGAATGTACTCTGAGTGGGGAACTTCAATGTCCATCACAAAGAGTGGCTCAGTAGCATCACTACTGACCGAGCATGCTGAGTCCTAAAGGACATAGCTGCTAGGCTGGGTATGTGGCAGGTGAGGGAACCAACAAGAGGGAAAAACATACTTGACCTCATCCTCACCAACCTGCCTGCTGCAGATGCATCTGTCCAATATGGTATCGATAGGAATGACCACCGCACAGTCCTTGTGGAGATGAAATCTCGTTGTCACATTAAGGATTCCCTCCATTGTGTTGTGTGGCACTACTGCCGTGCTAAATGGGATAGATTTCAAACAGATCTAGCAACTCAAGACTGAGCATCCATGAGGCACTGTGGGCCATCAGCAGCAGCAAAATTGTACCCAACCACAGCCTGTAACCACATGACCAGGCATATTCCCCACTCTACCATTACCATCAAGCCAGGGTCAACCCTAGTTCAATGAAGAGTGCAGGAGGACATGTCAGCAGCAGCACCAGGCATACCTAAAAATGAGGTGTCAACCTGATGAAGCTACAACTCAGGACTACTTGCGTGTCAAACAGCATAAGCAGCAAGTGATAGACAGAGCTAAGCGATCCCACAACCAACCAATCAGATCGAAGCTCTGCAGTCCTGCTACATCCAGTCGTGAATGCTGGTGGACAATTAAACAATTCACTGGAGGAGGCTCCACAAATATCCTCATCCTCAATGATGGGGGAGCCCAGCACATCAGTGCAAAAGATAAGGCTGAATCATTTGCAACAATCTTCAGCCAGAAGTGCCGAGTGGGTGATCCATCTCGGCCTCCTCCAGAAGTCCCCAGCATCACAGAAGCCAGTCTTCAGCCACTTCAATTCACTCCATGTGATATCAAGAAATGGCTGAAGGCACTGGATAGTGCAAAGGCTATGGACCCTGAAAATATTCCAGCGCTAGTACTGAAGACTTGTGCTCCAGAATTTGCTGCGTCCCTAGCCGAGCTGCTCCAGTACATCTGCAACACTGGCATCTACCTGGCAACGTGAAAAATTGCCCAGGTATGTCCTGTACACAAAAATGAATCAGGGAATGAAGGGGATTTAGACAGGCTAAGTGAGTGGTCAAGAACATGGCAGATGGAATATAATGTGGAAAAATATGAAGTTACCCACTTTGGTAGGAAAAACAGAAATACAGAGTATTTCTTAAATGGGGAGAGATTGGAAAGTGTTGATGTCCAAAGGGATCTGGGTGTCCTTGTTCATAAGTCACTGAAAGCTAACATGCAGGTACAACAAGCAATTAGGAAGACCAATGGTATGTTGGTCTTAATTGCAAGAGGATTTGAGTACAGGGGTAAAGTCTTGCTGCAAATGTATAGAGCCTTGGTGAGACTGCACCTGGAGTATTGTGTACAGTTTTGGCCTCCTTACCTAAGGAAGGATATACTTACCATAGAAGGTTCACCAGGCTGATTCCTGGGATGGCAGGATTGTCCTATGAGGAGGGTGGGCCTGTAATCTCTGGAGTTTAGAAGAATAAGAGGTGATCTCATTGAAGCATACAAAATTCTTGCAGGGCTCGACAAGGAAGGATGTTTCCCCTGGCGGGGGTGGGGGGAGGTCTAGAACCAGGGGACACAGTGTTATTTACAATATAATCCAGGCTGGTATTTTGGTTAAGCTGGTTTATTTTTCAAGACAACTCCTCAGTGCTACTAACTTCCTAGTAGCTTCCACCCAAAGTGTTCTAGCTATACCTTTTTATTCTATTTAGATGGGATAATTAATGCCCATCACCTGTTTAACTAGCAGTTGGTTTTAACAAGGTGATTGCCATATTAACACACAGTCTCAGAATAAGAGGTAGGATATTTAGGACTGAGATGAAGAGGCATTTCTTCACTCAGAGGGTGGCGAATCTTTGGAATTCTCTATCCCAGAGGGCTGTGGAGGCTCAGTTATTGAGTATGGTCAATACAGAAATTGATAGATTTCTGGATACTAAAGATATCATGGGATATGGGGATAGTGTGGGAAAATGTCGTTGAGGTAGCCCATCAGCGATGATCTTACTGAATGGTGGAGCATGCTCAAGGGATCGAATGGCCTACTCCTGCTCCTATTTCCTATGAATTGGGCAGGTTTTTATTTTATGCTGTAAAGGTTTTAATTAAATTGATTTTGATTTGCACTTCAGCATGCATTGAAACTGCAGTAGAAAAACAGAACATCATGAGACATATGCAGCTTCTGTTTTAATTAAACAGTGACACAACCAACAGTGTCTACTCTATCTCTCTCTACTAAAGATTTCACTTAGTCGTTGTATTGTACTGAACATTGAATGCCAAGTTTCTTCAAAAAGTTAATAGTGTACTTTTCCTGTTATGGAATCTACTGCAATGTTACAATGCAAAAAAATACAGAGTATATCTCGTTACAATTCTTGTATCGCAGAAAATTCATCTCTTAAATTATTACATATAGTAAGAAAGCTGTCACTGACCTGACTAAATGTTCCTTGCGCCTTGCTGAATGATTTGTTCCAACAGTAGAAGTACCTCTCCAAATGGTGACTGTTTAGTCGTGAGGTTCCACATTTATTGCTGTGCGATGCAGGGAGGAAGGAATATGAGGGGAGATTTTGCAGTAAACAGGAAATCATGGGAGCTATGATACGTAACCAAAGGTCAAGGAGCATAAGGTGTTGTAAGATAATGGACATAATGTTTGGCTTTTGCTTTGAAAGGTCAGCATCATTACTTTCCTAAATGAGTCAAATAACTATTAACTGGCTGACTATGCAATGGATAAAACCAGGGACAAAGTTGACATAGGAGGTTGTTTTGTTTAAATACAGAGGGAAATTATGTTGGGGATATTTTCAAAATGAAGGTAGTTTAGAACTTCAATCTGTTAATACCCCTTAAAACCTAGTGGATAAACGTTTCCTGTTGTGGAACCCACAATGTAAAAAAGACACAGTATATCTCATTACAATCGCTGCATTGCAGAAACACAGATCAGGTGAGCCCCTTGTTGGATCCCTGGTCTGTATTGAGTTAGCTGGTTTCAACTGAGGTGTCAATAGAGATACACTTGGCAACAAGTCCCCTAATCTGAGAAGAGGATTAGGCTCAGTTGTGATTACCCCTGTGATAAAATATCCTACCATCAGTAGAGAGCTGTGGTGCCCATAGAACTGTAGCCCAGCATAAGTCAGTGGCCTCGTGAGAGTATGAGTGGAAAGCGGAGAAAGAAATAAACCTCTTCAATGCAACAGGGAATATTCACAATCCTGTCTTTTTTCATCCACTTGGAAACCTGTTATTTCTGCTCTCTCCCTTTCTCTAGAGGGTCACTTCTAGGGTAGGTATAGAGAAGGTTCTGGTCTCTCCCCATTTGTCAGGGGAGACCAGAACTAGGGGCCATCAATATAAGATGGTCACTAATAATTCCATTGGGGAATTCAGGAGAAACTTCTTTACCCAGAGAGTGATGAGAATGTGGAACCTGCTACTGCAGGGAGTGGTCAAGGTGAATAGCGTCGATGCATTTAAGAGGGAAGCTGGATAAACACACGAGGAAGAAAGGAATGTCTGGATGGTGTTGGTTACAGAACATGTCTGTTGAAGAAGTCTTCATAGTCTTCTGTATGTAAACGTCAAGTCTTTATTAACTACTACAAGGGTACAGGCAAGGAGCTATCGCCATGTCTAGGTCTTAACACATCTCTGCTCAACACTATACTGACCCCAGATCTGTGTCATGTGCTTTCTTACATCACTGTGTGGGCGGTACTGTACTCAGTCCCACATTAACCCTGTATGTGCCAGGCATTTATACTACACCTCCCCCCAAGTCTTTATCCTATAGATATGGAATTACACTAGTTTGCTTCATGTCTTACATTGTTATTAGTCTTATGCATTTACCTTGTTGTTACTGTCTTAATACTATTCCAACATTATTGTTATTTCTGTATTAGCATTATTACAAAATTCTCACTACCCCACTCTCCCCTTCAAGTCCTTGAAGTTAGAGGCTCAGGCCGTCTGGAGACCTTATAACCCTTCCACATCTCATTCGCCATTCTATCAGAGGAGTGGTCGGCTCTGCTGGTTCTAGTTCTTGTTGTTGGCTTGGAGGTTGGACTGGCATTTGGGTATCATCTATAGTCCTCCACCGTGCAATAGGAGGAGCTGGTATAGGAAGAGGGCAGAGATTCCTCTTGTTTCATTGGACCATGCCCTCTGCTGTGCCAATCTGGTAGTACCGCAATTGATCCTCAGTCCATCAGAGGACCGTTACTTGTCTCCCAAGGTCCAGGATCCAGACGTTGTCACCCTGCTGCAGCAGTGGCTAATGTCTGATGTGGTGCCTTCTGTTGTAGGCAGAAGCTTGCTTCTGTCTGCTGGACTGCTCTTTTGCTTGGATACCCTGGTAGTCCCTGGCTACCAATCTTAGCATGTGTTTTGTTGGCAGGATCGGAGGCTATGTGCAAAGTTTCCTGCCCATCAGGAGCTAAGGGGGTGGACCTGTAAGTAAGCAGTGAGGTGAGGAAGTCCTCATTTTTGTTCAGCAGGGCCTTCACTGTACGCACCCCTCATTCTGCTTCACTGGTTGACTGCAGGTATCTTGGGGGAGCTGGTGTGGTGGTGGAAGTTGGCTATGGCTGCGAAGTGTGTGAAGCATGCATTAGAGAGTTGTGGGCCGTTATCAGATGTGAGCTTGTCTGGGATGCCATGGCTCACAAACATCCCTTTTAGTGCTTTGATTACTGTTTCTGTGGTGGTCGTATGAAGTTGTTTTATCTCCACTCATTTGGAGGAGAGTAATCCACGCCTATCAGGAAGGATTTACCACTGTAGACAAACAGGTCTGTGCCCAGTCTCTCCCAAGACCTGTTAGGGAATTGGGTGGGAATGAGTGGCTCCCTTTGGTCCTGGAGGTGCAATGCATAAACCTGGCAATTTGCGATGATCTCTTCTATCGCTTTGGAGATGCCCAGCCATGAGACAGTGGATTGAGCCCATGCCCTACACCCAGGTGACCCTGATGTATCTTTTGAAGAACATCTGCCCGCAGGGAGGCTGGGTGACCAGCCATTTGTCATAAACCGTAAAGTGGTTCTGCTGCTCGAACCACATTTTGGCTGCACCTCCATTTGGTCTCTGTTGAGCCCATCCTTGTTGACAGTAGGGGCAGATTTGGGTTCACTCTTCATCGCGAAGTTGCTCCTGGTGGATCTGTTGGAGCCTGGTTGTGGTTCCTGGCAGGTGCCTGGTAGTGGCTTGGGAGTTGGCCTCAAGTTCTGCCACAAAGTTGATGTCCTGTTTTGTTGGGAGACCCACAGTGACCCTTGAAAGTGTGTCTGCCGTCGTCTGATTTTTTTTTTCTTGGTGGCAGGCAGTCTCATAGGCGAATCTCATGAGGCACAGGTGAAACCTCTGGACCCTAGGAGGCATCTTTGTGAGCTACCTCTTGTTCAAAAAGGAGACCAGTGGTTTATGTTCTATTTTGATTGTGATCTTGAGGCTGACGATGTAGTCGGAAAAATTCTCACATACCCATGTGACTGCAAGAGCTCCCTTTTCAATGATGGTGTATCTTGTCTCTGTGTCCGACAGCCCTCTGGAAGTGTAGTAGACAGGTCAACAACTACCATCCAATTGCTCCCAAAAGTGCATTGCTCCGAGGCCTGTGGACGAAGCATCGGCTGCTGTGGTGGTGGGCAGGGGGGTCGTGGTGGGCCACGATGTGGAGAGAAGCATCGCCTTGATGTGAGTGAACGCTTGCTCATTCTGGGGATCCCAGTACCATGCTTGGTCTTTCTTCAGCAGCTGTCTCAGCGGTTTGGAGAACTGTGGCAAGTGAAGTAAAAACTCCGCCAGCTGGTTCACCATCCCTAGGAGACGCTGGAGGTTGGGGACGGAGGAAGGACAGGGAAGTCGGTGATCGCCTTGGTTTTATGTGAATCTACTGTGATGCCTTTGTTGCTGATGACGTGGCCCAGGAACCAAATGGAGGTCATGGTAAATTCACATTTATCATTCAGCCTTACCCCTGTCTCCTGTAGTCACTCCAAGACTGCTGTGAGCCTTTCATCACGCTCTTCCACTGTGACCCCATGAACCAAGACATCATCCATGGGGCAAATGACCCCATGAAGGCCCTGCAGGATGCCAGGCATTGTGCATTGGAATATCTCAGGTGCTAACGTGATCCCAAAGGGAAGACAGTTGAAGCAAAATCTGCCAAAGTGGGTAATAAATGTAGTTAGAAGCTGGGTGTCCTCATCGAGGGGGAAGCTGCTAGAAATCAATGTTAGCATCTAGTTTGGAAAACACCATGCTCCTGGAGAGCTTAGTCAGACTCTCGTCCACTGAGGACATGGGATGAACCTCCATGGCTATGGCCTTGTTAAACTGTGTGAGGTCCATGCAGATGTGGAGGGACCTGTTTGATTTTGGATTGGGACCATCCCAGAGCACCATGTGGTAGGTCATTTGACTGGGGAAATAACTCCCATGTTTACCAGCTTGTCCAGCTGCCACTGTACTTCCTTCATGAGGGGTTGGGGGACCTTTTGCAGAGTGAAAAGTTTAGCGTCATCCCTGAGCGTAATCTTGTGCTCATTTTTCAGGCGGCCTAGTCCTGTGAAGAGTTTTGGGAACTCATGTCTGTATTTGGAGCCAGGGCCTTGTTGGTTGACCTCTTCAATCCATTGCAGGAGGTTGAGTTTGATACATAATTTTATCCTTATACCTCAGCGTCACCTGCAGGGTGCCCTTGATTTGAAGTTGGATTCCTCCTGCCGCATGATGTGGAGTGTCCGTTGTTCAAAGCCAGGGGTCTTTGAGCCATGGTTCCTTGTCTGACAGGGCTGTCACGCTGGCATCTGAATATAGTTTAAAATTTGTCAGATGATCATTTACCAGATGTCAGCATTCCAAAATGAGGAACCACAATCTTTGACCTCACCCAAGAAGCATGGCTGTATGTCTTCTAGGTTTTCAGTCTCAACCTCGTGGATTACCTTTGGGCTATCAATCTGACTTGCACAGTTTGCCAAAGTGTCCTGGTCTGTTACAGTGGAAGCATTGGGCAGTACTCGCATGACATTGATCTCTCCTGTGAGGGTGCTTCGCATCCCAGCACTGACAAGGTCGCTCTGCTGGGTGGTTCAGGAATTGCTTTCCCGGAGTTGGATTGTCCCTGTGTCTTTGTGACCTGATAGGCTGGACTGAGGGTTGGCTTCTGCCCCATGTTGCATTCTCTCCCTTTAGGATTGTCCTGTGTAGCTCGCGTAGCTCAGACAGTCTAACTATCTAGATTGCCTTGTCTAGGGTTAGATCATCTTTTGCTTGCAAGTCTGCAGAACTTTTGCTGTCTGGAGCAATGCTGTCACTTAAAAATATTTTCCTCCAAAGACCCCAATTGTGTGACTGGTCCAGGCCTTGAGTGAATCCAAGTGGAGTTGGAAATGTGGAATTGTGATCCATGTTAAAGATGTTTAAAGTGTGGATGCAGCTTTAAGAGCTTACAAGCTTTCAAGATGGCATCGCCATTCACTGCAGCACAAAGGGTTTCCCATGTTTGCCGGTTTTGGTGGGCTCCACAAAATGGCAGCGGCGTGCTTCTGGAAGAAAAAATGTTCACAATGGCTGCATAAGTTGGCTGTCTGCTGATTTATTCCATTCAGTGATTTACTGTTGCGAGTAGCAAGGCCTTCAAATTCAATGCAGGCTGCTGTTTTACAAATCGAATGGTCACAACGTTCCCGAGAGGCTGAGAAATTTAATTAATAATCATTTTTTTTCTTTTTTGAAATTGAAGGACAAATGTTGAGGCTCGGAGTTGGGGATTGGGTTAAGCAACGAGTTTCATTCAAACGGCGCTTCTGACTTTGGATTAATAAAAGGGGTTCTCAGGACTAGCTGCAGCCTGGAATTTAAAAGATTTAGCTCACCCTTGCAGGATCTGGACTCTGCATGCTGAAACTGGACTTCCAAGGGGGATTTCTATGGAGTCTTCTGCTGCAGTAAAATTTCTGCCCTCAGCTTCCAGGCTCTTTTCTCTGAAGCTTTTTCTGGTGAATTTTCTCAGCATCTTCAGCTTCAGTTGGGAGCTTCTCTCAGGTCAGAATTTCCATTGAAAGGTTTCTTTTTCTAAGTCTTTCAGCATTTCTGTGAGGTTGAGGGTTTTTGATCCCAAGCTGCCAACATGTTGGGATGGTGTTGGTTACAGAACGTGTCTGTTAAATAAGTTTTCTTAGTCTTCTTTATGTTAACAGCAATTCTTTATTAACTACTTGTAACTATATACTTATATACAGTAAAGGGTACAGGCAAGGAGCTAGCTCGATATCTAGGTCTTAACACGTCTCTGCTGAACACCACACTGGCTGTAGGTCTGCGTCATGTGCTTTCTTACATCACTGTGTGGGCGATACTGTACTCAGTCCCAAATTAATCCAGAGTTTCTGCTTCAGTTTCAGCATTTGTTTGTGGGCCTTTGAGAGGAGGCTATCAAAATTAAGCTTACTTAAGCATGGACACAGGCACCTCTTCAAAGCTTTTAAATATTTTAAAAATTTTATTTTACAAAGAAACTGACTACACAAATATAACTAGCAAATGGCCCTTTATAGTTTTTTGCAGTCATTTTCAGTTATTTAAAGTCGGGTTACTCACATTCTTATGCACTCATATTAAAAATGTTTGTGATAAACCTATTTTCAGCTGTATTGATCAAACTGTACCAGGTGACCACTCTTAAATATATCAAGGATTCTTTTATAATGTAAAAAAGTTACATTCTAAAACACTGCCTGATTCCACTGGTTCAGGGATAATTTTATGTTTGTGATTGTACAAATGAGTTTGAGCAGAAACTGGAACTATAAAATCAATTTGGAAATCTAGCACAATTTGCCCAAATACCTGATTGTGGCCAAAGCTCAAACACTACCCCCATAAGTAGATCATCACCAAAAGAATGAAAATGAAGAGAGAGGCTAGGAGAAATTTTCTTATAAAAAGGGTTGTTAGGATGTAATCCCCTACCAGGAATAACGGTAGAAGCACAATCCATAACAGCTTGAGGTTTAACATTGATGATCCTGGAGTTTGGTAGCGCCAAGGACCTGGTTTTGGCTCAAGCAGTGCTGAAGAGAGGTGGGGTGAAGGCGTGGTTGGAACTAGTGGAAAAGGTCCTGTGGTTTGACAGAAGTGCAGATGGAGAACCTTAGGCTGTGCAGGTTGTGGGGGATGGAATGTGAAGATTTCTAGCAGTGGGGGTAGAATTTGGAAGGAAGCTTGTAGAGACAGTGAAGTAAATGTTATACCATGTTTTTTATATAATTTCCTGGAAAATAAATAAAAAATAAAATAAAATGCATGTTCAGACACTTCCAGTAAGTAATCACATGGCTGCTTCAATAAATGTGAAATCCAGATACTCATAATCAGTAGTACATACGTTGTTCTTAAGTCAAAAATTACTTCATAAAACATTTAAAAGATCATCTTTGATGTTGGGACTAGCTGGATGGACCAGAGGGTCTTAGTTTGCCCATCACATGTCATGATACTGTTTTCATATGGGTGCTGGGCTGTAGAAGTGGGGAAGAGGTGTAGAACACCACTGAATGCTGGAAAAATGTC
Source organism: Cetorhinus maximus (assembly GCF_964194155.1). NCBI lineage: Eukaryota > Metazoa > Chordata > Chondrichthyes > Lamniformes > Cetorhinidae > Cetorhinus > Cetorhinus maximus. The sequence continues at coordinate 1,564,811 of NC_135917.1, forward strand.
ACAAGGATTTTGCCCAGAAACAATGAAGCAACCGTCTTTTTTAACTGACTTGTGAAGTGAAACCGTGAGTGTTCCACTTTATCCTCTCTACTGATTAAAAAAAGAATCGAAAAGAAATGCACACTTGGGAAATACTGCACCCTGTTCTGACTGGGATATTCAGGCACAAATTAATAATCTGAAGTTTTTGATAGAGACTGAGGCCTTTAAATAACAAAGCTGGTGAAGATTCTTGGAGAAACAGAAGACAATCGTATATGGAGGCTTAATCGTGTTATTGTGAAATATGTAATGTAAAAAAAAGTTATATTAGAAACCAGGGGAAGAATTTCCACAGGATTCTCCTGATCATCCTCTGTATTTGTGGCAGTAACCCTGGAGAAATTGCTGGAGAACTGTTGAAATTCCAGGCATATATTTTAAGCCAGTGTGACAGATAGGACACGCATGCTATGCATACTGTTTCTTATACTGATACTAAAAAATTGATCTGCCATGACATTTCACAAGGAGAGAATGGGAAAGGAAATTTATAATCATAGATATAGGGTGGAATTTTCCCAAATTTGCACAAAGTGGGGTAGCGGGCAGTCAAAATGGCATCCTACCTGCCGAAGGCAATGGTGGGTTTTCACGCCGTATCATCCCAAACCTGCCACATTAGTTATGCATTCCTGGGAAACACACCGTTTCCATGGCGGGCTCTCATTCGCCCTCCCGCCATTGCATCACACTGGCCGCCATGTTTAAAAGGCAGCCGTCAGCACACTGCTCATCACCATCAGCTCACCACTGCCGCCCAGGAGACATGGCCAGCAAAGGAAAAAAGACTGCAGCCACCCCCCCCAACCCTGGTTTAATGATGGATCCCCTGTGCGACTGCTGGATACTGTGGAAGCCCGCTGGGATGTCTTGTACCCCTGCTCTGGCCCCTGCGGCCAGCAACGTGACAATCGGGCTTGGGAGGCGATGGCAGTGGTGGTCAGTGCCAATGCCCTTCAGAAGAGGACAGCCACCCAGTGCCGTAAGAGGATGAATGATGATGATGTTCCGCCAGGGTAAGTCACTCTGTTCATCACCCTCAACTCACACACTCACAAACCCATTACACATCCACAGGGCCCTCACTCACTTCAAGTTCAAGGGACATCACCAATCACTCTCTCACACACACCTTCATTGTCCTCAGCCTGTCCATGGGACCACTCACAAGCCAGGTACATTTATCATCCGGCACAGCAGACGTCTTGCTTACACTCTCTCCATCTCTATCCATGCAGGACAAACTGGCACACAAGAGAGAGAGGTTGCAGACCAGTGGCGGAATGCCCAAAATCAGGGTCCTCACGGGCTTTGAAAACAGAGCCATCCAGCTGGCCAGCCTCGATCTGGACTGGTCCTGTGCTGATGGTGAGGTCAGCGCTGCTTTACCAAGTGAGGATCCAGCAGTGCAACATCCATCAGACAACCATGCCGTGAATGATGTGTCCTCTTTCACAGGCCACTGCCACGCACTAATTATTCTCTCCTTGCTTTCGCAGGCACATCTGCCAAACAGCTGACAGAGTTCATGACTCAGGGCCTCCAATCAAACCCCAAAGAAACCTCCGAAGAGGAATCTGAAGGCACCCTCCTCGGAATTCTGTCACAGCGCTCACCCACACCCTCCACCAGCGCAGAGACACACACTTCGGTGGGACCTTGCTTTAGAATAGACATGGGATCACAATCTGGTGAGCACATCGCACTGTCTGATTCACAGCAGGCGGCGGCAGGGACTCCCCAGGTCCCTGGCATTCGGAGGATGGCTGGAGGCCAGGAATTTGCTGAGTCCAAGTCAGATAACGAGCCTCTGGACTCGGTCCTGTCACGGTTGCTGGAGCTGCAAAGGCAAGCTCAGGAACACCAGGAAGGGATGTCCACTGCATTCCTCAGATTGCAAGGCACAATGGAGGAGTCTGTCTGTCTTCAGGCTGAGGTGATAGTGCCGGCATGCCAACGCACCGAGGTCAACACTGGTACGATGGCGGCCGCCATGGAGACCTTGGTCCAGGACGTTGCTCCTGCACTGCTGCGCGGGCTCAACTCCATCGCTCATGCAATAGTTGGCCTCCAACACTGTACGTGAGAGGGATGCGGGGCAGCTCGGTCTCACTCCAGCTACCCCTTCCCCTCATGGAGTTAGCCAGGGGCCTTCGGGCACCCATAGGGAGGAGGATCAGCAGGTGCTCATTCCGGGCCCATCCACCCATGTGACTCCGGGAGTGATCGGCCTATCCGAAACCCCTCTTCCTGTGACTTCAGCAGCTCCAGCTTCACAGCCGAGGAGGGTGCCACTGCCACAAAGCAGGACACCGAAAGCAGGCTAGGGCCCTCCAAGTCATGGCCCTCCAAACGACGCCCGCCAAGGTCATCATAGACATGGCGTCGCAGTCAGCAGGCTGCCTCCGCCTCTGCTGTGGATGTCCGGGGAGCACCAAGATATAGAGGCCGGGCTAGGAAAGTTAAGGAGAATTAGTTGCACAGCCTGGGCACGGGCGTTATTCACTTGTACATATTGTTCACTATTGTCAATAAACTCCCAAGAATGTCTCCCTGCCTATGGCTCCTTGTCCTGATGAGCAGTGTTCTTGTCACTCAGATGTGAAACCTTTCTGCACAAGATAAAGGCAGGTGTCTCAGTCCAGGGCCTCTTCTCTGTGTTCTGTGCAGCCTTCAGACCAAAGTGATGGTCCAGCCTCACACTCCCTGGAAACATTACTGATGCCTGCACCTTGGCGGTGCTTGTCATTGCTGCCAGAATGTAGTAGGCAGGCGCCACAGAGTTCTCTCATTCTCTCTGTGTGCTCTCAGCACCTTTAAGGAGGGGTTGGCCCCCATTTCTTCAGCATCTGTGACCAGTGATGCTGTGCTTCAGCTCCTGAAGGGCTCAGGTGCTGAAGGCGGACAAAGCATCAGTTGCTTCTAAAGTTTCTTGGCTGCATCTCTATGATATGACACTGATCATGGAGCGCAAGCGAACTGCCCTCAGCCAGACAGGAGTCAGACATTCTCAGAGGATATGTGAAGATTTATGGAGTGTCCTCACCATGTTGTCATCATCCTCCTGCAATTGAGCGACTATTATGGCCTCCACTGCATCTCCATGACAGGAGCATTCTTGCTACCATAAGCCAGACTGGAGTCAAACATTCACAAATGCACTGTAAGGATCTATGGGGTCACCTCACTGCATGTCATCATCATCCTCCACAAATCTAGCAGCTATGAGGGCCTCCCGAGCACGCCAGCCTCATCTGGCCCCGTTATCGTCGCCTCTGAGGACCTCCTCACCCTCATCCCTATCGGTATCCTCCTCATCAGAGGAGACATGCAGGTCCTCCATCTCCTCCTCAGCCAGCTCATCTCCCTGTTGGAGCGCCAGGTTGTAAAGGACACTGCAGACATCAATGATATGTGACACCCTCTGCGGACCGTATAGCAGGGCTCCATCAGACCAGTCCAGGCACTGGAACCTCATCTTCAGCATCTTGATGGCCTGTTCCACCAAGTTGTGAGCTGCAGCATGAGCCTAATAATACTGTCGCTCTGCTACAGTCTGAGGCTGCCGAATGGGTGTCATCAGCTACGGCCTCTGAGGGTAGTCCTTGGCCCCGAGGAGCCATCCCTGCAGCTTCTGTGGACCCTGGAAGACTCCAGGGATCTGTGACTGACTGAGGATGTAGGTGCCCTGGAAACCATGCGTACATTTGCAAGATGTGTTTCTGATGGTCGCATACCAGCTGCACATTCAGTGAGTGGAACCCCTTGCGGTTGATGTAGCCCACCATGTGTAGCGACGGAGACCTGAGCGCCACATGGGTGCAGTTGATCGCACCCTGCACCTGTGGGAATCCCGAGATCCGGGCAAATCCAAAGGCCCTTGCATCCTGGCTATTCTGGTCTGGGCGAAATGCACAAAGTTAAATGCTCTCGAGAAGATGGCATCCGTGACCTCATGGATGCATTTGTGGGTGGTGGCTTGTGATATCCCATAGAGGTCACCTGTGGAGCCCTGAAAGGAGCCACTGGCATAGAAACTGAGCACCTCGGTCCCTTTCACAGCCACTGGCACTGGATGCCCTCCATGTCTCCTTGGCGCCAAGTCCTGCAGTAAGTGGCAGATGTGAGCGACCAGGTCCCTAGACATGCGCAGTCACCGGCGACACTGGTTCTCGGTCATCTGCAGGAACGACAGGCGGCATCTATAGACCCTGGGTGTCACTCGGCACCGACCAGCCATGGCTTGCTGTCGCTCCTGGGCAGCACGTGTGGGAGCCCCAGCAGCCCCTTCTTCCTGAGGTTGCTGCTCCTGCTGTTGTGCGGCCAGGTACCTCAGTTGCTCTTTCTTCCGTCTTCTCTGCTCTCTGTAGGCCATCAGGCTCCATGCTCCTGATGTGGTCCTCATGCAGCATGAAAGAGAGAGAGATGTGGTTAGCGTGGCTGTACTTAGCACCTTTCCTGGCCCTGTGTGACGGCCTCTTAACGCTACCCGGAGACTGCTGGCCAACCCTCAGATGGCCACAGATGAGTGCACTGCATGGCTGTCCTGTCAGCCTGCGACATGGGGGAGACAGCTCCTAACCGGGTTGCTGAGATTGCAAGGGGCTGTGAATGCCTTCGGCAATGACTGCTACATGGCCAGCGTTGTGGAGGAGATTGCACAACGTGTGCAGTCCAACTGCTTCACGGTCCAGTCTGTGCCGGGGGAGGGTGGGGCAGGGGTAAGGTATGGAGCGCTTGGTGGCACTTTGGTGTCTCCATGTTGCTTGCGTAGGCGGGCAGTCTAGGAGCCCGACCCCAATCATATCACTGTGGCTGTGCCTGAACTGTGTCAGTTGCAGAGGAATGGTCAATTTATACAGGTGTCCCTACTGCCTGGTTACTTCCCTCGCCTACTCGGCACCCCCCCCTCACCTCGATTTCTAGTGCGTGGTATCCAACATCAAGGCAGCAGTTGCCCCCCACCCCCCGACAACTGCAACAGTCACCTCCGAGGCAGGGCGGCACTTCACCCAGGCCCCCTGGCGCCCATGAAGCCTGCAAAGCAACAGGTGACCCTGGCGAGCTGTGAAAAATGACGCTGTTCACTCACCTCAGTTCCCCCAAAGTAAAGGCCACCAAGTGCTGTTGTGAAACACGTCAATCTGCTTTCCCGCCGACGTGGACGGACGATCTGGTGGGGGTCCAAGAGCTTGGCGGGATGGCCTTTTAATGATATGCTGATGTATTATAATGAGCTCCCTGACGACCATTGGCAGGAAACGCTGCCTGAGCGGACAATCGCGACCTACCTTCCCGCCGTCGTGAAACAGATCGCGCCATATTGTCTGTGCACGCCACCTATCATGCGCACTGACAGCGAGCATGGAAAATTCCGTCCATAGTGCAGGAAGCCATTTGGCTAATGGTACCTTTGCTGGCTCTCTGAAAAATAACCATTCAATTAGTCCTCTTCCCCTGTTCTTTCTCCATTGTCCTGCAAATGTTTCCCCTTCAAGTATATATTCAATTCTCCTTTGAAAATTATTACTGAATTTGCTTCCACTGTCCTTTCAGACTGTGCATTACTACCATCAAAATATATGCGTTTTATATCTGATGAAATGTAAACATACAATTTACCAAGTTTATAAAACTGATTTCTCACCGTGTAGCTTAAGGGAAATTTGAGGTTGTGTGTGATAACGGAGGATATTGTGTTCCAATGGAGAATATGCTATTGTAGTTGTGTATTGTTAGTGTTTTTATGAATGGGAATGTTGGTTAAATACTAAGAAATAAATATATAAATAAATAGATTAAATGTGAGAGATAAATTATGTAGAAATTTAAATGAATGTAACTGAAAAATTACATGAACTTGCAGACTGCAAAATTTTATTTAATTGTGGAGGTTTATGCATGAATGTGGGGAAATTAAAATAAATTAATGTTAAATAAGTGAAATAGTACATTAGAATGTATTTACGTATACGTATATAGAAAATCTGTGAAGACTAAGGGTGGAATCATCCTAGATTTGCACTAAGTGCGGGAGTGAGTGGAAAAGACGACGTTTTAGCTGCTGGTCACAAAGGCGGCTTCTCATGCCATGTCGTCCCAATCCCGCCTCATTAATCATGCATTCCCGGGAAACATGTCGTTTCAATGGCGTGTGGGCTCTGATTCGCCTGCCACGCTGTCACCTCACCGCTTCATCACGCTGGGCACCACACTGAAAGTGCAGCCGTGCGCACACCTCTCAGTGCTTCCGGCCCAAGACATAGAAGACATTGCCCCGAAAATCAAGAAGACTGAAGCCCCCTGGTTTAGTGACATGTCCCTCGAGCACCTTTTGGATGCCGTGGGGGTCTGCCATGATGTCCTCTACCCCTGCTCTGGCCGCAGGAGGGGCAGTAACATTACCACTTCGGCTTGGTAGATGGTGGCAGTGGTGATCAGTGCCAATGCTGCACAAGAATAGGTTGGCCATCCAATGCAGATAGAGAATGAATGATCTCATCCATGCAGCCAGGGTGAGGCAACCACCTCGTTACTCTAAACTCACACACTCAAGCCCATCACACATTCACTGGCATCTCACTCACTGCCAGCTCAAGGGACATCACCACCCACTCTCCCACATACACCCTCTGTCACAAAACTATCATATTTTTCATAATCTTATTGCATGCTTGTAGGTGTGTGCGGATGGTTCTGTCTGTGTAATTGATTTAATTGAATTAGAGTCAGATAGACTGCAAGATGGAAATTATCAAAAGGGTTAAGTGTAAAAAGGGTATCTGAAATGCTAATGAGTGAGCTAGAGTATAAGGATCAGTAGATAAGGTGTGAAGGAAATTTGCATTTTTAGATAAGTGAAGGGGTTGTTTGATTTTCAAACGGATGATAAGATGTTTACCAGCTAACAAGATAAGTGAGGCAAAGCTATATGTTTATTTTTCCCAGAAGTCCGGACCATAATGATGACATGAAAGATTTTTATATTACGGGAAAAGTAAATTTCCAAAGACACTTGGAACAATGGCAGTTTACACATTAAAGAGAGAGAAACATATATAAAGAAGGATGTAAGGCTATGTGGAGGTGACCATGTAAAATCTTGAAAGGTACACCGTGTGGCACAGACTTGGAAGAAGCCCTAGCCACTCTCTGAAGAAGTGCTGCTCCAGTAACTAAAGTTGTGTTAGAAGCCTTTGGAATTCCACTGTTGAGTTGGTGCTGTGGTAACCTTGCTGGATTGCTTATTTAAATTTAAAATCTATTTTGGACTGTTGCCTTAAAGTGGGTGTTTAGTTGGGAGTCAGTTTAATTAGGAATTTTGGGATTTGTTATAATATCAAGTGACTGTAATCTTATATATGTGTTTGAATTCTTTTCTTTTGTTAATAAATGTTTTAATTTTTAAAATCTCTAAAGGTGTACATGGGTTCATTACTTCTGAATTCAGTGCACAAAACTTCATGTAATACAAATTGCAAAACCATTGTGATAGCATGGCCAAGTTTCCCTTGTGGATTTGTCAGCCTAGCACATATCACCTGCCACATCATAACACCTCACATTTCTATCTGGCCTGATCTCCTCTGAAGACTGCCTCCTCAGCCCCCGCCATCTTGAGACCATTTGCACAGATCAACCTGTGCCCCGCACACACACTGGGATACCCCCTTCTCAGTACACCTCTCGCCCTGAAGCCTCTTCCCTTGCCTGAGGCCACTTTTCCCCCTTACCCAAGCAAGCCCTAGTCCTGCAGCCGTTGAGAAGCCACCCCCACCTTATGGCTGGTCTGGTAGGTAAAGACCGGCCCCAGAGCCCCCCCAAAAGTGATGTGGTGGTGTCTGCGAAGCCTGGCGCTGATGACTGTGAGTGCTGCCCGAAGCAAGGTAGGCAAACAAACCTCGAAGTCCTGAACGAAGTGCAGCTCGCCAGGTGCACGCTGCTTATATACTGTTGTGAAACACGTTGGCGTGTTTTCTCACCGGGCGGATGATCCAGCGTGGGGGGGATGATTCTGGCAGGCTGGCCTTATAATCATATGCAGATGCATTATAATGAGGTTCCCAAAGTCCGATGGTGGGAAATGCGGCCTGCCATTGACGGGCAGAGCGGACGATTACCAACTGGTTTCAAGACGTAGTGAAACTGATTTTTGGCCTTCTCACCATATTGTCCGCTCGCGCTGCCAAACATGTCCGATGCCAGCGGCCACGGAAAATTCCACCCTAAATATTTTCATATGATGTGTATAATTGATTTAATTGCAAGAGTATTTGAAGATCTATATATATAGATTTCTCTTTTGCTACATTCTGTTAAAAGTCTATTTAGAATATATTTCCTTTCACTGTTATTTTCCCCAAAGTGTAATGCAGTACATTTCTTTGTATGGAACTGCATTTGGCACCTACATGTCTGTGATGTATTGTAGTCCCGCCAGCATTGCAATGGGACCACATAATCAGCTCCAAGAAGTAGATGGCAGGGCACATCAAAGGCGGAAACAAGGGGAAGGGAAAAAAGATGCTGAGGCATGGGGATGAATGTGGAGGCATAGATACAGAAGCAGAGAAAGGATCCTGTCTTGTTGCAAGTTAAAACCAGGACCCTGAGCCACCCTAGAACAATTTATTGGGCATTAGGACATAGACCAGGAAACCAGAATGTTGATAACCTTAAATGAGAAAGCGTGATCATCAAAATAAATGTTGTTTTTGTGACTTGGCTAAGGTGACTTGGAAAAAGGATTTGCTGAGCTTTTGAATTAATAACTGAACAACCTTTCCATGAACTTCTAATGCCTATTGTGCACTTGGCTTTTTATACCACATCCTGTCTCCTGTCGATCGCTGTTTACTGTAAAATGCTACCTTATGTTTTTTCCTGTTTTAGCCTCAACAAGAAATGTCAATCAATGAAAGATTCTGAAGGAACAGAAAGTTACTGAGGAAGCACGGATATCAGCAAGCAGCTGGAGATTTCTTTTAGAACAAGTCAACCTTTCACATATACAAGCAGACAAGGCAGCTGAAGGAGAACATGATCATTTATTCCAGTAAATGATTGTCTTTATTTAGGCTTTTTTGGAGATAGGACTATGGGGTGCCAGTAGCACTATGGGTACTGGGTCCATGCATTATCTGGGGCAGAAGCCTAAGACCAGCCGTGCTCCTGCAGTGCACAGGAAAAGGAGACAATTCAGTCCCTTGAGTCTGTTCTGTGTTTAATTAGATTGGGGCAATTCTGTGCTTCAACTCCATCTTTGATACATATTCCTTGATATAATATGGTGGGGAACCTGGTTAAACTTTATTAAGGCCTCTTATTTCATGCAGCAATTCTTAGATGGGCACCTAACATCATAATGTGGTATTTGTTTGACTTTGTTCTTTTTTTTAGCATCCATTTTAAAGCAAATGAAGCTCCAGGGAACAGGAGTTCAAAAGGTGGTAAAAACTTTTTGTTTACTTTAGTGCAATGTTGTTGCTATGACAGATTGTTCCCACTTTTTGATATTTCAATATTTATCTTAGAAAAAATTGCCAACTCCAATTTTCCTTAAGGTAAGTTTGTTTGTAAAGTACCTCAAATGCTGTGGTTTACACGATACAAAGTGAAAAAGGTCTGACAGAGAGATCAGCAGGTTTCAGGTTATATCTGCAGTCTTTGGCATACCAACATGCCGATGACCAAGGACAACTGTGTCAGCTTGCTCAGGATCAGCAGGATGCTATTTGTCTTTTCCCAACTGGAAAGTCATTCTGGGTGTCTGTAAATAAATAGTTTGATATATGAAACCCCTGGAAAATGTAAGTGTGACAAAGCTTTCCATCCATTTGTGGGGAGATGGTGTAGTAATGATAAAGCCACTGGACTAGTAATCTAGTAAACCCAGGCTAATGCTCTGGGGAATATGGGTTCAAATCCCACAAACTTAAATTCAATTAATAAATCTGGAATTGAAAGCTAGTCTCAGGAACAGTGACCACAAAACTATTGATTATTGTAAAAATCCATCTGGTTCACTAATGTACTTTACTAGTCTACATGTGACTCCAGACCCACAGCAATGTGCTTGACTCTTAACAGCCCCCTAGAATGGTCTAGCAAGCCACTCAGTTCAAGGCAATTAGGGATGGGCAACAAATGCTGGCCTTTCCAGTGATGCCCGCATTGCATGAAAGAATAAAGAAAAAAAGATTGTATGCTGCAGCTTGAATGTCTGCCCTGTTGAAGTATGGACAAGCATGAGATGCAATGAAGGTGAGCTATAAGGTTGTTTGAGGGCAAGCCCTCTACATTACTTCTTACATCAGGCTGTCTTCTTGCCTTTGAGCCAGAAGGTTGTCAGTTCAAGACTCACTCCAGATTACATAATCTAGTCTGACATGTGAATGGAGTGCTGAATTGTCACAGGCGCTCTTTTTCAGATGAGATGTAAATGTAAAAGATGTAAAAGGTCCCATGGGACTTTTCAAAGAACAGCAGGGAAGTTCTGGCCAATACTTATCCCTCATTTGACATTATTGAAACAGATGATCTAATTGCAATCAGCAATTATCTAATTGTTGATTGTGGGACCATACTCTTTGAAAATTAGTCACCAGGTTTCCTATATTACAACAGTGACCACACTTAAAAAAAGCACATCGTTGGCTGTTGTCATGAAAAGCTGATTACCGCCACAAATTACTTACAGGCATATGAACTTTTTTAAGGAAGACTTGTGTGTTTTTAAAGAAATACAAGCAAGGATACTGAGTAAAACATGGCTGATGATGTAAAGTGACCACTTTCTGGAAAATTCCTATGTGGATTATACTGACAGACCTGTCCTGAGAGAACATGGAATGTCACACTTGAAAATATGTCATGGCCTTCTTCAAGCAGAGACATTTAAAAGGAAGACAGGAAAGATGCAAAAGACTGAATTTTAATCTCCTGTAGTTGCAGAGACAAAAGACTAATTTGCACATTTCAGCAGTCACCCAAAAGTCCATCTCCTGTTGATATATATCTCAGAATGTGTAAATAGTTCTAAGATGGATGCAAGACAACTATTTGCCCTCATGAGAATACACAGGGAAAAATCAGTTAAAAAGCAGTGTGTGCTGGTGTGTTATGTATGACAGCAAGCAGAAGAACAAGCTATTCACCCCTCCTGCAGCTTGCAGGCGAAGGATCCCCCCTCTCTCTTTGTCATTAGAGGCAAAGCTTAGCAGAAGCCACAATCTAAAGGAAATAGGACAGCCTTCCAGCTACCCTGCAGAACCAAGCGTCTCCAAATTAACTGCGAAACCGCCAAAGTCAGTTCTACCGGAATCACCCAATTTAACAGCTGCAACATACCGCAGGTACGGTATGTGGACAAGCCAAAGACTGATTTTTAAAAAACTTTTATTTGGACTCTTAACTTCTCGTTTCTGATCTGTGTATGTGCTGCATTTTTATTATTTTTTCTTGGGTTTTAGTAACAAATAAACTTCCTCTTTCTTTGACTCAAGAAAGCCTGGTTAAATTGGTTCCTTCTAAAAATAAATATATTTGGACTGGGAAAAGGTATCCATGGGGGAAGGGATCCCTTTTAAATTAACCTTGTTGTGACTAACCGAGGGGGTTGAATAAAGGGGAGCTAGCTCATTCCTCCTCACCCGGGAGCATAACAAAATTGGGGTCCCATTTGGGAATAAATTGGGGGGCCTCACCCAGGGACCGGTCGTAACACTGTGAAGCGATTTGGCACATCCTATGGCTGTGAATGGTGCTGTATAAACGCAAGTTCATTCCTAATTTTCTCCCACACCTGTTCCCGTGTTCTTAAACACTGTAAACAGCATTCAGTTTTCTGCCAGGCAGTTGGTACCTGTGCAGCAGTAGCACTGGTCTAGAATGCATTTCATGCCTCAACATTGGTGTGCTTTTGGCATGCCACATCTTTGCTTCTCCATGCAGTCTTTGGAAAGGTTGCCAATAACTTTTTCAGACACTATCTTTTCTAAAAACTGGAAGATTTTACTGCCTTAATGCAGTTAATTACCTTGAACTAGTTGCATTCATATTTTAATCATGGACTTATACCTTCTACACCTGTTCCCGGGTTCTATCGCTGCTTATATCCATAAAAAAAAAATTCCTCTCCTGAAAGTGCTGACTCAATACCAATATACGTCATATCTTGCATTTCTCAAAATTAATTAATTCTTTGAATGAAATCCTACTTCTCAGTTTATTTTGGTTTCCCACAAAATCTGCAGGTGGAGTCACCCTGTCTCCCCAGTGTTTATGCTCGATTATTAATCAATGGAAAATTGTATTTTGGAATATTATATCTATTTTGGGCATTATTACTACTGTTGCTGTAAATTAATTGCATTACTGTCCAAGGACAAAAACATCAGTTATTAAAAAGCAGCACACACTAATCCCGTTAATGATTTTGTGGCATGTTTTCTGGCTACTAAACATGTATAGTCACAAATCTGCCAGATATGTTTATTTATTAACACGACTTTGATGCAAAGAAGAAGAAAGAAGAAGGCTGGTGACCCTAAAAGAGGCAGATTTTTGCTTTTGCTTCACCAAGTTAGGTGTTCATGATGAAGAATAATAAATACATTTTTGTTACCATTAATGGTAAACACTGGTCTGGATTTTGCAGTCAGCAGCGAAGTGATCCCTTTGGCATGGATTTCACCTGTTTCAATGTTAATTTGAATCTGATGCCAAGTCAAGGGGATCTCCAGGCAGTGATGCCATCAAGCAGGTAAGCAGCCAATTACATTTAAGTATTCTCACAGACAATAAGCCAGGAAGTAAAATGAACTGATTTACTTCCCTTTTTATAACTTCAACGAAGAGTAAAATAAATGAATGTGACATACACATTAGAAGCTGAAATATCATCAACTTAAAAAATTAAAATCTTGGAATGTTTATCAGAATGGAAAAACTGACATTACACAAATATAAACCAGTTTTCTGGGGCCAGAAATAGTTCAGCAATAGTTATGATTTAAAGAGTGCAGTTAAAAACCCAGTTACACCTCACTAAAGAGAGGTAAGTTTTTTGTGAATTTTTAACAATATTGCAGTGTAAAAGGGGAACTTCTCATCAGTTCAGTGATTTAACATTTATTGCAGTCTGCGGGGACTTCAACCTCTGGAGAAGTGTAGAATCATTGACAGTAATTTTTGGATTTCTGCATTTAAGTACGCACGTGTGGATTCTAGGAGTTGCTGTCAATTTTAGAGGAGTAACAATGATGAACGCTGACAGTTTCCCCGTCATCCGGGCCATAATATTTGGTGATGTAGGACCTTAAGGAATATCCTTCTATATACAGACAAATACTAACAGTATTACTATGTTATATCTGATGATGTATTAGAGAAAAATTCACACCTACCTTCCTGATGGTTCGGTGTTTCATCATTGTACTGAGTCACAGAAATTAGGAAGGTCTCAGGTTTGTTTCCCATCTGTGCTGAGTTATCTGGTCTTGGTTAGGGCAGTAGTGAGGAGGGGTAGCACTAGAATAGAAGTAGAAACAAAGGAATTGCCAGATGAAAAACGACCATGGACTTTAAGTTTGCTTTTTACCATCCTGGTAGTCATATGATACAACAATAACGGAGTTGTTGACCAATCATAGCAATTAATCTCTTATTGATTAATCTACAACAGAACCAGGCATGACATGAGAAAAGCCCCCTGTCACATCTCAAATTACTCATATACCGTATTACAAAATGGTTTTCTGTAGAGAGCTATCTAATATGCATTTGAATGATTCAATACTATTTGTTCCCACTAATCTCCCTATGGAGCATTTTGCATAGATTGACCACTTGTTCACTGCAAAATTGAGTCAGCAGCTTTGTTTTGAATTTGTCCCCTTTAAAACGCAAGCTGTGTCCACTGGTTCCACTGTTCTGGGCAAGATGAAACAGTTGGTTTCATCATTTTAGAATCTCAAAAACAGCAATCAGATCACTTCTCAACCTTCTCTTTTCCTGTGATAACATGCCCAATTTACATAATTGTTCCTCAATTGCTCCGCCTCCTCAATTAATCTGGTTATTGTCTTCTGTAACCTTTCTGTGATGTCTTTTCTGTACAGTGGTAACCAAACATCTAAGGAGGGGACACAATTTTAACCAGGGTTTTTTTGCCTACAATCCAGTTGCCCATGTTAGAAAGTGCATATGTGTGGATGATAGGTGAGAGAAGGATTGGGTTCAGCTGTGATATCTCACGTGGATGAAAAATTTTCCCACACACTGCACTGAATTTTATGTGCTCCGGCCAATCGGATTGACTGGCAGCTCCAGAGGGCAGGACTTCTGCCCCAATGAGTGGTGGAAGTCCCACTCGGCCCTCGTTATGAGTCCTGCAGTGCTTTGTTGCTGCCATCTGCAACCCACCCCTGTCGCCCACCCCTCATATTATTCCGCTCACTATGTGAGCTGACTTGAGGACAATGTTCTGGAACTTGCAGAACTATTCTGCACCAAGAAAATGAGGTGGTGCCAAGGAAGAAAAACTGTGTCCTATCACCTGTTTTTATTATATATCACATCACCAAAAATCTGAAAATGTACAAAAAATGTATGGGTGCTTGTGTTATTGGTCTGAATGAAAAACAGATGAATTTATATTGTTGCAGCTGTGTGGCTGAAAAATCATTTCCTACTCTTTTCCTATCACATCCAGCAGAGTGTTATTATCTGGGCCCTGATTGAGCTTCCTTTTCCCTCAATTCTTTGCAAAACATAGTAAGGGTATTTGAAAGAATTCACATCAAAGTTAAATAATAGTTACAACTATTCATTTTTTCATTAACTTAGGATAGCAATCTCCCCATTTTGTTTCCTGTGGTTGAGTGATTTTTTTTTCTCTATTTAATTTAGTTGCCATGACACTGGAGAACCCACTAACTGTCCTGTCCACAAAACAGTATTAATGAAATACTTCATGAAAGAATCAGGAAGATATGCACTAGCTTTACTCTGGTATCTAATGATTCATTATTTCCCATCTTCTCCCTCACCCCACCCCATCTCCCCTAAAGGCTTTTGTTGGTTTAGGTCTCCACAAATGCAACAGCCCTCTGTCTACCTTATCAAACTGGCTATTCTTTATGTTTTAGTCTAGATAGTAAGTGGTGGTGTATGGGGTGCTTGGAAAGACTGAGGTTCTATATCAGACCTTACCAAATTCCAGCATTGCTCAACCAGACACCTCCATCAATGATACAAAGCTGAAATATGTTGATAGCTTCAAATACCTTGGGACCATGATCTCCAACGACAGTTCGTCTGATAATGAGATATCAGCTAGGATCAGCAAGGCAAGCCAGGCACTCAGAAGGTTTCACACTAGAGTAGTAAATCACCACAGCATTAGACTGTCCACGAAGATCAAGATGTATACCGTTCTTGTCATTACTTCCCTCCTCTATGGCTGTGAGTCCTACAAACACATAAGGCATTTGGACCATTTCCACATGCATACTCTGTTTCATCCTCAGCATCAGCTGGTAAGACCAGGTCACAAGCCTTGAAATCTTAGACCGAGCCCAAACAACAAGTATTGAGACAATGCTCCTGAAAGCCCAACTGCGCTGGGTAGGGCATGTAACTAGAATGGAGGACCATCGCATTCTGAGACAGCTGCTGTATGGAGGGCTAGTGTCTGGCAAAAGAAACCAAGGTCAGCCGTGCAAGCGCTACAAAGACATACTTAAGGGAAATCTGAAGTGGTGTGGCATCATGCCTAATGAGCTGGAAAAATCAGCGCGAGGAGGAACTCACTGAAGAGCCCTGATCTGTAGAGCTTCTGTCACCTCTGTTCAAGATTGACATCGACATCTTATTGCTGTCTGTGAACAACATCATAGAGCAATATCTGTCCATGTCACAACATACGAGTCCCAATGCCCCAACTGTTTCTGACTCTGTGCATCCAGAACGGGACTACATGACCATCTCCGTGTTTGTTGTTGCTGAGTCTGTACATCCATCGCCTTCTTTGAACTTGATGGACAACCATCAGTAGGGGTCAGCAGGTTCCTCAACTGTGGAGTGCATCATAGCAGAGCTCAATCTTCTTTTTCAAAACCTACTCCTGTCAGCAGGATAAGGATCAGGAATCCTGGGTGATTATGCTCTCACAACCTCAGGGGTGCTGAGACTAATTATAGCATCTCTATTGCTGCCCCATCTAACCTGATGGTTTCTCATATGTATGGCTTAGTACAACACCACACAGGATATTTGTCCATTAAGCCAGTTCAGGAGAACTCAGTGTATCTGCCAGTTTCTAAGTTCCAACATTAATACTACATGGAGCAACAAGGAGAGGAGAAATACATGAGAACTGCCTGCAGAGAGCAGTATACTGTTAAAATAATGCTTTAATCTTTGGTAAGGACACTGCTGGTACCTGGCAGGTATGAATTTTAATCAATAATCTGAAACATATCTACATTCCTATGATGTATTCTAATCCTTAATCAACCAAATGATTGTAGTTAATAATTCACAATTAGCAAAAATCAAATATTACAGCACTTTGGGACATATCAAGTCTTGCCCATTAGGAATGATAGTCCTCAAATTGTTGTTGGAATATTATGGGGTGATTGTTTAACATGTTATAATATTCTTCTCTCTACCAACTCAGCGGAGGCAATGACTCATTTAAAATAGAGTTCAGATAAATTGTAAATAACTGAAACAACATGTACAGAACACTGCCTGGCCTGATGCGTATTTTCAGCTTTCTATTTTAATTCAAAACAAGTGGTTTTATTTGTATTAAAACAAGTTACATGTGAATATTCATGGAGTATTGTGCCCAATTCTGGGCCCTGCACTTTAGGAAGGATGTGGAGGCTTTAGAGAGGGTGCAGAAAAGATTTAAGGGAATGGAATGAGGGATTTCAGCTATGTAGACAGATTGGAGAAGCTGGAGATGTTCTCCTTGGAGGAGAAGATTAAGTGGAGATTTGTTAGAGGTGTTCAAAATCATGATGGGTCAGGACAGAGTGGATAGGGAGAACTGGTGGAAGGGTTAAGACCAGAGGACACCAATTTAAGGGGAGCAACAAAATAACCAAAGGTGAGATGAGGAAAAGCTTTTACACAGTGAGTGGTTTGGACCTGGAATGCGCTGCCTGAGAGTGTGGTGGGGGCAGATTAAACAGTGGCTTTCAAAAGGAAATTGGATAATTATCTGAATGGGGGAAAAAAAAAATCAGGACCAGGGGGAAAAGTAGAACTAGGTGAGTTGCTCTTTCAGGGAGCCAACAAAACAGGACACGCCAAATGGTCTCCTTCTGTGCTGTAATTGTACGGGTACAAATGAGTTTGCAGTCAGTGAGCTGTAAAAATGATTCTCCACCAACCTGAGCCTAGGGCCCGCCAGCCACACCAGGTAGGGCTCTGAGGTGATCATGAAAGAAGCAGAAAGCACGTTTTTCGATACCACCAAAATGGAGGCAAGCTCGCGCTCGTTCATTCCCGCGAGAGGTTGAGCGAGATCGCTCGGCAAGGGCGACACAAAGGCGGGATTGTCCACGTGAGCCAGTGGTCCGCTTTAAATCCAGCTTCAGTTGGAGTTGTGCCGAGTCGGTGTGTGGAGAATTAGAGGTTAGGTGTGGGAGAAAACCCGGCGAAATCCCAAATTCTCTATGCAATCGTCGTTTAAAGAAAGAGTATTTAAAACTGATTATTTTTCAATAAATTTTTTTAAAACTTTTTTTACGAGATCAGCGACGATTTCAGTCAATATTTTTATTTCTAGAATTCTATTTTGTACTTTACCATTTCCGAACGGTGAGTTTTCCTACTTTTTTTAACGTTAAACTTTATAATTTGCCTTGTATAATGAAATAATTTTTATTGTGTTTTTCCAGTTTCTGAATTTTTTTCAAGTTGGTAAGTTTTATCACGTTTTTTTTAAATAACTTTTTATTTGTTGTAGTGAAGTATCTTTCTTGATAACAGCGTATTACATTATCACTATAACTGTCATTATTAAGTATAATCTGATGTATGAAACATTTGATACAATTACCACAAGTGTTAGTGTATCCGTGTGTTGCTTGGATTCATTGTTACATCATGGTGATGTAAATAGCCCAAACAGGCCACCAGGCCCAGTATTGACTTAACCAAACATGGGTTGTTCAACCTGATCTTGCAAGGACTAGGGAGTTTTGATGGCACTGTTTGGCTCAGGTGCCTATAGGCACAAGGTTGCCATTTTCCATTCAAACCTGATGAAATCTGTGCGCTGCCCCAACATTTGACCTTCACTGTCTTACCAAGATGGGAAGAAATCTGTACTTGTACATGCAAGTTTATTGCCTGGGTGAGGGCAGGAAAGCAGACCTGCAATGGATCTCCTCACTCGGATGGTCCTCCTGATAGGTCAACATTGGTGAAACATTGACATTACCTTTGAATATATTTGTAGATAAAAGGCAAATGAAGGACCAAACATTATGATAACAGAGGTAAAGAATACTTTTGGGTACAGGAAAAGCTTCAGGCATAGATGAAGTAACAACAGAACATCTAAAAACCTGTGGAGAAACAGAATTGGAAGTGATAACAGAAATTTATGATCAAATATATACCAAAAGATACATTCCAAGTGACTTGAGACATTCATTATCCATTAAGTTACCTAAGAAACCTAAAGCAATAGGGTGCAATCATTTTAGAACTATAAGCTTAACAAGTCATCTCATTATGATTTTCAAGATCACTTTAGAAAGAAATAATAACACATAATAAGCATAATAATAAGCAGAAATTGTAGGCCTGGAGTAGGAACAAAAGAGGGAATATTTAACCTAAGAACAATTTTGGATAAATATCTAGAAGTAAACAAGAAAATTCATATATGCTTCATAGACTATGAAAAAGTGTTCAATCGTTTTTATCACCAAAAGTTAATTGACGTGTTCTGAAATGTAACATTGACAGCAAAAATGTGAGATTTATCCAGAGCCAATATTGGGACCAAATAGTGAGCATCAGGCTACAAGAGGGACAATCGGACATACCTCAAATGAAGACAGGAATGTGACAAGGCTGTCTACCATTGCCAGAATCTGTACACAGAACAAATATTCAGAAAATTAGATGTACTTCCAGAGGTAAAAATTGGAGGCAAGAACATTAACTTGCAGTACGCTGATGACAGAGTGCTACTTGCAGAGTTAGATGAGGCCCTACAAAATATCGTAGATCAAATAAAATCTAGAAGTTTAGAATGTGGATTAGGTATGAACACAAAGACAAAAACAAGGTTAGTTAGAAGAAATACATTTGAAGGAACTACAGCGAAGATTGAAGTGGATGATGTCACACTGGAACAAGTAGATAAGTTTATCTATTTAGGACAAACGATAACACAAGATAGCAGATGTGATGCAGAAGTTAGAAGAATACAGAGCGTCAGAAGTAATTTTGTGAAGGTGAAAGATGTGTTAACAAGAAATCTCAAGCTTGTAACAAGGAAAAA
This sequence comes from Cetorhinus maximus, assembly GCF_964194155.1. Classification (NCBI taxonomy): domain Eukaryota; kingdom Metazoa; phylum Chordata; class Chondrichthyes; order Lamniformes; family Cetorhinidae; genus Cetorhinus; species Cetorhinus maximus. The sequence continues at coordinate 1,584,390 of NC_135917.1, forward strand.
CTTGTAAGATGCTACGTTGTATTCTCTTTCCTGTATGCCTCATAAACCTGGACAATAAGTAAAGATCTGTGGAAGAAAATAGAAGCCTTTGAAATGGATGCTAAGATGGTAGTAGTTCTACAATACAAATGGGCCAATAGGCAGCCTGGAAGTGAGTCGAGAAACAGCCTTTAATGATTCTGAAGGGAAACTTGAGCTGACCATTACACATAATCTCACTCATGAGACCATAGTCAAACATTGCTCAGAATAATACAGGAGGGTTTCCTGCTATTTTATGATATCCCAATTGTAGTGCTGACATGCAATATGATGGGTTTGAAGAGACATTTTATTCCTGGGATACGGAATTTTAAACAAGTAATAGCCAGAGATTGGATTCCACTGGTTTTAACAGAATCAAAAACTAATGCACAGACCCACAAAACAGTCTGCAACCTCGTTAGCAGTTCTCTTTCCAACTTAAGATGCGCCTCCTCATTGCTGAAACAGTCAGAATTATTGTTATGGTGTATTAAAGGCTGAATATTTCATGCAGAGCTGGTAAATCAAACTGAACAGGTCTGCATTTTTGCATGATGCTTACTTCTAACTATTATTAGCTGAACTCTTGTGGAATTGCTCATGGATCATCTGGGGTCTGTGACACGGTTATGATGTTTAGCTTCTAACATGGAGCTGTGTTTAACATATAGCCATTCATGTACTTGCTGCAATCAAGTGCTCTAAAATAGCCACACAATGTCAATAGTAGACCAAGTTATTGGCAGATGAAGTTAGCCAAAATATTATTGTTGATTTAGTTATTGTTTATATTTTAATTTTTCAATTTAGTTTAAATAATCCATAAAGACATCAATTGTAATAAAAGCAAACTACTGCGGATGCTGGAAATCTGAAATAAAAACAGAAAACGTTGGAAAAACTCAGCAAGTCTGGCAGCATTTGTTGTGAGAGAAATAGTTAACGTTTCGAGTCTGTATGACTTCTTCAGAGCTCTGAAGAAGAGTCATGTGGAATTGAGACATCAATTGTATCTGGGTTGGAGTATTAAGTCATTCCATTAGTGTAAAACAACTGAATTTATATCAATTGATGGCATCACTTTTGCAAGTGATTTGCTGCCCAGTTTTCTCACATTTGAGTTTTTTAAAAAATCACTGAAGCCCTCAAAGTACATGTTTTTGAGGCAATCTGAGTGAGAACAAATTACTTTGTCACTTGCCCAATATACTTAGTCTTCAGCTGCATCTATATAATTGTATTACTTCAGTTCCCTCATACTGTTGAATTCAGTAAGTACTGTGGACATGTCATCTGCATTTATGTTTTATAAAAAGCTGGAATATTGCACAATCAGAAGAAATACTTGGTGATTGGAATTTATTTGAATATGTTGAATAAATATTGGGCTAAGATTAATTTACTCTATCCTTTTCCAGTACAATTAGTTAACAACTTATTTGTTTTACAGATTATCATGGAACAGCCTGCAGTGCAAGGTCAGTGCTGAAATCATGCTGCTTTAATGTTAATGCATTTATCATAAGATATCATACTTCAAAGTGTCAGAAGTAAGTAAAGAAAACCAGTCATTTCCTGCTGGTTTTCCTGACCTTCACTACTGACTTGTCCTAAAGGGCAGTACCTGATGATTTATAGATGGCTTCCAATATACAGAAACTTCACTCAGTAATTAACCTATAGTTGATAGCATACTCTGAATTTTGACCACTTCCTTACAGGGAGCATCCAAACAAAGGTTTTAAAGGAATAAGCCATGTTTGAATACAACTCCATGACTATGCTCTACACCCTTAACTACTTGTGAGCAATGCCAGGGGAGATTAACCAGTAATATTAAAGATTATAAATTGAGTGGTGAGAGTGCCTGGTCTGATATACACGTGGTAAAAACTTCATGCAAGGTTCACCACAAGTGTTAACTATTACAGGTGCAGGGAAACAACAGTTTCCCTGGGGTAGATGGTTTATATGTTTCCAGCTGACACACAGGGTGGGTGAGGAGATTTAATTCCCCAAACCACACCCCTGGAATGGGCTGGGAGGAGAATGGGGTGGGGAGGGGGTGGTGCATACATCACATGTGAAGGCTGCCCAGGAAAGACTTGTTGCCTCCCTGCCACCCTGTGGGCTTAGGAAGGGGGGGAATTCCTGATTGGGCACCCTATGACCCACAAAGTCCACCTCCCAGCATCAAAAGCAGCCTCTGATGAAAGAATCCTCCCTGCCCTCCACACATCCCTTGTCCTTCGCCAGGACCTATCTGACTGGCCTTGGCAAGGCCGGACAGCTTAAACTGCACTTGGGGGGCCTCCTCCATGTTGGATGGTCTGAGACCTGGTGCAGGAGCAGCAGTGATCACCGCTCACGTTCGTGCTGCTGGGATTGCAGAGCTTCCTGTCCTCTGATTGGCTAGCAGCTCTTGGAGGTGGGATCTTTGCCTTTAAAGGCATGGAAGCCCCGATGGCAGTCAGTTAACTGCCTGATAATCATTTAATCCCATTGGAGCTTCTGAAAATTGCAACACGATGGGGTGACCACTGTAGCCATTAAATTTGGCCCACGGTGTCATTCAAATATTAGTATTTCAGTAATAAATTGCTTAAATGTCAAAAGTAGCTTGTACTGTAATATTAACCTACTGCTTTAAATAAACACCTAAAACAAAAGTCTTATAGAAAATCTAAACATTTCACCATTTCTTCCATTTCTATTATAATGTAACATTGTTCTTTTCCCCATGTAATCTAAATGAATAAATCTTTTCTAACTTATTTACTACTTTTTGGCTCCAACTCCCCCTTTGGCAGTGTGTACAGTGTTTTAAAAAAAATGAAGTTTAGTTAGTCAACAACTGATTCCATGGATTATGATAATTGATATGGACAGAAAGAAGAACAATAGTGTTCCTGGATGATTCCATTCATCCTTGCATGCTAAGGGTAAATAGAATAATATGCTACATTGCACTGTTTCCAGAACTTGTTTTAATGCATTAGCTGCTGGGAGTGTGTCCTCTATATTTAATTTTTAGCCCATTTTATTTCTTATTGCTACACTTGCAATTTTGTGGTGCTTATCAGCTGGGATGAAGCCAAGACAACCTTGGTTGTGGCCTTCTCTTGTAGACCTCTCGTCAGTTGTTATCAGCGCTGTTCCATATCAACTGACACCAGATGCGTTTGTACGGTGTTTACTGTTGATTTTTGATACTCCCTCTCTAGTATAGAGACAGAGGGCTCTATCTAATAGCCCAGTTGAGAACCAGCAAATGTGGTGATAAATGAGATGCTGAGCTTGAATAATAGCCTAAGATGGCATTCAAGCTTGTGCTGTCAGAATGGCAGTCCAGTGTGCTCTACGACTGAAACTGTCTTACCAGTGTGCCTATGATGTTCATTAAATTCTGACACACACCTGGTGCAATATTTTCAGAAAGAAAATTCCAAAAATCTGTATCTGGAAAGGATTTGAGTTTCTGATTGCTTTACTGTTTCATTTCCAGGCATCTTTTCTTTCTTATAGACTGTATTCCAAAGAAGAGCTGGGGTGAGATTATGGATGAATTGGATGAATTGGGTGAACTAGATTGTGGTGAGTGACGGGGAGAATGGATTGTTTCCATTTTTACAAAGTGGGTAGGGTTTTTTAACATGCCAAAGCTTCAAGAGAATGGGTGAGAGTGCATGAAAGTATATCCAGTGTGTGTGTGTGTGTGTGTCCATGTAAAGAGTTAATACTGTAGAAGAAAATTTTCCACTTTCTCTTCAGTCCTGCCATTTGATATTTCACCACATTAGCCCAAGATGCCTTGATGCATTGTTTAAATTATTGATTTTTTTTTAAATCTTAAGAACTTCCTCAATGGACCAGTGAGCAATCCAGAGGGATTGTGTTACCAACACAAGCACTTCCCAGAACATTGCAGCAAGCACTCAACCTGCCCCCCAGCACCAGCGCAGATACTAGCACCCTGGAGAGTCTGTCCAATCCATAATTAGCCATAGTCTGCAAGGGAGCCCCAAGACGAGTGGTTATAGCTTGAGAGGTTTCAAGCATGGCTGACCAGGAATCTCTCTCACTTTTATCGCCTGCCATATGTGTGTTGGAAGGATTAGAAGGTTGATTATCAACCTCTTTGACTGTGTCATGAATGTTCCTTCCGTGGCCAACAAATCTGGAGTAGGACTTGAAACTGGAGTTTCTGGGTCAGAGGCAGGGGAGCTACCTACTGAGCCACAAGACCCCCCACCCTAAAGAGTATAGTTAGTGAAACAGAACAAGGAGCACTGAGTGGTGCACTGCATACAAGTGGCAATGCTAAGGGAGAAAATTGAACCAACTGAGACTGTGAGCTGACTACTTATGCCAACATAATACACATGGTCTTGGTTTGCTACTGGCCTTGCCTTTTGGATGGCAGTTGGCAGGAGGCCTTTGGCGCATCTTTGAGGCTGTTACTAGTGTTCAGCTACAGCTACTGGCTAACCGCATTTTGGAGCTGGAGCGGCAGGTGGCTTCACTGTGGAGCATCTGCGACGCTGAGATTATTGTGGACAGCATATTCAGTGAGGTGGTCACACCACAGGTAAAGACTGAACAGGCAGAAAGGGGATGGGTGACCACCAGGCAGAGTAGAGGAAGGCAGGTAGTGCAGGAGTCCCCTATGGCCATCCCCTTCTCTAACAGATATACCGTTTTGGATATTGTTGGGGGAGATGACTTCTCAGAGGAAAGCAGCAGGAGTCAAGTCCATGGCACCATGGGTGGCTCTGCTGCATAAGAGGGGAGGAAGAAGAGTGGCAGGGCTATAGTGATAGGGGATTCAATAGTAAGGGGAACAGACGGGTGTTTCTGCAATCGCAAAATAGACTGCAGGATGGTATGTTGCCTCCCTGGTGCCAGGGTCAAGGATGTCTTGGAGAGGCCGCGGGGCATTCTGAAGGGGGAGGGCGAACAGCCAGTGGTCGTGGTACATATTGGTACCAACGACATAGGTTAAAAAAAGAGATGAGGTCCTACAAGCTGAATATAGGGGATTAGGACGTAAATGAAAAAGTAGGACCTCAAAATTTAGTAAGCTCAGGATTACTACCAATGCCACGTGCTAGTGAGAGTAGAAATAAAAGGATATATCGGATGAATACATGGCTGAAGAAATGGTGTAGAGGGGAGGGATTCAGATTCCTGGGACATTGGGACCGGTTCTGGGGAAGGTGGGACCAGTACAAACAGGAAGGGTTGCATCTGGGCAGGACCGGGACCAATGTCCTCGGGTGGTGGGGGGCGTGGTGTTTGCAAGTGCTGTCTTGGGGAGGGTTTACACTTGAACGGTAGGGGGATGGGAACCTGAGCAGGGAGGCAGAGGAGGGGGAAACAAGAATAGAAACGAAAGATAGAAAAGTAAGAAGCAAAAGTGGAAGGCAGAAAAAACAAGGGTGAAAAACAAATGGAGTCATAGTACAAAATAAAGCTAAGAGGACTAACTAGATAAAAAGACAATCTAAAGGCATTGTATCTTAATGTACGGAGCATTCACAATAAGGTAGATGGATTAACAGCGCAAATAGATATAAACAGTTATGATATAGTTGCAATTACGGAGACTTGGTTTCAGGGTGACCAAGAATAGGAACTGAACATCCAGGGGCATTCAATATTTAGGAAGGACTGACAAGTAGGGAAAGAAGGTGGAGTAGCATTGTTAGTAAAGGAGGAAATCAATGCAATAGCGAAGAAGGATATTGGCTCGGCAAATCATGATGTGGCATCTGTTCGAGTGGAGATAAGAAACACCAAGGGGCAGAAAATGTTGGTGGGGGTTGTCTATAGGCTCCCAAACAGTAATGGAGATGTAAGGGAAGGCATTAAACAGGAAATTAGAGATGTAAGGGAAGGCATTAAACAGGAAATTAGAGATGCATGCAATAAGGGTGCAACTGTAATCATGGGTGACTTTAATCTACATCTATATTGGACAAACCAAACTAGCAATAATACTGTGGAAGAGGATTTCCTGGAGTGTGTATGTGGTGTTTTTTAGACCAATATGTTGAGGAACCAACTAGAGAGAAGGCTATCCTAGACTGGGACATAAAACAGAAATACCTGGAAAAACTCAGCAGGTCTGGCAGCATCGGCGGAGAAGAACAAAGTTGACGTTTCGAGTGCTCATGACCCTTCAACAGAACTAAGTAGAAATAGGAAAGGGGTGAAATATAAGCTGGTTTGAAGGTCTGGAGGGGGGGGGGGGGGTGTTGGGACAAGCAAGCAGTGATAGGAGGAGATAACCAAAAGATGTCAAAGACAAAAGAACAAAGAAGTGTTGAAGGTGGTGATATCTAAAAGAATGTGCTAATTAAGATTGGAGAGCAGGACAAGCAAGGTAGCTCTAATGGGGGTGGGGTGAAATGAACCATGGGTGAAATACATTTAAAAATAATGGAAATAGGTGGGAAAAGAAAAATCTATATAAATTATTGGAAAAAACAAAAGGGAGGGGGAAGAAACGGAAAGGGGGTGGGGATGGAGGAGGGAGTTCAAGATCTAAAGTTGTTGAACTCAATATTCAGTCTGGAAGGCTGTAAAGTGCCTAGTCGGAAGATGAGGTGCTGTTCCTCCAGTTTGCGTTGAGCTTCACTGGAACAATGCAGCAAGCCAAGGACAGACATGTGGGCAAGAGAGCAGGGTGGAGTGTTAAAATGGCAAGCGACAGGGAGGTCTGGGTCATACTTGCGGACAGACAGAAGGTGTTCTGCAAAGCAGTCACCCAGTCTGCGTTTGGTCTCTCCAATGTAGAGGAAACCGCGTTGGGAGCAACAAATGCAGTAGACTAAGTTGGGGGAAATGCAAGTGAAATGCTGCTTCACTTGAAAGGAGTGTTTGGGCCCTTGGACGGTGAGGAGAGAGGAAGTGAAGGGGCAGGTGTTGCATATTTTGCGTTTGCATGGGGAGGTGCCGTAGGTGGGGGTTGAGGAGTAGGGGGTGATGGAGGAGTGGACCAGGGTGTCACGGAGGGAACGATCCCTACGGAATGCCGCCGGGGGGGTGAAGGGAAGACGTGTTTGGTGGTGGCATCATGCTGGAGTTGGAGGAAATAGCGGAGGATGATCCTTTGAATGTGGAGGCTGGTGGGGTGATAAGTGAGGACAAGGGGGACCCTATCATGTTTCTGGGAGGGAGGAGAAGGCGTGAGGGCGGATGCGCGGGAGATGGGCCGGACACGGTTGAGGGCCCTGTCAACTACCATGGGTGGAAAACCTCGGTTAAGGAAGAAGGAGGACATGTCAGAGGAACTGTTTTTGAAGGTAGCATCATCAGAACAAATGCGATGGAGGCGAAGGAACTGAGAGAATGGGATGGAGTCCTTACAGGAAGCGGGGTGTGAGGAGCTGTAGTCGAGGTAACTGTGGGAGTCGGTAGGCTTGTAATGGATATTGGTGGACAGTCTATCACCAGAAATTGAGACAGAGAGGTCAAGGAACGGAAGGGAAGTGTCAGAGATGGACCATGTGAAAATGATGGAGGGGTGGAGATTGGAAGCAAAATTAATAAATTTTTCCAGGTCCCGACGAGAGCATGAAGCAGCACCGAAGCAATCATCGATGTACCGGAGAAAGAGTTGTGGGAGGGGGCCGGAGTAGAACTGGAACAAGGAATGTTCCACATACCCCATAAAGAGACAGGCATAGCTGGGGCCCATGCGGGTACCCATAGCCACACCTTTTATTTGGAGGAAGTGAGAGGAGTTAAAGGAGAAATTGTTCAGTGTAAGAACAAGTTCAGCCAGAGGGAGGAGAGTAGTGGTGGATGGGGATTGTTCGGGCCTCTGTTCGAGGAAGAAGCTGAGAGCCCTCAGACCATCCCGGCGGGGGATGGAGGTGTAGAGGGATTGGACTCCATGGTGAAGAGGAGGCGGTTGGGGCCAGGGAACTGGAAATTGTTGATGTGACGTAAGGTGTCAGAGGAATCACAGATGTAGGTGGGAAGGGACTGGACAAGGGGAGAGAGAAGGGAGTCAAGATAGCAAGAAATGAGTTCCGTGGGGCAGGAACAGGCTGACACGATCGATCTGCCGGGACAGTCCTGTTTGTGGATTTTGGGTAGGAGGTAGAAGCGGGCTGCCCAAGGTTGGGCGACTATCAGGTTGGAAGCTGTGGAAGGAAGATCTCCAGAGGAGATGAGGTCAGTGACAGTCCTGGAAACAATGGCTTGATGTTCAGTGGTGGGATCATGGTCCAGGGAGAGGTAGGAGGAAGTGTCTACGAGTTGACGCTCAGCCTCCGCGAGGTAGAGGTCAGTGCGCTAGACAACAAAAGCACCACCCTTGTCAGCGGGTTTGATGACAATGTTGGGGTTGGACCTGAGAGAACAGAGTGCAGTAAGTTCAGAGAGAGACAGGTTAGAATGGGTGAGAGGAGCAGAGAAATTGAGAGGACTAATGTCACGCCGACAGTTCTCAATGAAAAGATCAAGAGAAGGTAAGAATCCAGAGGGAGGGGTCCAGGTGGAGGGAGAATATTGGATGTGGGTAAAAGGATCCGTTGAACGGGTAGAGGACTCCTGCCCAAAGAAATGAGCACGGAGACGAAGGCGGCGGAAGAAGAGTTCAGCATCGTGCCGAGCCTCAAATTCATTGAGATGAGGGCGTGAGGGTATGAAACTAAGTCCTTTGCTGAGCACTGAACGTTCAGCGTCGGGAGAGGGGAAGGTCAGGGGGTATAGTGAATACACGGCCAGGGCTGGGATTGGAAGATGGGGTGGGGACGGAGGGACAGGCAGGGGTGGAGAGTCCTAGATGGGTGTTGCTGTCGATGAGTTGTTGGACCTCATCTCCTCTGGAGATCTTCCTCCCACAGCTTCCAACCTGATAGTCGCCCAACCTCGGACGGCCCGCTTCTACCTCCTACCCAAAATTCACAAACAGGATTGTCCCAGCAGATTCATCATGTCAGCCTGTTCCTGCCCCACGGAACTCATTTCTTGCTATCTTGACTCCATTCTCTCTCCCCTTGTCCAGTCCCTTCCCACCTACATCCGTGATTCCTCTGACGCCCTACATCATATCAACAATTTCCAGTTCCCTGGCCCCAACCACCTCCTCTTCACCATGGACGTCCAATCCCTCTGCAGCTCCATCCCCCACCGGGATGGTCTGATGGCTCTCCACTTCTTCCTCGAACAGAGGCCCGAACAATCCCCATCCACCACTACTCTCCTCCGTCTGTCTGAACTTGTTCTCACACTGAACAATTTCTCCTTCAACTCCTCTCACTTCCTCCAAATAAAAGGTGTGGCTATGGGTACCCGCATGGGCCCCAGCTATGCCTGTCTCTGTATGGGGTATGTGGAACATTCCTTGTTCCAGTCCTACTGCGGCCCCCTCCCACAACTCTTTCTCCGGTACATCGATGATTACTTCGGTGCTGCTTCATGCTCTCGTCGGGACCTGGAAAAATTTATTAATTTTGCTTCCAATCTCCACCCCTCCATCATTTTCACATGGTCCATCTCTGACACTTCCCTTCCGTTCCTTGACCTCTCTGTCTCAATTTCTGGTGATAGACTGTCCACCAATATCCATTACAAGCCTACCGACTCCCACAGCTACCTCGACTACAGCTCCTCACACCCCGCTTCCTGTAAGGACTCCATCCCATTTTCTCAGTTCTTTGGCCTCCGTTGCATCTGTTCTGATGATGCTACCTTCAAAAACAGTTCCTCTGACATGTCCTCCTTCTTCCTTAACCGAGGTTTTCCACCCATGGTAGTTGACAGGGCCCTCAACCGTGTCCGGCCCATCTCCCGCGCATCCGCCCTCACGCCTTCTCCTCCCTCCCAGAAACATGATAGGGTCCCCCTTGTCCTCACTTATCACCCCGCCAGCCTCCACATTCAAAGGATCATCCTCCGCCATTTCCGCCAACTCCAGCATGATGCCACCACCAAACACATCTTCCCTTCACCCCCCCCGGCGGCATTCCGTAGGGATCGTTCCCTCCGTGACACCCTGGTCCACTCCTCCATCACCCCCTACTCCTCAACCCCCACCTACGGCACCTCCCCATGCAAACGCAAAATATGCAACACCTGCCCCTTCATTTCCTCTCTCCTCACCGTCCAAGGGCCCAAACACTCCTTTCAAGTGAAGCAGCATTTCACTTGCATTTCCCCCAACTTAGTCTACTGCATTTGTTGCTCCCAATGCGGTTTCCTCTACATTGGAGAGACCAACGGCAGACTGGGTGACCGCTTTGCAGAACACCTTCTGTCTGTCCGCAAGCATGACCCAGACCTCCCTGTCGCTTGCCATTTTAACACTCCACCCTGCTCTCTTGCCCACATGTCTGTCCTTGGCTTGCTGCATTGTTCCAGTGAAGCTCAACGCAAACTGGAGGAACAGCACCTCATCTTCCGACTAGGCACTTTACAGCCTTCCAGACTGAATATTGAGTTCAACAACTTTAGATCTTGAACTCCCTCCTCCATCCCCACCCCCTTTCCGTTTCTTCCCCCTCCCTTTTGTTTTTTCCAATAATTTATATAGATTTTTCTTTTCCCACCTATTTCCATTATTTTTAAATGTATTTCACCCATGGTTCATTTCACCCCACCCCCACTAGAGCCACCTTGCTTGTCCTGCTCTCCAATTTTAATTAGCACATTCTTTTAGATAATATCACCACCTTCAACACCTCTTTGTTCTTTTGTCTTTGACATCTTTTGGTTATCTTCTCCTATCACTGCTTGCTTGTCCCAACAACTCCCCCCACCTTAAACCAGCTTATATTTCACCCCTTTCCCATTTCTACTTAGTTCTGTTGAAGGGTCATGAGCACTCGAAACGTCAACTTTGCACTTCGCCACTGAAGCTGCCAGACCTGCTGAGTTTTTCCAGGTATTTCTGTTTTTGTTTTGGATTTCCAGCATCCTCAGTTTTTTGTTTTTATCGTAGACTGGGTATTGTGCAATGAGGAAGGATTAATTAACAATCTTGTCGTGCAGGGTCCCTTGGGGAAGAGTGACCATAAAAGGATAGAATTGTTCATTAGGATGGAGAGTGAAGAAGTTGAATCTGAAACTAGTGTCCTGAATCTAAATAAAGGGAACTACAAGGGTATGAGGCTCAAGCTGGCATTGATGGATTGGGGAACCTTACTAAAAGGGTTGACGGTGGATAGGCAATGGCTAATATTTAAGGAATGTATGCATGAATTACAACAATTATTCATTCCTGTCTGACGTAAAAATAAAACTGGAAAGGCAGCTCAACCATGGCTTACAAAAGAAATTAGGGATAGTATCAAGTCCAAAGAAGAGACATATAAAATTGCCAGAAAAAGCAACAAGCCTGAGGATTGGGAGCAGTTTAGAATTCAGCAAAAGTGGATAAAAAGATTGATCAAGAAGGGGAAAATGGAGTATGAGAGTAAATTTGCAGGGAACATAAAAACTGACTGTAAAAGCTTGTATAAATATGTAAAGAGAAAAAGATTAGCAAAGAGAAATGTAAGTCCCTTACAGTCAGAAACGGGAGAAATTATAATGGGGAACAAAGAAATGGCAGAAGAATTAGAACCAAAATATGTGTTCATCTTCACAGAAGAGGACACACATAATTTCTCAGAAATGTTAGTGAACTAAGGGTCTAGTGAGAGGGAGGAATTGAAGAAAATCAGTATTAGTTAAAAAAAAGGCACTAGAAAAATTAATGGGGTTAAAGGCTGAAAAATCCCCAGGGCCTGATAATCTACATCCCAGGGTACTAAAGGAAGTGGCCCTGGAAATATTGGATGCATTGATGGTCATCTTCCAAAATTCTATAGACTCTGGAGCAGTTCCTACAGATTGGAGGCTGGCAAATGTAACCCCACTATTTAAAAAGGAGGGAGAGAAAACACAGAGAATTACAGACCAGTTAGCCTAACATCAGTAGTGGGGAAAATGCTAGCGTCTATTATAAAAGACATGGTAACAGAACACTTGGAAAGCTTTAAAGAGATTAGACAACGTCAGCACGGGTTTATGAAAGGGAAATCATGCTTAACTAATCTACTGGAGTTTTTTGAGGATGTAATAGAATAGATAAGGGAGAACCAGTGGATGTGGTGTATTTGGATTTCAAGAAGGCTTTTGATAAGGTCCCACATAAGAGGCTAATGGGCAAAATTAAAGCACATGAGATTGGGGGTAATACACTGACATGGATTGAGGAATTGGTTGACAGACCGGAAACAGAAAGTAGGAACAAGTGGGTCTTTTTCCAGGTGGCAGGCGGTGACTAGTGGTGTACCGCAGGGATCGGTGCCTGGGGCCCCAGCTATTCACGATATATATAAATGACTTGGATGAGGAAACCAAATGCAATTTTTCCAAGTTTGCTGACAACACAAAACTGGGCAGGGTTGTGAGTTGTGAGGAGGAGGCAAGGAGGCTTCAGGGTGATTTAGTCAAGTTGTGTGTGTGGGCAAACACATGGCAGACACAGTATAATGTGGATAAATGTGAAGTTATACGCTTTGGTGTGAAAAACAGAAAGGCAGAGTATTATTTAAATGGTGATATATTGGGAAATGTGGATGTACAAAGGGATCTGGGTGTCCTTGTACACCAGTCAATGAAAGTAAACAGGCAGGTGCAGCAAGCAATTAGGAAGGCAAATGGTATGTTGGCCTTCATTGCAAGAGGATTTGAGTTCTTAAGTAGGGATGTCTTACTGCAGTTATACAGGGCCTTGGTGAGACCGCACCTGGAGTATTGCATGCAGTTTTGGCCTCCCTACCTAAGACAAGATATACTTGCCATAAAGGGAGTGCAGCGAAGGTTCACTAGGCTGATACCGGGGATGGCAGGACTGTTGTATGAGGAGAAATTGGTTCGACTGGGCCTGTATTCACTAGAGTCTAGAGGAATGAGAGGGGATCTGATTGAAATGTATAAAATTCTAACAGGGCTGGACAGACTAGATGCAGGGAGGATGCTTCCCCTGGTTGGGGAGTCTAGAACTAGGGGCCACAGTCTCAGGATATGGGGCAGGACACTTAGGACCGAGATGAGGAAACGTTTCTTCACTCAGAGGGTGGTCAACCTGTGGAATTCTCTACCACTGAAGGCTGTGGAGGCTGGGTCACTGAGTATATTCAAGAAAGAAATTGATAAATTTTTGGGTATTAGGGACATCAAGGGGTATGGAGAGAAAGCAGGAATATGGCGTTGTGATAGAGGATCAGCCATGGTCACATTGAATGGCAGAGCAGGCTCGAAGGGCCAAATGGCCTACTGCTCCTAGTTTCTATGGGCAAAATTTTCCCGTCGGCGATTTGGGGGCGGGGCCTGCTCGCCGACGGGAAAATGACGCGGGATAATGTCAGGAGGAACCCCCGACATCATCCCGATCCATTTAAATATTGAGGAAGGCGGGCGGACAGCGAAATCAGCTGTCCGCCCGCCGACCTGTCAATGGCAAATTAAGACCATTGACAGGATAATTAAGCTTGTTAAATGCCCTGCCCGTCCAACCTTAAGGTTGGCGGGCAGGCCAGGAGCCCCAGCGGGCTTCTGATAATACATGAAACCTCATCCACTGGCGGGATGAGGTTTCATGTCCGTTTTTAAAAACTTCAATAAAGCTTATGTGCTTCTTATTAACATGTTCCATCTCGTGTGACATTGTCACATGAGGGGAACATGTTAATAATTTTAATATTTTTCTATTTTTAATGATTTTTATAGTCAGTAACCTCCCTGAGGCAGCACTTAGTCTCAGGGAGATGTGCGCTCTTTCACGCGCATGCGCAAAAGAGCGCACTTCGACAGATGGGGAATCCCTCCTCCCCCCGCTATAGCGCTTCCTGTCAGGCAGGCCGCTGGGTGGGCCTTAATTGGCCCGCCCACTCAAAATGGCAGCAGGCTCCGTTTCGGCGGTGGAGTTCGGCTGCCCGCCCACTGCTGAGCCAGTGGGGCCCACCCGCCCATCAAGGTAAAAATTCTGGCCTATGTTTCTAGAATGTGTAGCAGGGCACCTTTGACATCACCTGCGGGAAGCATTTACTGCAGAATTCTATCTTCATGGCTCTCTGCAACTGAGCTCCAAAGCTGTGAGATATCACAGCAGAGTTCTTTCACACTGTGACTGATGCCACTGAGACCTTGTTACAGAAGTCTGTTGCTAGATTTAACAGACAGGGAATTGTCTTGAATGAACAATGACAGCTTCCTGCTTGTTTCTTTTGGAGGGATATCATTTTGGAAGGCTGCTGCTCAAAGAGAAAAGGAATATGTGTTGTCATGGTGCATACTGAACAAAGGTTTTTCCGGCTAGTACTAAGGTCAGTAGTGCAATGCCTTTGCTGGGAAAAGATGCCAGCGTGTTACTGATGGAGCTTGAAGGGCTGGCAAGGAAAAGTGGAAGAAATAACTTCACTTGTTGGGGTAGCACAAAGCCACCAAGCTCACCTTGCCCAGACCCCCAATGGCCTCCACCCTGTGATTTGTAGGGAGATGGTGACTGAAGTACTGGAGATTAGCAGGACTCTCGCCAATGTGAGTCCTGTATTAGTGATTGTGAATAGTCTTTTAACAACAAATAAACAGATCCTTTCACCAATTGGATGTAATATGAGGTACCCATTCTTTACAACCCAACTTGCATTTATCTAGCAACGCTAACATAGAAAAACTCCCCAAAGCACTTCATGGAGGCAAAATCAAAGAATGGACACTGAGCCAAAGATATTAAAAGGGGCAACAGTCATAGTGGTGGGTATTAAGGAGGGACTTAAAGAATGAAAGGGTGGTGGAGAGGCAGAGGTGTTTATGGTGGGAGTGCCAGAGCATGGGACCTCCAATAATCAATATCATAAAAATATTTAGTGGCCATTATCACATTGCTGTTTGTGAGAATTTTCTGTGCGCAAACTAGCTGCCGTGTTTCCTACATTGCAACAGTGACTACACTACAGCCAATAAAGTACTTTTTGAAAAGTGCTTTGAGATGTCTGATTATCATGAATAGTGTTATATAAATGCAAGTTTTTTTTTAGTGTGAGGTGGTTGGCTGAAGGGAGGCAGATTCACAAGGACAGAGTTAG
The DNA here is from genome assembly GCF_964194155.1 of Cetorhinus maximus. Taxonomy (NCBI): domain Eukaryota; kingdom Metazoa; phylum Chordata; class Chondrichthyes; order Lamniformes; family Cetorhinidae; genus Cetorhinus; species Cetorhinus maximus. Next base: position 1,599,503 of record NC_135917.1, read on the forward strand.
AAATTGAGGGCTTGGAGATGGGTGGTGGTAGAGCTGGAAGAGGATGTAGAGATAGGGAGGCATAAGGCTCTGAAGTGGTTTTAAATATAACAATGAGAATTTTAAAATCTGAAGGTTTGGGGGATTAGGAGCCAATGTCTGAGTGGGGAGAGTGAGCAACACTTGGTGCAAGATAGAATATGGGCATGAAGTGAAATTTACAGAGGGTGGGAGGCCTATCTTTTTGTGAAAGGATGACTACTTAGCATTTTGAATTATTTGCACGCTGTAATATTGCAGGTCATAGTTATTTTTGTTGCTGACCACTTGTGTGGCTTTTGTGCCAACATTACTTTTAGTTACCATCCATCTGTGCTTTCTACATTAAATTACACATCGTCTAATAGATTTGAGCACAGTGGCTATTAATTACTAGAGTAGATTGATTAAACTGAATTATTACAGGACATGTACAATGAGACAAGAGTAAGAAGCAATGTGGGGAAGAGTGAGAGTTTTGAAGCCAAGCATTACACCAAGGATCGACATTGAGACCCTTCCTGTTCCTGATTGTCATGGATGTTCAACTGACCAAGTGAGGCAGGAAGTGCCTTGGTCACTGATGTTTACAGATGACATTGAGCTTACATGGTGGGGAAGATAAGAACATGACTGAAGAACGGCACTGGAAGACCGAGGTATTAATATCAGTGGACCAAAGACCAAATTTATGGACTGTCAGCTCGAGCCTAGGGAAGAGAATCAGAGTGAAGGTGTAAAGACTGAGTGAAGATGTGGAGAAAGTGAGAAGTTCCAAGTATCTGGGGTCAGTTGCTGGCAAAAGATGGAAGGATGGAAATGGAAATTAAGCAGCGGATGAGCTCTGGCTGGAGTAATTGGAAGAAGTGCAGTGGAGTGTTATGTGATAGAAAAGTATTGCTGAAATGGAAAGGAAGAATTTACAAGACAGTTATGAGACCGGCTTTGCTATATTTTCAGAAACTTGAAGAGAGGGACACAACTGGATACTAATGAGATGCAGATGCTGAGATTGATGTGGGAAGTGACAAGAAAGGACAAGATCAGGGACCAGTACATAACGGAGTTGGTGAAGATTCTGGGAGCATCAAAGAAAGTAGCTGATAAGAGATTAACATTGTCTTGTCATCTGTTGTGGAGAGAAAGAGAATGTGGCAAGGTGAGCGGTGGAGATGGACTGACAGGAAGAAAAGGAAGGCCAGATGGAAAGATGCAGTGGCGAGAGACTTAAATGCAGCGGGATTGGAAGAGGAATGGATGAAAGACTGAGGAGATAGAGGAGGGTAATCAACATGCATTGTGGTGACCTGAAGTAAATTGGGAGAAGATGAAAGAAGAAGAACTGATTAAACTAAACTAACCTGCTATCGCCAGCATTAAATCCTCTTGTACTCTGTACAGTACTAAAGTTGATTTCAACACTGCTGACATTCATTGATTTATTCAGCAGCACTACCACAAACAAATATAAGGGCCATTTTCTATTAAATTTTTGTTTTTAATTATAATATTTTGTATCTTTATGCAAAGTTTTGTTAAATCATGCAAACTGTCCAAATCTGGAAATGTGTATATAAATGGATTAACTAATGAATTAGATAAAAAATACATTTAAGCAGTCATACAATAATATTGTACAGCACAATTTCAGGACTTGTACTGATTTTAAAATGTTTGTATGGCACCATTGTACCACAGAAATACTTTCCTTACAATTTCTTAGAAGAAAAGTTAAATAGGTTTTTTTTCCAAGGAAAAAATTCACTTTTTGAGACATTTTCTCTTTGCATTCTTCTCTTCTTGCAACATACATCATCTCTGCCCATGATGATGGGTGTGCTGACTTCTGCCGGACTCTGACCAAAGCACCTCGGAAACCAGTAACTAAGAATGCATGGGAGAGATTTCTGCCCCCACCCCCCAACTCCCAACAATGTTCCTTCCATTGCAGTTGTTTAGTGACTAGCCTATCTGTAGTGATACAGTCAAGATGTAGGGCTAAAGATCTGAGACAGTATGTGTTGCACCACTATAGCACAGAGCTTTGATGCTTCAGTACTCTGCATCCGCTCATAGACAATTGTTGAAACCTATTAATTGATCATTCTGAGTGAGTTGGTATATAAATCTGTTTCAAATGAAGAACTGGAGAGGCAAGGAGGATTTGCATTACATTGAATGCTGCCTTCTAGTTTAAATACAGACTTTTATGATTCTTTATTCATTTTTCCGTTTTATCCTACTGTGCAAGGAGAGTGACATTAATGATTTTGGAGGAACCAAACCTAAACCCTACCCTTTATGGAATTATCAGGGGAAAGGATGAAGAAAGAATGGAAAGATAGAGATCGAGGAAAAGAAAAGAGGCATAAAATGAACGGTTGCACCGGGGAAAAGGTGGCTGGGGGTGGCGGAGAGAAAGAAAAGGAAAGCATGATGCAGTGCAACTGATGTGCATGGTTGTGAAGCACTCATCCTGTTGTGTGACATAATGAAAAACAAAACTAACATGGCCTGTTTACAGATGCAGGTACTTCTGCAAGTCAATTCATTATTCATTTTAAGTAGCCATAAGTGGTTTACCCATATAACAACAGGAGGTTAAATGCAGCTCTAACTTAGTAGCAGAATAATGCACGCTGCATTGCACAGTATAATACTTCTGTTCTTATAAAACAGCACCTCTTTCAACTTACCTTGTGCAGCAGTACAAAAGAACTGTTTATGCTTAAGAAAAAAGCATTATAGATGATTATATCTTCAGCATCATCTATCTTTGACTAAGCAGGATGGTATAAGGGTGGGCTTCTTCACACCTGCTCTTAATGCAGCTTTGCATCAGTCATCATGCTCTTTGACAACTCTTCTACTCAAAAACAGAGCACTGTTACCATTACTGCACCTCTGATGTGTGATCGTAATGGGACATATATAGCCGACAAAGAACAATAAGAGTTGGGGTTGTAACTTAACTCCAGTCCTTTCAAAAGGGTTCAGTGCTCTGTTGTGTATCCTATCCACAAATTAGAGCTCAGAAGTAACTCAATGCTACATAGTGCGATTACATAGGATATACGGCACAGAAATAGGCCATTCAGACCAATTAGCCTGTACCGGTTTTTATAGCTACTTGAATTTCCTCTCGTCTATTCTCCTCTCAATCTACCATTGTAACCATTTATTTCCTTCACCCTCACATGTTTGTCTAGTTTCCCCTTAAATGCATCTATACTATTCACTTCTACCACTCCCTGTGGTAGCGAGTTGCACATTCTCACCGCCCTTTGGGTGAAGGAGTTTCTCCTGAATTCCCTCTTGGATTTCTTGGTGACTATCTTATATTGATGGCCTCTAGTTATGCTCTTCCCCTGAAGAGGAAACATTCTCTATATTCTCTATCAAAACCTTGCATAATCTTAAAGACCTCTATTAGGCCACCTCTCAAGCTTCTTTCAAGGGAGAAGATACCCAGCCTGTCAATCCTTTCCTGATATATATACCCACGTATTTCTGGTATCATTCTTGTAAACTTATGCAGCTACTCCAATGCCTCTAGATCCTTTTTATAATATGTTGACCAGAACAGCATGCAGTACTCTTAGTGTGGACTAACCAAGGTTCATTACAGGTTTCACATAACTTTCACTTTTCAATTCTATCCGTCTAGCAATGAAGCCTAGTGCTTGGCTTGTTTTTTTTTATGGCCTTGTTAACCTGTGGTGCAGCTTTTGTGATTGATGTGTTTGTACTTCAAGATCCCTTTGTTCCTCTACTTCACCTGGACTTGCACCTTTTCAAGTAAAAACACCACCTCCCTGTTCTTCCTACTGAAATGTACTACCTCACATTTATCTACGTTGAACCTCATTTGCCGATTCTGTAAGTTTATTAATGTTCTCTTGTAATTTGTTGCTGTCATCCTCAGAATTTACTATTCCCCTCCAAATTGGTCTCACCTGCAAATTTAGAAATTGTGCTTTTGATTCCAAAGTTCAGATGGTTAATGGAAATTGTGAACAGCAGTGGCCCCAGCACTCTGAATAACTGCCCTTCACTTCCACTCTCTGCTTTCTGCCTTGAAGCCAGCGAGCTATCCATCCTAGTCCTCTGCAATTTTCATGGACTCAGGCCAGCTTTTAAAGGAACCGTGGTTCACGGCACCTCCAGAGGTGCTGTGAACCACAGTCTGGATGAGGGAAACTTTTGAAAGATAAGTTCAGAAGGTTTTACCTATGGTCCCTCTAACCCTCCATGCCAGCTATGCCCCTCCACCCAGCCCTCCAAGGTCCCTATATCCCCCATTCTGAGATATGGCACTTCCATGTGCATTAATACCCACTACAGACTCTCTAGAGAACCAGTGAAGCTACAGTGACCATAGGATGTGTGAACAAAGGGTCTTTTGTTTAAACAAAAAACCCGTCATTCATTTATAACTTTCCACTTTCTTTAAAAAAACTTCCTTTTACGACAGCCCAGTAAAAGTTAATTATCCAGTCCCTTTAAAGTACTAATAGTAGAAATTGCAAGCACTTTTTAAAAAATTCATTCACGGGATGTGGGCTTAGCTGGCTGGGCCAGCATTTATTGCCCATCCCTAGTTTCCATTGAGAAGGTGGTGGTGAGCTGCCTTCTTGAACCGCTGCAGTCCATGTGGTGTAGGTACACCCAGTGCTGTTAGGAAGGGAGTTCCAGGATTTTGACCCAGCGACAGTGAAGGAACGGTGATATATTTCCAAATCAGGATGGTGAGTGACTTGGCGGGGAACTTCCAGGTGGTAGTGTCCCCATGTATCTGCTGCCCTTGTCCTTCTAGATGGTAGTAGTCGTGGGTTTGGAAGGTGCTGTCGAAGGAGCCTTGGTGAATTCCTGGAGTGTATCCTGTAGATGGTACACACTGCTGCTACTGTGCGTTGGTGGTGGAGGGAGTGAATGTTTGTGGATGTGGTGCCAATCAAGCGGGCTGCTTTGTCCTTGATGGTGTCAAGCTTCTTGAGCGTTGTGGGAGCTACACTCATCCAGGCAAGCGGGGAGTATTCCATCACATTCCTGACGTGCCTTGTAGATGGTGGACAGGCTTTGGGGAGTCAGGAGGTGAGTTACTCGTCACACGATTCCTAGCCTCTGACGTGCTCTTGTTTATCTCTTGTTGGAGATGGTCATTGCCCGGCACTTGTGTGGCGCGAATGTTACTTGCCACTTGTCAGCCCAAGCCTGGATGTTGTCCAGGTCTTGCTGCTTTTGGACATGGACTGCTTCAGTATTTGAGGAGCCGTGAATGGTGCTGAACATTGTGCAATCATCAACAAACATCCCAACTTCTGACCTTATGATGGAAGGAAGGTCATTGATGAAGCAGCTGAAGATGTTTGGGCCGAGGACACTACCCTGAGGAACTCCTGCAGTGATGTGCTGGAGCTGAGATAACTGACCTCTAACAACCACAACCACAATCATCTTCCTTTGTGCTAGATCTGACTCCAACCAGTGGACCCTGATTCCCATTGACTCCAGTTTTGCTAGGGCTCCTTGATGCCACACTCAGTCAAATGCTGCCTTGATGTCAAGGGCAGTCACTCTCACATCACCTCAGGAGTTCAGCTCTTTTGTCCATGTTTGAACCAAGGCTGTAATGAGGACAGGAGCTGAGTGGCCCTGGTGGAACCTAAACTGGGTGTCAGAGAGCAGGTTATTGCTGAGCAAGTGCTGCTTGATAGCATTTTTGATGACCCCTTCATTACTTTACTGATGGTGGAGAGTAGACTGATGGGGTGGTAATTGGCCGGGTTGAATTTGTCCTGCTTTTTATGTACAGGACGTACCTGGGCAATTTTCCACATTGCTGGATTGATGCTAGTGTTGTAGCTGTACTGGAACAGCTTGGCTCGAGGCACGGCTATTTCTGGAGCACAGGTCTTCAGTACTATTGCCGGAATATTGTCAGGGCCCATAGCCTTTGCAGCATCCAGTGCCTTCATCCGTTTCTTGATATCACGTGGAGTGAATCGAATAGGCTGAAGACTGGCATCTATGATGCTGGGGACCTCTGGAGGAGGCCAAGATGGATCATCCACTCAGCACTTCTGACAGAAGATGGTAGCAAATGCTTCAGCCTTAACTTTTGCACTGATGTGCTGGGCTCCTCCATCATTGAGGACGGGGATATTTGTGGAGCCGCCTCCTCCAGTGAGTTGTTTAATTGTCCATCACCATTCACGACTGGATGTGGCAGGACTGCAGAGCTTCGATCTGATCTGTTGGTTGTGGGATCGCTTAGCTCTGTCTATCACTTGCTGCTTATTCTGTATGGAACACAAAGTAGCCCTGTGTTATAGCTTCACCAGGTTTACACCTCATTTTCAGGTATGCGTGGTGTTGCTTCTGGCATGCCCTCCTGCATTCTTCATTGAGCCAGGGTTGATCCCCTGGCTTGATGGTAATGGTAGATTGGGGCCATGAGGTTACAGATTATGGTCGAGTACAATTTTGCTGCTGCTGATGGCCCACAGCGCCTCCTGGATGCCCAGTGTTGAGTTGCTAGATCTGTTCGAAATCTATCCCATTTAGTACGGTGGTAGTGCCACACAACACGATGGAGGATGTCCTCAATGTGAAGGCTGGACTTTGTCTCCACAACAACTGTGAAGTGGTCACTCCTGCCGATACTGTCATGGACAGATGCATCTGTGGCAGGCAGGTTGGTGAGAATGAGGTCAAGTATGTTTTTCCCCCCTTGTTGGTTCCCTCACCACCTGCCGCAGACCCAGCCTAGCAGCTATGTCATTTAGGACTTGGACAGCTCAGTCAGTGGTGGTGCTACCGAGCCACTCTTGGTGATGGACATTGAAGTCCCCCACCCAGAGTATATTCTGCACCTTTGTCACCCTCAGTGCTTCCTCCAAGTGGTAGTTCAACATGGAGGAGTACTGATTCATCAGCTGAGGGAGAGCAGTACGTGGTAATCAGCAGGAGGTTTCCTTGCCCATGTTTGACCTGATGCCATGAGACTTCATGGGGTCCAGAGTCGATGCTGAGGACTGCCAGGGCAACTCCTTCCCGACTGTGTACAACTGTGCCGCCACCTCTGCTGGGTCTGTCCTGCTGGTGGTTGCTTGACTAGTCTGCGACAACTCTCCTAATTTTGGCACTAGCCCCCGGATGTTAGTAAAGAGGACTTTGCAGGGTCGACAGGGCTGGGATTGCCGTTGTCATTTCCGGCGCCTAGGTCAATGCTGGGTGGTCCGTCCGGTTTCATGACTTTGTTGTGATACAACTGAGTGGCTTGCTAGGTCATTTTAAAAGTCAACCATGTTGCTGTGGGTCTGGAGGCACATGTAGGCCAGACCAAGTAAGGAAGATTTCCTTCCCTAAAGGGGATTAGTGAACTAGATGGATTTTTACAACAATCGACAATGGTTCCATGGTCGTCATTAGACTTTTAATTCCAGATTTTGAATTCAAATTCCACCATCTGCCATGGCGGGATTCGAACCGGGTCCCCAGAGTATTACCCTGGGTCTCTGGATTACTAGTCCAATACCACTACGCCATCGCCTTCCCCTTGAAACCTCTTTATCTAGTTTAAATAAACATTGTGCAATTGACAGAATAGATCAGAGAGTCAGAGCATCAATCAAGAAATGTTTTCTTTGGGGTGCCACTGTTTCAACAGGCTAATGGATGTTTGGGCTCTCCGCTAAACCTCATTATGCATTCTTGGATTCCCAAAAGGCATTCAATAAGGTGCCATATAAAAGGTTACTACAAAAGACAAGAGCTTATGGTGTTGGGGCGGGGGGGCGGGTGGGGGTGACATATATTAGCATGGAAATAGGACTGGCTAAGAAATAGGAAACAGAGTTGGATCATTTTCAGGATGGTAAACTAACTAGTGGAATGCCATAGGGATCATGCTGGGGCCTCAATTATTTACAATCAAAATATTAATGGCTTGGGCGGAGGGACAAGCTGTATTGTAGCCAAATTTGCTGACATTACGAAAATAGGTAGGAAAACAAGTTGAGGAGGGTACAAAGTGTCTGCAATGGGATAAAGAGGTTAAGTGAGTGGGCAAAAATTTGACAGATGGTGTATAATGTGGAAAAATGTGAGGTTGTCCACTTTGGTAAGAAGAATAGAAAAGCAGAATATTACGTAAATTGAGAGAGACCAGTTGGTGAAGTTAAAACTAAGATGCAGCTGCTTTCTTTGCTGGACACATTTTCTTGACTTAGTTCACAATCAATACGACACCAACATTCCCCCCAGTCCCCCAGTGTCCCAGCTATCCCCATTTATGGGTGTACAAATACCCATCACCTGTTTAACAATGGAATTGCCATTAAACCGTAACAGCATAATTAATAAGACATTGACAGATTCCCCCCTTTTCTTTTAAATAACTTTTGAAAACTCAAGAACAATCTTTCAAACTAATCGAAAAAACAAAATTATCCATATTTTTTCCATCTTCTATGTCTCACATTATAGTATAACCAACCATTAATAGATCCCACCCTCCCTCTTCTTTGAACAAAATTCTTTTCTCTTCTTTACCATATATAAATAATTACAAAACAAACAAAGAAAATATCAATTTTCCATATCCTCATTGTAACACAAGGCTTCCCTCTTCCAATACTTCTAATAATTTCTTGGAGCAAGCACCTCTCTTTGTAAAACTGTCTGACAATTGGTGACTTGCATCCACCCATTTTATTTACTTATGTTTTTTATTCATTCATGGGATGTGGGTGTTGCTGGCTAGGCCAGCATTTAGTACCCATCCCTAACTGCCCTTGAGAAGGTGGTGGTGAGCTGCCGTCTTAAATTGCTGCAGTCCATATGGTGTAGGTTAGGGAGGGAGTTCCAGGATTTTGACCCAGTGATTGAAGGAACGGCGATTATAGTTCTGAGTCAGGATGGTGAGTAGCTTGGAGGGGAACTTCCAGGTGGTGGTGTTCCCATCTGTCTGCTGCCCTTGTCCTTCTAGATGGCAATGGTTGTGGGTTTGGAAGGTGCTTCAAAAGAGGCTTGGTGAGTTCCCGCAGTGCATCTGGTAGATGGTACACACTGCTGCCATTGTGTGTTGGTGGTGGAGGGAGTGAATGTTTGTGGATGTGGTGCCAATCAAGTGGACTGCTTTCTCCTGGGTGGTGTCAAGCTTCTTGAGTGTTGTTGGAGCTGCACTCATCTAGGCAAGTGGAGGGTATTCCATAACACTCCTGACTTATGACTTGTAGATGGTGGACAGGCTTTGGGGAGTCAGGAAGTGAGTTACCTGATGCCATGAGACTTCATGGGGTCCAGAGTTGATGTTGAGGACTCCCAGGGCAACTCCCTCCCCACTGTATACAACTGTGCCGTCAGCTCTGCTGGGTCTGCCCTGCTGTGGGAGAGGACATATCCAGGGATGGTGATGGTGGTGTCTGGGACATTGTCCGTAAGGTATGATTCCGTGAGTATAACTATGTCAGGCTGTTGCTTGACTAGTCTGTGAGACAGCTCTCCCAATTTTAGCACCAGCCCTCAGATGTTAGTAAGGAGGACTTTGCAGGGTCGACAAGGCTGAGTTTGCCATTGTCGTTTCCAGTGCCTAGGTCAATGCCAGTTGGTCCTTTTGATTTCATTCCTTTAGACTTGTAGTGGTTTGATATAACTGAGTGGCTTGCTCGGCCATTTCAGAAGGCAGTTAAGAGTCAACCACATTGTTTTTGGTCTGCAGCAACATGTAGGCCAGACCAGCTAAGGATGGCAGATTTCCTTTCCTAAAGGACGCTAGTGAACCAGGTGGGTTTTTACAACAATCAACAGTGGTTTCATAAAAGCAAAATACTGCGGATGCTGTAAATCTGAAACAAAAACAGAAAATACTGGAAAAACTCAGCAGGTCTAGCAGCATCTGTGGAGAGGGAAACAAAGTTAACGTTTTGAGTCCGTATGACTTCTTCAGAGCTGAAGAGAAATGGAAATAGTGTAGAATAGTGAAAGAGTGTAGAAAAGGGATTTAAAAAAAGGGGGTGAGGATGGAGGAGAGAGCTCATGGTCTCAAGTTGTTGAACTCAATGTTAAGTCTGGAAGGCTGTAAAGTGCCTAATTGGAAGATGAGGTGCTGTTCCTCCAGTTTGCGTTGGGCTTCACTGGAACATTGCAGCAGGCCAAGGACGGACATATGAGCATGAGAGCAGGGTGGTGTGTTGAAATGGCAAGCGACCGAAAGGTCTGGGTCATCCTTGCGGACAGACTGGAGGTGTTCCGCAAAGTCATCACCCAGTCTGCATTTGGTCTCCCCGATGTAGAGGAGCTCACATTGGGTGTAGAGGAGCTCACAGTGGGAGCAGCGGATGCAGTAGACTAAATTGAAGGAGGTGCAAGTGAAGCGCTGCTTCACCTGAAAGGAGTGTTTGGGCCCTTGGGCGGTGAGGAGGGAGGAGGTAAAGGGGGCAGGTGTCGCACCTTCTGCGATTGCATGGGAAGGTGCCATGGGAAGGGGATGAGGTGTTGGGGGTGATGGAGGAGTAGACCAGGGTGTCCCGGAGGGAATGGTCCCTACGGAATGCTGACTGGGGGGGGTGAGGGGAAGATGTGTTTGGTGGTGGCATCTTGCTGGAGTTGGCGGAAATGGCGGAGGCTGGTGGGGTGAAAAGTGAGGACAAGGGGGACCCTATCATGGCTCTGGGAGGAGGGGAAGGTGAGGGCAGAAGCGCAGGAGTTGGGTCGGACACGGCTGGTTTCATGGTCATCATCAGACCTTTAATTCCAGATTTTTATTGAATTCAAATTTCACTATCTGCCGTGGCGGGATTCAGACCTGGGCCTCCAGAGCATTATCCTGGGTCTCTGGATTATTAGTTCAGTGACAATACCACTATGCCACCTCCGCTGACATTTCCTTTTATGCTAGCAAGGTCAAATCTAAACCTTTATTCAGTGACACCCTTTGTCAGATGAACATTGCCCCAAAGAGAATGGTTATTCACAGAGCATTCTATGGGCAAAATTTTCTCATACTGCCTGTTGTATAGTAGTTCCTTCAGTTAGGTTACTCTAGTGCCAACTTTGGTTAGTTGTCCTTTTGGGATAAATAGCCTCATCCTGCACTTCTGTGTCACTTTATTCATACTCAAGTCATCCCTTTATCTGCCATAATCTGCTCCTCGTAATTGTCCAACATATATGTATGTGAAGTGCATGGTGCCTCTTCGCTTTCTATGCCCTGTTCAGCTACTGTAAATGTATAATCAGCTCCAATTAGCCTCAAGGAATGTACCCTAATAGTTTGATTCCCATTTTGTAAGATTACTGTTTTTCCATCACTGCCTATAACCTTACCAGGTACTTTCCATTCTTTCAGCCCTTCTCTTTTGTCCCCTCGATTTTAAACTATTTCTGATGGCCTTATGCGGTGCTGTAAGGCTTGCTGAATTTTCTCTTAAATTCAGCCTTGACAAATGTCTTCCTACCTGCATGCAGAGCATTCAAATGCTCGGAGAAAGTTGAACTACTCATCGTCCCTTCCAAGGTTGGAGGATGATCCCACACCACCAAAGGTATTTTTGGGTTTCTCCTATAAAATAATTGATGGGGACTATAGCCCCCAACCATTTGAAGTGAATTCTTCGCAAGGACTGCCCATGTCAGAGTAGATGTCAGTTTACAGCTTGGTAGTCCGCTAAGATTTTGTGAAACATCTCATCAATTACTGTGTGATGTCTTTCAGAAATCCCATTACTAAAGGGACCTTCTGCTGCTGTGTTCATCACTGATGTTCATATTCTCACACATATTTTTAAATTCATTGCTGGCAAACTCCACCCCCCACCCCCCCACCACAACTCCATTGTCAATTAGGAATTTAGCAAGTGCTCCCAGTCCAATCCCTATCCGTTTTTCTGTTATCTTGTCCACAATTATCTTTTTTTTTACTACATATTACTGCTGACAGACCAAATCTAGTTGCCATGCCCACAAAGTGCAAGAGAAAAATGTTCTTGTCCTTATCCCATACCTTCAAGTCCATTGTGACAACTTCATTAAAGTCTATTGCTAATGGGGGACTCATTATGGGTCGTGATGGTGTCCTCCTATATTTTCTATGTATATGGCATTTCTCACTGATCTCAGTTTAGCATATTCATCACCCATTACCCCTCCATCCTTTAGTAGAATTTTTAACCTATGACAAGATGGATGGGCAAACTACCAATGTAGTTTTAAAACAATTTGTCTTTTTTCCTTTAAACTCCTACTCCCTGATGTCATCATCACTTCTTTAACATCGTGATTCGAAATGTTAGATCTTGTTAAGGGGATACAATAACATCCCAATTTTGTAAACTGTAAATACAGGTTTCCCAAAAACAATTGCCGTATCGTGTTCCATATTTAATTTCATTTCAGCCTTTTTCATAAATGGCTTACTCAATAGTAAGGGTATTTCACTGGATGCTACATTCGTGCTGATAAAATGGTTTACTCTGGCTATGTTACATGGAATCACCACTCTTTTTAGTGATTTTAACATGTTATCGTCCCTGAAGTAGAACTTTCATATTCCTTAACCTTACTTCGATCTTTGCTATCTAAGAATCCAGGGAGCACTTTAACGAATCCACTCCACATACTATGGATGTCCACCACTGTCTAATACAGCACAATTGAATGAGTCTGCAATTAGAACATCCATTACCAGACTAAAACATCTGGTGACCAGTACAAGTCATTCTGACTGATCTGTATCGTCATCTTCCCCTTCTGAACCTTCCATGTCATGTGTCAGATAAAAAACCCTGTTATTCCATTTAGGACAGTTCATCACATAATGATATTTCGAATCACATCTGAAGCACCTGTTTATCATTCCTCGGTTATTCCTGGGCCAGGATTTTTCGCTGAGTGGGTGGGTATGCACCTGACCCGCTTGAGCGTAAAATGACGCGCGATCATGTCGGGCGAGCGTCCCAATGTCATCGCGCAGTTGCGCGATATTTCGGTCAGCAGGCACACACAGGAGTTGGCAGAGCGCCCGTCGACAATTAAAATGCCTATTAAGGCCATTAATAATTCAAATGATTTAAATTTTTTGCTGCCCGTCCAACCTTACAGTTGGTGGGCAGGTGAAAAGGCCAGGTAGCCGTTGCATTTTTTGCGAAACCTCACCCATGGGCGGGATGAGGTTTTGATCCATGTCATTAAAAAATAAATTTTAAAATTCATCCTAATTTCTAACATAACCCTGCTCATGTGACAGTCACATGAAGGGCCATGTTAACACTTCAAAAATCTTTATTTTTTATTTTCAAAACTCTTCATCTCCCTGAGGCAGCTCTGTGCCTCAGGGAGCTTTTCCTTCTCCCACAGGCAGCACTGAGCGCTGCAGCACACATTTCATGTTGGGCGGGCCTTAATTGGTCCACCAGTGTGAAATCGTGGTCCGGCTCCGATCATGGGCAGAGGTCGGCTTCCCGACCACCCTTGCCAAGCCCGCCCGGCCCGTTAAGGGCAAAATTCTGCCCCTGGGGTTTATTCTCCTGCCAAAGTTGCCCAATTCCTGTTGTCTGTTAGAGCTACCAAAAGGGTTTCTATCCTCATTTGTTTGTGGTGCTTCTTTATTATTGATGCTTGCACCCCATATCTAAATGCTCTTGAAATACTTCTAGCATCAAATCCTCCACCAGTGTTACCACTGAATGTTCTATTGGTGCCATGAAAGTGACTGGAAATGAATGTTTTCCCAGAAATTTTTTTAAAGTTTCAAACATCTGTTCCAAAAGCGTTTCTCTCTCTCAGAATCTAACTCCATCAAGACCAGGAGCCTAACCATGTTCAACACTTTATCACAGTCCAACAATTTGAAGGCAAGCAATGAATAGGGATCTCCAAATAGAATTTCTGCAATCTGTTATTTCAGTTGTTAAATTCCATGATCTATTCCTCTATGGAATAACTATCCATCCTTCTAAATTTATCAAAATCTGACCATGCCTCATATGCAGTTAACAGGTCATCTTCCTTTTAAATTTTGTCCAATTGATGAGCCTCTAGCTCTGAAAATACTTTACACTTGCTCCTGCTTCTGTTGGGAAGCAATGCCAAGGCCATACCCTGCTTTTTCTTTGGTAAGGATGTAACCCTTGTCCACATATTCACTTCATTCTTCCATTGGCCATAAGATTCAACTTCACAGAAGAACGGTGGAAAATCATATCCTGATACTTGGTTTCAGCCATTCTTCTCAAAAATAACTCTGATAACAATCTTTTGTCTGAAAAGGTATCTTAGTTTCCAGTCTTCACCTCTAGGCTAACCATCCTCAGCTACCAATGTTATTTGGACCCATGCCAGTTGATGAAGTTAAAACTAAGACACAGCTGCTTTCTTTGCTGGAGAGTTTATTGACTTAGTTCAAAGTCAACACTACTCCTAACCCCCAGTATCCCAACTAACCCCATTTATAATTTCTTTGAACGCTTCACGAATTTTGCGTGTCATCCTTGCGTAGGGGCCATGCTAATCTTCTCTGTATCGTTCCAATTTTAGTATATGTGCTGCCGAAGCGAGCACCCATCACCTATTTAACAATGTAATTGCCATTAAACCATAACAATGTAATTTCCATTAAACCATAATAATGTAATTAATAAGACATGAACAACTGTGAATGCTGCAGTACTGACAGATCTGGTGTCCTTGTACATGAATTACAAAAAGTCAGCATGTAGGTACAGCAAGTAATTAGGAAGGTAAACAGAATATTGGCCTTTATTGCAAGGGAGGTGGAGTATAAAAGTAGGGAAGTCTTGCAACAGCTGTACAGGGCTTTGGTGAGTCCACAACTAGAGTACCGTGTACAGTTTTGGTGACCTTACTTAAGGAGGGACATAGTTGCAGAGAAGGTTTACTAGGCTGATTCCTGGGATGAGGGGTTTGACTTATGAGGAAAGGTTGAGCAGGTTGGGTCTACACTCATTGGAGTTTAGAAGAATGAGAGGTGATCTTAATGAAACATATCAGATTCTGAGAGGCCTTGGCAGGATAGATGCTGAGCGCAGTTTCCTCTCAGGGAATCTAGAATTAGAGGGAACAGTTTCAAAATAAGGGGTCTCCAGTTTAAGACTGAGATGAGGAGAAATCTCTTCTCAAGAGGGTTGTTAGTGTTTGGAATTCTCTGTCAGAGAGCAGTGAAGGCTGGGTCATTGAATATATTCAAGGCTGTGTGATTGGACAGAATCTTCGGGGGCGGGGCCCGCTCACCGAGACGTAAAATGATGTGCAGTGACGTCGGGCGTGCGTCCTGACATCACCGTGTGTCATTCAGATTTTCAGTTCGCCGAACTGTCAAACTCTTTCAAGTTATCAACAGTCACAGATTGCAACTCTCCCGAGTACAATCACAGTTCTTGGTTTTCCGGGAGTGGGACATGAACCCACAACCCTCTGATTCAAAGGCGAGGGTGCTATGAACTGAGCCACAGCTGACACCTCTCACTTCAGGAAACTCTTTCGAGTTACCAACAGTCACAGATTGCAACTCTTTTCGAGTACAATCACAGTTCTTGGTTTCCAGGAGTGGGACATGAACCCACAACCCTCTGATTCAAAGGCGAGGGTGCTATGAACTGAGCCACAAGGCCAGTTAACTATCAATTGAAACAATAAACTGAGCTGCCTGTCCGACGTCAAGGTTGGGGGGCTGGCAAAGAGCCAAGGTGGCCTTTGCATTTTTCATGGAACCTCATCCAGAGGTGGGATGAGGTTTCATGAAGGTTTTTAAAAGTTTGAAAATTTTTAAAATAAAATTCATAGACATGTCCCAGCTCATGTGAGAGTTTCACATGAGGGGGCATTCCTTTAATAAAATTTTTTTAAGTTAAACTAATCTCCCTGAGGCAGTTCTGTGCCTTGGGAAGATTTCTGTGCTCTTTCGCGCGCATGCGCAAAAGAACCAGGCAACCCCCTGCCCCGCCGCCTGCACAGATAGCGCTCAGCACTTCCGGGCGTGTGTCACGCTGAGCGGGCCTTAATTGGCCCACCCATGTAAAATGGCGGCACCCAGCTGATCGCGGGTGGTGATCGGCTGCGCGCGTGCCCGCTCCCGCACAACCCCCCCAACGGGGAGAAAATTCTCCCCATTGAATATATTCGAGGCTGGGTCATTGAATACATTCGAGGCTGGGTTAGACAGAGTTTTGATTGACAAAGGAGTCCAGGATTAGCGAGGGACAAGGCAGGAAGGTGGAGTTAAGGCCACAATCAGATCAGCCATGATCTTATTGAATGGTGGAGCAGGCTTGAGGAGCCGAATGGCCTACACCTGCTCCTATTTCTTATGTTCTAGGTTCTTTTCAAATTTGTGGATGCAATCCACCCAGACTAGGGGGTTTTATCCTCTCTTTGAGATTGTTTAATTCATTCAATCCATCTCCTTTTTTATTTTAACTGCACTTATCCCATTACTTGTCTTATCATTCAGTGTCATGCATGTCTGTTCTATATCCCTGGTAAATAGCGAAGCAAAATAATTATTTAATATTTATACCACCTCTCTATCATTACTTGTGGTATTATCCTGTTTATCCCTTAATGGTCCCATTCCCATTACAGTCTTTTTTATATTGATGTGCCTGTAAAATATTTTACTATTTTGTTTTACGCACCTTGATAATTTAACTTCATAGTTCCTCTTTGTCTTCCTAATAGCTTTTTTTCACTTGTCTCCTAATCTCCTACTTTTTCTTATCATGCACTCCTCTGCTTTCTATGTATTTAATGTATGGCTCTTTCCTAACCCTCAATTATTCCCTTATGTCTTTATTTATCCATGAAGTCCCATTAGTGTTTAGTTTGTTTTTTACCTTTTAGCGGAATATATTCCTGCATCCTGTCAAACAACTTTTTTAATGTTTCCCAATGTCGCTCTACTTTGATGTTTGTCTGCATAGTTGCCTATTTTATTTTCCCAATTTCTATTCTCAGCCCCTCCAAAATTAACTTTTCTCCAATCTGTTAATTTTGTTTTTGTCATATTTATGTCTCTATCATCATCTTAAACTCTATTATATTATGGCCACTATTGCCTAGATGTTCCCCTGCTTTTACTTCTCTTATCTGCTCTGGCTAATTCCCCATCAATAGATGCAATAGTAAATCTTCTGTTGTTGGGCTTTTACATATTGGATAAAAAAGGAGTCCTGTGCACATTGTAGGAACTCCATTCCCTTTTCCCCTTTACCCCTTCTGTTCAATTAATATTAGGGTGGTTGAAATCCCCCATGATTATTATTCTATGTTTTATTTAATTCCGTAATTTGTCAACATATTTCTTTCTCCACATTCCTTGCACCATTGGGCAGTCTGTAGACAACACCTATTAGTGTGATTTATCTTTTATCTTTATCCATATGGATTCTATTTTTGTCTTGCTGATAGCTGCATCCCTTTATCTACTGCCATTATGTTATTATCCCACATAAGTACAGCTCTTCCACCTCTCTGTTTCCCTCCCTATCTTTTCTAAATATATTATACCCTGCAATGTTTAATTCCCAGTTCTGATTTTTCTGTGGCCGTGTCTTAGTAATCCTGATTTATGTCTTGTTTCTCTCAGTGCATGAGTGCTTCAGCACTGTGTGCATTGATGTACAGACATTTAACTAATTTTTAATAGAATTTCCTCTCACTTTATGTTTAACCATCTTTGTAGACTCCCATTCTATAACTACTTATTCCCTGCCATCAATGTTCTCCCAAACTTTATTCTTCCCTATGGGAAGAATTTTCCTGTTGGCAAACGGGGGCGGGACCCGCTTGCCGATGCGTAAAATGACATGCGGTGACACTGGGTGGGTGTCCCGACGTCACCGCGTGTCATTTAACTTGTCAGTTCAGCAGGCGCACAGCCACGTCGGCTGCATGCCTGCTGAACTGTCAAAAGCCTATTAAGGCCATTAACAAAGTAATTGAAGTTGTTAAGAATGCTGCCCGTCCAACCTTAAGGTTGGCGGGCAGGCGAAGAGCCTAGGCTGCCATCGCATTTTTCATGAAACCTCATCCACGGATGGGATGAGGTTTTGTGAAGGGTTTATTAATTAAATAAAAAAATTTTGAAAAAATTTATGGACATGTCCCAGCTCGTGACAGTTTCACATGAGGGCACATGTCCTTAAAACTTTTTTTCACCTTTATTAAATTTTCCAGAACTTAAACTAATCTCCCTGAGGCACCTCTGTGCCTCAGGGAGATTTCTGCGCGAAAGAGCGCAGGCCCCAACTCAGGGAATCATCCCCACCCGCTCAACTCCTCCGGGTGCACGTCACGCTGGGCGGGCCTTAATTGGCCCGCCCACGTAAAATGGCAGCACGCCCCCGATTGGGGGTGCTAATCGAGTTTGTGCTCGATCCTGCCCGTCCCCGCACAAACCCCCTCGCCCCCCCCAACGGGGAGAAAATTAAGCCCTATGTTCTCCTGCCCTGCTGTGTTAACATTTAAGCTGCTTACGTTTCTTTTAGATCCCTTCCCCCATCTTACTAGTTTTAAAGCCTTTGCCAACTCCCTATTTACCCTTTCCGCCAGAACATGGGCCCTGTCTTGGTTCAGGTGGAGCCCATCCCATCGATACAGCTCCTTTCTGTCCCAGAACTAGTGCCAGTGTCCTATGAAAAAGATCCCCTCTTTCCACACCAGCCCTTTAGCCATATGTTAATTCTCCTGATCTGTCTGTTCCTATGCCAATTTTCACGTGGTTCGGGCAATAATCCAGAGGTTATGACTCTTTAGATCCTGCTTTTTAATTTAGAGCCTAACCCCTGATACTCTTTCATCAGGACCTCCCTGATCCTACCCAAGTTGTTTGTTTCATCATGGACAATGACAACTGGAATTATCCCTTCCCTTTTCAAGTTCCTCTCCAGCTGTCATGAGATACCTCTTGCCCTACCACTGGGTAGATAACAACCCTTTGGGATTCTGTTTCTTGGCTGCAGAAAACACTATATATCTCCCTAATTATAAGAGTCCCCTATAGCTACTGCATTTCTATTCTGCTTTTCCCTCCTCTGGACAACCTTCTGAGCCACTATGTCTTGGTCTGCATTGTGACTGCCTTCACTGCTGTCTTTCTCCTTGGCCCTTACAGGTAGCGAGTACATCGTAATGTTGGACAGGACCCGTGCCTGCAGGACCACCTTCGCAACCTCTCCTAAATCCCCGTTACCGAGCTCCGTGTCAGTCACACCCTCCCTTTCCTTAACCCATCTTTTCCTTTGGGATGTGATTATATTCTGGATAAAACTGTCTAGAAATTCCTCCCCCCTCCCTTATGTGTTGGAGTCTCTCCAACTCACATTACAGCTCAATGACTTTGAGCCAGAGAAATTTGAGTTGAAGACATCTCCTGCAGACCCATTTGCTCGGAATAGTCTCACTGTCCACATACTCCCACATTCTGTAGTCCAGTCAATGTGCTCTGCCATATCTCAGACTAGCCTTATTTATTTATTTAATTAAGTCTTTATTCAACAATTATTTGTAGTTATATCAAATAGTTTAACTGGTCAAGCTATAACTTTATCAGAGTGCTTTACTGGTCCTAGTTTAAACTACTGCCCCAGTTTATAGAAAAAAAGAGAACCGTAAAACCCACCAACCAATCAACCTACCTGCTTACTAAATGCCTTTGGACTTCAGCTCTCAGGTCTCGCTGTCTACCGCTCCCTCTCTTGGACCACTCCTTTTCTGTAAAAGACCAAAATAGCACCTCTTTTCTCACTGCACCAAATTTCCTCACTCATTAAATTCCCTGAGTTAAGTAAGTACTCTGTCTAGCAAGAGATTTTTTTTTTGTTTATGGTGATCCATTTTTGATGTATATTTGGACGTCAATGCAGCTTATATACAAAGTACCTTTGTAATAATGTTCTCTTTTAAGGAAATTCTTTATTTCAATGTGCATACTCAGTCAATCCCTTAAAGACTCTCTTTTTCCTCAGGTGCCATGCCCATGCCCTAAGAGGGTGTTGGTGTCCGTGGACTTCCATGTGTTGTCCATGGTTATGCTTGGCAAGGTGCTGCAGTGATTTGCTGTTGCCTTCTGCAGGTTCTGGCTGACCAACCCTCTCCTGCTCTTACCACCTGCCATAGGCATATTGGAAGGATTTGCGGGTCGATAATCAACCTGTTTGGCCACGTTATGAATGCACCTTCTGTGGCTATCAAGTCCTGGAGCTGAGCTTCTGGCTCAGAGAGGAACGCTACCACTGCGCCACAAGACCTCCCTCCCTTAAAGACTATTTCATTTAAATTGATGCTTTTTTGTGAGGGATGTCAGTACTGAGAAATGAAACACTTTTGCACTCTTCGGGTTTTGGATTTACACTAGGTATTCTCAGATTCTCAGGGCAGGTCAGAGGCTAGGAGTCCTGCGACGAGTAACTCACCTCCTGACTCCCCAAAACCTGTCCACCATCTACAAGTCAGGATTGTGATGGAATACTTCCCACTTGCCTGGATGAGTGCAGCTCCCACAACACTCAAGAAGCTTGACACCATCCAGGACAAAGCAGCCCGCTTGATTGGCATCACATCCACAAACATTCACTCCCTCCACCACCGCACAGTGGCAGCAGTGTGTGCAATGTACAAGATGCACTGCAGGAATTCATGAAGGCTCCTTCGACAGCACCTTCCAAACCCACGACCACTACCATCTAGAAGGACAAGGGCAGCAGATAGATTGGAACACCACCATCTGAAAGCTCCCCTCCAAGCCACTCTCCATCCTGACTTGGAAATATATCTCCGTTCCTTCACTGTCACTGGGTCAAAATCCTGGAACTCCCTTCCTAACAGCACTGTGGGTGTACCTAGACCACATGGACTGCAGCGGTTAAAGAAGGCAGCTCACCCACCTTCTCAAGGGCAACTAGGCATGGGCAATAAATGCTGGCCCAGCCAGTGAAGCCCACATCCCGTGAATGAATAAAAAAAACATTCAACATCAACAATCTCTCTTGTAGGTGGACCGCACATTCCTTATGATCAGGTCTTTACCATTACTGGCTACTATCTAATCATACAATAGTGTGAGTGAGAGGTTGTAGCAAAGAAATCCCACATTATGTGAATTGGATGCTGTATCTCACACGTGCCTCTGTTTAAGATTACAGCATCCACTTGTGTTTCTCCTATCTTCTGGCAGCCCATCTGATGAACACTCGAGTGAGATGGGACCAATTATGAATCAATGGGTGCGTGTATTTCGTTTATAATATGTGAACAAACAGAATAATATTTGTATTGAATTTTAATATATGTTGGAATGATCCTTGTAACATTGAAGATAACAAAGCAAGCCACACTGTCTGTCAGCAGACTAAATATACTTTTCTGACTAGTGATTCCTTTGAAACTAGTCACCAATAAACTTAGACAGGGACAATTTCACTATCTGTCTGTTCTCTCTAGCTGCAAATTGCTCCTTTCTTAGCTGAATAGGAAACCAAAAGCTTGATTTGTGACCCTTCCCCAGCCCCCAGTGCCCACTGATTGCAAGTTGAGATGCCAATTAAGCATGCTATCACCGTTGCAGGTTTGGACTCTGGGAAGACAACCCCCCTTTAGGCTCATATCAGCATTCTAGCCACTCCAGCATTTGAAGGTAAATCTTTGGGGGATTGTTTGTAATGAAGCTCCATTGTCTTAAGCTGACATGATATGTTGGAAGCACCTGGACAGATAATTCACCCGAATTCTAATTCAAGATCCTGGAAGCTGTATTATGGATTTAAGTCATTGTGAGGTGAAGTTAAAATCAAATCAGACATCACAGAAGGAGGCCAATTGGCATATTTTGTTTGTAACGGCCCTTTGAAGAGCTATCCAATTAATCCCACTCCCCTGTTCTTTACCTCTAGCCCTGCAGATTTCTTCTTTTGAAGTATAGATCCAATTCCCTTTGGCAAATTACTAATGAATTTAACTCCACCACCCTTTCAGGCATTGCATTCCAGATCACAACAACTCACTGCTTTTAAAAATAAATTCTCCCCCTCTCTCCTCTGGCATTTTTGTCAATTGTCTTGAATCTGTGTCCTCTGCTTACTAGCCTTCTGTCAGTGGAAATCATTTCTCCTTGTTATGACCGGTCCCCGGGCGAGGTCCCCCACTTTGTTAACTTCCTGAATTGGACCCCAATTTTCTTATGTTCCCGGGTGAGGAGGAATGACCTGGCTTCCTTTCTTTATTTAACCCCCCTCGGTCGGTTGCAACAAGGTTAATTTAAGAGGGATCCCTTCCCCCCCCATGGATGCCTTTCGCAGTCCAAAAGTATTTATTTTTTAAGAAGGAGCCATTTTAACCAGGCTTTCTTGAGTCAAAGAAAGAGTAAGTTCTTGTTACTAAAACCCGTGAAAAATAATAAAAACACAGCACACATACATACAGATCAGAAATGAGAAGTTTTTTAAAAAATCAGTCCTTGGCTTGTCCGTGAGGCATAGATTGCGGTATGTTGCAGCCGTTAAGTTGGGTGATTCCGGTAGAGCTGACTTTGGCAGTTTCACAGTTGGTTTGGAGATACTTGGTTCTGCAGGGTAGCTGAAGAGACTGTCCTATTTCCTTTTTGATTGTGGCTTCTGCTGAGCCTTGCCTCCAGCAAGAGAGGAGACTTCACCTGCAACTGCAGAGGTGAATAGTTGGTCGTCCTGTGCTGTCACTCTGACAGCACACCAGCACACACTGCACTTCTCTACAGCTAGCTTTTTAACCCATTTTTTCCCCTGTGAATTCCAGGAGAGAAAATAGTCATCTTGCATTTATATCAGAAGTATTTACACATTCTGAGATATAAATCAACAGGAGATGGATTTTTGGGTGACTGCTGAGACGTGCAAATCAGTCTTTTGTCTCAGCAACCACAGGACATTAAAGTTCAGTCTTTTGCGTCTTTCCTATCTCCCTTTCAAGTGTTTCTGCTTGAAGCAGGCCATGATACCTTTTCAGGTGCGACATTCCATGTTCTCTCAGGACAGGTCTGTCAGTATGATTCATATAAATATTTTCCAGAAAGTGATCACTTTACATTATCAGCGATCTTTTGCTCAGTGTCCTTGCTTGTATTTCTTTTTAAGGAAGACTTGTGTGTTTTTAAAGTTCTGTATGCCCGTAAGTAATTTGTGGCAGTAATTGGCTTTTCGTGACACTCCCTATATACCCTATCAAAACTTCTCGTAATTTTGAACACCTCTATTAAATCTTTCCTTTTCTGCTCTAAGGAAAACAATCTCAGCTTCTCTAGTCTTTCCATTGATGTCCCTCATTTCTGGTACCATTCTGATAAACCTCCACTATACCCTCTCCAAGACCTTGACATCTTTCCTATAGTATGGTGCCCAGAATTCAGCACAATACCCTGGCTGAGGCTAACCAGTGATTTACATATTTATTATAAAAGTATATATTTGTGTAACATCTTGATATAAATTGCCCCAAATTCTTCCTAAGCCAACTAATCAAATGCTGAAATGTGATGCCATTTTGTCTTCTACTTTCGGCATCAAATATTGGGTATTGCATGAGGGGGATGCTGAGTAAGGATCCCTCTATTCTCCCCCAAAATTGTGGTTTAATCCCACCCACAGAAGACCACATCATGTTGCATGAGTACAATTTTTTCCACTGCCCATATGTGCCATACTTAACATATCTTTGGATCAGGCTGCCAATTTGTGCCACGTTGTGGCTTTTGATTCACAGCCGCTGATATCTGGATTGACACTGCCAAACTCATTTAATATAGGACCTTTGCAGCAAGCCAAGGAGGAGACTTTCATCTTTTGAGCTAGATTCAATTCTTTTTTTTGTGTTGGTTTCTTTGCACTAGATATTCTGCTTGGGTACAGTGTCACTGTCCACTTCTGTAAGTGGATGTAGCTCCTACGAACCAGAGTGTGCCTTTATACACCCAGTGTCCAGATAAATGTATTGTGACTCATGGATTAAACAGTGAATCCCTGCCACTGTACACTGGCCAACTAGGATACATGGTTTAGTGTCATGTGATCTTGACTTTGGAAGACAAAAGAATAAACAAACTCTGTTAGATAGGACCCCATTCAGGCACAATAGCAGCAATCAAATCTCAAAACAGAAAATTAATTCTATCTTGATGCTGCTCAGTCATCCAGATGATGTTCTGTTTTATGAATTGGAGTAGGTAGGAAGTTTAGGTACTTCCTAAACTGCACTAATGCCCTGTGGTACATATATTAGTAGTACATTTAGTGTAAAGAAAGTTCTCTGAAAAATCAGCGAGCAGGAACCAATCTAACCCTGTGTATGTCACAAACCAAGATAAATAAATGAGTGCACCAAAAATTGAAAGTCTTCATTTTTGGCACATTTGTTTCTCTGAATAAGTTGGCTATCAATTTGTGCCAAATTGTGGGTGGCTTGGTGCTGTTGATGCATGTCCATGCTTTTTGGGTTGACATTGCCCAAATTGATTTCATGAAGGGCCCTTACAGCAAGCAGAGAAAGGTAACTATTTTGGGGGCTAGGTTTGAATCCATGCTTCAAAATTAAAACGTTAATATCCTCATGTACTGTGCCACCGAGTTTCTCATCAAATCCTATTAACCGTGTCCAATTGTGTGGCATCTCCCATGGGACAACAGGGTGCATTCTTTCAACATCTGATTAGTTGAAGATGTTAATATTTGCCAATAATGACCTTAATTTGCACAGTTCACTAATTTTACACTTGTAAACAGTAGGTAGTTTTATTATTTAACTTTATGCAATGCATAAATAGTTTTAGCAGATTTACTGCCTGCTTGTCAGTCTAACTTTGTGTCTGTCTGCACAACTTCATCTCAGTGAAGGTTGGTGCTGGGAAATGAAATATATTTTGACTTGGCATTGAGTTACAACATGAGTGGAAAGTTATATACTTAACTCCACAATTTACACTTATTAGAATATTCTACGTAACAAAATGTCTCCGAGCGATTTATGGGTGGACTGAGAATAGGAAGTTGTAGAGACATTAGAGGAAGTGACCAAAGGTAGTGAGAAGTTTTTGAAAATGGAAAGAGAAATAGCACAGGGAAAGGATTTAGGGAGTGAGTTGTGGAGTGTAGCGGCTGAAGGATCTGCCACTGGTGAACCAAGTTGGGAAGGTCAGTAGATTAGATCCAGAAGATTGAGAGGTTGGTGTGTTGCAACATATGGCGAGAGAAGATTACAGCGGCATGGTGGGAGACCACTGAAGGTGAGCACAAGGATTTTGAAGCTAATGTACTGTGGACAATAAACCATTGAGTGTCAATGAGAACAGGGCAATGGATATATGGGACATGATATAGGCTGCAAGGTTCAGAATAAGTTTGAATTTGGTGTAGAGTGGATTTTGGGAGGCTGGCAAGAAGAGCATTGGAGAAAACACCTTGAAGTGGCAGGGTTGAGGTTTTGACAGCAGCTGGGTTGGACTGAGGACGTAGCAGTATTCTAGAGGTGGAAGTAAGCAGCTTTGGCGATGTACTGGATGTGGAGTTTGGAGTTGTGGAGTTGAACATAAGAACATAAGAAATAGCAACAGGAGTAGACCATTCGGCCCTTCTGCACTTCCAGGTTCAATTTGAACCAGCAACTGCAGAGAGAGTGGAATTGCCTTTGCTGGTGGGGGTTGAACAGGCTGGCTTCCATCTTGTTAATTTGAGTTGAAGAAAGTTCTGTTTACTGTCATTATTTTGTCATTTTTTTGTACCCTCCCTACATACAAGTCAATGTCTCATACTTTGATGGTGCAGAAACAGCCCAGTGGATGACCATTTATATATAGACTCATGTATAGACTTACATAACTATTATTCAGTAATACCTATAAAAGGAACAGTTAATAATGGAGGAGTGTGAAGCAGGTCAGCATTACTGTGAAGATACTTACCTGGCAGGAGAGAGACCATGATCATTGTTGTACCTGGACATGTGTAAGTGTGTGGCTGTTTTTAGTGGGTTTCATTTACTTTTTGGGGGGTTTCAGCAAAGGCTCTGGCCTTTTGCCCTTTGGTATTGGAAGCTGTTCTGTGTTGTTTGTTTTCCTTTGACAGAGCTTCATTGCCTAACATAGGGAACTTAGAGGTAATGGCTGCAACCAGTAGTGTCCCAAACCAGGGCTTATGTAACACAGGGTGGCAGTAAAAGACAGTGAAGGAGGTACACCTATTGACCATGCCTTCTTCATTAAGAGAATCCTTTTTGAAACCCGTGGATTTGAAGCTGCAGACATCTACTGTCTGCAGAACTTCCCTGTGCTGGATACTTCAACATGACCTTCAAGAATGTTGTAGCATGCATGAAATTCCTGAAGGTATTTGAGGAAAAGAAACCTGCTACAGCTGAGAATCCTCACGGCAGAGCTGCTGTTTACTCTACCGTCGCAACAGGACCAGTTGGTGACCATGCATCTCTACAATCCCCCCCCCATGTTCCTGATGTGGATGTGCTTACCTTTGTCACCAGGTACATCGACAAGGTTGGGAACTGCACCAACGTCAAGGACAACTTTGAGATTTGGACCAACAACTGGCAAGTCCAAAATGATTCTGAGTGTGGATGGTAAGGGCGTAATCCTCCACCCTCTCTCCAGCTTCACTATTGGGGAAAGCCACGGTTACCTTGTCTATGGTGGGCAGCCCAAAGGTTATCATTCCTGCGGCAAATCTGGCCATGTGGCGGCTAACTCCAGTGCTGCCATTTGCAAGAACTGCAAGCAGACTAGGTGCTGCAACCTGTGTGGTGGGGCAGGCCACCTGCCCAAAATGCTGCCTCAGTTATGTACAGGCGGCGAGAACCAAGGAGGGACATGCATACAGCACGGCGGGTGTGACTACGACCGAGGAGACCGACAACCCTCCGCCTGCCAAGACCTCCAAAGAGCAGAATGGGACAAAGAAGGATACAGGGAGGGACAAGAGGAAGGGAAAGAATGAGGCAGCAGACTGACAAACACTAGCACTGTCCCCTGGAAGTTCCCACTCTTCAGTGGACTGAATCAATGGAGGAGGAACTAATAGGGGCACAACCAGTGACAGCTGGTGAAGAAGACCCAAAACAAGAGGCCAAGAATGGACCTAGCCACTTTCCAGACAAGTGGCAAGAGGTGATGCCCATCCAACACTGACGACAGGGACTGTTGCTCTTCGGACAAGGAAGGGCAAGGGCAACACCTACAGAAGAAGCGGCAAAGTTCTAGGGAGCTGGAGGAGTAGCTGGGCTCCAAAACATTGGAGACAGCGGAGAGGCCAGCGCACCCGAGCTCAGAGAAGCCTGGAGCAGCAATGCGCTCGAGTAGGAATGAATGGGAAAGACTTCTCCAACAGGGAACAGTCCCAGCCTTGCTCCCTTCTTGACCACCACCCCCGCCGTGTCACCTGGGTGGAACAGTTCTAACGGGGTGGACCAGAACTATTTCCTGAATGATAATGCCCAGCTCGGTTAATTAACATGTACACCCTGGCTCAAAACAGCGAGCGATTGGCCATCCTCCAGCAGCTCCCACTACCTCGAGTGACGTCCAGGCTGATTGCTCTGGACAGTGACTTCAACAGCAGCTTTGCAGCTGAACGATCCAGCAGGGATGACGACAAACTGCCACGTACAGACTCCTGATGAAAATGGTAAAAAATGACAAGCTGCACATCTTCAGCAACCCTACAGACGGAGCGCAGTGCAGATGCATGTGGTCACGGCCAGATGGGTCTGTCCGTTCCAGGATAGGCATATTGTTTGTGTCCCGCACGTTCGTGGTCAGATCCACCAACATCAAGCTGGCGTTCTTCTCTGACCACTGCCTCCTACTGGCTGACTGTCACTTACAGGAAGACTAGAAGATTGGCAGGGGAACATGGAAGCTGCACGTGAGTTTGTTGACCCCAGAAAACATTGATGGAATCAAGAGGGATTACAAAGGTTGGAGAACTGTGAAACCCCTCATTGCTTCCCACTAGTGCATCAGAGACTCACACGAGACAAATATCAAGAGGTTCAAAAGAGATTCATTAAGCTGATTCCAGGGACGAAAGGGTTGACTTAGCAAGAACGGCTAAATAGGTTAGGCCTTTATTCATTAGAGTTTAGAAGAATGAGGGGTGATCTTATTGAAACGTACAAGATTTTGGAGGGGCTTGACAGGGCAGATGTTGAGAAGATGTTCCATTAGCGGAGGAATCTCGAACTAGGAAACATAGTTACAGAAAAAGGGACACAACTCTCTGGGGTAGAGAATTTCAGACAATCACTACTGTCTGAGAGAAGAAATTCCTTCGCATCTCAGTTTTAAATGAACCTCTTTTGAACTGCCTCCAATGCCAGTATATCCTTTCTTAAATACGGGGACCGAAACTGTACACTGTACTCCAGGTGCGGCCTCACCAACACCCTGTACAGTTGTAACAAGACTTCCCTATTTTTAAACTCCAACCCCCTAGCAATGTAGGCCAAGATTCTATTTGCCTTCTTAATTACTTGCTGGACTTGCGTGCTAACTTTGTGTTTCATGCACAAGAACACCCAGATCCGTCTGTGCTGCACTTTTTTGAGACTCTCTCCATTTAAATAATAGTCTGCCTTTTGATTCTTCTTACCAAAGTGCATGACCTCGCACTTTCCTACATTAAACTCCATCTGCCAAGTTTTTGTCCATTCACTCAACCTATCTATGTCCCCTTGCAGATTTTCCTTATGTCCTCATCACAACATGCCTTCCCACCTATTTTTGTATCATCAGCGAATTTGGATACATTACACTCTGCCCCCTCCTCCAAGTCATTAATATAGATAGTAAATAATTGAGGTCTTACATAACAGCAAAAGCAAAATACTGTGGATGCTGGAAATCCGAAATAAAAACAGAAAATGCTGGAAAAACTCAGCGGGTCTGGCAGCATCTGTGAAAAGAGAGAAGCAGAGTTCATGTTTCATTGGTGAATAAAGGAATGGCAGGGCTGCTCCAACCTGTAGAATGCATAGCCTGTGCTCTGTGGGAACTCCAGGACGCTTTCCATGTCCTGGATAACCATTTGTTCAGAAAGTATCATCAGTTGCAGCAGCTTGAGCTCCAGCTTTGGAACTTGAGCATCAGCTGGTGATACTGCGGTATATTGGTGAGGTTGAGAGCTTTGTTAATAGCTAATATTATTAATAATAATATGCAGCGAGAGAGGGAATGAGTGACTACCAGACAGTCAAGTAGAAACAGGCAGGTAGTGCAGGAGCCCTTGAGTGTATCCCACTCTCCAACCAGTATTCAGTTCTGAATACTGATGTGTGTGATGGTTCATCTGGGGAGTGCAGCCAGAGCCAAGTCCAAGGCACCACTCATGTACAGGGGGGTACAAGGAAGACTGGAAGAGATTTGATAGGGGAATAGTTAGGTATTCATGCGGCCGCAGACGTGAATCCAGGATGGTGTGTTGCCTATGTGGTGCTAGGGTCAAGGATGTCACTGAGCAGAGGACCCTGAGTGGGGAGGGTGAACAGCTAGCAGTCATAGTACACATTGATACAAACAACACAGGCAAAAGGTGGTATGTGGTTCTGCAGTCAGAATTTAGAGAGCTGGGTAGGAAATTAGCAAGCAGGACTTCAAAAGTAGTAATCTCCGGATTACTCTCAGTACCACGTGCAGCTGAGTATAAAAATGGGAGGATAAAGCAGATGAATGCTGGAGAGATGGTGCAGGAGGGCAGCACTGTTAATCAAGTGTGGCATTGGTTTAGTAGTTAGGGATGACCTTGGTTCAGGAGATCAGGATGTAGAAATCTGTTTGGATGGAGATGAGGAACAGTAGGGGAAAGAAATCACTAGTGGGAGCAGTCTACAGGCCCCCTAACAGTAACCACAATATAGAACAAAGTATACAGGAAGAAAAATTGGGTGCTTGTGATAAAGGGATGGCAATAATCAAGGGTGATTTTAATCTGCATAGAAACTGGAAAAATCAGATTGGCAGTATTAGCCTGGATGAGGAGTTCATAGAATGCTTTTGAGAGTTTCTTAGAGCAGCACATTCTGGAACCAACCAGAGAGCAGGTTATATTAGACTTGGTATTGTGTAATGTGACATGATTAATAAATGACCTCAGAGTAAAGGCACCCCTAAGTGGTAGCAACCACCATATGGTTGAATTATGCATCCAGTTTGAAAGGGAGAAGAGTGGGTCTAAGACTAGTATTTTAAACTTAAATAAAGGCAGCTATGTGGGCATGAAAGCTGAGCTAGCTAAAATGAACTGGGATACTAGGCCAGAGGATAGATCAATAGAGAAGCAGTGGCAAACATTTAAGGGGATATTTCAAAATACTCAGAATAAGTATATTCCTACTATAAAGAAAAATTCTAAAGGGAGGACCCACCATCTGTGGTTAACCAAAGAAGCTAAGGAAAGCATCAAACATAAGGATAAGGCATATAACTGTGCAAAGATGAGTGGCAGGTCAGATGATTAGTCAGGATATAAAGAAGGGCAGAGAATGACTAAAAAGTTAATCAGGAGAAAGAAATTAGAGTAAGAGAGGAAGCTAGCTCGAAATGTAAAAATAGATAGCAAGAGTTTCTACAGGTATTTAAAAAGGAAAAGAGTAAGTAAAGTCGGTCCTCCAGAGTGACAATGGGGAGTTAATAGTAGATAATAAGGAAATGGCAAATGAAATGAACAAATATTCTGCTTCTGTCTTCACCATAGAGGATACAAAAGCATTCCAGTAATAGCTGTAAATCAGGAGATGGAAGGGAGAGAGGAACTTGGAGAAATTACAATCACTAGGGAAGCGGTAATAAGCAAACTGATGGGGTTGCAGGCTGACAAGCCTATGGGTCCTGATGGACTTCACATCCTAGGGTCTTAAAAGAAGTGGTTAATGAGGTAGTTGATGCGTTGGCATTAATGTTCCAAAGTTCACTAGATTCTGGAAAGGTTCCATTAGACTGGAAAGTAGTAAATATAACCCCTCTATTCATAAAGGGAGGGAGGCAGAAAACTATACTAATTAGCTTGAGTGGGGAAGTTGTTAGAATCGATCATTAAGGAGGTTATAGCTGGACACTTAGAGGAACTCGAGGTAATCGGGAAGAGTCAGCATGGTTTTGTGAAAGGGAAATCATGTTTAACCAATTTATTGGAATTTTTTGAAGGAATAACATGCACTGTGGATAAAGGGGAGCCTGTAGATGTGCGGCACTTGGATTTTTACAAGGTATTTGATAAGGTGCCACATCAAAGGTTATTGTAAAAAATAAAAGCTCATGGTGCAGAGGGTAACATATTAGCGTGGATTGAAGATTGGCTGGCTGGCAGAAAACAGTGTATGCATAAATGGATCTTTGTCTGATTGGCAGGATGTGACAAGTGCAGTCCCGCAGGGGTCTGTGCTGGGGCCTCAACTTTTTTACAATTTATATCAATAACTTAGATGAGGGGAGCAAAGGCATGGTAGCTAAATTTGTAGATGACCCAAAGATAGGTAAGAAAGTATGTTGTGAAGAGGACATAAGGAGGTTGCAGATGGATATAGATAGGTTAAATGAGTGGGCAAAGATCTGGCAAATGAAGTTTAATGTGGGAAAAATGTGAAGTTGTTCACTTTGGCAGGAAGAATAAAAAAGCAGAGTATTAAACGGAGAATGACTGCAGAATTTTGAGGTGCAGAGGGATCTAGGTGTTCTAGTGCATGAGTCACAAAAAGTTAATATGCAGGTACAAGAAGTAATTGAGAAGGCTAGTGGAATACTATCCTTTATTACGAGAGGGATTGAAGATAAAAGTAAGGATCTTATGCTTCAGTTATACAGGACATTGGTGAGACTGCACCTTGAGTAGTGTGTGCAGTTTTGGTCTCCTCATTTAAGGAAGGATGTAAATGTGTTGGAGGCGGTTCATAGGAGGTTTACTAGATTGATACCTGGAATGAGCGGGTTGTCTTATGAGGATAGGTTGGACAGACTGGGCTTGCTTCTACTGGAGTTTAAAAGAGTGAGGGGTGACTTGATTGAAGTATATAAGATCCTGAACAGTCTCGACAAGGTGGACATGGAAAGGATGTTTCCTCTTGTAGGTGAGTCCAGAACTAGGGGGCACTGTTTTAAAATTAGGGGTCACCCTTTTAGGACAGAGATGAGGAGAATTTTTTTTTCTCTGAGGGTTGTGCAACTTTGGAACTCTCTGCCTCAGAAGGCGGTGGAAGCAGAGTCATTAAATATTTTTAAGGCAGAGGTAGATAGATTCTTGTTAGGCAAGGGCATCAAAGGTTATTGGGGGTAGATGGGAAATGTGGAATTTGAAACATGAGCAGATCAGCCATGATTTTATTGAATGGCAGAGCAGGCTCGAGGGGCCGAATGGCCTACTTCTCCTAGTCGTATGTTCGCATGGACATTAGGACTGGCTCTGGAGGAGATGGGTGTCATGAAGCTATTAATGTATAAATATTTTGGAAAATATTTTTCTTTTAAAATAGAGGTTAGTCTATGGGTATGTCTTAACTGGATTAAAGCCAGCTAGTTTGGGTGCTTTGATATGTACTAGTTTTGATATGTAAGAGAGATAATGTGCATTTGCATTTTTTGAATAGACCATTCAAGAAGCAGGGTGAAAACTTACACTTTTCTGACAGCTACCAAGCAATATGTTTATATTACTAATAAAATTGGTATTATGAAAAGGGTTTCATTGTTAAAAGGTGAAGTTCAAAGAGGTTGTTGATACAATGAGAATTAACATTCAATGGAGCTGGTAGGTATAACTTCAGTAGTTTTCGGGTGTGCAGGCAGAGGGAATGTAAGATCAAAAGACAGCTGTAAGCCTCCAACTGGTCCAACTGGCTCCACAGTGGAAAGAACCTCATTTTTGAATTCGTACGGTGAAAATGCTTTGCCTGGTGTTTTGGTTAAGTCTATGGGTTGTTGTTGCCGTAATGGAGATTGGTTTGACAATTTGTTAAAAGTTATGATAGTAGTAATTTGTAGCCATGTGTACATATATTTTAACCTGTGTAAATTAATAAAATGTTTCAATTAGTTAATGTAAAGCCTCGAGAACTAGCGGTCTGATTCTTGAGTTTAGAGTCGCATCTCAAATATAACACTTAAAATTATTGGTTATGACAGTTGTTTAAAGTTTCCCTCTGGGATTTTCAAATAACTCCGCTTTACCAACTGCATGGGTCATAACATGGGACCTGTACAGACTGGATGGGTTGCACCTAAATAGAGCCGGGACTGAGTTCCTTGCAGGGTGATTTGCTAGTGCTATTGGAGAGCGTTTAAACTAACTTGACAGGGATGTGGGAACCAGGAGGAATTATCAAAGGAATACCAAGTTGCACAGAACACTGAGAAAGTTAGATAGCACTAGAGTAGGGAATAGTAAGTGATTAGATGGAGTCAGAGCAAGGGAGAAATTAATAGAGTCTAAATTGGGATTAATGTGCACATATGTGAATGCACAGAGTGCTGTTAATAAGACTGAGTTACAGGTGTAGATTGACTTATGGAAATATGACATTGTGGCTATAGCAAAGACCTGGCGTAAAGAAGGGCAGGACTGAGTGTTAAATATTCCAGGATACAAAGTGTTCAGGAAAAATAGGAAAGGAAGAAAAGAGGAAGGAGTGATGGTATTGATTAAGGAGAGCATTGCAGTGCTTGAGAAGATATCCCAGTGGGGTCAAGGACAGAATCGATTTGGCTAGAGCTAAGGAACCAAAAACATGCAATTACATTTTAGTCTATAGGCCGCCAACTAATGGAAAGGATATAGAGGAACAAATTTGCAAGGAAATTATAGAGGTGAAATAATTATAAAGTAATTACAATGACTTTAATTATCCAGATATAGACTGGGATAGTAGCAGTGTAAAGGGCAGAGAGGGGCAAGAGTTCCTAGAGTGTGTTTATGAAAATTTTCTACAGCAGCATGTTTCCAGTCCAGCAAGAAAGGAGGCACTGTTGGATCTGGTTCTTGGATATATGGTGGGCCAATTGGATCAAATATCAGTAGGAGAACAATTAGGGGACAATGATCATGTATCATAAGATTTAGGCTGGCTATGAAAAAGGACAAAGAACAATCTAGAGTAAGAATAATTAACTGAGGAATGCCAACTTCAATGGGATAAGATTGGATCTGGGCTGAATAAATTGGAGTCAAAGGTTAGCAGGAAATTGATAGTTTGGGCGCAGTCAAGTATATTCCTTTGAATGGGAAAGGTAAGATGACAAAAGAGATAGAGATTAAGATGAAGAAGAAAAAGTATGCTTATGACAGATGTCAGGTAGATAATACAACTGAGAACCAGGCTGCATAGAGAAGGTTCAGAGTGGAAATGAAAAATCAATAAGAGAAGACAGACTGGCAGCTAATATAAAAGGGAATCCCAAAGTTTTCTATAGGCATATAAATAGTAAAATGGAGTAGGGCCGATTAGGGACCAAAATGGGGATTTATGCATGCAGGCAGGGAGAATACCTAAGGTATTAAATGAATACTTAGCATCTGTCTTTACCCAGGAAGAAAATGCTACCCAGGCCACGGTGAAAGAGTAGGTAATTAATATACCAAAAGGATTTAGAAATGCTCAGGAATAGGTGTTAGATAAGCTGTTTGTATTTAAAGTTGATAAAGCACCAGGACCGGATGAGATGCATCCAAGGATACTGAGGGAAGTGAGGGTGGAAATTGCGGAGGCACTGGCCATCATTTTCCAGTCTTCCTTAGACTCGGATGGTGCCAGAGGACTGGAGAATTGCAGATGTTACATCCTTGTTCAAAAAAGGGTGTAAAGATAAGCCCAGCAACTACAGGCCAGTCAATTTAACTTCGGTGGTGAAACTTCTGGAAACAATAATTTGGGACACAATTATTCGTCATATGTGGGTTAATTAAGGAAAGCCAGCACGGATTTAAGGGAAAATCATGTTTAACTAACTTGCTGGAGTTTTTTGAAGCGGTAACAGAGGGTTGATGAGGGCAATGCTGTTGATGTGATGTACATGGACTTCCTAAAGGCCTAAAGATACAGTGCCACACAACAGACTTGTGAGCAAAATTATAGCTCTTGGAATAAAAGGGAAAGTAGAAACATGGATATGAAATTGGCCGAGACACAGATGAGGGAGCAGAGAGTAGTGGTTAATGGATGTTTTTTGGGTTGGAGGAAGATTTGTAGTGGAGTTCCTCAGGGGTCCATGTTGGGACTGTTGCTCTTCCTGATATATATTAATGATCTAGACCTTGGGTATATAGGACACAATTTCAAAATTTGCGAATGGTACAAAACTTGGAAGCATTGTGAACAGTGAGGAGGATAGTGTAGAATTTCAAAAGGACATAGACAAGTTGGTGGAATGGGAGGATAAGTGGCAGATGAAGTTCATTGTGAAGAACTGTGAAGTGATTCATTTTGGTAGGAAGAGCATGGAAAGACAATATAAAATAAATATACAACTCTGAAGGGAGTGCAGGAGCAGAGGGACCTGGGTGTATATGTGCATAAGTTATTGAAGGTGGCAGGACAGGATGAGCGAGTGTTTAATAAAGCATAGAGGTCGGCTTTATTAATAGGGGCATAGAGTACAAGAGCAAGGAGGTTATGTTGAACTTGTGTAGGACACTAGTACAGCCTCAGCTGGAGTATTGCGTCCAGTTCTAGGTGCTGCACTTTTAGGAAAGATGTGGAGGCATTGGTGAAGAAAAGATTTATGAGAATGGTTTTGGGGATGAGGAACTTCAGTTAAGAAGATAGATTGGAAGAGCTCAGACTGTTTTCCTTGGAGAAGAGCAGGCTGAGAAGAGATTTGGTAGAGGTATTCAAACTCATGAGGGGTCTGGACAGAGTAGATAGGGAGAAACTGTTCTCACTTGTGAAAGGATTGAGTCCAAGAGGGCACAGATTTAAAGTAATTAGCAATGGAAGCAAAAGTGAAATGGGGAAAAACTTTTTCACTCAGTGAGCGGTGGGGTCTGGAATGGACTGCCAGGTGCAGTGTGGTGGAGGCAGGTTCAGTCAAGGCATTCTAAAGGGAATTATACTGTTATCTCAAAAGGAAGAATGTGCAGGGCTACGGGAAGAAGGCGGAATGACACTAGGTAAGATGCTCATTTGGACATGACGATCCGAATGGCTTCCTGTGCTGAACAATTCTGTGATAAGTCAATAAGGTTAAAGTCTGCAATATTTGGGGCCCTTTGAAAGTGTCAGTTAGATGTTGAGTAGTTGTTGGATAAAGGGTTGATTTTCTTTCAAATTGCTGATATTTACATAGCACCCC
Source organism: Cetorhinus maximus (assembly GCF_964194155.1). Classification (NCBI taxonomy): domain Eukaryota; kingdom Metazoa; phylum Chordata; class Chondrichthyes; order Lamniformes; family Cetorhinidae; genus Cetorhinus; species Cetorhinus maximus. The sequence continues at coordinate 1,635,840 of NC_135917.1, forward strand.
CAAGTATGGTGAGCAGATCCTTAGAACTAAAAATACTGTTCAAAGTGGGATTTCCTATTTCAAATGAAGGTTTAAAATGACAACATTGTAGGTGTGATTTTCCTGACCACTGATCACCCCATCACAAGCTTGACTTGAATGCTGTTGAATCTGGCTATACGTCTTAGTTCAGCTATTTTGCATATCGTGGGGAAAGGGAATTTAGCACTGGTGGCTCCTGTTTGTGTCAGCAGTTAAATCCACTGTATCCACACAGTACAGCATCAGAAAAGAATTTGACCTCTCACTGAACCAAGATATGAACAAATAAATAACGTCCAAAAGAAACTTGCTGACTGCCCCTATAAGAATCCTCTAATTTGAAAGTGCAGACTAGCAATTCCTTACGAATACTTTCCTTGGGTGTACCTCCAAATAGACACCTGCCCAGTGTTGGCACATGAAAATGACTTGGAAATGATGCCAAAAAACCCTTTTTATGTAATTTAAATACCTCAGATTAGATCTTTGTGCCCTTACCCATTTGGTCCCAAGAAATGCACGTAATTTGTAAAAGGGTCCTATTTCCTTTGTAACACCCCAGGAACCAGTGTGTAGGGCAACACAGCCAGGAAAATCAGGCTCTGTATCTCCTAGTGTATCTAAAGTCCAAATGACCCCAGTGCCTATTGATAGAAAGATACAGTACAACCACCTGGTGTTTTGCTCAACATATGCTCAACTGACCAGCACATTTAAAATCATAACAATGTTTGTTTACTGGGAAGAATTCAATGCTATGTCCACTCTACTAGGAAATACACGGGAAGATTTTACACTTTATAATAGGAAACCTTGTGGCTCAAATCCATGATTTTCATCCATTCATTTTACTGGACATGAAATCACATGCTGGAGGTGTGAAATTTCCTGATATGCACTCCTGGCAAAGCAGAAAACTCCCCAATAATTTTCAAACATCTGCATGTTCAGAGCAGGTTCGAAGGGCTGACTGGCCTACTCCTGCTTCTAAGTCCTATGCTCCACAGAGAAGTTGGGTAGAGGACCATGGAATTCCACATTCTCATCACCCTCTCTGAAAAGACATTTTCTAACCTCCCCAGTAATTTCTGTGATTATCTTAAACTTGTGACCTCTCATTACCATCTCACTGACCAGGGGAAACATTTTACAGTACCTTTTCATAACCCATCATAATCTTGAAGAGCTTTTTGGCTCCAAAGATAAAATCCCTAACATTTCAAGTTTCTCCTCAAAACTGCAACCTGTCATCCTAGGTAACATCCCATGATTCTATGCTCCTTTTCCATTGTTTTTATATCCTCCCTATAATAAGGGTGTCCAAAACTTTGCATAACTCATGTTTGACATCAGTGCCTGATTTGGTATTTCATACCTCTTGATATAAGGGCCAGGATTTTCCCGTCGGTGATTTGGGGGCAGGGCCCGCTCGCCGACGGGAAAATGACAGCGAAATCAGCTGTCCATCCGCCGACCTGTCAATGGCTAATTAAGGCCATTGACAGGATAATTAAGATTGTTAAAGACCCTGCCCGTCCAACCTTAAGGCTGGCGGGCAGGCCAGGAACCCCGGCGGGCTCCTGATTATACACGAAACTTCATCCACTGGCGGGATGAGGTTTCATGTCCGTTTTTAAAAAGTTTCATAAAGTTTATGTGTTTCTTATTAACATGTCCCATCTCGTGTGACATTGTCACATGAGGGGGACATGTTAATAATTTTAATATTTTTCTATTTTTGGAGTTTCTTTTACCTGTCAGTAATCTCCCCGAGACAGTACTTGGTGCAGCGCATGCGCGAAAGAGCACACTTTGACAGATGGGGAATCTCCCCGCCCACCTGCACAGGAAGCGCATAGTGCTTCCTGTTGGGCCGGCCTTATTTAGCCCGCCCACTCAAAATGGCGGCGGGCCCTGTTTCAGCAGTGGAGTTTGGCTGCCCGCCCGCCCATCAAGGGCAAAATTCCCAAGAGGTCTTGTTTGCCATTTTAAAGCCTGATCTACTGTTGCAATGTGTAGCTGCACATTAAGGTCCCTCTACTATTTTATTCTATTTGAAACCTTACTATTTAAAGTGTATTTCTTTTCCCTTTCTTTTAACCTCGCAAGTGTATTACTTCATATGTTGTACATATCTGCCCATTTGACTAGCTTATGTATGGCCTTCAGCAATCTCATGTAGATCGGCCATTGTCTAATTGAAAGGCGGAACAGGATCTAAGGGCTAAATGGCCTAAACCTATTCCTCATCATAATTTACCATACTATTCAATTTGAGCAAATTTTCCCCCAATTTTCCTCAATTTTTAAATTCAAAAGCTGGACTCGGAGCTTCTGCAAAGCCATTTGATTAAGGAGTTGAGACCAATGTGATTGGATATTAAGCAGCCTGGCTAACCTTGAAGTGTGCTAGGTGAATTGTGAGGATTAATGAGCTGTATATCAGAGGAGATTGAAAGATTGGTATCATTTGCCACTATTCAGATGTCAGTAGAGTGGTAGTTACATTACTGGACCAGTATTCCAGAGGCTTGGACTAACAATCGCACAGAGGTCAGTGCTAATCTCACCATGGCAGTTTGAGAATTTGAATTCGGTTCCAAAAATTTGGAAGTAAAACACTTGTATCATTAAAAGTGACCATGAGCTGTCAGGTTGTCAGAAAAACTTTAGAGAAGGCAACCTCCTGTCCTTAACTAGTTCGGCCTCGATGTGACCAATCAAGCCACTCAGTTGTGCTAAATAAATCACTACCAATGGTTTAAGAAGTAGGCCTACTTTGAGATCGGCAATAAATATTGGTCTTGCCAGTGATGCCACTTCCTGAGAATTCATTTTTTAAATATAGGATTTGTTTCAATACAGTAATAATGAGAAAAATTGGGCAAAGAAAAATGATAGGGGAGAAATTCTACTCGTGGAATTGTAGAGCATTAGGGATCCAGCACCTTTAAGAAGTAAACAAACTACTCGGATCGAATTTTTATTAACTAATGCTTTATCTTCATTCTATAATTATAGATGGCGCTGAGAGTTTACAGGCAGTCAATCAGTGAGTATTTTATTTCTGCCTCAATAAGAAGTTCTATGGGATGTGTGACCAGCTAAGGGTTCTCCTTAATTGTAAAAATGTGATCATCCTGGTTGTAGAGATATCTGCACTGGTTAGTGGTTCCTCTTGATGCTATCAGAATGTGTTCATTAGTTAACAGTTCCACCTGATGCTGTTGGGAAATGTGTGGTCATGAGGACTCTGTTGCCACTGTAATTGACTAAGAATAGTTGGACAAAGTCAGCTTTTTCCTTCTGGAGAGGAAGCACATTGAGGGAATTGTCCTTTATGATCCTGCCCAAAATTGATGGCGAATGAGGGGAAATGTTGCATTTGAGTCCCAATAACCTATAGCCATCTCAACCAGAAATTCCCTCCCCCTGCTCCCACCAGGACCACTACTGGCCATTCTTTCCCTGCCTGCTGCACGGAAATGGCACGTATTCCTATTGTAACGCTTCTTCCCCTTCAAGCTTCTTCACCACAACCTTCTGATGCTGCAGGGAAATGGGTTGAGTTGTGGTGGATCCAGAGGGGCAGGAAGCAGTCTTGGTCTGCCTGAACTTGCCCCAAAGAAGAGAATCTGGCACTTCTTTTTATCTAGTATGCAATTTCTTGACTGACAAGGAAAACACCCAAGAAAAGAAAGGAAATGTGAATGATGGAAAAGTCCTGGGACTCAAAAACGTACAACCTTGCCTGGGAATCCAGTGCTGAGCTCTTTCAACTACCAGAGCTCCTTAATTCTAACTTTCAAATTTCAGCTGGCAGTCTTTATTAGTGACCTCAAAGATGCTTGATACTTGGATATTTTTACTGTATAAAATATCTGTCTTGCAGATCTCTCATCAGTGAAGAAATTAGAGATTTGCTCCTTGAATATGAGAAGCGTTATGAAGCTATGGTATGTCATTCATATCCTTGTATCTACAGATGAACAATAACCATCTGTATCGTTGAGATGTCACGTACACCTCTGAGGTGGTTTCTACTGTTATTGTTCCAATTGGCTATATTTTATGAGTTGTACTAAAAGTCATATAAAGTTTAATTTTTTTCTAGTTTAGATGGACTGAAGCAGTCCTTGTCCAAGTGCAGCAAGGCCTGGACAATATCCAGGCTTGGGCTGACAAGTGGCAAGTAACATTCACAACACACAAGCACCTCAATGACCATCTCCAACAAGAGAGAATCTAACCATGACCCCTTGATGTTCAATGGCATTACCATCAATGAATACCCCCACTATCAACATCCTGGGAGTTACCATTGACCAGAAACTGAACAGGACTAGCCATATTAATACTGTGGCTACAAGAGCAGGGGGAGAATTTTCTACCTATCGGACGGGCCGGTCGGGAGTGGGCGCGGGCGGGTGCGGAGCCGATCGCCGCCTGTGATCGGCTGCGTGCTGCCATTTTACGTGGGTGGGCCAATTAAGGCCCGCCCTGTGTGATGCGCGCCCAGTAGCGCTCAGCGCTACCTGTGCAGGCGGGGGGAGGAGGGAGAGTCGGGGCCTGCGCTCTTTTGTGTATGCATGCGAAAGAGCGCAGAGATCTCCCTGAGGCAAGGAGCTGTCTCGGAGATTATATTCAACTATGAAACATCAAAATAATAAAAGTTAAAATTCATTTACACATGTCCTCTCATGTGACAGTGTTACATGAGTTGGGACATGTTAATGAATTTTCATTAAAAATTTTATTTAATTAATAAAACCTTCATGAAACCTCATTCCGCCCATGGATGAGATTTCTTGAAAAATGTGAAGGCCGTCTGGGCTCTTCGCCTGCCCGCCAACCTTAAAGTTGGACGGGCAGCTTTCTCAATTGGGTTAATTGTTTTATTAATGGCCTTAACAGGCCTTTGACAGTTCGGCAGGCGCGCAGCCGACTCCAGTGCACACTCGCCGAGCAGAAGATCAGAATGCCGCCCCTGCACGTCAAACAGAAGATTCTGCTTCAGGTCAGAGGCTAGGAATCGTGCAACGAGTAACTGACCTCCTGACTTCCCAAAGCTGTCCACCATCTACAAGGCACAAGTCAGGAGTGTGATGGAATACTCCCCACTTGCCTGGATGAGTGCAGCTCCCACAACACTCGAGAAGTTTGACACCATCAAGGACAAAGCAGCCCCGCTCGATGGGCACCCCATCCACCAACTTTCACTCCCTCCACCACCGACGCACAGTGGCGGCAGTGTGTACCATCTACAAGATGCACTGCAGGAATTCATGAAGGCTCCTTCGACAGCACCTTCCAAACCCACAACCACTACCATCTAGAAAGACAAGGGCAGCAGATAGATGGGAACACCACCACCTGGAAGTTCCCCTCCAAGCCCACTCACCATCCTGACTTGGAAATATATCGTCGTTCCTTCACTGTCGCTGGGTCAAAATCCTGGAACTCCCTTTAAAACTGCACTGTGGGTGTACCTACACCACATGGACTGCAACGGCTCAAGAAGACAGCTCACCACCACCTTCTCAAGGGCAACTAGGGATGGGCAATAAATGCTGGCCCAGCCAGTGAAGCTCACATCCTGTGAATGAATAATAAAAAAAGATGAAACAAAAGTTAAAATAATTAAAGCTGCATCAAAGATTCTGCTCCTTGAAGGTGTAAGTTCCAAAGGTTCACATGTCTGATTGATGTTCCAATGCAGGAAGGAAATAAATGGTAAATGTTGGTAAAGTTACGTATATATATTGTGTAATAATGTAGGACTCAGTGAGGTACCATTCATAAATAATGTATGCTGCTGGGGATAGGGATTTGAAAAAGCATACAAGGGAGGGAGAGATTGTTAGCGAGAGCATACAGTACATATGCCCCTCTCCTTTTTCTGTTTCTTTTTGCAGCAGCAGATTTTTTTTTTAAAGAGACAACAATGCTTAAGCCAAAAGTAGAAAAAACAAAGCAAGGTAACCACTCAATTACTGACAACAGTATTGATTGGAACAGGAGGGTGGTCCAAGTGACTTATTTCCCCAAAAACTTTCCAGATTACTGAGAAGTGCATCTTTCTCCTGTTGAGAGGTTATTTATGAGATTGCCTTTCTGTGGTGGTGTAGTGGGTGGTTAAGGAGAGAAAGAGTAAGGCAGAGAAGGAAAGGTCAGCAGAAGCTGCAATCCTTGCTGCTCCTAATTGCGTTATCTCAGAACCTGGATTGAAAGAGCGGCTCTGTGGGGAACTCCTTGGTGATGCCTGAGCCACCTTTAGTGCTTGAGGAAGAATTGAAACTGAAACCTGGACCTGGCTGCATTAACATCCCCCTTCCATCAGTACATGAATATGTACTGTGGTAAAACAGTTTTCTCCCCATTCCCCATAACCTAACCCAAACACACGTAACCACAGTCAATAACCAGATCCAAAAAATATACTGACCTTCAACAGGCTTTCAAATCATTGTTCAGGAAAGAGAAGATGGAGCAGGTGCCAGAGGTGCTGCTATAATTGAGAATTACATTTATAACTGCAATTATCATCATTTACAAGGGTGTTTGTGGGGGGAAGGGTTGATTTAAGTGTACATACTTGGGAGGTATTAAATCAATTTGATTGGCAATGGGGGTAAGGTAAACAAATTGTGATTTTTGGATAATACATTTTATGGGCAAACCCTAGCATTAAATACAGAGAATTTAATACAAATGAAAATATCTATGAAAATAAATGTATGCATTCTGAAAGTAAATGTTATTCTTGATAGTAATTCTGGTTCCTCTATTTTTGGCCTCAATATTTAGGAAAAGGAAAGGAAACATCTCAAAACAAAGGCAAAATTCCTGAAGGTAGATAGATTTGTAAATATATTTATGTTTAGGAATGTAGGTCATCTGTCCTTGTTCCTGTAAAAACTAGAAATTCCAATACAGCCTACCAATTTCTAATCCAATTTGTACCATCTGTGGGATTGTTGAACAAGACTGAAGCACAGGTAACATTGCAGATTAAGTCAACTGAGGCAGCTATAGCACCCCTTATTTTTTAAGAATGGCAGCTTCGATCCAGGAACAATGCATGGTGCAGTGAGATCTGAAGAGGGAATTAAAGCAGAAAATGTAAGTCATTCCTGTGTTATGATACAGCTTCAATAAGTAATAGTCACAAGTTGATGTCTAGGAACATAGAAATAGGAGTAGGCCATTCAGCCCCGCTGTTATGCAGTTAGATCATGGCTGATCTGTGTCTTTACTCCATTTACTGTCTAGGTTCCAAAGTGAATGAAAATATCATGTTTTTCAACTTAAGGCAGTAACTTTCCTTGCTCCAAGCTAACAGCAAATGCATTGACGAGGAAGGAGGAAGTGAGTCAGAAATGTTAAGTTTGAACTGATTCTAGGAGATATGGGTTTGGTCTTGGCTCTTGGAGCTATACCTTCAGCTGAGTCACTGGTCTGCTTTTCTGTATTCCAGCCAGAATTCAGCCTAGCCTTGATTCTCCACTTGAGTGCTTGAGTCAAGTCAGGAGTTTTGGGTGATCAAGCAAAACCAGAAGTCAGGACAAAGCAATAATGTATATAAGAAAACAGTATTAATTTCAAAGATAATATATCTGTGTTTAATAAATAACAAGCATAAGATACTGTGATTTTAATTTATCATTTAAAATGTTGGGCTCTCTACTGCCAATCTAATTGTTCACTCAATCCATGTCACTTTCCACCAACTTGATTGGTCTATGGCAAACATGTAACACATATTGCCATCATTTTTCCAGCAACTTGACTAGTCTGTGGGAATTAATCTACCTGAAGGTTAGCAACAGTTACTTATTACTGTTTTATATGTGAATGAACTTTAAAGTAGCTTCATTTGTTTAACAATGTCTTTTTGAAGATGTAAGAATTCTGTTTGATATTGAGGTTTTTTTAGCAGCAAACGCTCAGTAATGTAGTTATTTTTAGGCTTTTATCTCCTTAATTTTTGTGATAGTTTTAACTTGGGCAACCTATTTGAGTCTGCCTCAATGTTCCATTGGTCATGCCAAGATCTGAAAGGAATTGTTGACCATGAACACTTCTTTTCTTCCATCCTTATAGCTCACCAAATTAGAAGTGACTGAGCAACTGGAAAGCAGGTAAGGAAAGGTTTCCAAAGCTTAAAATAAAATCAAGATGATTGTGGTGTCAGTGAATGAATGAATGACTGATTAATTTTTTTTTCTCCCTATTCAAAGTGTGGTATTAGCCTTGAGTTTGGGATGTTCTCTGATTTTACCCTGATTTCTGCTATGGCCTCTGGCTCCAGATTTTGGGGGGCTCTTCATAAAGAACCAATAGGCAATAGTCATAAGAGCACCCTCTGATCTGCATTTGATCCCACCTGTTGTGTGTTTTTTTTACCCAGTAAGCAAACACATATGTTGGAACTTGGAAGAGCAGAGACAGTCTAAAGTGCTAAACCTACATGCCAGTTTTGTGAATTCATGAACTTCAGTGCATGCCATTTATGATGCACTTTAGCTACTTGCCAAGGTGTCTTCGACAGCACTTCCCAAACCCACAACTTCTACCACCTAGAAGGATAAGGGCACCAGTAGCATGGGAACACCACCATCTCCAGGTTCTGCTCCAAGTCACACACCATTCTGACTTTGGAAAAATATTGTGTTTCCTCCATTGTCACTGTGTCAGAACTGGAACCCCCTCCCTTACAGCACTGCAAGTGTGTCTGCACCACATAAACTGCAGTGGTTCAAGAAAGCACCATGTTCTCAAGGTTAATTAAGGATGGGCAATAAATGTTGGCCTTGCTAGCGATGCTCACATCCCATGAATGAATTTTTAAAAAGCATGAAAAAAGCTTGTTGGCAGTGAGATGGTCATAACTTGCAAGCTTTATGTGTGACATCAGAAGCAGATTTTCATAGCCAGCATTTTTCAGTCAGTGTGCGGGGGCGGGCCCGACACGCGAGCGCATAAAATGATGGGCGATGATGTGGGGTGTGCGTCCCGACGTCATTGCGCTGTCTCACGATGTTTCATTTGGAGGGCGCACACTGGAGTTGGCTGCACGCCTGCCGATAATTAGTTTCTTAATAGGTCTTGTAATTAATCTCAAATTTACGCTGCCCATCCAACCTAATGGTTGGTGGGCAGGCGAAAAGGCCAAGTGGCCTTTACGTTTTTTAGGAAACCTCATCCACGAGCGGGATGAGGCTTCCTAAAGCTTTAACAAATTGAATAAAAAAAATTTCTGAAATATAAAACCATGTCCCATCTCATGTGACACAGTCAATGAGGGGACATGTTTCATTAAATTTTTATTCCATTTATTTCTTTATTTCAAAAGCGCTTCAATCTCCCTGAGGCAGCTTCATGCTGGCCCATTAATTGACCCACCCACGTAAAATGGCGGTGTGGAGCCGATCGCGGGCAACAGTCAGCTCCGTGACAGTTCCCGCCAAGCCTGCATCACGCGGGAAAAATTCAGGCCCATGTCAACAACAAAGTGTGCCTGCGGCATTGTGGGTATGCATGTGAATGTATCAACCATAAACATTAAGACAACAGTGAATTCTTGTTGACATTCATCATAAGACCACATACTAATAGCAAGCAAAATGAGTGTACTCTTTCCTTGGTAATTTTAATGGGCCAGAACTTCCGTGTAGTGGCAATCATAGTCGGATTGCCAATCCGTTCCTTTTTACTCACCTTAGTCGGGAACATATTTCTCATCCAACCTTCAAACTCCAGGACTGCTAAGAAATGTGCAGTGTATGGCTCCTGGCACACTTCTGTGCAGGGCAGCAGTGTCAGGGGGAAATGAAGCCATGCTCCCCCATTTTTTACAGCACTAGCTGCCATAAACCAGATAAGTTTAAAGGTCCCAGCCACTTTGAGAAACCAGGGAGAAGGTAAGTGTGTGAGGTAGGTGAGTGAGGGAGTTGGTGGGGTGCCAGGGGGACGGTTGGGTAGGATGGATTAGGGGTGGGGTAGCATGAGCTGGGGGTGGGAGGATGTGTTGAAGTCATTGTACATTGAGGAAAGGATGAATCTGAAGCCAGTTTTTTTTCCCTTAATCCAGGTTTATTCCCAAGACTAAGTAAAGGCAAAGATTCTTCTTGGTTCCTCTACACCCAGTGTGAACTTTTTTTTCATATACGCAATAATTTCCCTAATCTCCCCCTTGTTGGTGGCAGCTGCTTTCAATTACAAACTTAAAGCATGCACTCCATTGCAGCATGATTCCAACATTAACAGATGGGCTGCGGGCGGGAGGATGGGTCGGAGGGGTTTGGATGGGTCGAGGAGAGGGGGGGGTGTATTCAGGGGTAGTTGGATGGATGGGGGGGGTTTTAGTCACGGAGTTGCGAGGGTAGTCGGGGGTGGAGGGTCACTAATATAGGAGTTAGAAGTGGCTTTAATCCTTCTAACTTTCCCTGGGTAATTATTCTGCTAAGACAGCCGGAACCATCTGAAGTCTTCGATTTAAATTGGAGTATCGTATGGTTCCCAGTGCAGGGTAATTGCTGAATGGAAGTTTGAATTTCCCGGGCAATTACTGGACTTCTGGTGGTGGATGGGTGCAGGGGTGGGGGTGAGTGCAGGGGTGGGGGTGGGTGCAGGGGTGGGGAGGGGGCGGGGGTTGGCGGTGGTGGTGGCTGGGTTCCCCAAGCATCTTCTGGGGTAGCTCCCAGGAACAACCCCCTGGGAGAATGGAGGTTCTGGGCCAGCGAGTCCATAATTTTGTTTCCACATCTGCTCCCTTAACTTGGGAGACTTGATTTACTCATTCATCTAGTTCCACCAGGCATTTCTAACTGTACTTCTGAGGAGGGCATCCCTCGGCTCCAAAGAGGACAACCCTACTTTGCAGCATCTTTTGGGGTAAGACCTCCAGAGCAGCATACTTAAAAATTGTCCTGTCCTTGTCTCTCCTTGCTTTCACCTTCAGGTGCTAGCATCAAACTTCCAGATTTTTCACTGTTCAGCTCTACGTTTACTGCAAGGAGCAGCCCTTTATCAGCTACTGGAAAAAACTGATATTCTGCCCACACATTCAGCATGCTCCTTGCACAGCTGCCTAGCCATGCAGAGATCATTTAATAATTACTAAAATGAGCGGACCTTGCAAAACCATGCAGGGACAGCTCTCTCTGTTTCTTGCACAAAATTGTGTTCTAGTCCCACCAGCACATGGAGTTGCATAATTGTTCCTTAGGAGTGAACACAAGACAAGTCAAGAGCAGTGATTGGGTAATACCAAGCTTGTGTTTAAAACCTGAAGATTGTAGGAGGAAAGAAAGACAGAGGGAAGTGAGGAGTTCCACAACTTTGAGTTCCTGGGAATGAGTTAGAATCTGAGATTGCACAATCATTTTTTGGCTTTGTATGCTAAATTACAACCAAATTTGAAAACTTACACACTGACCCCTACTCGGTGTGATTATACAAACCATTCTCTTTTCCTTAGGCTGAGGGAGAAAGATGTACAAATTTCAACATTGGAACAAGAAATTATGCAGCTGAATGAAATGTTTGAAATGCAAAAAAGCAAAAACGATGTGAGTGATTGCAGATTATGTTTCATATTTAATCACTTGGAAAATACTTTTGTCACATTTTTAAGTTGGAGAAAGCTTAGATAGTTCAATGTCTTTGCTCAGCTGCAGGCAATTCTCTTCTTTAGCATAGTCCCAGTAAAACATTGCAATCTATATTGTTGCAGCTTCTAATTTTGCACTTTTTTGTGTTAATTAGGGTCAAATACATAGGTCGGGGAAAGTTTATCTACTTCTAACTCCCGGGGTAGAAATTGGCATGCAATATACCCAGGCAAAGCCTAAAACTAGTGTTAGGCTCCTTGAGATTATAAATTAGGAGCCTATCCCCTATTGAAGGGCTCCATTGATAAATCAGTTGGCAGAGTAAGACGGTCATTGGGCCTGCTCCACTTGGGGATTCTTCAGTGGCTGCCAACTGCAGGTAAGTTTTTATTGTTTTATTTTAATTCATAATTATAAAATATTCTGTGGAGCAGGAATGGAGACCCAAGCCCCTGCCCAAGCCTGCTCCAATAATCCCTCCCAGAACACATTTTCCACCTGCTGTTAGTGAGACAGGTGGCCCAACATCGATGTCTTTGCTTGGGCGAGCTGTATGTGGAGTGGAGTGCTGCCAGCTCTCACTAAGTATATTGATGAAGCTTGAACACTAATTTCAATCGATCCTTGGGCCTCTCAATTCAGGCATACACTGATCGCACACAACCATGACTAATTTCTAGGCCAAGGGTCTGCACCAAATACTACCAGGCCAGATATAGTTTCTCTGTACTCGTGTGTCAACCTCACAAGCACTCCCTACTGAATCAGCATAAACATTTTCCACACCAACCATCATTAAGACCTGGAATTGTGAACCCATAACTACGAGGAAATTAGTTGACGTTCCTTCAAAATCATTTTGCATGGAAATCTTACAGAGAGGAGATTCAAATCTGAGCTGAAAGCACTGTATGCTAACCCATTGCACCACCCAGTGCCTGGATCTTGAAGTTTAGAGGACGAAACATTTTAATCCCAGTGCTTCAGGTGTTACCATTTGCTTGAACAGAAAGGCAATTCTGGAGATAAAGGAATGGAAATTTGTCTCTGGTGGTGGCGCAGAATGGGAGATATTGGATCAGCCACCCATTAGATGCAGCACTTAATATTCAGTTTCATTATGGTTAAGTAAACTGAATATCGGGTGCTGTATATAACCATCACCCGATACAAATTTCTACTCCAAAGCTTTTAAATGGCAAGTACTTACTTTTACGTAATCCTCTCTTTATCTTTGTAACTTTTCCATTTGCCACAATGAAGCGATGGACCTAGGATGAATCCTTTAGATTACAGCTTCCTCTACAATTAATGCCATTAGGATCAGTTTGTTTCAGAATGTAAAAAAGTATGGAATAAGAAAAGGCCATTAATTCAGACTACTCTTTCCACAGACATGTATACTCTCTCATAGATTGTTCTCTAATTGTTTAAATGTATGAGGGAGAACTCTGCCAAATTTCTCCATCACTTCCAGAGGTAGACAAGAACCATTTATTCTTTGCCCTTCAGCCACCATGGGCTTCTTTGTTTATATTACAAACCATTTTATAAATAATTTTATTTGTATTATTGTCCAAAGTAATTTTGGTTCCATTGGTTTACTTTAATATATAGGAAACCGAGAAAGAAAAGAAGCACCTCAAAATAAAGGCAAGATTCTTGAAGGTAGATAGTAATGTATAAAGTAATCTGTTAGAATATTTCCCCCCTTATAACACTGTGGGAGCCTCATTAATCATGTTATACCACACATGAGCCCAGAATCTCTTCTAAGTCAAATTTCTGAGCGAAAGTAGATTGAGGTACAATTCTCATGCACCCAAAATAAAATGGGCTGAGCCCCACCGTAGCCTCCACAGTCAACTGAATTAAAGTATTTGCTATGAACTCCAAACATCATGAACACCACTGATTCAGAGCTGACCCACTGGGATAAGAATTAGCAGCTACATATTTTAAAGGCATCCTGCAGCTTAACAGGACAGGCACATGGGAAAATTTGGAGCACAGCTCAAAAGTTCTGTTGAAAGCTAAAGTTAGATTTTCCCACATTTTGTGGCAGATTTGGGGTAGTAGAGGAAATGGGATTGAGAGGCCATTCTTTGAATCCCTACTTTCTTCTAGGTCTTCTAGAATTTTCTGAGATAGCTGGAGCACTGCCCCAGGGATTTAATCCTGTACTTTTTTTTAAACCATCAACCATTCCATCCAAGCCACTACTGTGCCCTTTCCCTGTGGCATTCCCCTCTACTTCTGTTTTGAGGAGAAAGAAGAAGAAGATTGGAATAGAAGAGCTCAGGGATGCCAAGCTCCCACCTGCAGATACTGATGCCACCATGCCTGTAAACCCAGGTGCCCTTGTCTGAAGCTGATGACTAGCCAATGCTTCAGAAAGCTGTGCTTCTCATGAAAGGCAATAACAGACTCATCCCAACAGCTTATCCTGGCTATGGACAAGGACAAAGAACAATCCAGAATAAGAATGATTAACCAGGAAAAGCCAGTGGGGTAAGAACTGATCTGGGTCAAATAAATTGGAGTCAGAGGTTGGCAGGAGAAATGGTAGCTGACCAATGGGCTACCTTCAAAGAAGAGAGAGTTTAGGCACAGTCAAGGTATATTTCCTTGAAAGGGAAAGGCAGGGCAAAAAAATCCAGAGCTCCCTGGATGGCAAAAAAATAGATAGAAATTAAGATAAAGAAGAAAATGTGTTCTTATGACAGATGTCAGGTAGAAAATACATTTGAGAACCAGGCTGAATATAGAAGGTCCAGAGAGGAGGCGAAAAAGCAAGTAAGAGAAACAAAGAGGGAGTATGAAAAGGGACTGACAGCCAAAATAAAAGGGAATCCCAAAGTCTTCTATAGCTGTATAAATAGTAAAAGGGCAGTAAAAGGAGTAGGGCTGATTCGAGACCAAAAAAATGATTTACACATGGAGGTAGAGGGCATGGCTGAGGTAATAAATTAATACTTTGCATCTTCCACCATTTCCTAGGTAAAGACAGAGAAGGTAATTCAGACACTAGAAGGGTTTAAAATTGATAAGGATGAGCTACTGGATAGGCTGTCTGTGCTTAAAGTTGGTAAGGCACCAGGACTGGATGAGATGCATCCAAGGATACTGAGGGAAGTGAGAGTGGAAATTGCGGAAGCACTGGCCATCATTTTCTAGTCTTCCTTAGACTCAGGGGTAGTGCCAGAGGACTGGATAATTGCAAATGTTGCACATTTGTTCAAAAAAGGCTGCAAATATAAGCCTGGCAACTACAGGCCTGTCAGTTTAACTTCAGTGTTGGGGAAATGTCTAGAAACAGTAATTTGGGATACAACTAATAGTCACATTGACAAATTCAGGTTAATTAAGGAAAGCCAGCATGGATTGCTCAAGGGAAAATCATGTTTGACTAACTTGCTGTAGTTTTTTGAAGAGGTAACAGTATCCTAGGCTTTATTAATAGGGCATAGAGTACAAGAGCAAGGAGGTTATGTTGAACTTGTATAAGAAACTAGTTCAGCCTCAGCTGGAATATTGTGTCCCGTTCTGGGCGCCATTCTTTTAGGAAGGATGTGAAGGCACTGGAGAGAGTGAAGAAAAGGTTAATGAGAATGGTTCCTAGTTATGAAGATAGATTGAAGAAGTTAGGACTGTTTTCCTTGAAGAAGAGAAAGCTGAGAGATTTGATAGAGGTATTCAAAATTATGAGGGGTCGGGACAGAGTAGATAGGGAAAAACTGTTCCCACTTGTGAAAGGATTGAGAATGAGAGTCTCAGATTTAAAGTAATTGGCAAAATAAACAAAAGTGATATGAGAAAATATTTTTTCACACAGTGAGTGGTTAAGGTCTGGAATGTACTGCCTGAGTGTGCTGGTTCAATCGAAGCATTCTAAAGGGAATTACACGGTTATCGGAAAAGGAAGAATTTGCAGGGCGATGGAGAGAAGATAGAAGAATGGCACTAAGCTAATTGATCATTCGAAGAGCCAGTGCAGACACGATGGGCCGAAAGGCCACCTTCTGCGCTGTGACAATCTGTGATTTAGAACCCATATTGACCAGAGGCACCACATTATGAATGGCCATGAAAATAATAGTGCCACTTATACTCAACAGGTTTCTTTAAGGAAGCATTTTTGACATGTCATATTAACGTGTCGTGAAAATATAGATTAGTTAGGTGAAATATAGATAATAAGTAGAATTCATATATAATTAAGAAATTATACCTTAGAATTGAATAAAGGGTTACCTTTGTTAAATATGGCAGACAGAGCTTACCCAGAAGCCTTTGCACACACATAGGGACATCTTTGAATCTGCCGTATCAGATGGAACTTTTCCAAAGCCTTTGATATAAACATACTGGTACAGACTGTTACAAAAGGTTACAAAGGACATAGATATCACAGCACAGGAATATTCCAGAAAAAAACCCAGAATATTTTGAGCCCTATTTTACATTCTAAATGACTTTTTTAAAGAAAATAAAGATTAAAGGCTTTGTTTGCAAAAGGGCACACTGATGTGTTTGTATTTTAAAAGAATGATTCATCGCACATTGGCTTTAGATGGTACAGAACACCACCTTAAATCATTATCAATTAATTTAAAATCATTAATCAACTTAATTGGAATATTGCACATTACTCTTACAAGATTCAACTTTTGTTGATCTTAAGAAAAAAAAAGAGGCTTTGACCATTGGATGACCTCATCATGGACAAAGGAATCTTAAGCTGACCATGCAGTAAAAGTTTGTTTAAATCCTTTTTTTCATAAAATACAAATTATGAAAATAAGGGACAAGTAAAAGTCATTATAGGCATTGGAAGATATTACAAACAGCTATTGGCCAGATAAATGCTCACAATCTTCACATAATAAGGCAATCCTCAACAATTAAATAATTATCATTCATAGATAATAATATAGCCTTATAAAAAGGGGAGAAGTTTACACAAAGAGGTAACACCCACAACTGCTAAAGATGATGTAATACAATAGATTTTTGTCAGCTAAGACAGAGGTTTTGAACAGAAATCTTTAGGTCAGTGCTTCTTGGGCTGCTGAGGAGCTGGACATTTTAAAGTGAGTTGAAGCTCTGGAGTGTCTAGCTCATCAGATAGCTAAAACGCTTGGGGATTCAAGGTAACACTTTGCTTTAAATATTTGATAGATATCCTAAGAGAGTTTTTAGCCTGTGGCATTAATTTTTAAACTATCTTTTACTGGATTCTATGTTAGAACTAAGATTGTTTTCTATCTTTCTATAATATTTAATGTTGTGCTGTATTAATCTACTTAATGTATTGCAAGTTATGGTTCTTTAATAAATTTGTAAATAAGTTAGTAAAATGTCTCATGTATTCTGTATGCAGTTTTAAGAACCCCCCTGTCTTGTACACTCCAAAATGAGTATTTTTTGAAGAGAGATCCCTGGACCCTTACAATATCTGGGTCATTATAACCTAACTGATAATTATTAAAATGGCTACCTGGAAGAAGTTAATGTCTCTTGATGGTTATCTTCCTTGCGGGAGAGGTAGTTTACTTGCTTGGACCCAAAAGAAGTGTCTGCGAGAAGTGGCTCAAGTGAAGGAGATGATTTAAGGGAGTGTTCCTGATCTGAAATGGCTCCAAAAAGGGGTTAAGGTTATAATCCACTTCAGACCAACCAGCTCTTCACTACTGCACCAAGCCTTGTTTGTACAAGTTGCCCAGTTACATCATTCCCAGTGGTCCTGGCACAGTGGCATATGAAAGTTTTATAGACTTGCTGATTCCTTAGGTCTGAAAGGCCCTTAATTGGACTTGCTTCACCATTTGTGCCACTTCCCAGAATGCAATTAACTTTTGCCAACATGAAATATTTCATTCCTTTAATCTGAAGCTGGTGTGTGATGCTAAGCACATAATTATGCATGTCAGTGCTTGCTATATGGGAAGCTGTCATGATTACTGTGTTTATGGTGGTCCAAATTCATTTAATTGCTCATAGGCCCAAGGCAGTTGCTCTGTGTCAAGGGCTACTATCTGCATCTGGGGGAAGAATCCAGTTGTCATGTTCCACGTGGATACCAATAACCTAGATAGAACTAGGAAAGAAGTTCTGCTCGGGGATTATGAATAACTAGTGGCTAAATTAAAAAGCAGAACTTCAAAGGTAATAATCTCTAGGTTATTACAGCAGCCACGAGCAAATTGGCGTAGGGTAAATAAGATTAGAGAAATGAATGCAAGGCTCAAAGTCTGGTGTGGGAGAAATGGGTTTTGATTCATGGGGCACTGGCACCAGTACTGGGGAAAGTGAGAGCTGTACTGTTGAGAAGGTCTTCACACTGGCCCCAGCAGCGTTCAGGTTCCAGAGGGTTGTATAACTAGGATGGAATAGAGGGCTTTAAACTAAATAGTGGGAGTAGAGATTATGTGAGAGGAGATGTAGTAAATCAAAGGGAAACAATGAAGTAATAGAGTGAGGTAGCAATTGGGTAATGATAGTCAGTGTGGCAGGAAGGGACAGAGTATAAGCTTAAGAGTGCACCAGCCAATAAGGCCAGGGATTGCAAAAATGGTTTAAAAAAAACAGTTAAAGGCTCTGTATCTGAACATGTACAGCATTCATAATGAATTGTTAGGACAGAAAAATAAATATGTATGACCTGAGAGCCATCACAGAGACATGGTTGTAGGGTGTCCAAGGCTGGGACCTGAATATTGAAGGGTATTTAACATTTTGAAAAGATAGGAAGCTAGGGAACGATGGTGTGGTAGCTCTGTTAATTAAGGATGTCATTAGCACAGTAGTGAGAGATGAACTTAGCTTAAAAAAGCAGGATGTAGAATCAGTTTAGGTAGAGATAAGAAATAGGAAAGCGGTCACTTGTGGGAGTAGTTTGTAGACCCTTAAAAATAGTGTACAGGAAGGAATAAATGGGGTGTGTAATAGATGTTATTGCAATAATCATGACTTTAACCTACATGTAGATTGGGCAAGTAAGATTGGCAAAGGTAACCTGAAAAATTAGTTCATCATGTATTTGGGACAAGCAGTAAGTTCTAGAGCCAACCAGGGAGCAGGCTATTCTGGATCTGGTAATGAGCAATGAGACAGGATTAATCAATAACCTCATGGTAAAGGATCCTCTAGGCAACAGCGATAGATTTCTCTCCGTCAAACTGAACATGAAATTCTGAATCTAAGACTTGTGTTTTAAACCTGAATAAAGGTGTTTCTAAGGGTATGAAAGCAGATCTAGCTAAAGTGAATTGGGAAACTAGATAAAAGGTAGGACAGTAGAGATGCAGTGGCAGACTTTTAAAGAGATATTTAGTAACTCTCAGCAAAGACTTATCCCAGTGAAGAAGACTCTTTGGGCAGAATTTTACGGCAGCGGGATTTTACTGTTCCCGCTGCCGTCAATGGGATTTCTAATGGCTCACCACATTTTACGGCCCCGTCCCCGCTAAAGTGGGGCTGTAAAATTCTGCCCTTTGAGAAGGATGCATCGCCCTTGGCTGAATAAGGAAGTCAAGGATAGCATCAAATTGAAAGAAACACTGTACAAATCAGCAAAGATTAGTGGTAGGTCAGAAGATTAGTCAGATTTTAAGAATCAGCAAAAAATGACTAAAAAAATAAAGGGAGAAAGTAGAGTATGAGAGAACTAGCTATTAATATAATAGCAGAGATAGTAAGAGTTTCTACAAGTATTTAAATAGGAAAAGAGTAACTAAAAGCTAGTGTTGGCCCTCCACAGTGAGTCTGAAGATTTGATAATGGAAAACAAGGAAATGGCAGAGACGTTGAACAGGTATTTTGTGTCTGTCTTCACTATAGAAGACTTGGGAAAACTTCTCAAAGATACTTGAAAATCAAGAGGTAAACGGGAGGGAGGAACTTAAATAATCACCATCACTTGAGGAAAATATGCTTGGAAAACTATTAGAACTAAAGGCTGACAAGTCCCCAGGACCAGATGGCCTGCATCCTAGGGTCTGAAAAGAAGTGGCTACAGAGATGGTAGATGCATTGGTTATAATCTTCCAAAATTCCTTAGATTCTGGAAGGGTCCCAGTGGATTGGAAAATAGCACATGTAACATCTTTATTCAAGAAAGGAGGGAGACAAAAAGCAGGAAACTAGAGGCCAGTTAGCCTAGCATCTGTCATAGGGTAATTGCTAGAATCCATTATTAAGGAGGTTATAGCAGGATACTTAGAAAATTATAATTTGATTAGGCAGAGTCAACATGGGTTTGTGAAAGGGAAAATCATGTTTAACTAATTTTAGTGTTTTGAGGAAGTAGCAAGCAAAGGGGAACCTGTAGATGTGGTGTATGAAGAGAAGACATTTGATAAGGTCCACATCAAAGGTTACTACACAAGATGAGATCACATGGTTTAGGTGTAACATATTAGCATTGATAAAGAATTGGTTAGCTAACAGGAAGCAGAGTAGGAATAAATGGACCTTTTTCAGGTTGGCAAGCTGTAACTGGTGGAGTGCCACAGAGATTGGCACTGGGGCCTCAACTATTTGCAATTTATATCAATGACTTGGGTGAAGGGACCGAATGTATGCTAGCTAAATTTGCCAATGACACCATGATAGGTAGGAAAGTGAGTTGTCAAGAGGAAGTAGAGAGTCTGCAAAGGGATATACACAGGTTGTGAATGGGAAAAGATTTGGAAGATGGAAAATAATGTGGGAAAATGTGAATTCGTCCACTTTGGCAGGAAAAATAGAATAACAGTATACTAGTTAAATGGAGTGAGATTGCAAAACTCGGTGGTACAGAGGGATCTGGGGTGTACTGGTACATGAATAACAAAGTTAGGATGCTAAGAAAGGATATAAATGTGTTAGAAGCAGTTCAGAGAAGGTTCACTCGACTGATACCTGGGATTGGTGGTGGGGGGAGCGGTTATCTTATGAGGAAAGGTTGAACAGGCTGGGCCTGTATCCATTGGAGTTTAGAAGAATGAGAGTTGATCATATTGAGACTTAAGATTCTGAGGAGACTTGACAAGGTGGATGCTGAAAAAATCATCTTCTTGTGGGAGAAACTAGAACTAGGGGACACTTTAAAAATACAGGGTCTCCCATTCAAAACTGAGATAAGAATTTTTTTCTGAGGGTCATTAGTCCTTGGAACTCTTTTCACCAGGGAGCGGTGGAGGCAGGGTCATTGAATATTTTTAAGGCAGAGGTAGGTAGATTCTTGACTAACTACGGGAGTTAAAGGATATCGGGAGTTCGGCTGGAATGTGGAGTTGAGGCCACAATCAGGTCAACCATGATCTTGTTGAATGGTGGAGCAGGCTCGAGGGGCTGAATGGCCCACTCCTGATTCGTATGTTCAATTCATCTACAGTAGCAGTTGAAGCTGCTATTTAGGAAGCTATTATTGACTTTTGATCCTCTGTTGAGAGGAGATTGCTCTGCTTCAGCTGCAAGACTTTGCACATATCTATTATGGCACCACAGATGCAGTTAGTGGACTCCACCATCTGAGGACTGGCATCTCCCAACAGCAATGACTGGTTCCTAATCTGTACCCTCTGTGCCACTTCTGTGCTTCACCATGTGATCCTTACTACTTCTGACAAAATAATCCCCCTCAAGTCGGTGTCTCTGAGCTGATCCTTACAATAGGAAGATGCATTGATAAGGTGGTGAAGTGGGTCTAGTTGGAGACCAAGTTGAAGACTTTAGTTCATGTAGCTGCTCCTCCTGAGTGTTGCTTGGATTGCCCTTGAAGGTCCTAAAAAGGTAAGAGGCTGACAGGGGCAATAGAGCTGCACAATGGTCATTGCATTTTCAGCAAAAGTCATGATCATGTACTAATGTTGTTTTGTAGGTAGGGATTGCTATATCAGGTCAGACAGGGTAAGAGTAACTGACCATAGCCCTTAAGTATGACACATCTGCCACTTTATAGTGACAGTTCCCTCATACTCTGTTGAAGTGTTGGAATTACTTATCGTCGGCACCTAGGAGGCAGCACAGTTCCCTTTAAATCATAGCCTTCACCTAAACCTGTTCCTTCACTCGAAGCCTTACTTGCATCCTTCCGAAAAGCCTGTCTTGGAATGTAGTTGCTTTTGTATACACCTGTCATCGCAATCATTATATGAACATAGGACTTGGAAGCAGGAGTAGGCCTTTCAGCCCTTTGAGCCTGCTCTGAACATGCAGATGTTTGAAAATTATTGGGGCATTTTCTGCTTTGCCAGGAGTGCATATCAGGAAATTTCACATCTCCATGTGATTTCCTATCTAGTAAAATGAATGGCTGCACACTGACAGATGGATTTTGCTACACTGCATGATGACCAAATTTTGCATTCTCTTTCAACAAGGCAGCCCATAACACAAGAGAGCTACAACAATTGGTGGATCTCCAAGCCTTTTGATCAATTACTCCTGCTCCACCTTGAGAGGAAGCTTTCTAAATCCTGGGGAGGGAGGCCATAGAGTGCTGGATATGGGGAAGTGGAAGGGCAGATGCCAGCTCCAGGCTGCTTCTCTTCCTTCTCATCCTATTATACCCCACACTACCTGACAGCAAACTATATCATAAAACCATAATGTCACTCCAAATGAAAGTGACATGACAACTCTACTTCTCAACAATCAATTCTAACTTCTCTTCCTCATTTCCTCCTCTAGATGTGCCTTAAGAAGATGAGCCAGGCCCCAGTGCACCCAGCCCTCTCAGCACTCAAAGCATATGCTGTCACTTACTCCTTCTCTCACAAGCACGAGCCCAGAGATATTCACCACAGGGGAATTAGAAAGAGATCCAGAGGGAGGTGCACTGGGTGAGACACAAAGCATAAGTGAGCAGAAAGAGCTGTTAGTTGGACACGAAGAAGATGAAGCTGACTTGATACATCGCCCAATGACTAAAGAGCCTGGGATCAATATCTCACAGTTCCTGTTTTTAAAAGGATGCTGGTAAAGTATGAAATAGATGTACAGATACTGAGGCCATGTCAGGCAATGCTCTTTATGGGACAAATTGAATTCTGTACCTGCAAGTGACATATAATGCTGGATGACTTTGCAACACTGCAGGTCATTAGAAAGGATGGTTTCTTATGGCCTCTGGAAGATTGAGCTGGGTTGCAGCAGATGGTAGCACCATATTGAGCTTCACTGGTACCATTGGGTGTGCTTTTTGACAGATTGGTGGCCACTACTTTTGGTATGCCCAAAATGAATGTCTTGATGGTACTGTCTCTCTAGATAGCAGCAGATGTGTGCTTTCACACCAGTCTCCCATTTCTACACGTGGCCAGAAGGACTCCAGGAAGCCTGTTCATGCCGCAAGACAAGAGTTGTAGTCTGTGGTGCTTCATCTTGGTTCTTGGCTACTGTGAGATGAGGGCTACCTCAATCTGAAGAGACTCCAAAAAGCAGTACAGTAACTAGCCACCTCGTGCACTTTAGCTCCTGAGGTAGCACTTAGGGTTATAAGCACATTCTTTTTCCAGTGTATCAAGGGAAAGCATAGTGATAAAAAGAACAAGGCACACACACATTGGATGAGTTTTCACTCAAATTGCAGTTACATTGAAGTTGTTCTTGGCAAGCTTTGGATGTTGCTTTCATCAGGTGGCACAAATTGTGTCTTTTTACTGATGCGGGGATGTTGGACCTGGCAGGCAGACAAATGGCATCCCTCAAGCATCCTGACCTGCCTGGCATCCCTTTGTTGGTCCTTTACTTCTTCTAAACACCTTAGATAGGGAGATTCCCATTGGGAAATCTCTGGATGCTGGTAATGGCGTTGGAGGTAAAAAAATAAATGACAGTTGACACAGAGGCTTAAAAATTGGTTGAGAAATCATTGAAATAGTTTTACTTTAACATTATATTGCACCCTTTCCATGACTTTCCACATAAATACTGTCAGCTAGCTACCCTGCAAGCACAATTTTCAGGGTGTAATTTATACCTGACATCCTGCACAGAAGAGCAGCAGGAAATGGAATGCAGAATGTTACCACCCGAAATTAATATTTAAATTTTCTTTATGCCTGTTTAAGGTTGATGCTTCTGCCAACCACTGGAAACAAAAGCTGTAAATGGGTAGGCACGAAAGTGGGGAGAGATCCACCATGACGGATCTTTGCATTATTGCCTGCCACAACCCACTCAATTAATGCTATGTTAAATATTATACTTGCTTTTGAATAGTGTCTAATCAAGTTGAAACATTAAGCGTTTCACACAATTAATTACTTTTGTAGTGAAGGTGCAGTAGCTGTTTTATATGGAGCGCAATGAGATGAATGACCAGTTAGTCTGTTTTAGGTGTTGTTTGAGGGACAGATGTTGTTTAGGCAGCCAGGAGAACTCTGTTCTAATTCAGGTAGTGCCATGGGATCTTTAACCTCTATTGCCTCAAAAAATAAATAATTTTCTCCTTCAGAATTGGGAATACAGTGCTGAATGTGCTGAGGTTAATTTTTTCGGTTCTGCATGTGAATGTTGAAATTGTGCTGCAATAGAATACATGCTTTAAGTTGGTAATTAAGCACAACTGTCCCCAATTGAGGAAGGATTAGAGAATCATTGCAAGATTATATAAACTAGTTCTCTCGGTGTCTGGGAGGAACTGGGAGAGTCTGTGACTCTATTTTGTTGTCTTGGAAATAAACCTGGTTTTTAAGGTACAGGCTAGCTTCAGACTTATTCTTCCTCAACATACAATTATTGGAATTAACAAGGATGAACATTAAGCTTTGGTGATTGGTTGCTGAATGAGAAGTTTTTTTGTCTCTATCCTCTGAGAGAAAAAACATACTGCTGCTGACAAGCTCAGTTACAGAATGGAAGAAGGATGTTGCAAAATCTCAGGCTTTGACTGTCCACCAATTTTTTTTTTTCCCGGAGGCGGAACCATATCAGCAATGGAAAAATGAATTCGAGATGTGGACACTAGTTACTTCGTTACCCCAAAAGAAGCAAGGTATGGCTTTGGCTTTGTCATTACCAGCAAAAAGTAAGATTAGGAGTAAAGTATTATTTCAGAATTGGACGTGAATGAATTGGATACTGAAGAGGGATTGACCCTTCTGTTACAGTTTTTGGATAAGTTTTACAAAAAGGATGATTTGTTGAAAGCATATGAAGCATGGTCAACCTCTGGTCGATTTAAGAAAACAGATGATCAGTCCATGGAGGAATATATTATGGACTTTAAGTGATGTAAGAGACTGAAAAAGTTTAACCTTGAAATCCTGGAGTTTGTATTGGCATTTAAGTTACTTGATTGACATAAGAAATGCATGCACAATAGACTTTTGGTTTTGACAGGAGTTCAATTCCATGGGAAAGACTCTCTCCTAGACCAAATGGCTGCTGCCCTAAAGTTTTTTGGGAAAACAGTATTTCCAGCTACTTTCCTATCAAATACAGGCAATTCTGCAGTAAAGCAAAGGATGAGGATTCCATGGTGGCGCAATTTCAAGATCAACAAGATATTAAACGCAGATTCCAGTACACAGACTGGGTTGCTGATGGGTGGTCTGAAGATGGTCACACTTTTAGCTAATTTGAGAGTAGAGACAAAAAGCGGGTCTGGGAACATGACCGTAGGTGCTTGAACCCGAAAAATGCACGGGGAATAGTTAATCAGTATGATCCTAAGTATCATTTAAGCAATGAATTTCCCGCAGTGAAAGAATTGCGTTTTTGAAATAATGCATGAAACAGATAATTCTGAGGCTGAAAATGATGGTGACTGCCATGAAGGAATTGTGTTGGTCACTGGGAGTTTGAACCTGGTGATGAGTATTTTGATGGCTGATTCCTTCAACTGCGCAGTTTTAGATAGTGGTTGTACTTCCACAGTATGTGGGGTGGATTGGCTTAATTGCTACCTGGAATTACTCGATGAGGCAGATCAGCGGAAGGTTAAGGAGTATAAAAGCTCTACGTGCTTCAGGTTTGGGGATGATAATACACTCCAGAAGAGTAGTCCTCCCTTGCAAGATAGCTGGGATCAGTCTCTTCTTCAGTACTAATGTGGTCTCCAGCGAGATACCTCTATTGTTGAACAGATCTTTGATGAAAAAAGTACAGATGAAGCTAGACATGGAGAATGACAGTGATTGTGTTCAGGAAAATGTGGATCTACATTTTACTCAGTCAGGCCATTACTGCCTGCCATTAAGGAAGCCAGATCTTTCTTGTCAAAGAGTTCACGCAGCCTTGTTAACTTCTGGGGATATAAGTTTGGTGGACAAGATTATTTGGACAATTTTCACACCTAGCACCACAAAAACTGAAAGATCTACTGTGGGATGCTGGAGTGGTTGATAAAGAATATGACAGCCTTTATTGAGCAAATCACAGCTCAATGTGACATTTCTGTTAAATATCAGTCACTGCCACGTCCTGTTGTAAGTCTGCCACTGGCCAGGGGATTTAATGATGTGGTGGCAATGGACTTAAAAGTATGAGACAAAGATCGTGGGTTTTTTTTTTTTGGTTACATTTTGTAGGTATGGTGACTAGATTTAGCCTATCCACGGTAATACATAGTAAGGACAAATGGACCATTGTCAATAATGCAATAACGTGATGGAGAAATGGATGGGTACCAGATTAGGAACACCGACAAAATTCCTGACGGATAATGGAGGGGAATTTGCAAATGAGGAATTTCATGACATGTGAAAATTTGAATATCATAGTTATGCATACTGCGGCTGAGAGTCTGTTCAACAATGGTTTATGCGAGGGGAATCATGCAGTGGTAGATGACCTGTTGCATAAGATACTGGCTGAACAACCAGATTGCAAGTTGCATACAGTGTTGGCAGAGGCAATGCATGCAAATAATTCTTTACAAATGGTTGGGGGAGGGGGGGTATAGCCCGTACCAGTTGGTATACAGAAGGAATCCAAAGTTGCCTTCAGTGCTATCGGATGCTCCCCCTGCTCTTGAAGGAACTACCATTAGCTCTTTTTTTTTCCCCTGCCCACTTAAATGATTTGCATGCAGGCAGGAAAGCTTTCATCTAGGCGGAGGTTTCCGAAAGAATTAGGAGAGCATTGCAACACAGCATAAGACCATCTGAGGTAACATTTAGTTCAGGTGATCTAGTTTATTATAAGAAAGAGGATCAAAAGGAATGGAAAGGCCCAGGGAAAATTATAGGGTATGAAGGAAAATCTGTGCTTATTCAACATGGGAATCAAACAATGAAAGTCCATTCTTCACCAGTCATCAGAATGAATTATGAATTTGCAAATACTAACAAGGTGATAGATGATAAAGTACCATATGCATTGCATACTCATATTTTGTGGGGCAAAGGGCAGAGCCAGAGGGATAAAATGAATCAGGAGTTAGATATTAGTAGAAAATCGGATTGTGATAAACAGAGGCTATTTTGTCCAGAGGTTAAAGTGGGTTCCTATGTATTGTACTGTACAGAAGAATCAGATAAACGGAGGGATGCAACAATAGTGGGACGGGCAGGAAAATTTACTGGAAAATATAAGAATTGGCTGAATGTCCAGGATAATGGACAAGTAGTGCAGGCCATGGACTGGGAAAACTGAGTAAGAGAATAGAAAAATATGGAAGCGTAGCCCAAGTTGCAGTAATGGGTCGGGAGATGAATCCCAGGTGAGGAAATGTTCATGTACAGTGGATAGGGCCTCTGATGAGGTGTGCAGGGGTTCTGACAGTAGCCCGGAAAGTTTTACACAGGCAAGTAGGGATTGTGGCCGGACTGGACGACATTGAGTGGAGAATGCTGAATCATTACGACAAGGTAGCAGAAGTAGGAGTTGGCACGACTGAGGTTTTTGTAGCAGCTGACAAGTTAGGGGATAAAACCATATGGGAGGCTAAACTGAGGGAGCTGGACATTTGGACGGAGTATGGTGTGTATTCAGAAGTCCCAAATAGGGGTCAGCCAATGTTATCACATAGGTGGGACGATCTGCACAGAAAAGGTCCAACTGGATGGCACTAAGGCCAAGGGCAGGTTAGTGGCCCAGAGATTTGAAGAATGCTTAGCAGATAAAGAAATGAGAGTGGATTCACCCATGGCAGGAAGGTAATATTGAAATAAAATTTTGGTTCTTTTGGTGACGTTTAAACAAGTCGATAGATTTAAAAGCTTCATTTCTGCAGGGGAATCACCTCCAGAAGGAAGTGTTTCTCTAACTTCTTAAGGAGGCACCAGAGGTGGAGGGAAAACTTTGGAAATTGAATAAATGCATATATGGTTTAAATGATGCTTCTAGAGCGTGGTACTTTTCAGCTCGATCGGGTGTTGTTAAAGTTGAGTTGTCTCCAAATGAAAGCAGATCCTGCCATGTTTTAATGGTACCATGGTGGGAAACTGGCAGACATCATCTTGGTGCATGTTGATGACTTGCTATGGGGTGGCACTAGTGAGTTTCAAAGAGTTATTGACAAGTTTAGTTCAGACTTTTAAGGTTGGGAGTCTGGCTAATGGGGCCTTTTTAGATATATTGGATTAGAAATAAAACAAAATATAGGTCTGAGGTTACTTTGCATTAGTAATCGTATTTAGAAAGTGTTAGCCCTACTGCAGTCAGTCGGGCTAGGTGTTAGCAAAAAGATGCTGATGATTCCAAGGATGAGACAGCAGCTGTGAAGTCTGGTTGGACAATTAAACTGGCTGGGCACTCAGACAAAGCCGGATGCAAATTTTGAATTTCTTGAACTGAGTACTACAATGAAACATCCCAAGGTCCACGATATCTTACAGATGAACAAAAAAAAAGTTAAAGATGGAGAAATGTGTACTCAAGTTTCCATCTTTGGGTGACCCTAAAAATATATAAAATTGATTATGTTCAGTGATGCCTCTCTCACAAACCTTGCTGATGGGTTTTCAAGTGCAGCAGGTTTTACAATATTCCTTGTGGGTGAAAATTGAAAGTGGTGTCCCTTGGCTTGGGAAGCCAAGAAAATAGCGAGGAGTAAAAAGCACCCTGGCTGGAGAGACTCTCGCAATAGTAGAGGCGATTGACATGGCCTTCTTTTAATCTAAAACGTTGGGGGAAATACTACGTTGGGTGGTGGGGTAGAAATGAAGGAAATGTCCCAATAGAATATTATATTGACAGTCGATCCCTTTGGGATAACGTACACTCCACAAAGAGTGAGTGAAAAAAGGTTATGAATTGATATTGCAAGTCTGAAACAAATGGTGGAGAAAAAGGAAATCTAAGCTCCAATGGGTACAAGCAATCAGTTATTAGACTTTTTTTTTACTAAAAGAAATACCTGTAGTGAAAAATTGTTGGGGTATTAGAAGTCAGGATGTGAGTTTTTTTTATTTTGAAAATAGGTGATTTATTTTTCTACTTTTTTTATTTTTCTGGAAAAGAAATGCATTTTTTTGCTGTACAAAAATAAGGGAATTGTTAATGTTGAAATTTTGTCCCGCAATAGAATACATGCAGTTGGTAATTAAGCACACTTGGGGAAGGATTAAAGAATCATTGCAAGAGTATATAAACCAGTTCACTCTGGGTGTCTGGGAGGTACTGGGAGAGTCTGTGACTTTGCTTTGTTGTCTTGGAAATAAACCTGTATTAAGGTACAGGCTAGCTTCAGATTCATCCTTCCTCAATGTACACTTATTGGAATTAACACCACAGGCCAGAAGCACTCACCAAGTGCACCACTGTAGAATCAGCTCTATGGTCCAAGACCGTACTTACTTTTCCAGAACCGCTTTATCCAATTCAGGGTCGCAGGGAGTCGGAGCCGACAGACAATGGGTGCTGGGCAGGGTACACCCAGGACGGGACGCCAGTCCATCACAGGCCGCACACTCTTGTGTGCACATACACAGATACACACTACGGGACAATTTAACCATAGCCAATACACCTAACCAGCACGTCTTTGGACGGTGGGAGAAAACTGGAGCACCCAGTGGGAACCCACATGGACACTGGGAGAACATGCAAACTCCACAGACAGACACCCAAGGTCAGAATTGAACCTAGGCCCATGGAGCTGAGGCAGCAGTGCTAACCACTGCACCACCATGCCACCCCTCCAAGACGATACTAAATCTGAATATCCTTACAATACTATCACAGCAAGCATTGGAACAGCACAACACTTTGGTGTAATGACATGCTATACAATGGACTATATCCTCATGGAGATCTCCTGAACTTAACCATGCTGTCAAGGGGGTGTGTCAAATAGAGACCAATGCTTTCCAACAGAGAGAGGAGGAAATTAGAAAATTCAACCTAGGTTCCTTTGGAATTTTCTTAAAAA
Organism: Cetorhinus maximus; assembly: GCF_964194155.1. NCBI lineage: Eukaryota > Metazoa > Chordata > Chondrichthyes > Lamniformes > Cetorhinidae > Cetorhinus > Cetorhinus maximus. Next base: position 1,665,783 of record NC_135917.1, read on the forward strand.
GCTTGAGGAATTCTGTAGGGTAGTACATCAGTAATGATGCAGGCATCTCCTCAGTAATGATATAGGCATCTCCTCACTTAGTTACTCCAGGTTCATTAAGAAACCAGCAAATTTTTAATCCAAGATATAGTGGTAGAGGCAGTTAAGTATAAGGAGTAACTTATTCACACTGAGCTAAGTTATGGACTGATGCATGGCACTAAATCCTGAAAAGGTGTTAACCAGTTTACTAATTTGATCAGGGAGTAGAGGGCATTGGCATAAGGTAAGAAATAGATGACAAATTGCCATATCGGCCCTAAAAAGGCAATTGATGATCAAGATGAATGGCATTTTCTCTTTCCACCATTTTGATATTTTTTTCCCCATTATTCTAGCTCACCAAATTAGAAGCAGTAGAACAACTGGAAAACAGGTAAAGTAAACCACTGTGAAAATCATGTTTCTGATTGCATGGTTTGTAAAGCTATCTTGATCTAAAGAACTAATCTCATAGCCCCCAAGTTTTAACTATATATCTCTGCACAATATTAGCCAAATCATCATGAGCAGTTTCACTGGGGAGTTCCATCTCTGAGGTAAGCTATCAGGGTGAGGTGACAAATGAAACAAACTCCTCCTTAGCAAGGAAAGGAAGGATCAAAGGGTGAATCAACCCACACTTCTTTCATACATGCAGCACTAACCAATTAATGGTACCGGGAGAGGCCTGAAAATTTATTCATCCACCCTCTCGGCGGGTATGATGTATGGCACAGGGGATAGAAATACACAGAAGGAACTAGTAACATTTAATTTTGCTTTTATATCTCTGGCATTCATGAATGTCCGGCTGCATATACATTGCTTTTCGTTTTTTACTTGTTGTGATCTTTGAGTATTTGTTCTCTGGTTAATTTGATTCTTTTGTTACTTTGTCTCATCTGTTTTAGTGATGTTTATAATCACTCTAGCAATACATCCCAACATTCTATTTGCAATAGTCTTGCAGCACTGGTCACAAACCTTCAGAGGTTCATACACTGTGACACATAAATCCTTCTCTCACTCAACAGCCTTGAGAATGCAACTCTGCCGCTTAAAAATGCTTGTACCCATGTGCATAACACTAAAATATATTAAATGACACCTGGTAGATGAGGGCTCATTCCCCTATCAAATCTAGATCTACTTGTAATTTACATTAAGATAAAAGCAAAATACTGCAGATGCTGGAAATCGAAGAAAAACGGAAAATGCTGGAAAAACTCAGCAGGTCTGACAACATCTGTGGAGAGGCCTGCTGAGTTTTTCCAGCACACTCTGTTTTCCTCTCTGTAATTTACACTTCTCATCTAAGGTCTCTCATCACAGCATCGAACTGCTTCTTGAATAAGTCTAGATTTTTCATCTCCAATAACTGGAGCCATAGATCACTGTAGAAATTCGTCCTGAACTTGACTTTTACCAATCTGTGCCTATATATCCCCTTGTCCTACGGTTGTAGTTTAACCTGAAATAGCACTCAATTAACATTTTATATTCCACTTACTATCTTATGTAGCTCTCTAGGGTCCCCTCTCATATGCCTCCTTTCAAGGCTGTAGCCCAGGCTGATCAATAAATCTTGATCGACCATAACATGTAGGTTAAAGCCTTAAACTGTAAATCCCTGTAATGTGCTTTGAGCTGTTAAATGAATAACTAATGATGCTCTTCATTTTAATCCATCAGCCACTTTTATAATAATGTTTGTTGTGCCAGGTAACCAACCTTAATCCATGAGTAACTATAAAAATGAGTTTCCCCCAATTTTATATCATCCTCCCCAGAAGGTGGTAATTCTTCCTAGGGTGCAGGTCCTGTCACACTTCTCGTATTTCAACCAAGTGGCTATTCCTCTAATATGAATATTAGTGGGCTATTCAACTGCTGGGGGTACCAGAGCTGAGCTTTGATTTTGTTCACAGCCTATGCATCTACATAAAAGGACTTTCTAGCAGAGGTGACTGGATAGTGTTCAACGTGGGAACACTTGATGATTTTTCCTTCCAACCCACCCCCCAAAACCCTGTGAAGTGGGACACTAAAGCCAGTTGAATTTCCATTCTGCTGCTCTGACTGAAATCGGTTCATTCAGCAGACCAGAGATTGAACCTGGAAACTTTACCCACTGAGCCATCTGGGAAGTGGTAGCTTTGGTCCCTTAAGTTTGAGACATATCAAGAAAACATCATCTAGTCAAAAATAGGCACACATCATCATTGGCAATCCCTCGTATCAAGAATCACATGATTGTTCCTTGTATATAACTCGGTGGAAATGACATTTCCGTGTTGGCTGTGGGTTTACAGATGGCTTATGAGCTCTATCTTAGCCTTGCAGACTCTCCCACAGTGAGTGTCAATGTCTTATCAATTACATTAAGGGAAACAGGTGATGTGTATTTGAACACTTATAAATTAGGGGATAGCTGGGACACTGGGTGTTGAAGAGTGTTGGCATCGGACAAAGTCAAACTCTTTATCAGCAAAGAAAGGCTCTGTGTCTTAGTTTTGACTTCACCATGTGGCTTGAATCCTGTTAAACAGTGAGGACATAGTTTGGTGGTGGAGGATTGTTGGTTTGAGCAGCTGCCCGCTCTCTTTTTCTCTCGCTGTTCTTTCTAGTGGCTGTTCTTCTTGTTCATTAGAAGATCTTGATACCATTTTTGATAGATTGGCATTTTGGTTGAAATTCCAGGCGCACACACATGCAATGATTTATTGCATTTGATTGACATCACATTTGTACTCCATTTTACAAGCTTTCTGCCTCGAACAAGAAACAAGGTGAGCTTTTTACTATGACTGTATATACCATTCTCTTGCTTTTAGCCTGAAGGAGAAAGATGCAGAAATTGCAACACTGGAACATGAAATTGCAGAGCTCAGTGAACTGGCTGGAACACACAGAATCAAAAATAAACGTAAGTGATAACAGATTTATGTCCCAGTTGTGATCATTGAGGCGGACTTCTTGTTTTATTTAAGAGCTTACTTGGGTGCTGCAACCAAGTTGCTTGGTACAGAGTAATTTATTTTCTCTCTCTCAAATTACATGGTGAGACTGCGGATCAGTTATAGTTAGGTAGTCCCCTGAAGTGTGTGGGTGCACCAGTTCCGTGGAGTAGTAGGTCATTGTTTTTTTTTGCTCAAAAGTCTCTTCTCCTGAGTTTCTTCACAAAGATGAACTAACAAATTAAACAGACCCCTCATTAGCCAGGGAATGAAAGATAAGGGGTGAATCAACCCACACCGCTCTCTTACACATATACATAACATCAACTTGTTAGTGTGGTACTGGGAGAAGCAGTTCTCTATCTGCCCTCAGCTGGTATGATGTGTGGCATGGGTGGGGCCTTGAGAGAATAAAAATAGACAGGGGAAGCGAGTGACATTTCATTTTGATTTTGTATCTCTTGGCATTCATGAATTCTCAGCTATATAGACTTTTTCATTGTTTATTTATTGTGACTTTTTGATATTTGTTCTCTGGTTAATATTGGTTTTCTTCTGCTTTTTGTAGATTGAAGACAGTGACAACTAACTCATTGCTAATATGGATTTTTCATGTATAAAGATCATAATAAAATATATAAGAAATCCCAGCTGAGTATTTTTTTTCCACTCTACACCCCTCTGTTTGTTGGCAACAAAGATACCACATGGAATCAGTCTGAACCCAGAAACTGAGAATCTACAGCATAAAATATATAGGAGTGAAATTGGTCTTGGCCAATGGCTTAAAACAGGCAGTATTGATAGCCCATTTTACACTTCGCTCGATTTTCTTTTCATTGAGGTCAGTGGAAAAGAAACTCCTGCAGTGCATGAAACAGGCTTCTGATTCACTATCGTCCATTTACATTACTGCCCTACATCAATTTCACCTCTGTTTATTCTTAAATTACCTTCTATAATCAGTTCTATATTACATGGCAAAAAGTGTACCTGGAACCTATTGGATGTTATGTTAATCCAACCAGCATACCTGATTGAATAACAAATGATCATTATAGTTGCAAATAAACTTGCATATCTTGTAAGCCCTTGGCCAAGTAACTATACTTCAATTTCTCTAATGGGCAGAGGTGATGCCAATCTTATGAAATATGTGCTACATTAGCAGTGGTTGTTTAAAAAGTGATAGACTTTCAGACTGCTTTCACGTATAAAGTGACTGTGCAGAAAAGATGTTTATCATGCTGAATTGCAAAAGTAAGATTTGCGGAGCAATTTATAATGTTGCTATCCATCCATTTAATTTTTTTTTAAATGAAAAATTCTCACATGGTATTAAACCTGAATTGAATAAGAAAATAGTTGATCAAAATTATAACCAGCAGATGTCACCTCATGACACAAAAGGGTGTGAAAATGTAGAATCCATTGTTCCTGAAGGTCACAGATACCATGTCAATTGACCCTTTAATATGGTGATAGGTACTTATAGTTACTTGGAAAGCAAGGGTATTAACAAATATGGAGAAAATATAAGGAATTAAGCTTTAAAAGGTAGCTGATGTCATGCTATTGCTAACAAAAATGGTGAAGCAGACTTACGGAGCTGAAATTACCTACTCCTGTTCCTATATACAGCAGAGTACAAAATCTTAATTAATTATCTTGGGCACTACCTTATCACTAATGTAGCCAACTGCATAATCAGTAAAACTCAGTTGCTGAAATTTACAGAACACACTAATCTGGGGGCCCATATTTTGGTGTATAACTGCTGGTGGCTTCCAGTGCATCCCCAAACTGGCAGGCACAAGGATTGTCCTAAATTAGTCCTCAAACCTCACTATAATAATCAGCAAACCGCTGGACCCTGTTGTGCTGAAGGCAGCTCACCCATGGCCCACTCCAATTTTGAACTGCTTGCCTCAGTTGGTGGCCTTCTGTGGTGATGCGTAGGCAAGCATAAATTGGCAATGGTTCTTTTGGAGATGAGCATGAACAAATTACATTTTGATGGCAACCTCCTGCAGTCCCTTCAAGGACTTTTTTTCTTTTTTTAGGCCAGTTTGTAGAACTGGTAATGCTGGGTGGAGTCAGTCTGACACCTGATTTGCTCTGTGCAGATGAGTTTCATGGCTAGGTCCTGAAACAGACTCTTTAACTGAGCATTTCTGTCAGCATAGCAGACATCAGTCCTTTGTATCTAAACTTATAAAATGTTTGGTTGAATAATGAACTTTACGATAAATTTAGGCACGTGACAAACTAATAATGTGATTAGCATCTTAAATGGTAACAGTTGACATATTTAATACCAAGACCATTCAAAATTAAATATCAATTCTAGTTACCGGTATTATTTGTTAAATAATTTGCCTAACCGTTTTCTATGCCTCTAGTTTAGTGTTTTTTAAATAGGTGTTCTAAAAGCCAAAATATGGATACATTTAAGATTGATTTTCCATCCCAAGGGCAAATGGATACAAGAGTTCTGTAAAGTTTGCACTTGGATATTCAGCCATGGTGTAGAAGTGTTATTAAAGTCTGATGATAATCATTTCTAAGTTTGGTAAATAAATAAACATAGGAAGGCCTGGGATCTGGATTGTTGATCAACTCCAACCTTTTAATGTTAATACTCTTGATGTTCTGAAATTGTACCAAAATTGTCAACAATTGCTCTACATTTTGAGAGATAAATATATACTTTAAAGCAAAGTAGTTGACTCTGAGGTGGAGAGGGCAGTTGTAGCCAAAGAACAACTCACTTGATAGATTGTAGTGGTTCATGAAGAAGGTCCATCACTACAACAGCTTTATTGGAGCAGTGTCAACATTTTGAAGAAGGCTCAGCACCTTCTCGGGGCAACTAGGGTTGAGCAATAAATGAACGCTTTGTCAGTCATGCCCATATTCTAAGAATGAATTAAAACAAATTAGCATTTTTTTGTAATTCTGAGCTCAGAGCGCATTGCTTCTAGTACAGTGTCTTTATGAGAACTGAATGTCACATGGATGTCCCCAGCTTGTGCCTCATGACAGAGGCCACATGACTATGGCAGGCCAGATAGGACCTTTAGTACATGATTGTAATTCAATTCCAAACATCCCCCTTTTCATAACGAGCAAAAGACATTTGCATGCACTATCATGTGTAACTGAGTTACCCAAGTTATCCACTATACACCCACTGTTCTCATGCATTAACAAAACTGTTCATTATTCTTGTCAGTCTCTGCACATGCATTGCATACATAGTCATTAAATCATGCAGGTCTCTTAATAGTATGTGTGCGTGTTGTCATTGGCTGTTTGTCTGGGTAATGCTCTCTGCAGTATTTGCATCCTGCCCTTTGTCCGTGATCATTCTGCTCTTTTGGCTTGGAATATCTATCAGCATAATGCAAAGCCTGGTCTGTTCTGCCATACATATGCTCTAGCTGACATTTTACAACCTCTCCATTTCTGCACATGTCTATCGCTTTCTTGAGAGTAAGCTTCTCCTCTCTTAGTAGAATTGCACACACTGCAGGATTTCTTATGCCTAAGACAATCCTATCTTTAATTAGATCATCTTTTAGTTGCCCAAATTCACAGGATCCTGTGAGCTGTGTTACTGCAGACTAAGAATGATCATACTGATCGATAGACTCTTTTCACTTTTTTTCCACTCATGTCTGTTACTACCTCTGGCTTCAGTAGCCTTTTTGCTATTGGAAGAATAGTTTGGGTGTGGCATGACATTAGTCTTTGGACTGGACTACTTTCAATGCCTTCAGTTGGTGCGTTTCTCCACTCAAGGGTTGCCTTGTATATTGGCAAGCCAGGTAGGACCCTTAGTACATGATTGCATTTCAATCCCAAACATTTGTCAACTGATTTTTATAGTTCTTTGTTGCTTTAAAGCTAAAACAATAACAACTTACATGTAGATAGCACTGTTGACATAGCAAAACACACTCATGTGAAGCACATTGGGATATTAAGACAAGCATTGACATCAAGCTAAAGGAGTTTGGTCAAAGAGGTAGGTTTTAAGGAGCATCTTACAAAGTCAGAGAGCTTTATGGAAGGAATTCCAAAGCTTAGGGCTCATATGGCTGAAGGCATACCTGGCTTGCCAATGGTGGGCAATGAAAATCAGAAATGCCCAAGATGCCATAATTGGAGGAGTGCAGAGATTTTGGAGAGTTGTAGGGCTGTAGGAGGTTACAGAGGTAGGGAGGGGTGAGGCCATGGAGGGATTGGGGTGGGGGAGGGGGGAAATTAAAGCATTGCCAGAGCCATTGTAGGTCAGTGAACACAGATGGATGAACAGGACTAGGTACAAAGTAAGATACAGGCAGCAGTTTTGGGTGAGCTCAAGTTTACAAAGGGTGGAAGATGAGACACTGGTCAGATGGAGAGCACTGGAATAGTTGAGTTTGGAGGTAACAAGGGTGCGAATGAGGGTTTTGGCAGCAGATGCACAAATGCAAGAGTGATGGAGGTGAAACTAGGGATCTTGGTAATGGAGAAAATTGGAAGATCAGCTCAGGGTCAGGATAGATAAAAATCCAGGCCAGTTCGGGGGGAAAAAAATCTGGAAATATTCTCTCCTATCCCTTTAGGCAATCAAAACTAGTCCGAGAGACCACCTTGCGTCAAATGCTGTTTGGGTTTTGAAATGCAATCACTATTAAGTGTCCTACCTGGCTTGCCATAGTCATGTGACCTCTGCCATGAGGGAATGTCTGGGGCCAACCATGTTACATTCAATTCAATAAAACCATTACACTAGAAAGACTGTAGTCTTTGAGCTCATAACATGTTGTCAGAAGTGGAGTTGAGATTGAGTTTTGAAAAACTGGAAGCGAAGTCACAGCTACTGAAAGAGGAACACTGAAATGTTCCAACATGCTAAAAGCTGCTGAAGCAAAAAAAAACAGAAGGAAAAGCTAACACAAACTGAAGGCTGCAAGTAAAATACTGGGTGAGACAAAAATGGCTGTAAATTTTCCACTCCCAGCTCCTGTTGAAATGAAAGGAGATATGTGGCAGACCTGCAATTTTTCCAGTTGCAATGGCAAAACTATGAAATTTTAACAGATTTAATTAACAAGCCTTTTAACACTTCTGGGGAGAGACTGCTACAAATTGTATTCCACCCTAAATCTATCCAAAGAACAGAAAAAACAAACTGCAGAAATTCTGAAAGCCTTGAAGGCATGCTTTGAACCCCAAGTGAATGTAACTTATGAACAATACGTGTTCAACATTAGGACGCAAGGTGAAAAAGAGTCCATAGATCAGTATGTGACTGCAGTAACACAGCTTGAAGAATCATGTGAATTTGGGCAATTAAAAGATTATCTCATTAAAGATAGAATTGTCTTAGGCATAAGAGATCCAACAGTGAGAGCAAGTCTACTGGGAGAGGAGAAACTTATTCTCAAGAAAGTGATAGACGTGCGTAGAAATGCAGAGGTTATAAAATATCAGCTAGACCACATGTATGTCAGAACAGACCAGGAAATACATTATGCTGAATGACATTCCAGGCTGAAAGTGCAGAACAATCACAGACAAAGGACAGGATGCAAATACTTTGGAGGATATCACACAAAGGAAAAGAAGGATTGTTCAGAGTGGGGAAAGCAGTAGTTTTAACTGCAAGAAGCTGAATCATTTTGTGCACAAATGTTTGGCCAGAAAGAAGCAAAACAAGCCTATACAGATGGCCATTGGAGAGATATCAGCCAAAGAGTCTGACGATACAATAGGTTGGTTCCGTCAAGTCTATCGGTAATAAATGGTTTGTGACTGTTAGAATGTTGACCACAGAAGGAGGGCATCAAGTAAACAAGAAGTGTCAGATAGACACTGGTGTGTCATGCAACATCATGACCTTCACAGACCTGTGCGAAGTGGCTCAACATGGCGATCCAAAAATGAAGCTGTCAAAAGTAAAGTTGAAGCTATACGATGGCTTGATATTCATACCAAGAGGACAAATTAGTTTCGAGAGCCCAATAGAATGACAAGAATGAAGACCTAGAGTTCCAGATCATAGACAGTATGCAGTAGCCACTCAGCTGGAGCAAGTCTAAAGCTTGGCCTGATAACCCTAAATGTGCTAACAGAGATTTATAGTGTGTCACAGCACACACAACCATTGACCGCTGAACAGATCTAGAGGAGTACAAAGACGTATTTACGGGGTTTGGATGTCTACCTGGAGAATATCATCTCGAAGTGGATGAGAGTGTAAGACCAATTAAGCATCTGCTGAGAAGAGTTCCAGCTGCCTTCAAGTCAAGTCTAAAAGACAAGGTAGAAGAGCTGGAAAAGAAGGGAGTAATCAAGAAAGTGACAGCTCTTACAGACTCGATTAGCAGCATGGTAGCAGTGAAACAACCTGGAAAGCTGAGAGTATGCTTCGACCCAAAGGATTTAAATATAGTGCTGAAGAGATCTCACTGCCCCATGCCAACCATCAAAGGAATTTTGCCGCAACTTGCCAAGGCAAAGATCTTTACTGCCCTAAATGCAAAGGATGGTTACTAGCAAGTGAAGCTGGATGAAAGCTTTCTAACTACATTCTGGATGCCGTTTGGGAGATACAGATGGTTATGCATTTCCATGGCTCCAGAAGAGTACCAATGCAGACAGCATGAGATAGTCAGTGGTCTTCCTGGAGTGGAAGCCATAGTGCTAGTTAATGGATGTGGAGACACAATGGAAGAAGCCATAGCTGACCATGATCAGAATTTAATACAACTGCTAGAGAGAGCTCGCCAGATGAAGCTGAAGTTGAACAAGAAAAAATTGCAATTGAAGATGCCTGAAGTCAAGTACATAGGTCATAAACTGACAGCAAACTGTCTTCGCCTGGATTCTGACTAGGTGAGAGCTGTGGTAGCAACGCAGAGACCAACAGATGAGAAAGCAGTGCAACGATTTGTTGGATTCATGAACTATTTAGCAAAGTCTTCTGCCCAATTTGTCGTGAGTGCGAGCCATTACACAAGCTCACTGCCAGGATGTGCAGTGGTATTGGGGCACAGAACAAGAAGCAGCGTTCACTAAAATCAAATAACTAGTGACGGCAATGCCAGTGCTGAAGTACTATGATGTCAATGATAAAGTCACCTTGTGGTGTGACGTCGGCAAGACAGGTCTTGGAGCAACCCTAATGCAGCAAGGACAACCAGTCGCACTTGCATCCAGGGCATTAATGCAAACTGAATGATGCTGCACTCAGATCAAGAAAGCGTGCCTGGCTATTTTTTTTTGCTTGTGAGAATTTTCATCAATACCTGCTTGGGAAAGACAAAATAACAAATAACTGTGGAGTCCAACCACAAGCCACTTCAAAGCATTTTTCTCAAACTGCTACTATCTGTTCCAAAGCATCTGCAAAGAATGTTATTTTGTTTACGGAGTTATCACCAGGATGTGACATTCAAGCAAGGAAAACATATATAGCGCTGACATGCTGTCAAAAGCAGCACTCCCCATGAAGAAAGTTGAGGATGCTACAACAGAATGTGAAATCTTCCAGATTCAACGTGCAGTTGCAGCTCGACACGCCTTGGAAGTCATCAACCCAGCAGAGACATTGAATCTGACAGACAAGCGCCTTGCTCAAATCAAGAGAACTACCCAACAAGATGCAGCTCTCCAAGTGCTGCAAGAGGTAATGATGAAAAAATGGCCTGAGAGCATCGAGGATAGACCTGTGGTCACAAGAGCATATTGGGGATACAGAGATGATTGACAGCCCAAGATGACACCTTGCACAAAGGAAATAGAGTCATCAACCCTAAGGAGATGAGAGGAGAGATGCTGAAGCGCATCTGTGCAAGCCATAAAGGAATTAAATTGAGTCTGAGGAAGGTAAGAGAAGTGCTCTACGGGCCAAACATGAGCAATGAAATTAAAGACCATATCAGCCAGTGAGGTGCTTGTAATGAGTACCAAGTTAAACAAGCTAGAGAGCCATTGATGATGCATGATATCCTAGACAGACCATGGATGAAGCTGGAAGTAGACCTCTTCACTATAGCAGGAACTGATTATCTTGTGATTGTAGACTACTATTCTGACTACTGGGAGGTAGATCAGCTGGGAGGTAGATCAATGACAACAGGAGAGATAGCAGAGTGCTTGAAAGCACACTTCAGTCTATACAGCATTCCAGACATTGTGATGTGACAAATGTCCTCGATTCACGAGTGAAGAATTCAGCTTCTTCATGAAGGATTGGGAAATTTAACACTATACATCATCTCTGTACTATTCCCAGTTGAATGGAAAGGCTGAAGTGACAGTGAAAATCGCCAAAGCAATCATCAAGAAATTGAGAAAATCTAGCACAAGGCAATCCTTGAGTGGAGAAACACAGCAACTGAAGGCATGGAAAGTAGTCACACCCAAACTACCCTTCTAATAGCAAAAAAGCTACTGAATTCAGAAGTAGTAACAGATGAGAGTGAAACAATCAAGGTGAAACAGCAGAAAGCCAAATTTCATTTTGACAAGACTGCCAAACTCTTGCCAGAGTTGAGCATTGGAGAGTCTGTCAGGGTACAAGCCTTCAATGCTCTCAACAGGAGTCAGCCCATGTGGCAACTTGGGACATGCATGGAGCAGTTGTCACCTCGATTGTATGCAATGGAAGTGAATGACCAAATTTATCGGCAGAACCACAGGCATGTATGAACAACTAGAGAAGCTGTTCCTTCACAGCAGTCGGCTGGTCAGGAAGATGGGATCTCACAAGTTGTACTGAGCACAGAACAACCATCACTTCTAGAGATCCACCGGTACCCAACAATGGAAATGGAACAACAAGAATAGTTACCACGGCCACAAGTGCCACGGTAACGACACTTCCTGGAGATGGAACATCATCCAGACAAACAGCCAATGACAATGCGCACACGTACCATTAAGAGACCTGCACAATTTTGTGTGTGCAAGGCATGTGTAGAGACTGACGAGAATAACAAACAGTTTTGAATGCGTGAGAACAGTTGTGGTGTAGTGGGTAACTCTCAGTCACACGTGATAGTGCATGCAAAGTTGCCTGTTGTTCGTTATGGAAAGGAGGATGTTTGGGTTTTGAAATGCAATCATTACTAAGTGTCCTACCTAACTTGCCATAGTTACATGACCTCTGCCATGAGGGAATGTGTTGGGTCAGCCATGTTACATTCATTTTATTAAAGACATCACACCAGAAAGACTGTAGTCTTTGAGCACAGAACAAATACCATGCAGTCCCTATCTTAATATGTGGTGATGCTTGCCTCAGCTAGAAACAATATTCATTACAAGTCTACCGACTCCCACAGCTACCTCGACTACAGCTCCTCACACCCCGCTTCCTGTAAGGACTCCATCCCATTCTTTCAGTTCCGTCTGATACTTTCAAAAGTGATGATACTTTCAAAAACAGTTCCTCTGACATGTCTTCCTTCTTCCTTAACCGAGGTTTTCCACCCATTGTGGTCGACAGGGCCCTCAACCGTGTCTGGCCCATCTCCCACACATCTGCCCTCACACCTTCCTCTCCCTCCCAGAACCATGATAGGGTCCCCCTTGTCCTCACTTATCACCCCACCAGCCTCCGCGTTCAAAAGATCATCCTCCGCCATTTCCGCCAACTCCAGCATGATGCCACCACCAAACACATCTTCCCTTCACCTCCCCTGGTGGCATTCCGCAGGGATCGTTCCCTCTGGGACACCCTGGTCCACTCCTCCATCACCCCCTACACCTCAACCCCCTCCCACGGCACCTTCCCTTGCAACCGCAGAATGTGCAACACCTGCCCCTCTCCTCACCGTCCAAGGGCCCAAACACTCCTTTCAAGTAAAGCAGCATTTCATTTGCACTTCCCTCAATTTAGTCGACTGCATTCGCTGCTCCCAATGCGGTTTCCTCTACATTGGAGAGACCAAACGCAAACTGGGTGACCGCTTTGCGGAACACCTTCTGTCTGTCCGCAAGCATGACCCAGACCTCCCTGTCGCTTGCCATTTCAACATACCACCCTGCTCTCATGCCCACATGTCTGTCCTTGGCCTGCTGCAATGTTCCAGTGAAGCTCAATGCAAACTGGAGGAACAGCACCTCATCTTCCGACTAGGCACTTTACAGCCTTCCGGACTGAATATTGAGTTCAACAATTTTAGATCATGAACTCTCTCCTCCATCCCCACCCCCTTTCCGATCCCCCTTTTTTCCAATACTTTATATAGATTTTTCTTTTCCCACCTATTTCCATTATTTTTAAATGTATTTCCATCCATTGTTTTATCTCTACCTTTTAGCCTATTTCGATCCCTTCCCTCCACCCCACCCCCACTAGGGCTATCTGTACCTTGCTCATCCTGCTTTCTACCCTTAATGTCACCTATTAGCACATTCCTTAGATAATATCACCACCTTCAACACCTCTTTGCCCTTTTGTCTGTGACATCTTTTGGTTATCTCCACCTATCACTGGCCCTCTATCCAGCTATACCTGTCCCACCTCCCCCCCCCCCCCCTCCTCTAAACCAGCTTATATTTCACCTCTCTTCTATTTTTCCTTAGTTCTGTCGAAGAGTCATACGGACTCGAAACGTTAACCGTCTTCCTCTCTGCAGATGCTGCCAGACCTGCTGAGTTTTTCCAGGTATTTTTATTTTTGTTTTGGATTTTCAGCATCCGCAGTTTTTTGCTTTCAACTAGAAACAAGTCCAATTGTGTGGCTTGAAGGATTGTGACATAATGCCACATTTCGGTATAAAAATGTATAATTTTATTTAATTTGGAGGAAAGGGGATCGAAAACAGCAGCCAAAAAAGGTTGGCAAACATTCTTTTTCTGAAGATGCACTCTTGATTTGGAGGTTTGGAAGGCAGAAAGACGCACGCAGGCCCTGCAAACTACAACTCCCAGCAAGCTTGGTGGGTTATTTCCGGTGTAGGGAAATGCTTCCAGGTGACAGCTTTCGGCGCCTTTTTTGCCTCAGAAAATGGCGTCAAGCGAGAGTCAGTATGATGCGGCTGAGTTACCAGATTTACTCCCCATTTATTACAGACGTCTCTTCCCATTTCCGCTGTACTTCAGGTGGTTAAACTATGGTGGTGGTAAGGAGGAAATATATTTTTTCTTTGCAAGTACTTTTTGCTATTTTATTACTGTGCAAAAGGGTTTGTTCCAGGGTTCGGGTAAAGTGGAAGGAACTTGTGTGTTGGCTGCTTTCTATTCAAAGGTACCTCTGTACCTATTTAAATCGATCTAAAATGCATTTCATTGCGATTTAGTAATTCTCCTCTTTTTGTTAAATATCAAATGTTTAAAAGTACAAATAGGGGAGGCGATGGCATAGTGGTATTGTCACCAGACTAGTAATCCAGAGACCCGGAGTAATGCTCTGGGGACCTGGTTTTGAATCCCACAAGGGCGGTATTAAAACAAATTATAAAGTCTGATGATGATCATGAAACCATTGTCGATTGTTGTAAAAACCCATCTGGTTCACTAATGCCCTTTAGGGAAGGAAATTTGCCATCCTTACCTGTGACTCCAGACCCACAGCAATGTGGTTGACTCTTAAATGCCCTCTTAACGAGGGCAATTCGGAACGGGCAATAAATGTAGGCCCAGCCAGCGATGCCACATCCAATTAATTTTTTTAAAATCCTGTAGTTAAAAGGAAAGTCAAGTCATACACGAACTCTGCATTTTGATAGCTGTGCTTTAGGACATGTCAAAACCCATCAACTTAATTTTATATTTTGTTAACAACTGTAAATTGCTATAAATTGTATGAATTTAGCATACCCATTCCCCCTCCCTGTTTAAACTACCTTTCAGCCATCAAGGCAGATAATTATCCACAGTTGAGATTTCTATGAGGCAGACTTGTACCAATTGCAAAACTATTGAAAGGGAGTTGGCAAGAATTGTATTTAAATCAGTGTTTCTGCCAGAAAAGTGCCTAAATATTACAGGTCTACCATGTAACTTCTGTGATAATGCCATGAGTTTGCTGCCTCTTGCACAACATTTATGCTGGTTTTGTGTGCTAAATAGCATCTATTGAAACTTCAGAGCTGATTTGGAGCACCATTTTCACTGTTCAAAATGTAACTTTGTCAGCAAATCTATGTTGTAGGTTGGCAGCAGGAAAAACTTCTGGATTATTGTTAAAAATCCAACAAGCTCACAGATGCCCTGCATGGAAGGGAACCTACTTTTCCTACCTGGCTTGGCCTATGTGTGACTCCAGGTTGACTAATGCTCTTTAAAGTGGTTTAAACTACTTAGTTGTTTTAAGGAAACAGCCAAGGTAACAAGGGATGGACAATGAATGCAGTCATGTAAGCATCTCTCTCACTGTGACACACACACACACATCTGTTGTCACTCGGATTTCTGAGCAGTGTAAATGGTGCATGTTTGAAAGTGTCCACCAGGGCTGTTTAAAAGCACCTAACCTTACAATTAGAAGTTTTTACCCCTCCCAAACTTGGGTTGGGACAGGATAGAGAACACAGCTGAATAAACATGGTGAAATACATCTGCCACTGGTGAATGAAAGAGTTTAAAAATGAACTCTATATTGCACAAAAAGCCAATTACAGAACATGAAAGTATACCGGTGCCAATATGCTAAATAAACCATTAACTCATTGTAGTATGTTTCTTAGCAAAGTGTGACCTGCTTCTTGGTGGCTCAGTACCACACTGAGGCTCTTTACTCGCAAGGTTATTAGTTGGATAATTACTCTCTTTGTGTCAACAGTCCCTAAGAACTATTTCCAAAATCGAGAATTTTCCTTCACCTTGAAAGATGACATCTATGTGCGTTATCTGTCCTTTAATAATCAGACTGAATTGGAGAAAGAGATACAGAAAATGGTCCCTTATAAGATTGACATTGGAGCTGTCTACTCAAACAAGGTAACTCTTGAGTGCAATACTTCAGATGACTCCAATCTCATAGGTTGGATAGAAACTACCTTCAAGTACAAATTTTAAAACATCATAAAAGTGATATTCCAGGCATCATTGTTGATTTTATATGGTTTTAAGAAAAGACAAGCCCTGGAAATACTCAGCAGATCAGGCAGCATCTGTGGAGAGAGAAACAAGAGTTAATGTTCCAGGTCTGTGACCTTTCATCAATGTTAATTTCATACTAGCTGATCACTTGTGGTGTTATGTACAGAGTGAAAACATTTTTGAGTGATTTGCAGGAACCTAATGTCCAGGTTGTGAAAACTCGGGAGCCTGAGTTGCTGTGGGAACATTCACTTTTTACATGCATGTTGTAGTCTGGATCTATGGATAGTGATGGTAGAGGCACCAATACTCTTTCCATCACATAGCTGACTGACCAGGAATCTCTCCCGCTCCTACCGCCTGCCATTGGCATGTGTTGGAAGGATTTGCAGGTTGATAATTAACCCAATTGGCTGCATTATGAACACCCCTTCCTTACTTGAACATCAAATCCTGGGGTAGGGCTTCAACCTGGAACTTTTGGCTCAGGTGTAAGGACCCACTGTGCCACAAGACCTCAGTAAATCTCAGTAATATATTCTTTAATAGCACCAGTGAACATTGTAACAAAGCACCACCTACAGGAGTGACCAGTAATGCAGGCACGTATATTAAGTTCCAAATAATACATGGGCACTGTGTACCAAAGTTTAATGTGTGATCGATGAATTGACTGGCATATTATCGAGTAATTTAGCTGGTCGCAGCCAGGATAATAGTAGGGATTTGAACTGCAGCAGCATTCATTGTCCCTGGGTAAAGGGAGGAAAAATTGTCCAGTGAAACCTTGATTGCTGTCGAGCAACCATTGTTAGATGCAATTGTGGGGCTGTCGTGTATCGAGCTCAGTTGTGCTACTGCACAATAAGACGGTAAATTCTCTGAAGATTCAGTTATTAATAACTGTCAGTTCTCACGAAAGTGTTGAATCTTTCAGGTGAAGAGAGAGGAGAAAATTAGTGATGTGGAGTGAAAGTTTTTGTCAGCAATTCATAACTATTCAGTGTTTCTTCTTTTGTAGCCTAGTCAGCATAACTCTGTGAAATCGGGAACCTTTCATGCTGAGTATAAAGAGCTGGTCTTTGATATTGATATGACAGACTATGATGATGTTCGAACCTGTTGCAGGTATGTTGATGCTTAATTTTTTTTTTTTTGTGCATGGACCCAGCATTTGCAATGCTAAACCTGTGGTGCTTTTGCAATTAAAACAGAAAATGCTAGCAACAAACATCAGGTCTGGCAGCATCTGTGGGAAGCAAAACAGAGTTAATGTTTTGGATCGATGACCTGTCATCAGACCTGGGAAAAGTCACTTTTACAATTGGCACTTCTGTTGTTTGGTTTGCAGAAGAGCACTGACTCCCTGCATTAGCCCTGCTAAAAGCAGCTCCCTTACGCCAACAGTAGAACTGTCGACCAAGGATGCTGAAGTATCTTGGTGTATGGCGAGTGCAGCATAGTTAACGAGTAAAGTGATAAAATTACATATGTCTCTTTTGTGCCGTACAGTTATGTTCACTAAGGAACTTTAGGGCTCGTGAGCTGTGTAATTTTAGTGGTAGAAAGGGCTACTGTTAAATTTTCACTTAACTCATAGTTTCAGCAGAAATTGGAGATAGAAAAATGAGTATAATGAGAATTATTGAAAGATGTGGATGCAGTTTGTGTGTTTCAATAATCTGGAACTCTTGGAAACTGACTAGGTAGTTATTCTTCACTTATGTTTAGTAAAATGGAACCCAAAACTCCAATTAATAAGAGATTTTGGATTGGATTAGATTTTCCACTGGTTAACTTGTTTATGGGTCATAGAGTTTTACTGTTTATAATTTTTTAAAAAAACTTTTGTGGGTTGATGTTTGAAGGAGTGGGGAAGGGACTGGCTCATATTAGATTGCAATGGTTCACCGTTCCTAATGTCTCCTGTGGATAGGAGACTGTACTGTTCATGTTGACATAGAATGGCTTTGAAATCTTTCAGAAGAATTGTCAAGTTATTTTGTATACTTCAGCTCTGCAGACATTTGCCACAAGTGCTGGACACTAATGACCATTGCTATCAAGATTCTGGACAGAGCATTGGGAGGTAAAATTGCATTGTGCTTTTTTGTTCTCCAGTAATTCTGCTTCTTGCCTTTTTTTTTTGCTCAATTCATCTCTTGAAGGTGCTGATTCTTTCTGGGCTACAGTTCCACAGGGGCCTACAGCTTTTTGATATTTGACGCAAGTGGCTTTGTCCTTGAGTGAGTGTCAGCGAGCTAATAGACATGTTCTGAAGGGGCTCATAGGTAATGTTTGGAAACACGAACTCTTACCTGTTTTTCTTTCTTTACTGTTCTCCTCTTCCCTCGCCACCTGGAGTGCTGAGGTGAATTGTAACACGCTTACTGCTGCCCTAGCCGAACTGAGCCAACCTAAGCATGGATTGAGCCTGCAGGTAGTTTAGTCTGTCTGGGTCAGCACGACAACACACTAGGCACCTTAACTTTGTGGAGATATTTGCTTTGTTTCTAAGCTATAAATGGATGTTGATTTCAAGTACTGGTGTAAATTGAAATGGTACTCAATTTATCAAAGCACATTCGCACTCCTTTAATAAGCTGCCACAGAAGTGGTTGACCTCTTGATTGGGCTGCTATCTTATCGTTTTACTAAAGTTGAGAGATAAGAACATGATGTTCTATCATTCAGCCTGGGCTCTCTGAAGTTTGCTGGATTGACTCATCTCTTCCTCCCTATGCTTCCCTGTGTGCTGAGATTGCAAATAATCAGCAGGAATGAGTGGCCTGTTTCTGTTCAGTACATTCTATAATCAGCAACTTAACGTGGATCACACCCACATCCAATCAATTTGTGGCATAGTAGATTGGATCCAATATACTGTACTGCCCTTGAAGGAAAATTTAAGGACGAGAGAGGGAGTAAGCGTACCCCTTTTTAAACTACACTGGTATTGTTGTCATAACAGAAATGCAGTGGTCTCTGTATTCTGAAATTCAATGTCACAGGTGCTCTGAGATAAGTCAAGCACCTGACATAATGCAGGTTTCCTATGTTCACATCACAGAGGACTTTGGGTTTCAGCACCGGCTCTGGATATACTCTGGGCGAAGAGGGGTCCATTGCTGGGTCTGTGATGAAAATGCACGGAATCTTTCCCAGGCAGCTCGGTCTGCTGTTGCAGAGTACCTGAGTGTGGTTAAGGTATGTATCTTCTAAGCCATGCGATTAATTGTACTTTTAGAGAAAACATAACATGTAACCATTCTACCATCAGTTTGTAACGCCAAATGCAACCGGCTGTTTTACAGGGTGGAACAGATGCAATCAAGAAAGTACATCTGACTAATCCCATTCATCCTTCTATTCAGTGAGTGCATTAGAGTAAGAAAGTAGCTCTGTCTATGGTTATTTGGAGAATATTTTGTTACCAGAATGTGGTTATAAGATACTAACCTCATTTTGTGGATTAAATGTCAACTGTGCCTTTATTGGTAGCATTCTCTCCTCTGACCCATTAGGCCATTTGTTCAAACCCCCCTCCAGAGATTTGAGCATAATCTAGGCTGAATTGTTGGAGGTTCTGTCTTTGAGATGAGAACATTAAATCTGCCCTCTTGAGTGGATGTAAAAGATCTGATGGTACCATTCAAAAAAAGAGCAAGGGAGTTATTCCCAGTGTCCTGGCCAATATTTATCGGTCAAGTAAACATCACAAAAACAGATTATCTGATTGTTACCTCGTTGCTGTTCGTGGGACCTTGCTGTGCACAAATTGGTTTCTGCATTTCCTTGCATTGTAGCAGTGACTACATTTCAAAAGTACTTCATTGGCTGTGAAGCACCTCTTTGCATGTTGAGGTTGTGAAATGCAAGTCTTTATGAAGACATCTGAATGTATCCATATGTAGTTGGATCACTGTCGTGCAAGGACAGGAGCATTGTACCACTTCGAACACAATGTCTTGTCCTTAAAGTATGTGCCTTTTTAAGTTTTAAAAAGTATGTCTGGTGATTAACCACTGGATGAGTTCAAAGGTTAATTTATTCAAGGCTGCCGATTTAAAAACCCTACTTTGTGACAAGGGCCAGGATTTTACATTTGGTATGTGGGGGCGGGCCCGACACACCGTAAAATGACGCGTGATGACATCAGGCATGCATCACAACGTCATCGTGCTGTCTCGCAATATTTCGTTCAGCGGGCACGTGCCAGAGTCGACTGAGCACCGCCGATAATTGAAAGGCCTACTAAGGCCATTAACTAGGTAATTAACCTTAACTTTACACTGCCCATCCAACCTTACGGTTGGCGGGTAGGCGAAAAGGCCAAACGGCCTTTACGTTTTTTAGGAAACCTCATCCACGAGCGGGATGAAGTTTCCTAAAGCTTTTACAAATTAAATAAAAAATTTCTTTAAAAAATAAAAACCTGCCCCATCTCATGTGACACATGAGACATGTTTCATTAAATTTTTATTCCATTTATTTAATATTTTAAAAAACGCTTCAATCTCCATGAGGCAGCTCCATGCCTTGGGGAGATTGAAGCACTCTTTTGCCCACATGTGCAAAAGAGTGCTGGACCCAACTCTCTCTCTCTCTCTTCCCCCCCTGCCCTCACAGGTAGTGCTGAGCTACCACTTGCGTATTACGCTTAATTGGCCCGCCCGCGTAAAATGGCAGTGTAGAGCCGATTGCGGGCGGTTCTGCAACCGAGCCCGCCCGACGTGGGAAAAATTCAGACCAGGGTCAACTACTAGACTAGATATTGTGACTCCAGCCTTTTGTGTTCTGTGGCATTTTCTGTGCATTGCCTATGCGATGGATGTGTGTGTGTGTGCGTGCATGTGTGTGTGTAAACCTTCTATATTATATGGTATGAGCAAATTGCCTGTGGCATTGTTCAGTGAGGTAGAGAGTATACTGTATAATATGAAATATATCAATGCTGGTGATCTAGTGATTGAATACGTGAAATTGCATTTGTATGCTATTGTTGGTTGTATTATTGGGTTCATACTCGAATTATGTTTGTATTTTTATCAAAATTGTAACTCAGTTGATTTATGATGGCTAGCCTGTGTACTAAATTTGATGCCTTGGCATTTTTAAAGCCCAGGTCTAAGCAAATAATTCTTCTGTTTGTGTGATGCAGTGATGATCTAAAGAGTGGAGTAAGAGCAATTAGTTGATGAGGGTTTATCATGTCAGTCCAATTGTTAACCATTGCTCTTGATCCACCTGTAGGCAAGCTATCACTGTGATAGATAGCTATTTTGAAGACTATGCCGTGAATGAACAAGACATCTTTGGCAGTAAAGAAACCTGGCAGAAAGTCCTTGCTTTGGTCCCTGATGATATCCTTTCATTGGAATTAGCAACATTTGGTGAATCTGTGGGCAACTTTTTTTTAAATTTCTATTTTCCATTGATATTGGAAATTGATTGCTTGGTGTAGTGTCTCTGAATATTGCTGTCCTATCCCTGTGCCTGTACTTTGATCTAGTCTAGATATGAAGAGTGATTGCCTTTTCAGAATCACAGAATTACAGCACAGGCAACAACTGTTCGGCCGATTATGTGTTCACTGGCTCTCCGAATGAGCAATTCACCAAGTGCCATTCTCCCCATAACCCTGCGCATTCTTCCTTTTCAGATAATCCAGTTCCCATTTGAAGGCCTTGATTGACCGTGCCTCCATCACACTCTCACGCAGCGCATTCCATATCCTAACGCCTCGATTGGACCTGCCTCCACCACACTCTCAGGCAGCGCATTCCAGACCCTAACGCCTCGATTGAACCTGCCTCCACCACACTCTCACGCAGCGCATTCCAGATCCTAACGCCTCGATTGAACCTGTCTCCACCAGACTCTCAGGCAGCGCATTCCAGACCCTAACGCCTCGATTGACCCTGTCTCCCCCACACTCTCAGGCAGTGCATTCCAGATCCTAACGCCTCGATTGAACCTGCCTCCACCACACTCTCAGGCAGCGCATTCCAGATCCTAACGCCTCGATTGAACCTGCCTCCACCACACTCTCAGGCAGCGCATTCCAGATCCTAACGCCTCGATTGAACCTGCCTCCACCACACTCTCAGGCAGCGCATTCCAGATCCTAACGCCTCGATTGACCCTGTCTCCCCCACACTCTCAGGCAGCGCATTCCAGATCCTAACGCCTCGATTGACCCTGCCTCCACACTCTCAGGCAGCACATTCCAGACCCTAACGCCTCGATTGACCCTGCCTCCACCACACTCTCAGGCAGCGCATTCCAGACCCTAACGCCTCGATTGACCCTGTCTCCCCCACACTCTCAGGCAGCGCATTCCAGACCCTAACGCCTCGATTGACCCTGTCTCCCCCACACTCTCAGGCAGCGCATTCCAGACCCTAACGCCTCGATTGACCCTGTCTCCCCCACACTCTCAGGCAGCGCATTCCAGACCCTAACGCCTCGATTGACCCTGTCTCCCCCACACTCTCAGGCAGCGCATTCCAGACCCTAACGCCTCGATTGACCCTGTCTCCACCACACTCTCAGGCATCGCATTCCAGACCCTAACGCCTCGATTGAACCTGTCTCCACCACACTGTCAGGCAGCGCATTCCAGATCCTAACGCCTCGATTGACCCTGTCTCCACCACACTCTCAGGCAGCGCATTCCAGATCCTAACCACTCGCTGTATGAAAAAGTGTGTCCTCGGGTCTCCATTGCTTCATTTGCCAGTTACCTTAAATCTGTGCTGTCTGGTGTGGGGAACACCTCATTGTCACAATATGGGGTGCTTGTCTTTGAGGCTGGGGATTAAGGTGTGTTTTGAGTTAGATTTGCTCTTTATGCAAGGCTTGCTTACTGTTGCAAGAGGTGAGGAAGCATTGTAGTCCACTGCACAAACATTCTTCACCTCAAGCCCAAAAATTCAGATTTTGACACTTGCTAGGTTGAAAGAAGTCTCCTTAAATCTATTCGTGACATTTGAAATCCTTTTTATTTTTTGTGTTACTTGTTTTCTTCAAAAAGTAATTGCACTCTTTCAGCAGTACACTGCATTCTCCCCAGCCAATAGAGAATAGGAGTAAGAGTGAAGGGAAGTGAATTAGTTGTTTTGTTAACCCTGACCTCCATGGAGAAATTCTCAACTTCCAACCAGATGGTTTTGTTTTTATAAATTGTTCACCCAAGTCAACTAGTAGGTTATATCCTTGGCTGTATTGTTCCATCTTCTGGAACTTTTGGTTTGTATACGTGGGATCAGTGGTTGTGTTACTGGACTCTAGAGGGCTGGAACGTGAGTTGAAATCCCACCATGGCAGCAAAATCAGGAATAAAAATTTGGTATCCGTAAGTGAGCATGAAGTTGTTGGAAAAGTCGAACTGATTCACTCATGTCCTTCAGGAAAGGAAACTTGCTGTCATTTCCTGGTCTGGCTTATTTTTGACATCAGTCCCAATGTAGCCAACTCAGCAGTTTGATAAGCTGAATGTTTTTTTAAATTTAATCTTTCATGAGATGTGGGTGTCACTGGCTAGGCCAGTATTTATTGCCCATCCCTAATTCCCCTTGAGAAGGTGGTGGTGAGCTGCTTCTTGAACCGCTGCAGTCCCCGTGGTGCAGGTATATCCACAGTGCTGTTAGGGAGGGAGTTCCTGGATTTTGACCCAGCGACAGTGAAGGAACGGCGATATATTTCCAAGTCAGGATGGCTGCTTGGAGGGGAACTTCCATGTGGTGGTGTTCCCATGTGTCTGCTGCCATAGAACCATAGAAAAGTTACGGCACAGAAAGCAGCCATTCGGCCCATCATGTCTGCACCGGCCGAAAAAGAAAAAATAGCCACCCATTATAATCCCACCTTCCAGCGCCCGGTCCGTAGCCTTGCAGGTTACAGCACTTCAGGTGCTTTTAAATGAGTGCTTCTGTCTGCACCACCAAACCAGACAGCGAATACCAAGACACCAGTGCCCTCTGGATGAAGAAGTTTTTCCTCATGTCCCCTCTAACCCTTCTGCCAATCACCTTAAATCTGTCCCCCTGGTAATTGGCCTCTCTGCTAGGGGAAACAGGGCATCCCTGTCTACCCCAATTTGGCCCCTCATAATCTCGTACACCTCAATCAGGTCACTCCTCAGTTCCAAGGTAAACAACCACAGCCTTTCCTCATTGCTAAAATTTTCAAGCCCTGGCAACATTCTTGTAAATCTCCTCTGTACTCTCTCCAGAGCAATTGTGTCCTTCCTGTTATGTGGCGACTAGAACTGTACACAATTCCAGCTATGGCCTAACCAGCGTTTAGTACAGTCCTATCATTACATCCCTGCTTTTGTATTCTATACCTCGTCCAATAAAGGAAAGCATTCCATATGCTTTCTTTACCACCTTATCCACCTGCCCTGCCACCTTCAGGGACCTGTGGATATGCACACCAAGGTCTCTCCCTTCCTCTACCCCTCCCAATTTCCTCTCATTTATTGTGTATTCCCTTGCTTTGTTTGTCCTCCCCAAATGCATAACCTCACTTCTGTGGATTGAATTCCATCTGGTATTTTGCTGCCCACTCAACCAAGCCATTGATATCATTCTGGAGACAACAGCTATCCTTTTCACTATCAACTACACAACCAATTTTTGTGTCAGCTGCAAATTTCCTGATCCCATGCCTCCCAAATCGTTAACATATACTTGTCCTTCTAGACAGTGGAGGTCTTGGGTTCGAAAGGTGCTGTTGAAGGAGGATTGTTGGTGAGTTGCTGCAGTGCATCTTGTAGATGGAACACACTGCTGCCACTGTGCCTCAGTGGTAGAGGGAGTGAATGTTGAAGGTGGTGGATGTGGTGCCAATCAAGCTATGCTTTGTTCTGGATGGTGTCAAGCTTCTTGGGTGTTGTGGGAGCTGCACTCATCCTGGCAAGTGGAGCGTATTCCATCATACTCCTGTCTTGTGTCTTGTAGATGGTGGACAGGCTTTGGGGAGTCAGGAGGTGAGTAACTCGCCACAGGATTCCTTGCTCCTGACCTGCTCTTGTAGCCACAGTATTTATAAAGGTGGTCCAGTTCAGTTTCTAGTCGATCGTAATCCCCAGGATGTTGGTAGTGGGGGATTCAACAATGTTAATACCATTGAATGCCAAGGGAAGATGATTAGATTCTCTCTTGTTGGAGATGGTCATTGCCTGGCACTTGTGTGGCATGAATGTTACTTGTTACTTGTCACTTGTCAGCCCAAGCCTGGATATTGTCCGGGTCTTGCTGCATGTGAACACAGACTGCTTGGTATCTGAGGAGTCACGAATGGTGCTGAACATCGTGCGAATATCCCCACTTCTGGCCTTAAGATGGACTGGCAGTTATGGTCAATAAACACTGGCTTCATTGAATCTCACATCCAGAGAATGAATTGATTTTTTTTTTTCAAAATTCCGCTTTCTGTAAATTGACCCTTGTTTTATCATTGCTGTTTCAATAACCAAATAAGTATTTAGAAAGCATGTAAATGCACAGTGTTTTGACTGATGCACCAGATTTTACAGTGTAACCATGCATGATGCAAAAATGCAACAAAGGTTCCTGCTGTAAAATGCTGGGACACATTGACCCAGTTAATGTTAAGCGACTTCTTAGGTTAGTATTACATAAGTGCTTTGTTCTTAAAATTGCAAAGGAGCAGAATGTTAAGTTCCTTACGAGAATTGATCTCGTGATAAGATTTGTTTCTTTCCTTTAAACTTCCATGCTGTGGTTAAAATCTGTTCAAATATTTACATGAGACGATGGAGGTATCTTCTTTAACAGCGGTGCACAGTTTCGAGAGGGATTGCAAATAGATTTTGTCAAAGCGCGAAATTCAGCTGAACGCTGGAAATTGATGCAACGCACTGTAAGTGGTCCCACAATTCAATCTTAATTAGACATAGCATACCCGCGGAGTGATTCGAACGAATGGTGTGATTGAGGAAATGGGGTGGCAACATTAAACTGATGCATTGAATCTTTCAATATTTCCCACTTTCCCCTCATACAGCACTGCTGTGCTAGAGTACAGTTCTGTGGGTATTGGAAACCTTGGGTTCCTCATCCAAATTATCATTCGTGTATGTGTCAAGACAAGTGTCGACCAGTTATTCGAAAGCAGTACATTACTGCAGACCTTATCCTGCCCTCACCTAACCACCCCCTACTGTGCTCCTTTGCCACCTTGGCTGAGAATAGCCAGCTCCACACAGACTAACAATTAAATCTGGTTCTGGTCAGTATGGCTTAGTCCAGATGGATTTTTAATCCATCTCAACGGTAGACCACAAATGAGTGAGTTACAAGGAATTGGTCCTCTGATCAACCTCGAGTATTGTATTGATGCTACAGTTTTGGAGTTTGTGCATTTAAATGTCAGATGAGGCTCAGCTGTGTCTCTCGACATTTCACACTTACTCCCACTGGCTCATGTGTAAAGAATGGCCACCTGGGGTGAGTCACTCTCAAACTGCC
This sequence comes from Cetorhinus maximus, assembly GCF_964194155.1. Classification (NCBI taxonomy): domain Eukaryota; kingdom Metazoa; phylum Chordata; class Chondrichthyes; order Lamniformes; family Cetorhinidae; genus Cetorhinus; species Cetorhinus maximus. The sequence continues at coordinate 1,692,307 of NC_135917.1, forward strand.
CATGTCTGTGGTAACTGTACCCTTGTATGAATCAGTGCCTTATTAGGGGAATGGAAAGCTAGGTGGTATGGAATGTAATGTGGTCTCATACTTTTCATAGTCACATAATGAGTTTTATGTGGCCAATGTTTATAAATTTCCTAGGCTTGTTTAATGATGGTTAATAGGATTCTAAGAAAAATAATGGGTTTTATTTGTCGCAAATAGCTGAAACTTAGTTGCATGAGTGAATGCGTGAGGATTTTAAGTCTTGAAAATTAGTTGATTGTTTTGTTCGAAACATTGATGGACTATTGAAATAACAGTTGAAGAGACTTGGAAGTCTGCTGGACTTACGCTGCACAAGCTGCTTATGTTGTCTTTGGAACAGAACTTGTCATTTATCAAATGATTTTCTACAGTTGACCACCATCCATTTAGAAGAGATTAAGCTGCAGTACTGCTATCCTCGTTTGGACGTGAATGTCAGTAAAGGCATCAACCATCTGCTAAAAAGCCCCTTTTCTGTCCATCCCAAAACAGGTATTGAGTGTTTGTCTTTTATTTCCTTCCCTCCCAAATGTTGACTGTGCTTTGCACCAATCCAGGTCAACAAGTAGTTAGGAGACATAATTCTAGGTCTATAGCTACTTTTCAGCTTATAGGTGAATAAGTACGTTTTATTTTAATCCTCCCTATGGTGAAGCATCTGGTCTCTTGGGCGCCTCCTACCCTCCTATCCCCCGCAGCTGAAGTTGATAGCTTGTTTGTTTTGGATTTTGAATAAATCTGTGCGCAAGTATTTAATTTTGTTTTAATTTTATAGCCTTTTGTGTTTAAATGTTGAGATTGTTAGCCCTGGATGCTGAAACGCTTGCTCCTTTTGTCATCCAGTATCAATTACTCCCAAACCTGATATAGCATAAGTGAGATCTAGAGTTAAATGAAGCTCCCTCTCCTACGCCTCAGCAATGTGCCTTAGCGTCAACCTTGAGTGCCCTCTACTGCTACCACTCACATTTTACCCTTGTAGTCATTCGGAGTTGATTCCTGTCATCATTGGCTGTTTTGTGAACTCAGACATAGAGATTTGGTTTGAAGCATCCCAAATTCATCTTGCAAGGTTCCTTTGAGACTGGAAAAGCAAAGACTTTTATCCATTCGGGGCTAGATTTGAACCCTAGGCCTCATAAAATGACAATGCTTCAAAGCTGTTCATTTTAATTCTCATTCTTATTTTCAAATCCCTCCACAGCCTTGCCCCTTAGATCTCTGTACTCTGATTCTGACTGCTTGAGGATCTCCTATCTTAATTGCTCCGCCATTGGTGGCTGTGTCTTCAGCTGCCTGGGCCCTAAGCTTCGGAATTCCCTCCCTAAACCCCTCTCCTCCTTTAAGAGTCTCCTGTGAAGACAATGGGCATTTTGCTGCATTAAAAACACTATATAAATAAAAGTTGTTCCCTCAGCCCCTTTTTTTTTTATATTAAAGGCTGTATCAAAAGTTGTTCTGTCACTAGTGTTTTATAGTGTTGCTACATCATTTTTGTTGAGCGCCATTGTCATTGATTGCAAGTTTTCTGCGTGCAAGTATATTCTACTCATCATGTCTGTTGCTGTTCTAGGTCGCATTTCAATGCCTATAGATGTGAAGAATTTGGATAAGTTTGATCCCTTTAGTGTCCCTACAATAAGGTAGGTAGGAAGGACATTGGCATCGATGATTTTTTACATATGTAGAAAGCGACTTAACTATGTGATTTTTTTTCTCTCTTTTACTATGTTGGTGCCATGCATCAGGGTTCTTTAAAGCCTAGATAAGGCAGGGGAGGAACTCCATAGAATGACATTGAAACATGAGTGTCCAGGTATTTGTAAATTTAATTTAGTGCATCGGCTAGGGTTCCATAAGATGTCAAAAAATTGATCCCAAAATATTAAAAATTTTCCATTTTACTTAATTTATCCCTAACTTATTTTCATGTACCTTGTGAATATTGCACTACAGTGCCAACTAAATGTTGGTACAGCCTGTTTGAATTTCACATTCTATAGAGGGTTTCCTGGCCAGACAAGTGCCTTTTGAGCAAATATGGAGAAATGCAAGAGCAAAAAAAAAGTTTTTTTTTCAGTATCTGTAGTCACGGAATCTTTACAGTGCAGAAGGAGGCCATTCAGCCCATTAAGTCTGCACTGGCTTGCTGAAAATGCATTCCACCTAGTCCCACTCCCCTGCCTTATCCCCATAAGCTCGCACATTCTTTCTTTTCAGATAGCAATCCAATTCCCTTTTGAATACCTCAATCAAACATGCCTCCACCACCCTTTCAGGAAGTTCATTCCAGACTCCAACCGCCCTCTGGGTAAAAAAATTTTTCCTCACATTGCTTCTTCTCCTTTTGCCCATTATTTTGAATCTGTGCCCTCTAGTTCTTGATGTACTCTTGAGTGAGAACAGTTTCTCACTATTTACTCTGTCCATACCCCTCAGGATCTTGAATACCTCAATCAAGTCTCCTCTCAGCCGCCTTTTCTGCAAGGAAAACAGACCCAATCTCTCAAATCTATCCTCATAGCTACAGTTCTTTATCCCTGGAATCATTCTTGTGAATCTCCTCTGTACTCTCTCCACTGCCTTCACATCCTTCCTCGAGTATGGTGAGCAGAACTGGACACACTACTCCAGATGAGGCATAACTAGTGTCTTATACAAGTTCAACATGACCACCTTACTCTTGTACTCAATGCCCCTATTAATAAAACCTAGGATACCATATGCTTTATTAACTGCTCTCTCAACATGCCCTGCCACCTTCAATTACTTATGTACACATACACCGAGGTCCCTTTGTTCCTGCGCCTCCTTTAGAGTTTCTCTGTTGATTTTATACTGTCTGTCCATATTGTTCCTGCCAAAATGAATCACTTCACAGTTCCCTGCATTGAACTTCATCTGCCATTTGTCTGCCCAATTCAGCAAAATGGCTATGTCCTTTTGAAGTTCAAGACTATCCTCATCACAGTTGACAATGCTTCCAATCTTTGTGTCATCTGCAAATTTTGAAATCATGCCCTGCACATCACAGTCTAGGTCATTAATATATCTCAAGAAGAGCAAGGGTCCCAACACTGACCCCTGGGGGACTCCACTACAGACCTTCCTCCAATCTGAAAAACAACCATTTATCGCTACTTTCTGTTTCCTGTCACTCAGGCACTTGGATAAGAAATTGGCTACTTTCCCTTTTATTGCTCACAAGTCTATTGTGTGGCACTGTATCAAATGCCTTTTGAAAATCAACAGAATTGCCCTTATCAACCTTCTCTGTTACCTCCTCAAAAAAAACTCCAAGTTAGTTAAACATGATTTTCCCTTAATGAATCCATGCTGGTTTTATTTAATTATCCCGCTCCTGTCTAAGTGTCTTAATTTTTGTCCCCAACTATAGTTTCTAGAAGATTCCCTACCATAGAAGTCAAACTGACTGGTCTGTAGTTGCCAGCTTTATCCTTGCACCCCTTTTTGAACATTCACAATTCTCCAATCCTCAGGCACCACCCTTGTGTCTAAGGAAGACTAGAAGATTATCACCAGCGCCTCTGAAATTTCCACTTTCACCTTCCTTTGTATCCTCAGATGCATCTCATCCAGTCCTAATTCCTCGAGTCTACCAGTTAACTCCTCTCTCACCTCAGCCTGGGTAGCATCCTCTTCCTTTGTAAAGACAGATGCAAAGTATTCATTTAATACCTCCGCTATTTCTTCTGCCTCCGCATGAAAGTCTCCCCTTTTATCCCTAATTGGCCCTACCCTTTCTTTTTACCACCCTTTTATTATTTATATGCTTATAGAAGACCTTGGGATTCCCTTTTATGTTAGCTGCTAGTCTCTTTTCATGCTCCCTCCTTGCTTTTCTGATTAGTTTTTTCACTTCCCCTCTGGTCCTTCTATATTTAGCTTGATTCTCCATTGTATTTTCTACCTGACATGCATGTACTTCTTTCTTTTCGTCTTCACCTCTATCTCTCTCGTCATCCAGAGTGTTCTAGATTTATCTGTCCTACCTTTTCCCTATCAAGGGAATATACGTTGATATTGCTTGCAATGCTACCTCCTTGAAGGTAGCCCATTGTTCAGCCAGTAGTCAGAGTGTCATCAGACTAGTTCTTTGGAAGCTGTGAGGGAGCATCCCAACTGGTGCTTGTCTGGCACCCATAACACATTTCTGGGAGGTATTGAATGGAGCTATGCTTGCTTGCATTTGCTTTTCATCTCGTCATCCCTTGCCAAGCATACTGAGGCTAGTTTACAGCATAATACCTCTCACAGTGACGCCCCAATCGGAGTTGTGTTGGGGAGGTGCCATTAACTGGTCGGAGCACCGTTGTTTTAAGGAAGGAGAAATTGCCAGGGCTTCTGCTCCAGATTGCTGTCTAGCAAGCCCTGCTGGAAGAACATGTATGTCAGTGATGGGTGAGGACAGGATCGGGCTCTGTCATGATGCTCCATGTGGTTGAAAAGCCCACAAGATCCCTTGTCAAAACTCCCACGTGGACAATGGTCAGTTGGGCAAAGTATGAGAAGGTGACGTGGCCCCACAGAACTATAGCCCAGCAAGGAGTCTATTCCTTTGGGAGACCTTAGGTGAGGTGAGAGTGACTGTCCTTGACATCAAGGCAGCATTTGATGGAGTGTGGCATCAAGGAGCCTTCTTAAAACTGGAGTCAACAGGAGTTCCTCGGGGTAGTGCCCTCGGCCCAACCATCTTCAGCTGCTTCATCAATGACCTTCCTTATGTCATAAGGGCAGAAGTGGGGATGTTCGCTGATGATAATGTTCAGCACAATTCGCGACGACTCAGATACTGAAGCAGTCCATGTCCAAATGCAGCAAAACCTGGACAATATCCAGGCTTGGGCTGACAAGTGGCAAGTAACATTCGCGCCACACAAGTGTCAGGCAATGACCATTTCCAACAAGAGAGAATCCAACCATCGCCCCTTGATGTTCAATGGCATTATCATCACTAAATCCCCCACAATCAACATCCTGGGGGGTTACCATTGACCAGAAACTGAACTGGACTAGCCATTATAAATACTGTGGCTAGAGCAGGTCAAGAGGCTAGGAATAGTGCGACGAGTAACTGACCTCCTGATTTCCCCAAAGACTGTCCACCATCTACAAGACACAAGTCAGGGGTGTGATAGAATACTTTCAACTTGCCTGGATGAGTGCAACTCCCAAAACACTCAGGAAGCTTGACACTGTCCAGGACAAAGCAGCCTGCTTTATTGGCACCACATCCACAAACTTTCACTCCCTCCACCACTGATGCACAGTAGCAGCAGTGTGTGTACCATCTACAAGATGCACCGCAGGAATTCACCAAGGCTCCATCAACAGCACCTTCCAAACCCACGACTGCTACCATCTAGAAGGACAAAGGCAGCAGACGCCCACATCCTGTAAATGAATGAAAAAAAATCCAGGCTGGCATTTAAGGGGCGAGGAAAATTATCTAAAGTTTCCGCCTGGTTGCAGTACCAGCCTTCTTATTGGAAGCATAGCATCTTTGGATGGTGGGTGACTAATGTTCCCTCTAAACTGTGCGAGTGTGTGGCCATGCAACAATTGGGAACGAACGTGATATGCAGGGAGCAAACAGGCTGCCCATGAGCAACGTTCCCTTCAAGATGTGTGCATGCATGGCTGCGCATCAATATTAAAGGAATTGCACAGCGCAACAAGCGCACAGCAAGCAGAAGTTAGGGGGAACAATGTTGAGGGCAGCATTGTGCTCAGCTATGATGGCCTTCACCATGAGACAGTATGCTGGCACAATCTGTCTAAACTTGCATGAGTAGCTGGTTGGGTGTCCAAAGGCACCCGCCATCCGTGTAACCTAATAATGGCTCTCAGGGGAACGGGAAGAAAGTTGAGGGACAGTGCGTTCTGCTGTAATTTGCAGCAGGATAAACCCTTGACTCTGTGTTGTCTTTCAGTTCTCTTTGCAAGGAACTTGATAGGAAAACTAAGGAAGAGCAGGAGAATACAAGTGCTGAGAGTGGTGAGGAACCAGAGATGAAGCGTCGCACCAGAGGTAAATGTATACGCACAGTCATGAGTATTCTTTCTTTTATTCCTTCATGGGTGTTGCTGATGAGGCCAGTATTTGTTGCCCAAACCCAATTGCCCTTGTTAAGAATCAACCGTGTTGCTGTGGGTCTGGAGTCATATGGAGACCACATAAGGATAGATTTCCTTCACTAAAGGACATTAGTAAACCAGATGGATTTTTACAATAAATGGTTTCATGGTCACCACAACTGAGACTAGCTTTCAATTGCAGATATTTTAAAAATTAATTTGCATTTATTAATTTGAATTTAAATTCCACCAGCTGCCATGGTGGGATTTGAACCCATGTTATTAGCCTGGGCGTTTGGATTACTAGTCCAGTGACAGTATCATTATGATGCTGTCTCTTGTGTGAGAGCAATCCTTTAGTGCTGCGGGTCCAGTATATCATCCGATCACTTCTCCTAAAACCATTCATTACCCATCTTTCTGCCCTGAAGGTCCTGATTTCTGCTGGGGCCTCACTCCAAGGGCTGACTAGCACGTGACTATGTCATCTGAAGTACTGTGTACAGTTTTGGTCTCCTTACTTACGGAGGGATATAATTGCATTGGGAGCAGTTCAGCAAAGGTTCATTCGACTGATTCCTGGGATGAAAGGGTTGTCTTATGAGGAAAGGTTAATCAGGTTCGACTGATAACTGATTGGAGTTTAGAAGAATGAGGGGTGACCTTATTGAAACGTATAAGATTCTGAAGGGGTTTGATGGGGTAGATGCTGAGAGGATGTCTTCCCCTTGTGGGGGTATCTAGAACTAGGGGCCGCAGTTTCAGAATAAGGGGTCTCCCGTTTAAGATGGAGATGAGGGGCAATTTCTTTTGAGGGTCATTAGTCTTTGGAATTCTCTTCCTGAGAGAGCAGTGGAGGCTGGGTCATTGAATATATTCAAGGCTGAGTTAGACAGATTTTCAATCAACAAGGGAGTCCAGGGTTATGGGGGGGGCAGGCAGGAAAGTGGAGTTATGGTTACAATCAGATCAGCCATGATCTTATTGAATGACTGAGCAGGCTCGAATGTCTCAATGGCCTACTCCTGCTCCTATTTCTTATTATCTTATGAAACTGAAGAGAAATTGTATGCGATGGAATGCAGTGCATATGGGTGAATAAATTTCTCTGCACTCAGATTATAAGAAAACAAGTCTTCTGGGGCCGATCAAGATTTTTGAACAGTTTATAGAGAAAATGGAGCAGTCACGAAAAGGACAGCTACTGAAACAGAGTGGTGAGTATCATTCGGGATATTTTACAAAAAATGTTATGGCATGAACTTGCCAAAATGTGGAGCTTTGAAAAAGCCAATGCAGGTCTAGTAAGTTTTTCCTGGAAAGGACCATTGTTTTTACTGGGAATCTTCTGTTTTTTTTAAAATTTGGAATGTTTCTGTTTTAGAGTTAAACCATAAGTTTGCTTTGAGTTAAGTCTAGAAGCTTTTCTCAAGAGTGAAGATGTGCTTGAGCTGCGTTTTTTTTTCATATTTGAATTCTTGTCTTGTACTTGAAATTCAGAAGAATATTGCTTGTGAAGTGACGGACTAGAGGTTTATGCCCTTCCTGAATTATGAAAAAAATGAAATACACTTATAAGATCAACATTTGATAGTGCTCACCAAATTAATTGCTTTTGGGCTGAAGTGGCTATTATGTAGGCAAACGTCAGTCATTCTGGACCTGCAGTGTCCCCCCAGCAACAGAGATGAATGGCTGGTCAATCTATTTAGATGGTATTGGCTGAGGGAGTAATGTTGACCAAGATACCTGGGACAGCCCCCTGCTCTTCAGGGTGGCGTTAAAAGTCTTGACAATTCTTGAGGAGGCAGAAGAGAAATTAGAGGGGGTGGGCGGGAGGTGGCTTAATATCATCTCCAAAGAATGGATCCCCAACACGTACAACACTGTCAGAATACTGAACATGACATCTATTTTCTCTGTAAACTGTTCAAAAATCTTGATCGGCCCCAGAAGGCTTCTTTTCTTTAATCTGAGAGCAGAGAAATTTAAAGGAATTTATTCATCCATATGCACTGCATTCTGCGTCACACTCTTTCTCTTCAGTATTCAGTTTCATAAGATAATAAGAAATAGGAGCAGGGGTAGGCCGTTCGGTCCTACACACAGTGCAGTTCACTGCTCAAGTACTGCAACTTCACTCCTAAGCCCTGGAGCCAATACAAGTGCTGATATCTGAGCAAGAAGTCATTTCTCATAAGGTAGCTATGAGAGGGGAAGCAGGGCAGTTCAAGAGGCGAGTGCGAATTGGGAGAATTTTCAGAATTTGGGTGGGGAATAGGGCATGACATGGAGGATTCTTTTCAAAAAAAAATACAGCCAGAAATGAGAAAATTGTTGTATCTGCCACTTTCATTTAAAGGGCCTGCTTAATTCATTGTTTAAGCATTTATATATTTTTTCCAGATAGAGGAGGAGATTTTTGATGTCGGCAATGAGTGGGTTCCTTTTTCCAAAGGCATTTTGGCGTATGTTGTCTTGAATCATCAGATTGTAAAACCTGGAACCAGTGACTGCCTTCTGGACTTCACTTCCGTAGCTGCAGTGAAGATTTAAATGTTCTTCGTGGTATACCAAATTGCATTTTATCAGCTCTGAACAGCCTTCAACTGAGAAAGCCAGTGGAATACTTGTTTCAGACTTCCTACCTGAGGTTTTTGTGTAATCATTTTGTATCTAATAGCAGCTATTTATATACATATGTGTGTATGTATATATATATATATTATATATATTGCTACTTTGTCTCTAAGATCCCTTTTATTTTTCTTATGGATTCCTGCTTGCCTTGTGGTTAATCAGGATCAATTAGATCACAAGTCACACTTCACAACAAACGCGAGGCAAAAATGACACCTGAAATGTTTAAGGTGAAGCAGCTTAAAAGCATTTAAAAGTTCAAACAAAATTTAACCAATCTGAAGTAACAACTATTTCAAGAGTAGTGTGTCTAACTGAAACTATAATTAAATTGTAGGCATGAATTTTGTAATTAAGGTGGAGGTCAAGCCAAGGACCCTGGGGAACGAGGGATTCAAGAGTAAGTCCAGAGAGAGGCCTGAAAAGAGAGGGTTTTGGTCATTAGCAATGCCATTGGAGACTATTTAATCTATAAATTAACTAACCAGTTATTTGTTGATTTTTTTTTTTACTATCAATCTTCGTTTTCTTCCCTTGATGTAAACCTAGCAGTAGGTTTTATTTTACATTGACTCGACCTACACATCAGCTTTTAAAAATTGTGTTGGAAATGCTGAGTTCTCCTAATGACTCAATTGGTAAATGTACTTGCCAAGGTATTGAGACATGGAGACAGTAAGGTCCCAGATTTGATCCTTGACCTTTGTTGACTCAAGTATCTCAATTGGGGCAGCAGTACAACTCACTATTCTCCAAACATCAGAGAATGCCTGCAGTGTTCCTTCTCCACTCTCCAAGCTGTTCCTTTAACATCCAGCCACTGCCCTTAACTCCTATGTCATGAGGTTATTCTGGGCTGGCTGTATGGGAAGGGTGGAACCCCCATAGAGACATAGGACAATCAGCCTCTTGAGCCTGTTCCAACTTCATTTGTGTCGTGGCTGATCTGTACCTCAACTCCATTTGCCTGCCTTTGCTCTAAATCACTTGATAGCCTTGCCTAACTAAATATCAATCAATCTTTCTCTGTATTTATTCTATGGAAACCTTTAATGATTTTAAATAGCTTTATTAGATCACCATTCATCCTTCCAAACCAAAGGTAATACAAGGCAAGTTTATGCCACCCTTTAAGTGCTGGTATAATTTTGGTGAATGTGATGTACTCTTTCCAAGGCCAATATCTCCTCTGAGGTTCAGTGCCCAAAACTGAACACAGCACTGCAGGTGGAGTCTTGCCAAGGCTCTGTAAACTACAGCATCTCTTCCTCACTTTTGAATTCCAGTACCCTTGAGATAAAGGCTAACATTCCATTAGCCTCTTTTGATTGCCTTTCGTACTATGTACTTAGTGATTTGTGAACCTGGACACCCAAACTACAGCTTCATTACAGCATCGGTGGTGACCATTTGGCCCCTCATGTCTGTGCTGGCACTCTTGTAGAGTGATCCACCTAATACTACTCCATCTTTTCCCCATAACCCTGCAAGTTTGTCCAAGTTTCAGATAATGATCCAGTTATTCCTTTTTGAATGTCATGTTTGAATCTGCCTCTGCCAGATCTTAACTACGCACTCCACTTTAAAAAAAATTTCCTTGTCACCATTGCTGCTTCTGTCAATTAGCTTAAATCAATACCCTCTGGCTCAGTCCATCCACCAATGGATTCTCTCTATTTACTGTCCAGACCCCCTCATGATTTTGAATACCTCAAATCTCCTCTCAGCCTTCTCTTGTCCACACCTCCCTGTCTCTCACCATAAAGAAAATATTCTAATTTGCTTTTCTCAGATCCAAAGTGGATAACCTCACATTTCCCCATCTTGAATTCCATCTGCCGTAGTGTCCTTCTGTTTATATTCCCCACCTGTTTCTTTTAATACATATAGAGTGGAAATGATTAGTTCCTGGAGATTTATCTAATGTCCCATTATTTTGTGCATTTTTAAAAAAAAACTTGTTGTAAATGAGGAACATTGTTAATTTAATACATTATGTTCCCTTATACCTCAATGTTTTTATGCTTGTGCATGAAGACTAGCCACTTGGGCAAAGGACTAGAGAACTACTGGCATCTGGACCCATACCCCAGTCAGAATCAGCATCTTCAAGAACTGGGGTGCAGAATTGGAAAAAAGAAACATTGAGGGTCGACGGTGAATTGTACAAGAGACTGACTGAAAATGTGTACTTTGGAAAACTGCAAGGCCATTTTGCTTGAACAATCAGGCAGTCCATTGAACAGATACCTGCAGTGTCTATTGCCAGCTAATGTCAGGCAGCATATCTATTCAACAAGGACCTATTTTTATTCTGCATAAGCTAGTTTTTGATTACTTATTTTGCATTGGGCTTTTTGGTTGCAATCTAGTTTGGAGGCTCATTAAACTGAAAGGTGGCATTCAGTACATGGTAAAGGAGACTAAACAAAACTAAAATGCTGCAGATGCTGGAAATCCTGAAACGAGAACAAAATATGTTGCAAAAACTGGGTCAGGCAGCATATGTGGAGAGAAACAGAGCCAATGTTTCAAGTCGATGATGCTACCTGTGTTATGACACAGCAGTTGGTAAAGGCTGAGTTATTTAAAATCCCAGAGGGAAACTTTAAACAATTGTCATAACTTATATTTTCAATTGGTATGTTTGAGATGCAGCTCTGAATTCAGAAATGAAATTACTAAGCCTCCAGAAGTTTAATATAAATTAAATAAAATTTAACAAATTTAAACACATACACATGTCTACAAATCACTACCATAATAACTTTTAAACAATTCCCCAAATTAAATCACTCCCAGATAATCTCCAAGGCAACAATAACCCATAGACTTAGACACCAGGCAAGGCACATTTTATCTTATGAATTCAAAATGAGGTTCCTTTCAATTTGGTCCTTCATAGCCAGTACTAAGGTTTACAGGCTGCTTCGATATTACATACCTGATTCAGACACAACCTTTTTTCTATATATACCTAGCCTTCCCTTTGAATGTAAATTCTCATTGTATCACCAAGGCCCTTTGAACTCCACCTCTAACAATAAAGTCTCTTTCATAGTACCAATTTTATTAGTAATATAAACATATTGCTTGGTGTCTCCTAGCTAGGTGCAAGCTTTCACCTTCAGTCTTTGAATGGTTTATTCAACAAAATGCAAATGTAACCTATACCTTACTATTTAACATCTCAAAACTATTATACAATCAAAGCATCCAAACTAGCTGGCTTTGATCTAATCTAATTAATGCGCACACAGCCACAGGCCCTATTAAAAGTCTAATTTAAAATAATTTACAATATTATATACTTTAATATCTTTGACATCCCCTCCCTATTGAAAAATGAACCATCAATTCAAAAAGATGGCTTCATTTTTTAATAACCCGTCTCACTATCAGACATATATACACAAGTCCTTAGTATCAACAGAAACTCAGTTCAGTGTCCAGGTTTTCCTTAAAACATCCAATTTTCTTTTAAGTTTCAAACTCATGCTAATGCATCCGTGAACAGATTCTTTGTACCAGCAACATGTATAATCCATAGATTAAATGGTTGTAATAGACTCCACCTGAAACTTTTGTCCTGAAACTCTTGCACTTTTGTCTCAATTTATCCAAAAGCTTCAAAGGATTGTGGTCTGTACAAAATAATTGTTTTATGAATCGTTGGCAACAAATTTCAAAATACTGCAATGCTAACACCAAACCCAAGGTCTCTTTCGATATTGAATATTCTGTTGTACATTCAACTTCCATAAAAAATATCCTATTGGTTTTTCAATTCCAGTTATCTTGTAACAGTACACAGCCCCAATGTCTATATTGCTTGTGTCAACAAGCGAACTTGAATTACTTGGCATTATTGGGTACTGCCAAAACTGGTTGTGTAGTTAATACAGTTTTCAAGCTATCAAATGACTTCTGACACTCAAGTGTCCATTGAAACTTCTTGTTTTTTTAAAAGAAATAGTTCAATCGGTGGAACAACCACACTGCTAAAATTTGGTACAAATTTCCATTAAAACCCACTCATGCCCAGAAATCTCAAAACTTCTTGTTTTGTTGTAGGCACTCATGCACTCAAATTAGCCTTTTTCACCACATTATAATTCACCAATACCTCTTCAGACAAAGCATATACTTCTTATGCCCTACCCAGCAACTTAAGACTAATAATAACGTCCAGTTTTCCTGTAGCCATTTCATCTGTTTAACTATCTTCTCAAAGGAAAAAACACATCTTTTTCCTCAAACTTTGGAAGAGTTTGTACAAATCTAAACATCTCCCCACTGGGTTTCTTTAAACGTTTTTTCATCATCAGAACTCTCCTCCGAATCAAAGATCTTTTTTAGAATTCCTGCTTAAAAGGCTGGAAGTTTTCTCTGCCTGAAATTCCAGTTCCAGCTTCCTTTCTTTCTCCTGCCTTTCTGCTTGCTCCCTCTTAAAAGCAATTTCTTTGCTTCGAATTCAAGTTTTCAGTTCCTTTGCTTGGTCAAGTTCAAGCTTCTTCATTTCAAACTGAAGTCTCACTACCTCCAACTGTGACTCACAAGTGTCAGGTATCATTTCCAACTTCAAATGCTGCGCTATACTTCTACTTGCTTTCTTAGCCCCCCCCCCCCCCCTTGCAGGTAACCCAAATTTTTAGTATCTGCTAACTCTCAACTTACTCTTGGTTATTTTTTGTAACCCAGAGTTATATCTTCTACTCCCAGACATGTCTTAGCAGTTGCCAAAACCATTTTGCAGTCTCGCCACTTCTAAAAATCTCACCAACTCCTGAACTCAAAATGCTTCTTGTATTCAACCGCAAGATTCACTAATCAAGAAATTAGAAATATTATCCTGGACAAACCCCTGATTGTTATGACAGCAGTTGGTAAAGGCTGAGTTATTTAAAACTCCAGAGGGAAACTTTAAACAACTGTCATAACCTATATTTTCAATTTGTATGTTTGCGATGCAGCTCTGAATTCAGAATTGAAACCACCAAGCCGTGAGGTTTTTTTTTATTAAAAATTTATTTACAACAAATTTAAACACATAGCTACAAATTACTACCATAGTAACTTTTAAACAATTCCCCAAATCACTCCTAGGTAATCTTCCTGAAGGCAACAATAACCCATAGACTTAGACACCAGGCAAGGCACATTTTATCTTATGAATTCAAAATGAGGTTGCTTTCAATTTGGTCCTTCACAGCCAGTGCTAAGGTTTACAGGCTGCTTCAATAATACATACCTGACTCGAACACAACCCTTTTTCTGTATATACCTAGCCTTCCCTTTGAATGTAAGTACTCATTGCATCACCAGGCCTTTTGAATTCCACCTCTAACAATAAAACCCCTTTCGTAGTACCAGTTTTATTAGTAATATAAACATATTGCTTGGTGTCTCTTAGCTAGGTGCAAGATCTCACCCCCTAGTCTTCATATGGTTTATTCAACAAAATGCAAATGAACCCTGTACCTTGCTGTTTAACATCTCTAAACTTACCATACATCAAAGCACCCAGACTAGCTGGCTCTAATCCAATTAAGACACACTCACTCACAGACAGACCCTACTACAAATAAACCCCACTAAAATAATTTTCAAATAATGTACATTAATATCTTCATGACAGTTTTTCCAGCATTTTTTTGTTCTTGAAACTATTCTAAATATAGTTAAGGTAGGTATGGTCTTCCAGGATTTACATTCAATCATGGGACAAGGGAGAGGGGTGTCACAGAACTATTATGTTAGTGCAGGACTTTGAAAAATAATTATTCAGAATGAAATAATTTTACACACTTTAATCAGTTAGCTTATATAATATAAAAACAGAAAATGCTGGAAAAACACAGGTCTGACAGCATCTGTGGAGAGAAGAACAGTTAATGTTTTGAGTCCATATGACCTTCAGAGCTTCAAGGCCCCAAACACTCCTTTCAGGTGAAGGAGCACTTCACTTGCACCCCCTTCAATTTGGTCTACTGCGTTTGCTGCTCCCAATGCAGCCTCCTCTACATTGGGGTTACGAAAAGGTAGACTGCTTTGTGGAACCCCTTCAGTCTGGCCACAAGCATGACCCACACCTTCCCATCGCTTGCCATTTTAACACACCATCCTGCTCTCATGTCCGTCCTTGGCCTGCTGCAATGTTGCAGTGAAGCCCAACGCAAACTGGAGGAACAGCACCTCATCTTCCGATTTGGCACTTTACAGCCTTCGGACTCAAACATGGAGTTCAACAACTTCAGACCATGAACTCTATCTTCACCCCTTAAATGTATTTTTATTTTTTATCTACTTATTTTTATTCATTTATCCCTTTTTCTATCCTTCCCCCCCAAAAAAAAGGGCTGTTACTTGTTCCATGTTGATCTTTCACAGAGTACTGACCCTTGTTCTGCTATTAACACATTGCTTTCTTACCTTTATGCCACAATCAGCACCTTCTTTAGCCCTTACTACTCCCATTAACACTCTTTTTGTGCATGATGTATTTGTCAATCTCCTTAGCCTCCACTGCTCTGAAGAGTCATATGGACTTGAAATGTTAACTTTGTTTCTCTCTCCACAGATGTCAGATCTTCTGAGTTTTTCCATAATTGTGTTTATTTCAGATGTGCAGGATCCACAGTATTTTGTGTTAATAGATCAGCTGATTGACACAGCCAATACACAGGTTACCAGTGACAGAATTCAAGATCTATGGAATGATCCATATTTATCACACTTTGAAGCCCAGTTTCTGTGGCAGTGTTTAAAACTGAATGAAGAACTGCTTTACTGAGAAAACTATAGAAACTTGAGTCTGAGATTAATTGGATATGGCGCAGCAGTAGCCTTCCCAAGTGTGCAATAAATCTTGTGAAAGCAATTTCTGCTTCCAAATACAGTCAAGTGGTCTTTACTGTGACATACCACAGACTTTGTTCAGGCATCTCTTAAATGAGAAATTACATGAAATATTGCTGCCTTTAATGTGTGCTTGTTGTGAGCCTCTTAAAAGCTTTAGAAAATGGGCATTGGACACTGGTCAGTGTCAAGCTTCTTGTGTTGTTGGAGCTGCACTCATCCAGACAAGTGGAGAGTATTCCATCACACTCCTGACTTGTAGATGGTGGACAAGGCACAAGTCAGGAGTGTGATGGAATACTCTCCACTTGCCTACATGATCGCAACTCCAACAACACAAGCTTAACACCATCCAGGACAA
Organism: Cetorhinus maximus; assembly: GCF_964194155.1. NCBI lineage: Eukaryota > Metazoa > Chordata > Chondrichthyes > Lamniformes > Cetorhinidae > Cetorhinus > Cetorhinus maximus. The sequence continues at coordinate 1,708,295 of NC_135917.1, forward strand.
AGCAACCCACTTGATTGGCACCACATCCACAAACATTCATTCCCTCCATCACCAACACACAGTAGCAGCAGTGTGTACCACCTACAAGATGCACTGCAGGAATTCACCAGAGCTCCTTAGACAGCACCTTCCAAACCCACCACCACCATCATCTAGAAGGACAAGGGTAGCAGATAGATGGGAATATCATCACCTGGAAGTTCACCTCCAAGTCACTCACCATCCTGAGTGGAAAATATATTGTTCCTTCACTTGTCACGGTCAAAATCCTGGAACTCCCTCCCTAACAGCACTGTGGGTGTACCTACACCACATGGACTGCAGCAGCTCAAGGCGGCAGCTCGCCACCACCTCACGGGCAACTAGGGATGGGCAATAAATGCTGGCCCAGCCAGTGAAGCCCACATCCTGTGAATAAAAAAAAGAGAAAAAAACTTTTATAGTTCAAGTAGAATTTTGATTTGATCTCTACTAGTACCCAAATTAGCCTCAGACTTGCAGTCTCAGATTTCCCAGTTGTTTAGTAAAGTTATTCAAGCTCCATAGTGCAAGACACCATCAAATTGATGGAACGAAGGAAATAGCTAACATCTTGCTTGGGTTTTTAAATGTAGATTGTAGAAAAGGAAGGGAAGGGATTCCACAATATTGAGTTAATGGGAAAGAATGAGCAAGAGCAGATGCTACAGTGAAACTTGGGTTCAAGCACAGTGAAGCTGCAGGAACATATGAATTAAGAGCAGGCCAGTTGGCCCCTCGAGCCTACTCAGCCATTCAATAAGATCATGGCTGATCCTTAACCCCACACTCCTGCCTACCCCTGATAACCAACACCCCCTTGTTAATCACGAAATCTATCTAGCTCTGTCTTAATATTCAAAGAATCTGCTTCCATCGCCTTTTGAGGAAGAGTTCCAAAGACACTCAATACTCAAAATTTCTCCTCATCTATCTTAAATGAGCAACCCCTTATTTTTAAACAGTGGCCCCTAGTTCTAGATTCTCCCACAAGAGGGAGACATCCTTTCCACCCTGTCAAGACCCCGCAGGATCTTAAAAGTTTCAATCAAGTCACCTCTTGCTCTAAATTCCAGTGGATACAAGCCTAACCTGTCCAGCCTTTCCTCATAACACAACCCACCCATTCCTGGTATTAGTCTAGAAACTTTCTCTGAACTGCTAACATATTTAGATCTTTCTTTAAAGGAGACCAGTACTCTACACGATACTCCAGATGTGGTCTCGCCAATGACCTGTACAACTGAAGCATAACCTCCCTACTTTTGTAATCAATTTTTCCTCACAATAAATGATAATATTCTATTAGCTTTCCTAATTAACTGATTTACATGCAGACTAACCATGTGAATCATGCACTAGGACACCCAATTCCCTCAATCTCAGCTCTGCAATCTCTCACCATTTAGATAATAAGCTTTTTTATTCTTCCTGCCAAAATGAATAATTTCACATTTGCCAGATCTTTGCCCACTCACTTAGCAGCCTCCTTACATCCTCTTCACAATGTACTTTCCTACCTTTCTTTGTGTTGTCAGCAAATTTAGCAACCATTTCTTCAGTCCCTTCATCCAAGTCATTTATATAAATTGCAAGAAATTGAGGTCCTAGCACTGATCCCTGTGGCACACCACTAGTCACATCCTGCCAACCTGAAAAGACCCATTTATGTCAACTCTGCTTCCTGTTAGCTTGCCAATCTTCTGTCCATACCAATATGTTACCCCCCTATTACCCTCTACAGCATAAGATTTTATTTTCTGCAATAACCTTTGATGTGGCACTTTATCAAATGCCTTCTGGAAATCAAGTACAGTACATCCACTGGTTCCCCTTTATCCACAGCACATGTGACTCCTTAAAGAACTCCCAATAAACATGATTTCCCTTTCACAAAACCATGTTGACTGCCCGATTGCCTTGAATTTTTTAAGTGCCCTGCTATAACATCTTTGCTTCTATTATAACAGATGTTACACTAATTGGCCTATAGTTTCCTACTTTCTGTCCCTCTCTTTGACTAAAGAGTTATAATTGCTATTTTCCAATCTAATGGAACCTTCCCCAAATCTATGGAATTTTGGAAAATTAAAACCAGTGCATCAACTACCTCACTAGCCACTTCTTTCAAGACCTCGGGGTGAAGTCCATCCAGATCTAGGGATTTGTCAGCCCACAGCCCCAACAATTTTCTCAATACCACTTCACTGGTGATTGTAATTTTCCATGAGTTCCTGCCTCACATCTATTTCCAGGATGTTACTTGTGTCCTCTATTGTGAAGACCAAAGTAAAACACCTGTTTAACTTATCCTCCATCTCCCTACTTTCCATTATTATTTTCCCAGACACTCTATAGGACCAACACTCACTTTGTTAAAAACAAAAACAGAATTATCTGGAAAAACTCAGCAGGTCTGGCAGCATCGGCGGAGAAGAAAAGAGTTGACGTTTCGAGTTCTCATGACCCTTCAGCACTCACTTTGTTAAGTCTTATTTAAATATTTATTGAAACTCTAACTATCTGTCTTTATATTAATAGCTAGCTTTCTTTCATATTTTAATTTTTCCCTCCTCATGAATCTTTGTCATTCTTTGCTACTCTCACATTTTTTCCAATCTTCTGACCAGCCATGTGTCTTTGTGTAATTATTTGCTATTTCTTTAAGTTTGATACGGTCTTTAACTTTTTTGGTTAACCACAGATGGTGGGCCCCTTGGAATTTCTCATTGGAATATATATTCTGTGTATTCTGAAATATCCCTTTAAGTGCCTGCCACTGAACTTCTGTTGACATATCCCTTAACCTCATTTGCCAGTTCACTTTTGGCTAGCTCTGCTTTCATGTCTTCATAATTGCCCTTATTTAAGTTTAAAATACTAGTCATGGACACACTCATTTCTCCCTCAAAATGAATGCAAAATTCAATCATATTATGATCACTGCTACCTAGGGGTGCCTTCACTAGGGGGTTAACAATTAATCCTATCTCTTTGCTCAATACCAGGTCTAGTATAGTCTGCTCTCTGGTTGGCTCCAGAATGTGCTGTTCTAAGAAACTATCCCAAAAACATTCTATGAACTCCTCATCTACACTACCTTTGCCCATCTGATTTTTTCAGCCTATGTAGCTTAAAATCCCCCATGATTATAGTTGTAGGATTCTGACAAGCTCCCATTATCTCTTTTATACTCTGTCCTACTGTGTAGTTACAATTAGGGGGGCCTGTACACCACTCCCAGAAGTGACTTCTTGCCTTTATCATTCCTCATCTCAGCCTAAACTACTTCTACATCCTGGTTTCCTGAACTTAAGTCATCCTTCTCTAATATGCAAGTACCATCATTAATTAACAAAGCCACGCCTCCACTTTTTCCCCAACTCCCTGTACTTCCTAAATGTCACATACCCTTCAATAGTCAGGTCCCAATCAAAGCCATTAGAGAGACATGGCTACAGGATGACAATAAGATCATACTTATTTCTATTCGCACCATCAGTTCATTTGTTTCATTTCAAATGCTACATGCACTTGGGATGCAGAATTTTTATTTTTGTAGCATCTAGTCTTATCTGCTGATTTACTCTTAGATTTGTACTCTGCCCCTTCCTGTCACAGTCTGTTTATCCAGGGGTCATAGATTTAAGGTAAGAGGTAGAAGGCTAAGAGGGGAGTTGAGGAGAAATTTTTTCACCCAGAGGGTGGTGGGAGTCTGGAACTCACTGCCTGAAAGGGCGGTTAAGTCAGAAACCCTCATAACATTGAAGTAGTATTTAGATATTCACCTGCATAGCCATAGCCTCCAGGGCTATGGTCCAAGGACTAGAAAATGGGATTAGTGTAGTCAGATCTTTGTTCACTGGCATGGACACAATGGGCCAAATGGCCTCTTTCTGTGCAGTAAACATCCATGAGTCTATCATTTCCCATAATACCAGTCTTTCTTGCCTTGTAACTTCTCTTTGGTTTACCATATCTTCCCAAATTTGATCCTTGCCCCCACTATTCAGTTCAAAACCCTCTCTATATCCCTAGTTAGGCATCTTGTGAGGACACCAGCCCCAGTACGGTTCAGGTGTAGACCATCCCAACAATACAGATTCCACTTTCCCCAATACTGGTGCCAGTGCCCCACAAACCAGAACCCACTTCTCCCACACTAGTCTTTAAGCTATGCATTCATTTCTCTAATCTTATTTGTCCTATGCCAATTTGCATGTGGCTCAGGTAATAATCCAGAAATTATTACCTTTGACATTCTGCTTCTTAATTTAGTACCTAGCTCATCATACTATCGATGCAGAGCCTTCTTCCTCATTCTGCCTGTCATTGGTACCTACACAGACCACAACCACTGGATCCTCCCCCTCCCACTGCAAGTTCCTCTCCAGCCTTGAAAAGATGTACTGAACCAGGCACCAGGCAGGCAACAAAGCCATCTAGACTCCTGCTCTTTGCTACAGAGAACAGTATCAATCCCCCTTACTATACTGTCCCCTACATCTTTTAAACTTTAGGGATTGAATAAGAACTTACCCACTTACCAGATACTCACCAAAGAGCTGGCTCTTTTCCCCATGGTAGAGCAAGAACCAATTTCTATGGCATAAGAAAGAGGAAACAAACAATCCCCCCCCACCGCCCCCCCCCTCCCCCCCCCCAACTCAGCTGCACTCCGTTTGCCCAAGGAAGGATATAAATAGCGTATTTGAAGCTTAAGAGTAGCAAAGGAGCAAAATTCTTGGGAGATAAAAGAAAGGTTGCAATGAAGAGAGAGAGAGGTCACCTGTCAGACAGAAACTTTATTTTTCCTGTCCAGGAGCGAGGTGATAACCAGCACCTCTGAATATAAGAGCAGCATTGAAATTATTGATAAACTTGGGACTTTAAAAACAATCGAGTGTTGTTGAGGGGATAAAAAACTGTGTAGCTGGAAATGAAGCGTTTACTGTGGAAAAGGAAGGCCAAGTTTCTTTAAAGGAATTTGACCAATAAATCATGTGTTAGAGAGCCAAAATATAAATATGTGCCCTTATTCACTGTCGAAGTGCACACATGAAGAATGGCTGTTTGGGCAAGACACTAGAGGGCAGTTGGTGCCCATGGAACCATATCTATCAGAGTCAGTATCTCCAAGAAAAACAGTGAGGCATCGGGTCAGAACAAAATTAACTGTTCAATTTCCTAGTGAAATGTAGGTTTACCTTAAGATCTACAGTCAATTTGTCTTTTTATGCATAAATCAGCCCTCTGTCAACTCAGCAAAACAATAGCAACCACATTTATGCATAAATCAGCCCTCTGTCAACTCAGCAAAACAATAGCAACCACAATATACAAGTTATATTTGGACAGGTACCCTATAAACAGCAGACATACATTTATGAGTAAATATTAGGAGAGGTGTAATGACCACTGTTTCCCTCAGTGAGGCAAGACTTAGCATATTCAGGTTGGAGCAACGCTAGCGAAAGCAATTACACGTGAGGCTAAGATTGTTGCCAATTCTCTCCCCAACAGCAAACCCTTATCAATAGCCTACTAGTAGCCAATGTATCCCAAACATTAAAGCGTTCAATCTTCTTGTCCACTGCCTTTTAAATAATGCAGTTAGGAAATTCTGTCTTGGGATCCAAACATTCCTGACTACAATAGCCCTTTAATATGTTTGATTCCTCATGATGACAGTGCTGATTTCCACACATTGTGTTTGCCCATCTATAGTGCTGACATTATGGGAATTTATACAAATCTGTCACTGCTTGTTCTTGCTGCAATTTGATGGAGAATGACACATCCATGGGTACAATAATGGCCGTGTCGGCCTGTTGCAGATACAACTGTAATTTAACCATATACATATTACAATGCATTTCAAAGTACAGCAATTCAGTATATTACTGTCTCATTAGATAATGCTTATGCAATCAGTGAGGTGGTAGACTGCCGTTACACTCTTTTGCTGGGTTCGAAACCAGTCCAAACTAATGTGATGTAAATCTCATAATTATGATTTATCCTGGTCAAAAACATATTTCTGTTAAGAGCTGCTGTAAAAACAATGATCTGAAATTTTTAAAAGTCCTTAATAAGAAGGGAAGTTCAGCATTTAAATCAAATGGATTCTGATCTTGTGGCCTGAAGAGCTTAATACTAAATGTTCTAACTGATTTGTTTGATAGTTCAGAGGTAGTGTGCAATATGGTACTGAGCCATGCAGATGAGGAAGATTGAAGTTTTGATTTTCAATATTTACTAACTGGCTGAACTCAGCCAGGGTAGCAGACAGTTTAGATACTTTTCCCTTACAGGATGCTCACTGACAATCATTCTTCTCCATTTAGTTGATGCAGTGATCTGAGCTGGGAACTTTCCCATGCCTGTGATTGAGAGTTCTGAGATTGTCCAGCATATGCTCCAATTCTGATGTGATATGGGAGCAACCAGACTCCAGCCTGTTTGCATAGTGTATGATCTGGAGACACAGTTGGGAGGAAAAATACATTCACATGATGCACATTCAAGTAATTAAACCACCAGGTGGAGAAGGAGTTCCTTCTCCCACCCAGTATGACAGACTTATCTATACAATAGTGGTTATGTCGGCCTGTTTTATGGGATGTGGGTGTCGCTGGCAAGGCCAGAATTTCTTGCCCATCCCTAATTGCACTTGAAATGGCGGTGGTGAACCACTTTCTTGAACCACTGCAGTCCATATGGTGTGGGTACACCCATAGTGCTGATGCATATAATTTAATCATAAATATATTAAAACATATTTCCCAGTATACCAATGTAATCTCAGATTTTCCCTGGAGGAATGGGTGGCATATTTTTCTTTCACTTCTAAGTGCTAGTTTTAAATTCCAGACTAGTGATATGAAAGTCTCCTCTCTGTGAAAATAATTGGGTTGGTTCAACCCAATAACTGGTAAGTGTGAGTCCACAATATAAAATTGCCATTAATTGTATTGGCTGTGATGGCATCCTTCCCCAAAATGTGAAGCAGATTAACAACACGCACTATGTCATGGACTGTAGTGGTTCAAGAAGGTAGATCACCACCACTTTCTCAAAGGCAATTAGGGATGGGCAATAAATGCTGGCCTAGCCAGCAACGCCCACAACCCATGAATGAGTAAAAAAAAATGATTATTCACAAAATGGACTCGGAAGTATAGTAAATTGGTGATTGTTAGAAGGTGTGAGTAGGTGAAAATAAGCTGTGTGTTAATGTCCATGCAGTCATCTGCACTGAGGTCGTGGATGGCAAGGGCATTGTTCATGAGCGAACAGAGATTCTGGAGGGAAATGTGAAGGGCAGTGATTGTTGATTTACAGGCAGGGAAAAGATTTAAATTATAGACCTTGAGTGTACAGCCATTTATCATAATCAATGATTCACTGTATTTCTAATTCTATCTTCCTTACTGTTGTTTGGTCACCCAGTCCAGAATAAAGGTGGAACCATTTCCCAATATTCCACCAAGTTTCTCTGCAACTTGCAGCTAAGATGTGCTGAAAAGCAAATGACACGATTCTGTAGAAATTAGAAAAAAAATTAGCATAGACTTGAGTCACCGATCTATCATTTTTATGTCTCTTACAAACATTATTCTTCAGAAATAAGTACATTAATTGTAGATTGGACTTGGGTCACTGATTAATTCCATCACTATTGCTGCCGTCTTTTACGGCAGATTCTGTAGTCTGATACCTGATCTAGTCAGGTCTTCAGTATTACTGAGCACTTTAAAAAAAATTTATTTATGGGATGTGGGCATTGTTGGCTCGGCCAGCATTTATTGTCCATCCCTAATTGCCCTTGAGAAGGTGGTGGTGAGCTGCCTTCTTGAATCGCTGTGGTCCATGTAGTGTAGGTACACCCACAGTACTGTTAGGGAGGGATTTTGATCCAACGACAGTGAAGGAACGGCGATATATTTCCAAGTCAGGATGGTGAGTGGCTTGGAGGGGAACTTGCAGGTGGTGGTGTTCCGATCTGTCTGCTGCCCTTGTCCTTCTAGGTGGTAGCAGTCATGGGTTTGGAAGGCGCTGTTAAAGGAGGCTTGGTGAGTTCCTGCGGTGCATCTTGTACTTTGCACACAATGTTACCAATGTGTGTCGGTGGTGGAGGCAGTGAATGTTTGTGGGTGGGGTGCCAATCAAGTGGGTTGCTTTGTCCTGGATGGTGTCAAGCTTCTTATTAGCCAGGACTTACTAGATAGCTTGGAGAGACAGATCTATCAATCGGATCTGGATGCTCCAAATAACTACCCTAGTGCCCCAACACCCCACCAGGGTGGTCTTGGCTGAACAAAAAGTGAGAAGTATACCAGTGCTGTGAGGTGATAAATTGCAGTTTTTACCTAGTTAAAACTCCAGCAGTTCTTGGGGTGAGGGTCCCCAAGACTAGGCTCTGCCAGAAAATACCTCAGCTCCTTGGACGTACTTAAGGTTAGCATGACCCTTCAAGAGGATTGTGCAATTTATAATAAATCAAATACAAAATTTACCCGCGCAAATTTCTCAATAATTTGGGTTTGAAAACTTTTGGACACGCCGATGGGTTTCTCCATAATAGATACTTGTCTGGCCAAAAAAAGACAGTTTTATTTTACATGCGGCGAGCACTGGTGGATATCAATAATATAGGCTGTCATAATCCGCTGTTAACAACTTTCAGTATCTCTGGAGAAACGTAGAAATCCAAATTCTGGAGGAGCAACAAAGAGCCACCCGGAAATGGGCGACCGCAAGTAGTTTGACCAATTAGCAAGCTATAGGGGCGGGACTTCCGGGTGTACGAGTGACCCGGAAACACAAGTGCGACCTTTTTAATATCTGTGTGAAAGAAGTCCAGTCTCTTTTCCCAGCCATCTTGGATTTGACGAACTGGAGCAGTAAGTGTCTGTGGAAAATCCGCTCCCATCCGTTTATTAAACTGTTGGCAATGGGCACAAATTTGGCATTGTGAGGGAAAGGGGAACTTTATGCTTCAGATATCGTGAAAATTTACTGGTAAAAGTTCTATTAACGTCGTAGGTTCACAAAAAATGTGCGGGGCGCTGAGGGAGGGGGCGGCAGCAATCTCGTGGTGTCCCAGCAGGGTTAGTTTAATGGTGGAGGGGGTAGGGTGGCTAAAAAGCCCAATAGTCGAGGTTTTAGCCCGAATGTGCTGTTTGAGGCTGTGGGTATATTTAGCTGGTTATCTGTTTTCAGATGGTTTCAATTTTTTTTAGTTTTCTCATGTAGGCCATGAAAAGTTGTTTCGGCCATACCTTTAGGTTTTGAGGGAGCTCTAGTTTGTAGGGATCCATTTATCGGAGTACAAATCGTCTTTAAATATTTTTTGGGTTGTTATATTTTGTCCTACTCTTGAAATGTGATCTTATCGGTTATTTAAGTTTATAAAGAAACTTCACGTATTCGTGTTGAATGCCACTCTTGACTACTAGGGTATTTTATTACTAACTATTGTCCATCAAGTGCAAACTACCTCCGGATTTTTCAGTTTTGTCATTATTTCTGGAAGCCGCAATGAAATGCGACCGTTAAAAATACTTGCCCTTACGCTATGCTTCCCATAAACCTTAACAGATCTGTTCATAATATGCTTTTGGCAAAGACCAAAAACCCTGGTTGAAGAAAGCATTAGTATTTTTAAATCTAAATGATTGAACTCTTGAAATATGGTATGTAGTAGTTGAACTCATAATGATGATGGCTCGTTTATTATGGCTAGAATATTCCAAGCTGCTAATGTGATCGACTTGACATTAGCTGAAATACATGTTTTTCATTTTTGAACAGAATCCTATGTGAGCGATGAGATGACCTTGTTTGGTTCTTTTAGTTGTCTGTACTTGAAGTTGTGTCAAGTGCGTGTAGCATTAATATAAACCAATAGGTTTCTGCAGCTCTAAGTAGAGGATTGTTGGTGCTTTTGATCCATGTGTACTGCACACTTGTAGTGCCACTTCCATCACACATTGATTTTCCTTATCTTTTCTTTCAAGCATAAGATGCTAAGTGACCTGAGCTGATAGGAGCAGCAAACAGAATTGTGTTTTGGCATAAAAACACAAAATGCTGGAAAGCACTCAACAGGTCAGGTCTGGATGTTGGTTGTTTCTATCTCTACAACTGTTACCTGACCAGCTGAGTGTTTTCCAGCATTCTGTTTATTTTATTTCCAACATCTTTTGCTTTTGGCACGCTCCTTTCTGGTTCAGCCTTCTTGTATGACTTCCCTCTTTGCTTGATTCGCATGGTTATAATTTCTCAGCCTTTTGTTCAGTGTTTAGCTGAAATACCAAGTTTTAGGGTTGGCCTTTATGACTCAGACACAGTTTTAATTTGGCTAGCTTTAATTTAGGCTTGGCCTTGTGTGCTTCATTCACTAGCTTTTAAAATTTGCTTTAATATTCCCCAATTAGCGTAACTCTTTGGGGCACTGACTGTTTCTAGCGAATCCAGTTTTGCAGCAAACAGCAGTACATTTTGAATAATGCAAGTGTGACTCAAAGTTTCTGTATGAAGATTGTACTTTCAAAAACTTTTCCTATGTTAAGTTTGGATAAACAAAAAGTTTGCCTTTGCAACAGAAATTCCTCGCAATAGTGCTGCTACTTAATCCTTTATACTGATGCACTTATGGCATGAATTTCTGCTAACTAGATATTTTTTTGTCTAGAAATGCCTGGTGAAGCCACAGAAACCGTTCCTGCCACAGAGCAAGAAATGCAGCAGCCTCAAGCTGAAACAGGTTTGTATACATGTCAACTGTGCGTGAGGGATCCTTGTTAGCTGTTTATGGGTTTTGTTTTGCACTGTGCCAAACCAGCTTATATTTGGCTCATTCATTAGGATCCCTATAAGCAGTGATCAAGGCTTGATACATTCATTGTGGGTCATGCTTAAATACTAGTGTAACCTCTCTGTTGACTTCTGGCTTTCAAGTACCCCCACCCTCAAACCAGGTTAAGTATGTTTTAAAGTTCTGTCGTCCACACTTTATTCCCATACCTGGTCCATTTCCAGATTCCATTTGTATTCTCCTTCCTCCCTGCACACTCTAAGTCTGTTTCAAGTGACTAAATGTCCAGCAAGATTGGTATTATACCTCAAAATGCTGAGCCTTGTTTATGTATTAATGGAAAATAAAAGATTTATAAATGGAAGGCAGGTTTCTGCACCCGTCCAATGATCAAGAGCGAATGGTGTGCTGACGATTAGAAGGTATCTGCGCCTGTGTGTTTTTAAAATAAAAGTGATGACTTTTGCCAGGATGTGTATTGTGACCATTTCCATATGGGCCATTTCCTGGGGAGGAGGTGAGTGAAGTAGTCATTTGGACTGCAGCACCATTGTTTGTATTGAATGTCAGAGGCTGTCTATTAATGCTTCGGTGAGACTTCTCTTTAATTGTGAGAAATTCGTCAAGATGAATGCAGAAGCTACCAACTATTTCCTGGGTGGGAGAGTGGGCTTTTAAATTTATTTAGTAAGCTGACTTGCTAATCAAAAATAGTTAATGTTAGTACCCTTGGTCTAAATAAGTCTGTACATGAGCATTTTCAAGTGGTGCTTTTAAAGGAACAAATTTATTGTAACTTAATTTTTAGTTATGAAGTGTAGCCTTTTTAACTACTAAGTTCCTCCTTTTCAGAAAGATTATCTGCATACTAGAAACAGACATGCATTTGTGTGTTGTTGGCTTTTCAGATTCTTTTGCACAGGTTTGAGGTATAATACCACTGCAGGGCTCTTGTTGCAGGTTGCAAAATATTTGAAATTGAGTTGCATTTCTTGTGTAAAATAGTGCAGTTTTATGCATTGCTTGCTCCTTGCTGTGGATAGTGCTTGCATGAACATTTTGAGCACTGAGATGCAGCTCTGTGTGTAACTGTTACAAAATGGCAGCCATTGCATTCTGTTCAAGCCTTGAACACTTGGTGCATGAAGAAACTTCATTGGGATTAATTTGGGGAGATTGTGGTGAACAGTAAACAGTCTTGATGCTGCTCTGTAATTTTACACAAGTATATAAACTGGGTGTTGGACAGGATTTCTAATGCCATGCATTAGTTTTATACAGGAGATATTGTTTGGTGTTAATGGTTAAGTTAACCATTTATACTTGTACTTGGTTTAAAATAATGATTCAGTACTAGTAGCCACTATAAAAAGCGGATTAATAGTGAAAAAATTGGATTTTTTACATAGATTATTTAAATGAGTTGCTTATTCTTAAGTGACAATTTGATTTAGTGTAATGTTGCTGGTGGATATATGTCTCTAAAACTTGATGTCACTGTTGGAAGCATGCAACCTTTGCTCAATCATTATGAATCAGCCTTCAGGGCTGTCAAGTTGTTATCATGCATTCTGCAATGGATTAATACTAATTCAGTTAAGTGACTTTGGGCTGACACAAGTTGGGGGTTATGCAGCACACAAAAAGCTGTAAGTTGAGCATTTTCCGCAGCCAGAAAAGTACAATTGTAAACATCTTTCACTATATATGCACTTATGGTGTTGATGCAAGACTACTTTGTAAACAGGTTCTCTCTTGGGTTTTTCACACTTTGTACAACCATTTAAGGGGCAACTGGACTAATAGATAAGTATTTACTGAGCACCTGGTGGGAAGCTGATCATTTTACACTCCATCATGTAATCAGACCACATTATTAATGCATGTGTTCATTTGATGTCAGGATTGATTTTCTCTTGGGGGCCATATGGGGCATTCAGACCCTAAAGTAGGATAACTTGCACACCTGGGCAGTTTTGGCTTTATATTGGCTGCTTGTAGTACTGTCCCAAATCCTTTACAGCAGAAGAACACAGTGATGTCAGCCCTTCTCCTGCCTCTGGGGGAGAAAGCACTGCTCCAAGCGAATTGACTCCAGCTACTGACTCAACAGAATCGGCTGTTACTGAGGTGGCAAGTGAAGCTTCCCAGACTGAAGCCACCACTGAGAATGCAGTGTCTCAGGCTGTTCAGGAGCTTTCAGGTGCGTTGTTGACAGTGTTAAAATGGTAGCTTTGTCACCATAACCACCTCTAGTAGCCAGGTTTTATGTTTGGATTCTAACTACAAAAGTTATTTTGCAGCTGCTGTCTAAGATCCCTATTAAAATTAATGCTGTGTAATAACCTTTTGAACTAGTCCATTATGTATTTTATGTAGAAGGTACTACAGTAGCAGTAAAGGGGTGTGGTGAGTTCTGTCAGGTGCAGGCAAGTGGAGTTACGTTAGTTTTCAATGTGTGAGAATGCCACAAGTTTCTTTTTGAACACATACTTCATGATGCATGCCACTGATAACTCTTCATATCTTTATTATAACTAAATATCACTGAGTTAAACTGATTCAGGCGAGTGAAGAACTTGCATTTATAAAGTACATTCTCATGTAAGGACATCCCTAAAGCACTACACAAAATGAAGTGCAGTAACCCTGATGTAGGAAAATGTGTTGGCCAATTTGCGCAAAATAAGCAAGTGGGCTTGCATTCATACAGCACTTTATCTCTTGGGATGGCCCAGAGTCCCACATGTGCTAAGAGCTACTTTGAAGTGCCATCATTAATGTTTAGGCAAATGCGGCAACTGATTTGCGCAAAATAAAATACAATGTACGTGAGTTTTGGCTGCATGAAGGGTGGTACCATATCTCTCCGGATATTCCAAAGTACTACTCATATTAACTACTATGCTTATGTAGGCAAATGCGGCAGCCAACTTGCGCAAAATAAATTAGTGTATTCAAGACTTAAGTGGAGTGTGCATAGTGCCTTATCCCTAGGGCTGTTGCAAAGGGCTTGCATGCAAAAGATTACTATGAAGTTCAGTCACCAAGCAGGTAAATGTGGTAGTCAATTTGTGCAAACCAAGCCATATGGCGTGGGGAGAAAACTTGCATTAATAATAGTGCTGCCATTTGTGATTCCCAAAGTGGTACACAATTTATTTTGAAGGCAAACCATCGGAATGTAAGCAAATGCAGCAGCCAGTTTGCGCTAAGCAAGCATCAGTGGTGAAGCTGATGTGGTCACCACTATAGCAGGTCATATTTTTGCTGGTCTTTGGCATTGTGCCCTTAAATTATTTACCTCAACCTTCGAAACACACATGGGAGGAGGGGGCCTGTTTTTCTGTCTTATTTGAAGTGCAGGTTCAATGGAGCATTCGCTCAGTACAGCACTTGGGTGTCAACCTAGTTTCGTGACCAAGCTGGAATTCAAGGTGTCTGGAACTGCTGTGTAGCCAGCAAGTCTGGCCGTTCAGGAGAGCGCCATAGAAAACAGTGTTTAAATGCCCCTCACAACTGCAGGCACAGGAACAATTTCGCACAATGCTTTTCTCAAGCTGTATTTGATTAATGGTAGAATTTGCTATTTGGATCTTCCTTCACTGGGGGAACAGTTCCCAAACTACTGCATCTATGTGCCCTTTCCTGGGTCAGTTGGGGTGGTGAGGGCGACGCAGATAGAAATTAAGGTACAAATTAGGGATCAGATATTGCCCAGATTTAATCAAGGTTTGTCGGCCATCATTGTTCATGACACCTATTGAGTAAAACTCAACTCAGGTTAAATGAGTAGCAATCTGAGGGAAGGTTATTCATCATTCTCTGATGGCTGGACATGACTGAATTTTGTTGTTGACTGTCCAGTTGCATCGTGCTGTACGAAAAGCAATGCCCTAGGGTGACTTTTTGCTTTCAGTATTAGGTGTTAGATGTTGTATAAGTGTAGGTGAGTTGATTTTAGAGAAAGTAACAGCTAGAGTGTGAATGCTACAGTTGATGGTTGTCATCGCTTTTATTTGTCCAGTGAGTTTGGGTGCTTTGCTCTTGTGACGGCTGTTCTGGAGCTGAAATATTTGAAAATTGGCTGCAAACAGAAAAACTTGAGCGTGATTAAATATTCAAAGCAGATTTGAGGTGGCTTTGTAAATTGCCTGTGAGAATTGGACAATTTTTTTAAAAAAAGGCTGATTTGAGTGACTAGTGAAATGGTAGTTTGCGACCTCAGATGAGGTTACCTTACTTGACTAGAATTATAAAATGAAATTACGAAACACTTCGTGCAAAGGGTGGTAGAAGTTTGGTACTCTTCAAAATGGCAATTGATGCTATTAATTTTAAAACAATTTTTGTTAACCAAAGGTGATATGGGGCAAATATGGAAATGATGGCAGATCAGCCATGAATGGCAGAAGAGGCTAAAGGGGCTTAATGGCCTCATGTTATTGCATTTGTGGGGCGAAATATTAGATCTTTCAAAGGTTACCAGCTCTATGCTAATCTAGAAAGTATTTTGTTCTGTCGGGTCTTTAGCCCTGTCATGCTTCTGTGACTTAGCTGATTATTACAAGAAACAATGGATGTGCAGTAATCCGAACTGAATGAGGAACCTTTTTTCATTTAGACCTTGAGCCAAAAGTGTCTATTCTTTTTTATCTAAATATATCTAAATTGTCTTGTTAGCCATTTATTAACCTTCAGTTGTTACAGAAAATTTTCCATGACACTATGCTGTAATGATTTCCAATGTTCTAACAATTTGAAGTTTGCAGGTTAATCCTTTTGGACCTCTATTTTGGTACACAGTGCCATGTTGAATTGCTGCAAGTTGTAACCTGTGGCACTGTATCATTGGGCTCTTAAGCTTTGAGACAAATAATTAACTGGCCTACAAATAATCAACTCTGCATTTTGTTTTGCAGTGCATTTATACTAAAGTGTACATCATGGATTTGTGTTGGTTATGTGTGTGTACATCTGTTTTTGGGGAAGTTACTGGGACCAAGGATTGGGTCATATCTTAATATATAATATATATTTTATATTTTAAGTATATATTTTAAATATATTTTAGGGAAGTTACTGGGACCAAGGATTGGGTCCTAGCTTAATATATAATATAACCCACCACCAAAGTTGCAAATAGATTGTTATTGTAAATTCAGTACCCTGTGAACTGGCATGCAAATGGCATTAGAGAAGATGAAAAAAGATTTAAACAGGAAAGACTGAACAGGCTGGGACTTTCCTTTTTTACATAATGGGTAAGTGGTGACCTTGTTAGAGGTTTTTAAAGATTCTAAAGGGTTTGATAGGTTTTCTCCAAGCCTGCCCTTTCGACTTTTAGGGAATCCTAAACTAGAGAATTAAATATGAAATCATCGCTAATGAATCCAATAAAGACTTCAGGAGAAACTTTTTTTTTACCCAGAGTGAGAATGTGGAACTCGCTACCACGTAGAGTGGCTAAGGCAAATACTTTAGATTTCCCTTAAATGCATCTATACTATGAAGGAAAATGGAATCTGAAGGATATGTTGATGGGGTTAGATGAAATGGGGTGGGTGAAGGCCATGTGGAGCATAAACACTGACGGACCAGTTGGGCTGAATGGCCTTTTTCTCCTCTGCTAATTCTGTGGTAGAATTCTTCACTGAAGCCATTTGTTTGCTAATGATTTTAGATTATGGGTTTTCAAGCTGGATCCTGGACTCCTGGTCACATGTTATCAGATTCCTTTATTTCACTTAATAGTACGCTATACCTGTTGCAATGTATTAATGATTTCTGAAATCAAAGCACTGTTTTTTCTTTGCCTGGCTGACACTCTTGTTTTGAAGTTAGATACTTCTGGAAATCTCATCCTCTTTGCATAGAAAGGCTTTAACCCTTGGTGTAAACTAAGAATGTGAACTGTCCCCTGAGAAGACCACTACCTTGCACTGTTGACCTGTTTGTTTGTTTTTTAATACTTTGTACAACATGCTTTTAAATTTGGTTTGACAGGTATAGTACAGATTGGTAAGCCCAGTCAAATGCTACAAATGATCAAAGATGTTATAAAGCCCATCAGAAATGGAGTATGCAAACATGTTAACTCAGTTTGTTTCTTTTTAAAGGTTTTGGCTTCCTGGTGTAATTCTCAATGATTTAATGTGTGTGTGCAAAATATCTGGGTTTAATCTAGACTGTAAGTTTGCTTTTAAGGTTTGTCTGTAACTCATGTTATCACTCAACTTTCTAGCTGGGGCTGGTGCTCCTGCCTCAGAAGCTCCTGCTGTGCCTGATGCAGTCCAAGCACCTGCATCCCCCGTTTCTCCTGAGAAGTCTGTTCAAACTGCAGGTAGACTGACAATAGATGACATCTTAAACTAACAGTGATCTGAGACTTGCAGTTCTGCTAACAACTTCTTGTTTGCTCTTGTGTATCCTCAACTGCTGTAACCACTCCATTTGAAGTGGGTGATGACTTGGGTTTACAGTCTTTTCACCTCTGGATTCAGCCCAGACTGGGATTATAGTTTCTTGTGACAGCTATGTGGATCCTAAAGTGAAATGGGTTTGACCAGTTGATTCCATCAATGTAAAACATGGCCTAAAACTGCCTAAAATTAATTGTTGACCTTAACTCTGGCTCCTATGGGAACTGAAACCCAGACCAAATACAGTTAGAAGTGCTTTATCTGAAGTTTGAGTTGAGAGATCTATTTTGGCAAAGTTGGGGAAGCTTTATTCTGCATTTTCATGTTTTCTGTCTGACCTGGTAATACTTGATGCCAACTCTGCCAAAATTGAAAAGCTCAATTTCCCTAGCTTCGAACGCACAGTAATTTAAAAACAATTTAAATTCAACTTTATTCTAGCTGTAACTGCATTGCTATTACTAAATTACTATACGTGGTCATGGTTTTTTAAAGAAAACCTTTGAGAGTGGTGGCTCCTGCTAAATTCTGGTTCTGCAGTTACTGGTCATCTTCTGGGACCTTGTTCAAGTGTCTGTCATGAACCAAGGTAGTTCTCTTGGTTATTTGATTCGAAGGACATTGTGGCTGAGCCTCATGCCAGCTTGTTCTTTGATATCCATACGTATATACTTTCTAGGTGGGATTACCAGGCAACAATCAGAGGGGTGTGAGACCTAACTGTGACTTCCTCCTTGCCAAACTCTATCCTGGGAGTTGTAGAGGCTAGGTGTGCTTCAATGCAGGCATGGCTGAGATCACAGTCCAAAGACAAATCCAGAAATTTCCATGGTATACATACTGCAGTAATGCCATATGCTGTACATGCCATTGGAACAGCTTGGTTTAAAAAAAAAATCTAGTTTGTGCATATTTAAAACTATTCCATACTAAAGATGGCATAGAAATGTGACTTGGGTGTTTGACTTTATGGTGCTCCTAAAAATCATGGTTGCATATTGACGGCCACACTATTTGTTTCGTATGTACAGATCCATAAAAGGGTCCAATCAATTTAGTGTTTTGAAATCCTTGTTCCATCAAGAAACTCAAAATGTACAAGTGGTTAATGCCATGTTGATCATTCAGTATGTGACCAATATAATGTTTATTTTACACTTAATGTGGGGGTGTGGGTTTAGAATGTTTTCCTATTTTCTATCTTGTCTTTCTATTTTCTGTAACTTTCTTCTGTTTCTTTAATACTGAGTGTTGTCAATAGGCTTGTTTAGCAAATTGGAACCAGTGCACTAAGATTTGTTTTACTTAAACCAATGCACTTTAGTGATTAGATCTCCTTAATTGGTCACATCAAATTATTATCATCACCACAATGACAGGCTAGACACCAGAGCACTTGAAAGTTTTTTTGACAAACATGATTCATTTGAGTGGGCTATTCTACTGGGCTATCTTCCACTTTTTCCTGTTGTTTATGCTGGCCTTTAAAGCTGCAATCATCAGCTATCAAGTTTAAAGGATAGTTGCCATTTTTGTTGGGGGGTGGGGTTATTAGTGTTGATGAAATTGTACTTGCACAATTAGATTTCAAAAAGTTGTATGCACTAAATTGGGGGTGTAGCTCATATAAAGGAAGAATGTGACAAAATATATGAAGGCATAAACTTAGAATGGATGTGTACATAATTGGCAAATGAGTTTCAATAAAGTGAAGTATGAAGTGGTGCATTTTGTTAGCAAGACTAGAGACTCCACACTGCTTGGAAATTAGTCTAAATGAGGGTAGAGGAGCAAAGGGACCTAGGGATTCAAATACACATCACTGAAATTAGTGACGCTGGTTAATAAGGCTATTTAAAAAAGCAAATCAAGCTACTGGGGTTCGTTGCTAGTGCATAGAATTGAAAAGCACAAGTTATGTTTGATTCTGTAAAATTTCACTCATGTTAAACTTGTATAAATCACTAGGAGCACTGTACAGTTTGATCTCCATGTTATGAAAAGGATATAGCCATTGAAGAAGATGCAAAGATGATACCGGAACTCGGGTCGTATGTATCAGGAAAGCCTGAGCAGTCTGGCTTTCTTTGAGAAAGCTGAGGGTTGATCTGATTGAGGTCTTTTAAAGGGTAGATGTGGAGAAAATGGCGATCAGGGAGACCCAAGACCAGAGACCATAAATACAAGGTAGTCACTAATAAATCCAATAGGAATTTCAGGAGAGAATGTAGAACTTTATTATAAAGAGTGGTTGAGGTAAATAACATTGACCCATTTAAGAGTCAGCTAAATAAGCATGTGAGGGAGAAAGGATGAGGATATGCTGATGAGTGAGATGAAGGATGGGAGGTTGCTTGTATACAACATTAATGACAACATAGACCCGTTCGGGTAAATGGCCTGTTACTGTGGTGTAGATTTGATTTTTTTTTTTGTAGTTAAGTACATTTTTTAATGGAAACTTCATACTGAAATCCTAATGACAACACTGCTCTTTATGCTCCTATTGATGTTTTTTTTTGGTTATCTTCAACAGCTACTATTGAAACCTGTTCTGAGCATGAATCAGTTTCTTCAGCCAGTGAGTACATACAGGCTGAATATGAATCCAGCAGTGCCAATGAGATGGAGCTTTCAGCTGCTACTGATTTGCATGGCCCTGGTCTTCAGTTTCCATCCCCCCAAACCACCACCAACAATCATTCTTCACCCCTTTTATCTGCTTCTGTGCTATCTCTTGTCCAGCCTCATTTTGAGGTCCCTCTCTCTTCTCCTATCCCTCTTGTTTCTACTGAGGTGTCTTCACCAACTGCTAGCCCTGCCACTGATCAGCCACCATTATCAGCTGACTGTACTGATGCTGTTGATAGGTTGCCTTCCTCTGACCTGGTTGCTACTTCAGTTATGCATTCGTCTGCTGACCCAGTTGCTGCTGCCACTGTTGATCAGTTGACTTTGCCCACTGACTCAGCTGCCTCGCCTGGGTTGACTCCATCTGATAGTACTGCTGCTCCATTGAACACTGCAATAGATTCTGACTTAAGGCTGTCTGCACCTGACCAGATTGCTGTTGCCAATGATATTCCTTTGCCTGTCTGCACTGCCACTAGTGTAACGTCAGCTGATGCAGTTGATGGCCCCACCATTGATCAGCTGCCCTTACCCACTGACCCTCCAGCAACTCAACATTTGACTGAGCCGGAAGCAACTGCTATTTTGCCTCCATCTCTGAAGGATACTAATGTTGCTGCTGATGATCTACTTTCCTCTGATAGTATTGCAACAGTTGCCATTGATCAGGTGTGTTCTCTCACTGGTCTTCTCATTTCCTCCACAAATGGTGAGCAGTCTTCAGCTGATACAGTTGCCATTCAGGGAGAACTGTTTTCATCTGACAGTATTCGTACAGCTACCATGCCATTGCCTGCTGATACTATTGCTGCTGATGGTCCACCTTCATTTGACCATGTTGTGCCTTTGTCTATTAACTCCATTGCTGTGCCAGTAGATCATCAGCTGCCTTCAACTACTGACCCTGCTTTAGTTGACCTTGTTGATGGACTGCCTTTGCCTGCTGACTCTGTTACCACAAACTCTGGACTTTCTGCATGTGACAGTGTTATTGCTACCACTGCCCTTCAGTTGCCTTCATACATTGATCCTCTAGTTGCCTCTGGCATGGGCATCAAACCTTTGGCTGATGAAGTTGCTGAAAGTGCTGCCACTGCAACTTTACCCAGTTGTGCTATTGCTACTCCAGATGGGCTGTCTTTATCTGACAGTGTTGCTGTAATGCCCTTGCCCACTGACGCCACCGGCCAGGTGCCCTTGCCTGCCGATGGCCAGGCGCCCTTGCCCGCCGATGCAGCCGATGCCGCCGGCCAGGCGCCCTTGCCCGCCGATGCCGCCGGCCAGGCGCCCTTGCCCGCCGATGCCGCCGGCCAGGCGCCCTTGCCCGCCGATGCCGCCGGCCAGGCGCCCTTGCCCGCCGATGCCGCCGGCCAGGCGCCCTTGCCCGCCGATCCCGCCGGCCAGGCCCCCTTGCCCGCCGATGCCGCCGGCCAGGCGCCCTTGCCCGCCGATGCCGCCGGCCAGGCGCCCTTGCCCGCCGATGCCGCCGGCCAGGCCCCCTTGCCCGCCGGCCAGGCCCCCTTGCCCGCCGGCCAGGCCCCCTTGCCCGCCGGCCAGGCCCCCTTGCCCGCCGGCCAGGCCCCCTTGCCCGCCGGCCAGGCCCCCTTGCCCGCCGGCCAGGCCCCCTTGCCCGCCGGCCAGGCCCCCTTGCCCGCCGGCCAGGCCCCCTTGCCCGCCGGCCAGGCCCCCTTGCCCGCCGGCCAGGCCCCCTTGCCCGCCGGCCAGGCCCCCTTGCCCGCCGGCCAGGCCCCCTTGCCCGCCGGCCAGGCCCCCTTGCCCGCCGGCCAGGCCCCCTTGCCCGCCGGCCAGGCCCCCTTGCCCGCCGGCCAGGCCCCCTTGCCCGCCGGCCAGGCCCCCTTGCCCGCCGGCCAGGCCCCCTTGCCCGCCGGCCAGGCCCCCTTGCCCGCCGGCCAGGCCCCCTTGCCCGCCGGCCAGGCCCCCTTGCCCGCCGGCCAGGCCCCCTTGCCCGCCGGCCAGGCCCCCTTGCCCGCCGGCCAGGCCCCCTTGCCCGCCGATGCCCTCCTGGATCCTGTTGATGTACATTCACTTGATTCTGCTGCCATTGTAGATGATCAGCTGACTTTGTCAGCTGTCAACATGGACAAGGAGCCTTCGTCTGAGCCTATGGCTAATGATCTGCCCTTATCTGCCACTAATACTGTCACCCTGCCTTTGCCTATTGATACAATTATTCCCTCTGGACTGTCTTTAGCTCAAACTGGGGCAGATGTCACAGGTACTGCACCGTTGTCCACTGATCCCATTGCTTCGAGTGCTACTGATAATCTGCTTTCAGCAGTTGGCCCTCCAAAAGCCTCCATTGATACCACTGACCTGCCATTGTCAGTTAATCCTCTGGTAGTTGCAATGGATGAGTTGTCAGCTGACCCTCTAGTTGTTGCCCCTCTGGCAACTGAGGTACAAGTTGCAGTACCTATGTACACGGCTGAGCCATCCTCAGCCATCAATGCAACTGGTGAGCCTCATTTGTCTACTGGCCCTGTAGTTGATGATTTTTCTGTGCACCTCGACATGCCCTGTGATAAGCCACCTATGCCTGCTTTTGACCAGACACTGACTGTAGTCCCACCTGTTCAACTGCTTCAATCTCCTGACTTGTCTGTTTCAGAGCTACACCCCCATGTCATTGAGCTAACCTCATCTGACCAAGTTGTTCAGTGCACTGACTTGCTTCTGTCTCTTGACCCTTCTGTTAATGCACAGCTTCAGCCTCCCCTGCATGCTGCTGCCAAGCCGCCGCCACCTCTGCCTGTTGCTGATTATCCACCTCATGAAACACTTTCATCCAATGAACTTTCTTTATCGTCAGAATCTAGAGCACCTGTCACTGACTTTCCATCATCTTTCACTCTTTCATCTGCCTCTGATCAACTCACTACCCCATCCCCTGAATCATCTTCAGCTGCCCAAATTGATGATGATGATGAGATGCCGCCATTGATTTCTGCTATCGACGAGACTCCCCTCCGCGAAGCTCCTGCCCCACCTGTCATTGAGAAGGCAATTCCCAAGACTGCTTCAACTGGAAAGGAGCCTGTGGTGAAGCAGAATGATGAGGGTATTTAGTTTGGTTGAGGTGTGCATGTAGTAGCGTCCTGCCTAGTTTGAACTGGGAAGTAAAGGCTTGTCCTATAAAAGTTCATGTTTAGGAACGGCTAACTTTTAAGTGAAGCACTCGACTCTGGAGGAGTGTGTTGTTGGAATGTATTTCTTCTGTCCTCCAGCATGAATGGGGCAGCTTAAAGTTAGCCCGTCCTTCTACAAAGGGAAGTGATGTGGTATGAAATCTGTACTTTATGTAAAGTATATGATCCAGAATAATTTCTGTTGTTAGCATTAACTATTTTATCTTGTAAAATGGGGGAAGGGAGAAAGATAAGTTGTAACTACCAAATATCGCATGTCCTCTTTGAATTTATCAAATGCATCAGTTGTCTTTGGTAATTACTTTCATTTGAGGAATTGCTTTCTTTTGGAACAGGTCAACTACATAATGTACAAATTTCAACTGTCCACAAGGTGTTTAGAGCTTGCGTACTAATGGCAACATGGAGTCCGCCTTTTTTATATTTTTTCTTTCACAAGTGGGACTTAACACTTGAGTGAGCTGGTTTTGAATAGGTTAATCAACACAATTAGTAAACTAATCTGTATTAACATCTTGTCACACATGCTAAAACTGGCCTGCCTCCCTCAACCTGTGAATATTTGCAGTACACTTGGTTCTTTATATACATTATGCAATTCAAATGAGGACCATTTGTGTACACTGCATACCCAAAGCTTGGGGCAAACTTGAGTTTGCTTTTATTTTAAACCCCAGATTGTTTTGCAAGTTTGTTGGCCTATTTTCTACGCACAGGATGAGCATTGCAGGCACGAATATGGAGAATTTACGACACGTGTATAAGTTGGAGTGTCGTCTGCTACCAAGAACATTCACACTAACCTTTTATTGCTTTCTAGCTTTTATTGCATGGTGTGAAAGCATAACCAGTAGACAGCATTGTAATATCCAGATCTGTTTTTCTCCCTTGCCTACAACAGATTGAAGGTAAAAAAAATTCCTGTAATGCCACAAAAGGTGTTTTTTTTAATACAGTGTATCATTGGGTTCTGAGGTTTGTTGCTTATGGCTTTGTAGAAATAGATCAACAAGTCAATATTGCACCTTTTTTTAAATAAAACTGTTGTATAAGGTTAAAGCTTTAGTGCACAAGTTTACACTTTTTCTCCACCTTAGCATGGCTGCCTGTTAAACATGGTTATGGTAATTACAATAAAGTGGTGTTCCTCACATTTTTCCAGACAAGTATCACACTTTCTTTGAAACCCACTAAAGTACCACAAACCTAGGAAATGTGCAGAGTACTGTATTAAATATATGACGTTTTGTAGGGTCTGGGACAGAATCGGACAGCGATGAGTCGGTACCAGAACTGGAAGAACAGGATACAGCGCAGTCAGCGACACAGCAAGCTCAGGTGTGTCTGCAAATGTATGAATATAAACACCCTGTAACCCTGTTTCAAAAGGCAAAAGGTCTTTACTGTGTACAGTCCTATCTACTGTCCTCACTCCTCCAGTTTTCACATTTTTGTTTGGGTACATTTCCACAAACATTTTCCATGGGATGTGAGCATCACTGGCATTTGTTGCTCATCCCTAATTGCCCTTGAGAAGGTGCTGATGAGCTGCTGCCTTGAACCACTGCAGTCCATCTGGGGCAGGTTTTTGACCCAGTGACGCTGTAACAGTGATATATTTCCAAGTCAGGATGGTGAGTGGGTTGGAGGGGAACTTCCAGGTGGTGGCGTTCCCATGTGTCTGCTGCCCTTGTCCTTCTAGATGGTAGAGGTCGTGGGTTTGGGAGGTACTGTTAAAGGAACTTTGAGTTACTATAGTGCATCTTTTAGTGATTATACACTGTTGCCACTGTGTGGCAGTGGTGGATGAGTTGAAAATCAAGTGGGCTCTTTGCCCTTGATTGTGTCAAGCTTCTTGAGTGTTGGAAGCACGCTCATCCAGGAAAGTGCCGACTATTCCATCACACTCCTGACTTGTGCTTTGTTGATGGTGGACAGACTTTGGGGAGTCGGGAGGTGAGTTACTTGCCCAGAATTCCTTGCTTCTGACCTGCTCTTGTAGCCACAGTATTTATATGGCTGATCTAATTCAGTTTCTGGTCAATGATGACCACCTCCTCTCTCTCTCTCTCTCCCTCTCTCTCCCCCCCACCCCCACCCCCAAAAGGATGTTATGGTAGTGGGGGGGGAGGCATCGGTAACGGCATTGAATGTCACAGGGAGATGGTTGGATTCTCTTGCTGGAGGTGGTCACTGCCTGGCACTTGTGTGGCGAGAATGTTGTCTGCCACATCAGCCCAAACCAGAATGTTGTCCGGGTCTTGATACATGCATGAATGGATTGCTTAATTATTTGAGGAGCCACGAATAGTACTGAACACTGCAATCGTTAGTGAACATCGCCACTTCTGACCTTATGTTGGAGGGAAGTCCATTGATGAAGCAGCTGAAGATGGTTGAGCCTAGGACACTACCCTAAGGAACTCCTGCACCGATGGTCTCCAGCGACCACAACCATCTTTCTTTGTGCTAGGTATGACTCTGACCAGTGGAGCGTTTCTCCCCACCCCATAAGTTGCATTGAATTCGGTTTTACTAGGGTTCCTTGATGGCACACTTGGTCAAATGCTACCTTGATGTTGTGGGTAATCACTCTCTCCTTACCTCTTGTTCAGCTCTTTTGTCCATGTTTGGACCATTTTGGCATATGGATTTTGTGTTGCTGAACTAAATACAAGAGGAGGTCATGAATAATGTATCTAATTCCACTCATGGTCATTTGTTTGCCACTTGTTGCCGCACTCGCCCATTCGGCTCCAGTTATTTGCTTTCTCGTGACATTGTCTTTCTAACTGAAAGGGGATCTGCATGTGTATTGAGCAAAAAGTTCTATGTAGTGTAATTTAGATGTTGAATCATTTTGTGTGAAGGGGCTGAAGTTACACACTGCACCTTTGCACTAATGTTTACTGCACTAATCTTTCATGTATATTGTTGAATAAATAAAGGTTGAAAGTTTTTTGAGACAATTGTGTAAGTTTCCTTTTGTGAGTGGAATAAAAATTGAAGTTATTTTACCGCTTTCAACAGGGGAAAGAGGTATGTGCTGAGGGTGTGATTGATATTGACTGTGCCCAGCTGGCAAGTCTTCATGGCTTGGCATTTCCTCTGCCTTTGTGCCCAGACACACCCAAGATCTGGTGTCAACCAATTGTGGCTTAGAAGTTTGAGCACAAATTGCGCGCATAACTGCAATATGTTTAAGTCCCCAAGCTCTCTCGCATCTGTCCATCGAATCCTCTGTCCGAATCTTTGCCCACAAAACTTACTACACCCCCTTGACTCTCATGACTACTGTACAATTGTGCCTATTTGTAGAGCGGTGGGGTGGGCCATCTCAGCATTGTGACCAGATTTTCGGGCACAGTAAGGAAGTTGGGAGTAAATCTGTCCTTGCTGTAACCAGCTCTATTTTCTGTTCGCTTCAATCTATTGTTATGGCATAAGTTACATTATATACAAGACCTATTTAAAAATTGAAAAGCTTCCTCAGTTACTGGTTCTTGAAACGTTTTTGGTTAATGTTTGGAACATTTATTTAACTCCATGTTAAAATTCCAATTAGTTATCTAAGTTGACATTTTAAACCCAATGAATAAATGTATACTGGCGTGGGTTTTGCATTTCCTTGGGCCACAGCTATTCATGCTAATTTCTGATTCATGTCCATTTTAAATTCAAACATGGTCTAATCGAACCGGGAGGATACTTGGGCATAATTTGACAGTGGCAAATTAGACACTGCTTTGGGTACAAGTTCCTGCTTGCACCCATGGAGGGAACTTCAAGCCGCATGTGTTTTGAATGTGGGCTGTTTGGCTGGAGACACGGACAGCACCATCATCCTGTTGATACTCTTTCGAGTTATCAACAGTCACAGATTGCAACTCTTTTGAGTACAATCACAGTTCTTGGTTTCCAGGAGTGGGACATGAACCCACAACCCTCTGATTCAAAGGCGAGGGTGCTATGAACTAAGCCACAGCTGACACCTCCCATCATCCTGTTGATAGTGCACTCTTTCTGGCACAAAATAACAACCAGGGATAGGAATTTTTTATTGCTGCCTTAAATCACTGCTCAAGTCAAACTTGGGACCCTTGTGGTTTGTATGACCCCATGCCAGTACATGTGCAATTAACCACAGCTATAGAGGTGTCCTTGTGCGATATAATTAATAGAAACATGGTATGCTTAGAGTGGAGTTAGTCTTGTGCGGAAATTTTCTTTACTGTATGTGACAATGATTTAATTACTTATTTCCCCTTGTTTCAAAGCTTGCAGCTGCAGCTGAAATAGATGAAGAGCCAGTCAGCAAAGCAAAACAGAGCAGAAGTGAAAAGAAGGCACGGAAAGTGAGTAAATATTTATTGCAGTTTATGTAAGCATAAAGATGTTCGTATTGTCTGCTTACTGGAAAGTTGACACCTGCCTGTACTATGTTTTGTGCAAGATATAATGGGTTTCTAGCAAGAAAGTAGTGGTTTCGCCATTATTTTTGGTTAATTTATTTAACCCCATGAGATTATTGTACGTCTATATTAGGATAGTTAGCTGGCGCATGGATTTTCTATTACAATTCCTTAAGAGTACATGATATTGGTTTGTTCACCAGTTGGGCTCTTGAACCGAGGCTGAGCTTCCCAGAAGAAAGCCAGAGTCAGCTTCTGTGTGTCCTGTAACCAGCCACTGCACAATGTTACTTTTAAATTTTCACTTTGCTTCTGGTAAGGAGTTGGGGAGCAAGAGTGTGATTCAAGTGTTCTGCCAAGCAGCTCCTCCAACTAAATTAAAACTCTTTGCAACCAGTGCTTTATCCAGACATGCAAGATTTTAAAAAAACAATTGAACAATAACTGCATTAGGAAATGTGAAATTCTGATGTAATTGGAACTTCCTTAAGTCCTTGTTTTTTTTTTTGCAGGCGATGTCAAAGTTAGGGCTTCGCCAAGTTACTGGGGTAACCAGAGTCACGATAAGAAAATCTAAAAACATCTTGTTTGTCATCACAAAACCAGATGTCTACAAGAGCCCTGCATCAGATACCTACATTGTTTTTGGTGAAGCCAAGGTAAACTAATGTGAATCTCTGTAATATTGTGGCTTTTACTGAACTTCAAGTCTCTTTCCAGCAAAATGAATAGGAATGAAGGTCCTATAGTGAAGCTGAGATCTTATTGACGCTTATTGCAGACATGGCCAATTTCTCCCTTTTCCTTATACTGATGTTTAGAGATATCTGAAATAATCAGTGAAGCTACACTTTACATAGTTGGGCAGCCCTACAACAAACAGCTTTTTAGTGTTCTTTCCTCTCTCGATACACTCTTCAGTCTATTGATTTTCTAATTCTGCTCATCCTATCTAAGGCTGTTGCTTTTACTTGCAATGTCAAAGTGATGGTTTTTCTGCAATAAAAGTAACTTGATGTTTATGCTTATCTGCCTAGATTGAAGATTTATCTCAGCAAGCTCAACTGGCTGCTGCAGAGAAATTCAAGGTACAGGGAGAATCTGTGGCCAATATCCAAGAAAACACACAGACTCCAACTGTACAGGAGGAGAGCGAAGAAGAGGAGGTATGTTTATCTCCTATTATTGTCATGAGTTTTCTGTTTAAACTACATGCTACTACCCATATCTGGTATCACTTCAGTTTCATTCTTGATCCGACCAAACAGATGTACACGCCAGCAGCGATCACAGGTGCGCCTTGAACTAGGAACAGCAGTAGGCTATTGAACGCCTAGAGTCTGTCCAGTCATTCAATAGGATTGGGGCTGATCTGTAACTCCCATTTACCTGCCTTGGTTCTGTAATTCTTAATTCCCCTGCTTAACAATCTTATCAATCTCAGTTTTGAAATTTTATATTGACCCTCAGCCTGAACAGCTTGTTTTTGGGCATGGGGTTTGTGGGGAAGAGTTCCAGATTTCCAGTATCCTGCAGAAAATATACTTAGTTTAACATCAGCCCTCACCCTGTCTTTCTTTTTCTCTCACCCTCCCTCCCTCTACTTGGAAGGATTGCAAGCTTAATCTATGAAACCCCATATAATTTAACCCTTTAGTTCTGCTCACTGCACCCCCTCATAGCTGGTATATCATTCCTGAGGTGAGGTGCTCCTAAACATTTGCTGCTTTAAGTATCAAATAACCTGGTTTTCATATTTTGGCAATTTTATCCCCCCCCTCCCCGGCCCCAAGGCACATGGGTTCTTTGGCATTATCACCCTTTAAGTGACTGGCTGTCTGTTCGTCTGTACTCCTTAACTGAGCATTGGCAGACGATGTGGAGGAAAACACAACTCAGCCTAATGCTGTCGAAAGTGGACAGTGATCGAAAATGTTTGAGCCCAGGCACAATTTGTCTAACTCAGCTGAGACAAAGCTAAAGCCTACCTGTTGTGCATGACCCACCAACATTAATAAATGACATTGGCTATTGATGGGGGGTGGGGGGAAAAGAGACCCAATGGATGTTTTAAGCTGCAGTAAAGGAGCACGATTGCAGTTGAGAATTTTGAGCCGTGCATTGACAGATTAAATTTAGTTTGAATTGAAGCACCGAAACATAGTTTGTAGAGCTCCCACATATATCCAGAAATCTTACGTTATTTGCATATTTTTATTTGAAATAACTTGTGAATGCTGTGATGTGCTATTGTAAACATATTGTGCTATTTATAAGGGTGTAAATTCACCTTTTGCTTTCTCATGGGAATGGTGTGCGGCCTGTTTGACTAAACAGAGGAAAAAGAAAATTGGAGGAAATGGGAAATTATTATTTTTAATTTCTTTAGGTTGATGAAACTGGTGTGGAGGTCAAGGACATAGAATTAGTCATGTCCCAAGCCAATGTGTCTAGGGCTAAGGCTGTCCGAGCATTGAAAAATAACAACAACGATATTGTAAACGCTATTATGGTAAGTTCTGTTGTTTGCCTTTCTTTAATGTGTTCTGGGGGGGGGAAGAGAAAGTTGTAATAATTTGACTTTACTGCAATCCTGTCAGTATATTAATTTTACTGTTGGAATTGACAATCAAAAATAGCTGTTTCCAAATTTATTCTACTATTGTAACTTTAAATGGTTGAATGTGAGGCTGAATATTGTATGATTTTTGATAACTCTTTTATTTTTGCAGGAGTTGACAATGTAAGCGTCGGAAAATACAGGAGTGGGTACCAGTCCCATTGGTGCAGCTTCAGTACATTTGTACCATTTATATTGAAAAACTTCAAATAAAAATGTGGCTTGAAATAGTTAAATGTATTCAGACTGGTGTGTCTACTCCTTGTGAAAATTTAAGTATTGAAAAGTGTTCCTTTTGTAAGTAGGTGCAACATAAAAATTGGATTAAAGCTTGGGGTTTGCACTTCTGCAAACTGGTAGAGTCTGTAAATGTTTTGATGCAGGTAAAACATTGCATGACTGCAGCATTAAGATCATTTCCTGGCGTTATTTCTTACAAATTTTGGACCATGTAATTCAAATGAAATTAACACTGGATACATGTATGTTAATTCTCATGGGACACTGACTGCAACCTTTAATGCAGATTTGTGCAATTTTAAGGATAGATTAATCAGGGCTTCTGGTTTTGATTACTCCACTCTGATGTCTTAAAGCTTAGTTCTTGTCATACATATTTCTTAATTTATCTGGGCATTGAGTTTATCTTGTTATAAAGGTAACGTAAGTATAAAACATGGAGTGAACAAGAGACTGTTTGTTTGCCATCTTCCAAAGCAAGAACTTGAAGATATATAGTGGAACTTGTCCTAGAGCAGCAACAATATTATCGAGTGGTGCTTGTGAAATGATTTTTACCGTTGCAATCTAGTTACTTGAGTATTATGTTGTCTTGCAGATTACTAACCTGTCAGATTACTAACCTGTCTTCAGCCAATTCGATTCACTCCACATGATATCAAGAAACGGCTCAAGGCACTGAATACTGCAAAGGCTATATGGTCCCTGACAATCCGGCAATAGTACTGAAGACTCGTGCTCCAGAACTTGCTGAGCCCCTAGCCAAGCTGTTCCAATACAGTTACAATGCAGGCATCTACCTGGCTATGTGGAAAATTGCCCAGGGATGTCCTATACACAAAAAGCAGGACAAATCCAACCCAGCCAATTACCACCCCATCAGTCTACTCTCCGTCAGTAAAGTGATGGAAGAGGCCATCAACAGTGCTATCAAGTGGCACTTGCTTAGCAATAACCTCCTCACTGACACTCAGTGTGGGTTCCGCCAGGGTCACTCAGCTCCTGACCTCATTATAGCCTTGGTTCAAACATGGACGAGAGAGATGAACTCCAGAGGTGAGCTGAGAGTGACTGCCCTTGACAAGGCAGCATTTGACCAAGTGTGGCATCAAGGAGCCCTAGCAAAACTGGAGTCAATGGGAATCACGGAAAACTCTGCTGATTGGAGTCATACCTAGCACAAAGGAAGGTGGTTGTGGTTGTTGGAGGTCATTCATGTCTGTTCCAGGATATCACTACAGGAGTTCCTCAGGGTAGTGTCCTAGGCCCAACCATCTTCAGCTGCTTTATCAGTGACCTTCCTCCCATTCAGGGTCAGAAGGTCAATAAATGCTGGCCTAGCCAGTGATGCCCACATCCCATGAATAAAAAAAAAAATGGAGGCTTTCAAATGCTGTTTAAATAGATTAATTTCAACATCAGTGCAGTCTTGTATGTGTACTGCATGATGTGCTTCATTTTTAGTGTATTGAAAAAGCCGAGTCTTGTCTAAATGGGCTTTTGGTTTCTGGATTGGGGACGGATAACTGTGTTGTCAAACCTATTGTCCCACCTGCTTTTGTCGAGTGCCAATTGTGCTCACTGCGATGATTCTATTATGAAAGCTAGGCAGTCAACCAAATGAGCCATGCAGGCATTGCTGTAGTCACTTGATAGTTTAGACAACTTTGCCAACTATTATTGAGGAAAGTTTGTAGGTTCAAGTTTGTACTCTTGGTGAAAGTGCGGCATTCTCTAAACCCAGGCAATTTTGTTTCTTGCATTAGTGTTGTTTAAATTTGCCAAATAAACAAAATGCTTATAGATTTCATTGGTTGCACATTCAATGAAAAGATTCAAGTCACTGAACTGCACTTCACATCTCTAATACTGAGTTTTCAACATTACTGCACTGGCACAAAGAATATCTTGCAGCTCTCCATTCTTATGCATTCTGTGTCAGTAGACTTCCAAGCATCAAGGAATGAAAAGAGATCCACGATTTTGACCAGTGCTGTGAAGTTTTCAGTCAGATATTGGTGTTGCTCCTTCACCTCCAATTCAGAGGTTCATGGTTTAAACCGCACTTCAAACTTGCAAAATCAATGCAAAAATCAAGTCTGACAGTACATTTATGAATGTTGCCTTGATGGGGAAGCTGATCTTCAGATGAGATGTTATCCTGAGGTTCCATCTGTTTGTTTAGGTGGCATAACGGCTTCTATCATTCCATTTGAAAAGGAGCAGGAAGCTCTTGATATTTTGACCAATTCTTCTCCATTAACCAGTGGCTCTAAACAATTTCGCTGCCCATTAATTTGTGCGCAAAATGGTTGCTTATACTGCATAACAATGACTACACTTCAAAAAGTAACTCATTATATGTGAAGCACTTTGATGTTTGGGATGTGCTCAAGTTCATTAACTGGCCGAAACATGGCTATAACTAGAACAGTCAGATTTGCATTCAACAGTATTGCACGAACACTGGATGCTATGAATAGGTCTAAAATGGAAGCTCAGTATGGAGCTACCTGATTCAAAAAGTCCTTTAATTGGGGGTTTAATCAATTTCATTACCTATTAAATTTTTAAAATTCGTGCAATTTAAGTGTCTTTCTCTCCCAAATTGCGTGCTCTTTTTCTCCTTGCCTTGCGAAAAAATAAACTCACCAGACTAGTTTGAGATGGGGGTAGATGACAACCAATTTACACTTGAGACTCCTCCCCACTTCCAAGGATCCTGTACTTTAGTGTGAACCCTCTTGTATTGTAACCCTTAAACCTCCATGAGGCATGTCCAATAAAGGTTCTATTGCGTTCATGCTGTTGTTTTTATTTGCTGTTGTGCTTTTATTTTATGTTGCTGTGAATGAAAGAGGTGAGTTTGAATAGATTCTAATACTGTCTACATCAGAAGTTATGGCAAATAACTTACATATGAAATGAGAATTTAGGTTTAGTTGCCTGAGATTTGGTTACTTTTGAATTAGACCATGTATTGTAAATCAATAATGCATTGGGCCTTGATCAAAGTTGTTTAGAATTGGCTGCTAGAAGGTAAATAATGGGTTTAAGATTAATTTCCTGGGAAGATGTGACCTTAACAAAGAAATTAGCTCATGTTGGCTTGTATTAAGAACTGGGCAGTTAATAACTACTTAGTTCAATTCTTAACTCAATGATCAGCATTCCTCATCACTGGTCTTAAGAGTAGTGATAGAGATGCAACTTAAAATGTTAATCTTGAATTTTGCACTACTTTGTAATGGTTTTGGTGTCAAAAAACTTTTAAAAAGGAAACTGTCTTGATTTTTCAGTAACTCCACTTTCTGTAAACCTTGTTAATGGGTGTGGTTTCTGCACCCCCCCCCCCCCCCCCCCCCCCATTGCGCTGAGTTGTACAATCTGATCACAGCTAAAATGATGTTGGTGCTACATTATTTTCCCTTTGTCCAGAGGCAGATTCTGGACACAATATAAATTGATTCCTGTTGGAAGCTGTCTGGGTGTTAGATGAAGACATTTTTTTAAGCTGTGAATAACTCTTCTGCCACCCCATGGCTTAATAATATGAGGTAATGAAGAATGGCCAATTGGCACTTGTGGAGCTGTCCACTGGCATGAATCACTAGCTTCAGGAGGGCAAGGGGTGTAACTAAATTTATATTTGAAAAATCCTATTCTGGATCATAGTTTGGAGTGATAATACTGAATGCTTTTCGTTTAAAATTTACTTTGACAAAATGAAATGAGGTTTGAAATGGTTTCAGAAATAATGTGTAAATAATTTTATTTTTAATTTTATCAACACTGCTAGCTATGAAGGAGGGATGCTTTGGCTGCTTGACTTAAACTAGCATATGAAGCTGAGGGAGGCCAGTTGGTGTATATGGTTTGGACTTGTGTAGAGGGGGGTGTAATTTCAAATTTTGCACATGAGCCAAAACTTGGAAATGTGAACAGAGAAGGACAATAGACTGCTAAAGATCAGGAGAATGGTGAAATGGGCAGATACATAGACTAAATTTAACATGCATGAAATCCATTTTTGGAAGGAGTGGTGATAAACAAAATGGTACCATTTTAAAGGTGGTTCAGGAATGGAGACCTAGAGGTTCACATGCAAATCTTTGAAGGTGACAAGATAAAGCTGTTTTGAAGTATACAGGAACAGTGGTGTTATAAAAAGCATTGAATGCAAAAGCAAGGATGTTATGATATCAATCGCCCATTTACGCCTTAGTTGGAGTATTGTATCCAGGCATTGGAGGAGGTATAGAGATTTACCAGAATGATGCCTGGAATGAGGAACTGAATTATGTGGAGACACGAGAAAAGCTGCGATCATCCTTGAAGTAGAGAAATTCTCAAGCTAAACTGCATAAGCTCAAAATGCAAAGAAGTGATTTATAACTTATCTCAACAGTCCTGCAGCAAAATATCAAGCTAAACCGGCCTAGGCTTTTTAAACACAGGGTTGTCTTGTGCCTTTTAAGTGAAAATAGTGAAGGTGGTTCATGTGAAATGTTACTTTATTTTTTAAACATTTTTTGGAAATTAGAAATGTTATTGAGGAATGTGATTTGGTTCACCCTTCTATTGGTAGGTTCTGAGGATTGACTATTTTGAAGTTAATATTTTGTTTTCCAGTCCCTTTCTTCATTTCTGATCTATTCCCTTACCTTTTTGAAAACGTTACTAAAGTAGTAAGACAGTGGAATGTTTATGGACGTTTATGTTGATTTCTAAAGTACGTCATAAGAAACCAAGTTGAAACTCTGAATTGAAGGCAAATCATTGACCTGGTTAGGAAATTGTCTCCTGCCACTGAGTAGACAAACTGGGCAGATGCCCTAATTGGTAGGATGTGCCTAATATTGCCCATCAAGGATCTGTGGGCTTCAACTTACCTTCAGGCAGAGCACATGAAGATAAGATCCTTGGCTCATAGTCGTTCCAGAATAATTGATCCTGTGTCACTCTTTTTTCATTTGCCAATAATCCAAGTTTCAAGCTCTGAAGTTTACTGATGACCCAGAGATAAGTGGCATTGCCAAGAGAATAGATGAAAGCTTAAAATTACGAAGATATGAAATGAATGAATAAAACTCTGACAAATGGATTTCAATATAGGCAAATGTAAGGTAATCCACTTTGGGCCTGAAAGGATAGAACTGTACTTTCTAAATGGTGAAAAGCTGGGAACTGTGAAGGTCCAGGTGCTTAAATCATTAAAATGTTATGAACTGATATAAAAAATATAAACTAATGGAATTATGGCCTTTATATTTAGAGAACTAGAATACAACCAGATAGAAATTATGCTATAGTGATGCAAAGCTCTGGTTAGACCACACCTGGGGTACTGTGAGCAGTTCATCTGGTGTGATGCCCAGGATATGTTGACCTTGGAAAGTGTATCATAGATTTACTAGAATGATACCTGGACACTCAGGGTTAAATTATGAGGTGAGATTGCACAAATTAGGGTTGTATTTCCTGGAACTGACAAGATTAGGAACAGGGAGGACCTATTGGTTAGGGAGTCTAGGATGAGGGGGAATGGTCTAAAAAAAAATTGGAGCCAGACCTTTCAAGATTGAACTTAACACTTTGTACATTCAAAGGGTGGTAGAAGTTTGGAACATTCTTCAAGACAAATGATACTAGATTAGTTTGTTAAATTTATCAATTTCAGATTTTAAAATTGTCAAAAGTATTAAGACAAAGTTGGGTATGTGGAATTGGGTCACATGATTTAACTAAATGGTGGAACAGACTTGAAGGATTGAATGGCCTACTCATGTTTCTATGCTCCCAGGCCTGTTACTGTTCTCTCTGTAATTAGGTCACCAGGAGGTGTCAGTGACAGCCTGGTAATCTCACCTCCCTGACTTTTCTAGAAATTGACAGGAGATAACTACAACCTTCACTTGATCAAGCTTGGTTTAGGAATTGAACGGAGTAAGACTTGAGCTTGCATTGCTCCCTCCTTAATGGAATCGAGTTACTGTTAGTGGGGAAAAGATTTGTTTTAATTCACATGATTTGAAAGGCCAGATAAAACCACAAGAGGTGCAAAATGTTATTGCTTTGCACAGTTTTTAAAGGCATAATATTCAAATAGTATGGAAAAGCAAAAGTATCAGTTTTATCGGCATAAAAGTTTCCTATTTTGAGCTAGCTTTCCTTGAATTCAGTAACAGTATACTAAGAATTTGAAGAATTGTCAGTACTGGATTAATTGATATCAGGACTGAGGTCAAGCTGCTACAATTACCATCAATGTATCTGAACCAAGGTTATGACTTATGACAACTACCCAGTGAACTGCTGGCATCCAGTGAGGACATTATCGAGCTGTGTTTAAGCATACAAAAAGATTAGCTGTTGGGGTACAGCTCTCCTCCACTCACCCAAAAAGCCCATTCAAATGGTGGTGGAGGAAATATGTTTCCATTGTTTTTACTTGCTCTTAGGATGTGAGCATTGCTCATAAGGCCAGCATTTATTGACCTAATTGCCTTGGAGAAGATGGTGAGTCATGTTCTTGAACTGCTGCAATCCATGTATAGGTGCACCCAGAATGCTGCTTGGGAGGGAGTTCCAGGTTTTTGATGTAGTGATAGTGCAGGAATGGTGATATAGTTCCAAGTTGGGTTGATGTGATACTTGGAGTGGAACTGGCAGGTAGTGGTGTTCCTATGCCTCTGCTGCCTTTGTTCTTCTAGGTGATAGTTTCTTTCACGGGATGTAGGCATTGCTTGCAAGGTCACCATTTGTTACCCATTGCCCTTGAGAAGGAGAAGGTGGTGGTGAGCTGCTGCCTTGAACAGCTGCAGTCCATCTGGCGCAGGTATACCCTCAGTGCTTCTGGAAAGGGAGGGAGTTTCTGGATTTTGATCCCACGACAGTGGAGGAATGGCGATATAGTTTTGATTCCAAATGTAAATTGTGAGAAGCGGTGTTCTCACCACTCTGAATAACTATCCTTTATTCTTGCTCTGTTTTCTGTCTTGAAGCCAGCTAGCAATCCATTATATGTCCCTTGACTCTAAATTCTCTGATTCCACCGCCCTCTGGGTGAAAAAGTTCTTCCTCTCATCCCCTCGAAACCTCCTGCCCCTTTACCTTAAATCTATGGCCCCTGGTTATTGATCCCTTCACCAAGGGGAAAAGTTGCTTCCTGTCTACCCTATCTATGCCTCATAATTTTATATGCCTCAATCTTGTCCCCCCTCAATCTCCTCTGCTCCAGGGAAAATGACCCCAGTCTATCCAATCTGCCCTCATAACTAAAACTCTCCAGCCCAGGCAACATCCTGGTAAATCTCCTCTGCACTGTCTCTAGTGCAATCACATCCTTCCTATAATGCGGATTCCGGAACTGCACGCAATACTCTAGCTGTGGCCTAACCAGCATTTTATACAGTTCCAGCATAATCTCCCTGCTCTTATTCTATGCCTCAGCTAATAAAGGCAAGTATCCCACATGCCTTCTTAACCATCTTATCTACGTCCCGCTACCTTAAGGGACCGATGGGTATGCACACCAAGGTCCCTCTGATCCTCGGTGCTTCCCAAGGTCCTAACATTCATTGTGTATTCATGTGCTTTGTCCTGCCCCAGTACATCACCTCACACTTGTCTGGATTAAATTCCATTTGCCATTGATCAGCCCGTCTATATCCTGTAATCTAAGGCTATCCTCACTATTTACCACCCCACCAATTTTCGTGTCATCCGCAAACTTGCTGATCAACCCTCCTACATTCAAGTCTAAATTGTTTATATATACCACAAACAGCAAGGGACCCAACACCGATCCCTGTGGAACCCCACTGGACACAGGCATCCGGTCACAAAAACACCCCTCGACCATCACCCTCTGCTTCATGCCACTCAGCCAATTCTGGATCCAATTTGCCAAATTACCTTGGATCCCATGGGCTCTTACCTTCATTATCAGTCTCCTATGCGGGACCTTATCAAAAGCCTTGCTGAAGTCCAAGTAGACTATGTCAAAAGCATTGCCCTCATCTGCACACCTGGTCACCTCTTCGAAAAATGCAATCAAATTGGTCAGACATGACCTTCCCTTAACAAAACCATGCTGACTGTCCTTGATTAATCTCTGCCTCTCCAAGTGTAGATTAATTGTGTCCCTCAGAATTGCTTCCAATAGTTTCCCCACCACTGAAGTTAGACTAGCCTGGAGTTCCCTGGTTTATCCCTCCTTGAATAACAGTACCACGTTGGCTGTCCTCCAGTCCTCTGGAAACCTCTCCTGTGGCCAGAGAGATATTGAAAATTATTGCCAGCGCCCCTGCTATCTCCTCCCTTACCTCACTCAACAGCCTGGGATACATTTCAACCGGGCCTGGAGATTTATCTACTTTTAAGCCTGCCAGACCACTTAGAACATCCTCCCTTTCTATGCTAATTTCTTTAATAATATCACAGTCCTTCTGCCTGATTTCCATACCCACGTCGTCCCTCTCACTTGTGAACACCAACACAAAGTATTCATTTAGAACCCTACCTACGTCTTCCGGCTTTCCACACACATTACCACTATGGTCCTTAATGGGCCCTACTCTTTCCCTAGTGATCCCTTTACTCTTAATGTACTTGTAAAATAACTTTGGATTTTCCTTTATTTTACCTGGCAATGTTTTTTCATGCCCCCTTTTTGCTCTCCTAATTTCCATTTTAAGTTTCCCCCCCTACACATTTTATACTCCTCTAGGTCTTCTGCTGTTTTGAGCTCTCCAGTATTTGCTATAAGCCTCCCTTTTTCTCTTTTATCTAATCCTGTATATCCCTCGACATCCAGGGTTCCCTGGATTTGTTCGTCCCACCCTTTTCTTTACTGGAATATATTGGCTCTGTACTCACCCTGTTTCCTTCTTGAATGAGTCCCACTGCTCTAATGCAGATTTACCTAAAAGTGGCTGTTCCCAGTCCATTCTGGCCAAACCATATCTGATCTTATTAAAATCAGCCTTCCCCCAATTTAGAACTCTGATTTCTGGCCCATCCTTGTCCTTTTCCATAACAACCTTGAATGTAATGGAGTTATGATCACTATCTGCAAAATGCTCCCCCGCTGGTGCCTCTAGCACTTGCCTGGTTTCATTCCCTTAAATTTAAGTCCAGGACCGCCCCCTCTCTTGTTGGACCTTCTACCTACTAGCTTAAAAAGCTCTCCTGGATGCATTTTAAGAATTCTGCTCCCTCTAAACCTATCACACTATGACGAACCCAATTAATGTTGGGGAAGTTGAAACCCCCCACCATTACTACCCTGTTATTTTTACACTTCTCTGAAATTTGCCTACATATCTGCTCTTCTATTTCTCTCTGACTGTTTGGGGGCCTATAGTACACTCCCAGCAATGTGATTGCTCCTTTTTTTGTTCTTCAGTTCTACCCATATGGCTTCAATTGAGGAGCCTTCTAAGATTTCATCCCTCCTTACTGCTGTAATTGATTCCTTGATCAATATTGTGATACCCCCTCCTCTTTTACCTCCTTTCTGGTCTCGCCTGAAGACCCTATATCCAGTGCCATGAGCATAGCTGCACTCCTCAGAGGAACTGTCAACTCACTTTTCAAACAGAAAAATGGTTCTGGAGCAAGATGCACCCTGGAGATTTCCTGACTACCTGCCTGACACCTTTCTTCTGACTGACTGATGGTCACCCCTTCTCTCTCTGCCCTTCCGTAAGCTGTGGGGTGACCACGTCTAAAAACATGCTATCCATGAAACACGGCCTCGTGGATGCACCTCAGTGCCTCCAGCTGCTGCTCAAGCTCTGAAACAGAGCTCAAGTAGCTGCAGCTGGTGGCACTTCCTGCGCATGTGGTTGGTCAGAGCGCAAGGAGCGTCTAGGACTTCCCACATGTTGCAGGCGGTACATAACCCGTCATGCCTGTAGTTGGAAAAATATACTTTATTCATAAAATATCAAAAAAATTACAAAATGTTTCTAAATGGCCATCACAAAAAGTGCAATCATATTCAACTTTTACACATGGATCACAAGGTGCTTCAATACAATCAATGAATATCAGTCATTTCAATATGGTCATTACAGACTGTCAGACAGTGCAATGGGATTGGAGTTATCGATATACATGTTGCACTCTGAGCTGCTTCAATACAATTATAATACATTTACTATTCACTACATACATTCATTGTGAGTCGTACAGCCTGAGGTGTCTATACAATTCCCAGCCCCTCGGTGCCCTATGGCAGAAAGGTCTTAGACGGCGACCTTTCCCCTTTGCGGCGGCTGCCCCAAGCTTTAGTGCGTCCCTCAGCACGTCGTCCTGGACTTTGGAATGTGCCAGTCTGCAACACTCGGTCGAGGACAACTCTTTGCACAGGAAGACCAACAAGTTTCGGGCAGACCAAAGAGCGTCTTTCACCGAGATGATGATCCTCCAGCTGCAGTTGATGTTTGTCTCGGTGTGTGTCCCTGGGAACAGACTGTAGAGCACAGAGTCCTGTGTCACAGAACTGCTCGGGATGAACCGCGACAAACCACTGCTCTCTCCAGACCTTCTTTGCAAAGGCACATTCCACCAGGAGGTGAACAACGGTCTCTTCCTCACCACAGCCACCTCGAGGGCAACATGCGGAGGTGGTGAGACTCCTGGCATATTGGAAGGATCTGACGGGGAGGGCCTTTCTCACCACTAGCCAAGCTACATCTTGGTGCTTGTTGGAAAGTTCTGGCGATGAGGCATTCTGCCAAATGACTTTGACAGTCTGCTTGGGGAACCATCTGACAGGATCGACCATCTCCTTTTCCCTCAGGGCCTCTAGGACGTTGCGTGCCGACCACTGCCTGATGGACTTGTGCTCAAAAGTGTTTCTCTGCATAAACTTTTCGACAAGGGACAGGTAGTACGGCACAGTCCGACTACTTGGAGTGTTCCGGGGCAGCGTGGCCAGACCCATCCTTCGCAACACCGGGGATAGGTAGAACCTCAGCATGTAGTGATATTTGGTGTTTGTGTACCGAGGGTCTACGCACCGCTTGCTGCAGCCACACACAAGTGGCCATCAGGATGAGGGCGATGTTGGGCACATTTTTTCCCCCTTTATCTAGAGGCTTGTACATCGCATCCCTGCGAACACGATCCATTTTCAACCTCCAGATGGCTCGGGTGATTGCCATTGCGCAGGAGTGAGGAATGGGTCAGACCTGTGCCACGTACAGCAACACCGAGAGTGCCTCACATCTGCTGACTAGGTTCTTACCCGCAATAGAGAGGGAGTGTCACTCCCATATGCCCAGTTTTCTTTCCACCATAGCACTCGCTACTTCCAGTTTCTAACGCATGCCCCGGTCCCTCCGAGCCATATCCCCAGCACCTTCAGGCCGTTTGACCTGATGGTGTAGGGGACAAAGGATCGGTCAGCCCAGTTCCTAAAGAACATGGCCTCGCTCTTGCCATGGTTTACCTTGGCTCCCGAGGTCAGTTCGAACTGGTTGTAGATGTGGATCAGTCTGCGCACCGACAGCAGATCCGAGCAGAAGACGGTGATGTCCTCCATGTACAAGGAGGCTTTGACCTGAGTGTCTCCACTGCCTGGGATCGTCACTCCTCTTGTGCCCAGATCCTTCCTGATGGACTCAGCAAAGGGTTCTATGCAACACACACAAACAAGACAGGGGAGAGAGGGCAGCTCTGCCTGACTTCATATTTAATTGGAAAGCTTTCTAGATTCCCACCCATTGATTGAAACTGCGCTACTGATAGTGTAGAGCAGTTGGATCCAGTTGCAGATTCCCTTCCCAAACCCCATGTTGGAGAGCATATCCACCATGTAGGTGTGCGATATTCTGTTCTGTCAAAGGCCTTCTCCTGATCCAGGCTGATGAGGCAGGTGTCCACACCCCTGTCCTGTACATAGACAATCGTATCCCTGAGTAGAGCTCTTCCCAGACTGCTTCACCGCGATGCTAACTGCAGGACACTCTTCCCAGGACACTGTTCTTGGGCTATGAATGTCAAGGGGAGACGGTTAGATTCCCTCTTGGAGATGTGGTCATTGCCTGGCACTTACGCGGCAAGAAATATTTGGACCTCAT
The DNA here is from genome assembly GCF_964194155.1 of Cetorhinus maximus. Lineage (NCBI taxonomy): Eukaryota > Metazoa > Chordata > Chondrichthyes > Lamniformes > Cetorhinidae > Cetorhinus > Cetorhinus maximus. The sequence continues at coordinate 1,750,719 of NC_135917.1, forward strand.
CAGCCCAAGTCTAAATGTTGTCCAAGTCTTGCTACATATGGGCATGGACTATTTCAGTATCTGAAGAGTTGTGAATAGTATTGAACACTGCAATTATAGATTCATAGCTCAATTCTGGCTAAAAGTTCATAGGTGAAACAAAATCCAAAAAACTCTCAACTATGGATGCTTGAATAGTAGACATCTCTTGCATGATGTTTGATACATTTTAAAGAACTAACCTGAATTCAATCAAACATATTTGAAAGCAACTTTTCATGTCTGATCTGATACCTTGGGCCAGGAATCTAGACTTTTTAAATATAGATAAATGTCTGCGATGTTGCGTGTAGAATGAGGTGTGGTGGAGATGGGATTTTTAAAAAATGATTAACTATAAAATCTTGCTGGCTAGCTTTGTCCACCATCTACAAGGCACAAGTCAGGAATGTGACGGAATACTCTCCACTTGCCTGGGTGGGTGCAGCTCCAATAACATTCAAGAGGCTTGACACCATCCAGGACAAAGCAGCTCACCTACATTGCACCCCTTCCACAACCATTCACTCTCTCCACCAGTGTGTACAATCTACAAGATGCATTGCAGGAATTCACCAAGCCTCCTGAGCCAGAACCTTCCAAACCCATGACCACTACCATCTAGAAGGACAAGGGCAGCAGCCACACAGGAACAGCACCACCTGGAAGTTCCCCTCCAAGCCACTCACCATCCTAACTTGGAAATATATCACTGTTGCTGGGTCAAAATCCTGGAACACTCTTCCTAACAGCATTGTGGGTGTACCTACACCACATGGACTGCAGTGGTTCAAGAAGGCAGCTCACCACCACCTTCTCAAGGGCGATTAGGAATAAACACTAAATGCTGGCCTAGCTAGCAATGCACACATCCCCTGAATTTCAAAAAAATTGTGAAGCACTTTGGGACATCTTCAAATTAAGATATGATATTTAAGTACAAGTCTTTCCTCTGGGTCTACATGACAAATTCAGGGGAAAGGCTCAAAAGTATCCATACTATAGCCGTCAATAGTTGGTCTATGAGTAGCGTTCGAGTGCGGGAGTGCATTCTGAGCAACTATCAAAACCTCTGCACAGCTCTGAAAGAGCCAGTTCCAACACCATCTTCAGTAAGAGGAGCAGGAAACGTTCCACATAGATTGCATATAATTAAATTGACATAGGGCATCTCTGTTAGCCGAGGTCTCTGCATATTAAATTAAGTTGTGGGTATTTCTATTTTTAAACCATCACTTTCCCTCAAAAATAGGTGCAAGGTTAGTGATTTGGTGTGAGATTAGCTGCTGGAATAGTATAATGTGGCATTAAAAGACCTGGAAGGATTGAAAATGACGAACTGTTTAAAGCATTTTTTAATCGTATTCAAAATTTTTGCTGGTAGATTGTTGTCGAAAAAGGGAATTGTAAAAGTAGCTAAATTTATTTTTGGTAGTCAGCCTTTAATGTTTGCTGAGTCCATTTGAAATCAGTATGCTCAGATGGTGGTGGCTGTTTCATCTCACGTCAATGAGAGGGCTCTAAACCAATGAAAAGGTTGGTTATGACATGAATAATACAAAATACTGCGGATGCTGGAATTTTGAAATAAACACAGCGAATGCTGAAAATACCCAGCAGGTGTGGAGAGAGGAACAAGAGTTAACGTTCCTGGTCTGACCTGCTGAGTAGTTGCAGCATTCTCTGTTTTCATTATTCAGTATTCCGCGATTCTTGTATGAAATTTCTCATGAGAGCGACAAATTACCTCCCGTGTAATAATATTACCAGTATTAAAGAAAAGTTGACAAGTACATTTTATTAAAAATCCTTGAAGTTGCATTGCAACCCGAAAAATCCGCACATTTATAGCTGATTTTACCAAACTATTTTGAAGCAATATAGTCCTGTTGTAAATAATGAACTCTAAACTCCCTTCACGTTCGGGAAGTACACAAGCCCCTCACGCACTACTATCCAACCCACGCTGTCTTCAAAACAATCGAAGGCGATGCTTTAAAAAAAAAACCTCTCAAAAACGGAATTTTATTTCTATATTGAAATATGCCCACGGCGTACATAGCTTTCTCCTCCACACATGGCAACCGCTGCCTTTCAAGCCATGAAACAAGCTGAAACCACAGTCACTGGTAGATTTTACCCAAGCATGACCTTGCGTTGTGGATTATGGTCACAGTGTTGGATCACCAGAGCAGTGTTGTCCAATAGAAAACGTTGACTAGCCATAGGTGGGGCTTACAGTGACGCCATTTTAGACACTTGCACTAATTTTAGTAGAAAATGTCTTGCACTCAAATACCCTTCATATGTATATTTACTCAACAAACATCTATCACCATTTAGTGTGAAACTTTTTGCAGTCTTTTTCACCTTTTGCTGCCACGAATTTACACAACATAGATTAGAAAGCTTCTAGGTTTTTGTAGTTAATTACAAGCAGCACTTTGACTCAGGTGGATGTGGAAGATCCCATGACAACACAGTGAAGAAGAGCCAGGGAGTTAAACCCTGGTGTCCTGGCCAATATTTATCTGTCAATCAACATCATTAAAACATTATCCAGTCTTTATTACTTTGTTGGAGTTTGCTGTGCACAAAATTAGCTGCCCAGTATCCTAAAACAGTGACTATATATCAAAAGTACTTCATTGTCAAAGTGACTGCCCTTGACATCAAGGCAGCATTTGACCGAGTGTGGCATCAGGGAGCCCTAGCAAAACTGGAGTCAATGGGAATCGGGGAAAACTCCCCACTGGTCGGAGTCATACCTAGCACAAAGGAAGATGGTTGTGGTTGCTGGAGGTCAGTCATCTCAATTCCAGGACATCACTGCAGGAGTTTCTCAGGTTAGTGTCCTCGGCCCAACCATCTTCAGCTGCTTCATCAATGACCTTCCATCATAAGGTCAGAAGTGGGGATGTTCGCTGATGATTGCACAATGTTCAGCACCATTCGCGATTCCTCAGATATTGAAGCAGTCCATGTCCAAGTGCAGCAAGAGCTGGAAAATATCCAGGCTTGGTCTGACATGTGGCAAGTAACATTTGTGCCACACAAGTGCCAGATAATGACCATCTCCAACAAGAGAGAATCTAATCCATTGCCCCTTTACATTTCAACGACATTACCATTGCTAAATCCCCCACTACCAACATCCTTAGGGGGTTACCAATGACCAGAAACTGAACTGGACCAGCCATGTAAACACTGGCTACAAGAGCAGGTCAGGGGCCAAGAATCCTGCAGCAAGTAGCTCACCTCCACCATCTAAAAGGCACAAGTCAGGAGTGTGATGGAATACTCTCCACTTGCCTATGCCAATGTACAGGGAACAGTAAAAAAGGGATGTTGACCTTAATTAGACACCCTGGGCAGCACAAAGAACTTGGATCCCATGGAAAAATGGACCCTGAACTCAAAAGTATATCGCCCTAAATAAATATGTGACCCACCCTGTTGGACGTCGCCTTCTAATCCCAGGAATTGAAGGCACTCGACAGACCAGTTCTCTGGAAAGGTCAACCAGGTCCTAAAGTAGATGAAATTTAATGCAAAGAAGTGTGAAGTGGTACATTCTGGTAGGAAAAACAAGACAAGGCAATGTAAAATAAAGAATACAATTCTAAAAGGGGTGTAGGAACAGAGAGACTTGGGGATGTATGTGCACAAATTGTTTATGGTGGCAGGGCAAGTTGAGAAAGTGGTTAATAAGGCATTAGGGATCCTGGGCAGTATAAACAGAGGCGTAGAGTACAAAACCAAAGAAGCTATGGTGAACCTTTATAAAACTCTGGTTTGGCCTCAATGGTAGTACCGTGTCCAATTCTGGGCATCACATTATAGGAAGGATGTGAAGGCTTTGGAGAGAATACCAAAAAGATTTATAAGAACGGTTCCAGGGACGAGGAACTTCAGTTATGTGGATACACTGGAGAAGCTGAGGTTGTTCTTCTTGGAGAAGATCTGATTAGAATTGTTCAAAATCATGAGGGGTCCAGACAGAGTAGATCGAAACGGTTCCCATTTGCGGAAGGATCGAGAACCAGAGGACATCAATTTGAAGTGATTGGTAAAAGAACCAATGGCGATATGAGGAGAAACTTTATGCAGTGAGTGGTTAGGCTCTGGAATACTCTGCCTGACAGTGTGGTGAATGCAGATTCAATTGGGGCTTTCAAAAGGGAATTGAATAAGCATCTGAAGAGAAAACATTGCAGCGGTTCAAGAAGGCAGCTCACCACCACCTTCTCAGTGGTAATTAGGGATGGGCAATAAATGATGGCCTAGTCAGTGTCACCCACATCCCGTGAATGAATAATAAAAAAAAGTTGCAGGGTTATGGGGAAAGGGTGCTGGAGTGGGACTAGCTGAGTTGTTCTTGCAGAGAGCTGCCACGGACATGATGGCCGAATGGCCTCCTTCTGTGCTATAACCATTCTATGAATCTATAGATATTATCATGGATGGAGGAGTGTTAGGAGGGTGCAGGACATGGGCACTTCTATAAAAATCATATTTTGATTCAACCAGTTCCTACCAGCCACCTGCTTTACGGTACATAAAAACAAAGTGCTGGAAATACTCAGCAGGTCTGGCAGCATCTGTGGAAAGAGAAACAGTTAACATTGAGCTGAACATGACTCTTCTTCAGAGCGGGACAGTATACATGTGTCGAGTTTAATGCTGTTGAAAGGGGGAATAAGAACAAAATGGAAGTTTGCTATCGGGTAGAGTGCCGGAGAGATTAAATGACAAAGATGTCATGTAACAAAAGACAAAGGTTGTTGTAATGCAACAAAGCATTTGTCTAGACAAATGAAAAGCTCTGTCCAAAATGAATAACATGAAAAACAAGATTCAGACTGGCACATGGCAAAAAAAACAGAAACAAAATGAGGAACAGAGTTCTTGGTCCGAAATTATTGAACTCAATTTTGAGTCCAGAAGGCTGTAAAGTGAAGATGAGGTGCTGTTCCTCAAGGTTGTGTTGGGCTTCACTGGAAGACTGCAGCAGGCCAAGGACAGAAATGTGAGCGTCAGAGCAAGGTGGTGAATAAAAATGGCAAGCAACCAGAAGCTCAGGGTCATACTTGCGGACTTAGTGGAGGTGTTCAGCAAAGTGGTCACCCAAGTGTCTTTTAGATCCTCTTGTTCCACATATCAATCAGTTACAGTTTGCCCATAAATCATTAGACAATGCTGTTCTGACCTTGGTCCATCTGATCCAACAGCACACAGATAGATTAGGCAACTACGCTCACACTGCCTTTGTTGATTTCTCTTCAGCTTTTAATACTATGCAACAAATCAATTTAATTGAAAAATCTTGATGCTAAGTTTACTCTCCTACTTTGGATCAGTAATTTCCTTCACAACAGGATCCAATGGGCATTAGTTTCTGGGATTTACATTGAGCCCATGTTAATGAATACTGGATCTCCTCAGGGCTGTGTACAGTCACCTTTACTTTTCATCTTTATAGGAATGATTGTCGATCAGATTATGACAACATAATGATCTTGAAGTATGCTGATGATACAGTACTTGTGGATCTCATAAGGAATGACAAAAGAAGCTATAGGAACTGAGTGAAGAAGTTCATAAAATGGTGCAATAACAATTCTCTTAAACTGAACAAAAACAAGATGAAAGAAATAGTCATCGACTTTAGGAAAAAGTCAGTTCATGACGTTGTTCCTGTGAAGATTCACGATGTGGACACTGAAATGTTACTAACTACATGTATCTAGGTGTTAAAGCAGATGATAAGTTGAATTGGAGGGAACGATCATGTAACTCTTCTATACAGCTGTAGTTGAGAGTGGTATTGTTTTAGAAAGAAACAAGTCAGCAAAAAAAACACAGAACAAGATGGAGGCAGGGGCTATGATCTAAAGTTGTTGAACTCAATATGGAGTCCAGAAGGCTGAAGACTGCCAAGACAAAAGATGAGGTGCTTTTCCTCGAGCTTGCGTTGAGCTTCATTGGAACACCAGCAGGCCAAGGAAAGGTCACAGTGGAAGCAAGGTAGAGAATTAAAATGACAAGCAACGGGAAGCTCAGGGTCATGCAGACTGAATGGAGGTGTTCCGCTATGCGGTCACCTAGCCTACGTTTGGTCTCCCCAAAGTAGAGGAGACCACATCATGAACAGTGAACGCAGTATACTAAACTGAAAGAAGTATAAGTAAATTGTTTTACTTGGAAGGAGTGTTTGGGGCTATGGATGGTGAGAAGAGAGGAGAAAGAGCAGGTGTTGCATCTACTGAGCTTGCACTGTAAGGTGTCGTGGAGATGGAAGTGGGTGTTCGGGGTGACTGAGTGGACCAGGGTGTTGCAGGGGGAGTGATCTTTTTGAGATGCTGAAAGGGGGGGGCAGAGGAAGATGTGTTTGGTGGTGGAATCATGCTAAAGCTAGCAAAAATGATGGAGGATGATCTGTTGAATACAGAGGTTTTGTGGGATGAAAGATGAGAACGAGGGGAATCCTATCATGGTTCTGGGAGGGAGGGGAAGGGGTGAGAGCAGAAGTGCATGAAATGGATTGGACACAGTGGAGGGCTCTGTCAACTATACTGGGGTAAGTCCTCTGTTAAGGACAAAAGAAGACATATCAGAAGTGCTGGTATGGAAGGTTGCATCATCAGAATGACTGATCTGTTAACTGTGTGGTATTATCAAATACATAAAAAATCATAAATTTGTACATGGCAAGCAATGAACATAGAAAATAAAAGATTAAATTTTCATAACACCTGATCACACCTCACATACGATAAATTACTTTGAAGTGCAATGTCCACTATGTACAGTAACCACAGCAGCCATTTTGAGCACAAGAAGATCCCACACCAGTAAGCAGATTAGTAATCAAAGCTGGTGACGCTGGGTCAGAGAAAAGTCGTAGATCTTCAAATAATACCATGGAGTCTTAAAAAGGCGGCCCCTTTGGCAATCCAGCAGTCCGTCAGTACAGCACTAAAGTGTCGACTCAGCTCAGATTGTGGCAGAATTTCGGGAGTGGAGCTAAAATGGACGCCGTTCATCACCGTAAGAATTGCGAAAACAAGAAATTTGGAGACGGGGTTTGAAATTAATTTGGAAAGAGTGGGGGCAAAAAAACATGTGCCAGAAGTGAACTGAACTGCTGTAAATATTTTCTCCTGACTCATTACCTTGGAACGTAAAAACGTGACTGAACGTATAAACAGGCACGCGCAAGCTTGATTGACACCTTAGGGTAAGGGGAGGCAAGACTCTGGCCTGGCTCTGGCGTCGGAGGTGACCAATCAGCGCGACGCACGGACGCACGATTAACGCCGTAACCATAGCGAACAGCGTGCGCTGCGTCACTTTGTCTGGGCGAGGTGGAGAGGAGGGAAAAAAAACCTATAACGCGGTTCTCCAGACGCCACTTGGTTTTGTGAGTTCCCGACAACCGAGTAGAGCTTTAACCACACAGCAACCATGTAAGTGATGGTTTAATAGTCGGCTCGAACAGCCAAGTGGCGCCTTATCCGCCGCACCGGGGGGAGGGAGCAAGCCAGGCGGTGGGAGTTAGGCGCCTTTTCGCCAGCCTAGGCCGCTGCAGCTAAAAAAAAAATCACTTAATGAATAGGACGGAGGGAGGGAAGCCCCTTTATGTTGGATTAAAATTGGCATGGAAGGTAAAATATTGAGACTTGCAACACTTTAAATTTTTAAACTTTTTCTAGCAGTCGAAATGCGCAATGTGTTTGAGAATGCCAGCGAACGTCTATTCAATCCCAAATCCAGGAGGGTTTCTGTCGGCTGCATTTGCGGGCTACATCAGCTTGGAAGGGTATAAATAATCTGTCCAAATTTGACTTCGGTCGTTTAATTTTGTTTTTTCTGTGGTGGGGGGGGGAGTGTGAAGAACTCCTTTTTTTAATATTTAGGGAGGAGGAGGAGGAAAATCCCGCACGGCTTCCTTACACGTGAGTGGAAGCACACGGTAGCCTTGCGAGACTGTCATGTTCCAGCGCAATTATTTCAACGATGAAAATTGAATTGTGTAGCTTTTTCGACAAAGAAACATATATGTGTTTTGTTCTCTCTCTCTCTCACCTGATCTTTTACCGAGTGAACCGACAACACCGAATGAGGCGACGGGTTCGAAAATGATTGGAAGAAACTGCGGTTTCTAGAAATTTCTCTCTCTCTCGCTCTCTCCCTCCCGGTGCGTGCGCGCGCGCACGGGCACCCGCGCAGACATTTCGGGCTCTCCTTGATGTTAATGTTTTATCGAATTTTCTTTTCTCTCCTCTTCAGCGATTTTCTTTATTTCCAAAGGTGGGGTTTTTTTCGCTGGCGGTCTTCCATTTGGCGGCAGGATTCAATGGGGGAAACTTTGGCTGTTGCGCAATGTTGTAGGAGCCGCCATTTAACGCAGCCTCGTAGGCTTTTCCTGACCCAGTGCATTCTTCGCTGCAAACAATTTTTCTCTCTTTTGCATCGCTGTTGACTATGCAGTTGTTCAGAGCGTCTCTTGCTTCCATCGCAGAAATCTGCATGCTTGAGTTTTTCCTCTCTATTGTGCGCACATGCTAGAAAATCCAGAAACTTCGAAGGACCACGAGATTTTTAAAGCTTCTCAGAAGACTGGGATGCTACATATTCTGGCTAGTTGCCGATGCTTTGGACCAGTAAATGTTACTGGGCAACGTGTTTGTAGCCCGGGATATCAAGAAGACTGTGAGAATTTGTTTTTTGCAGCATGAGTTTTACATTTATGTCTGTACTGACGGTGAGTCATGTGAAATGCTACATTGGGAACAATCCAGGCTTTGCTGAGGGTATAGAGAAGATAAACAAGAATGTTGCTGATTGCTGGCAATTGTGTACCTTGAAATACTTACAAGGGGAGATCAAGAAAACTAGGATTGTTTACACTAAGGGGGGAAAAAGGCAGTTCCAGGATCTTGTGTGAAGAGGAGGAAATCCTGATGAAAGTAACTGAATCTTGCCACAGACTAACTCGAATCTGAAGTATCATTTCAAGTTCTTCACAGGGCGAAGAGGATATTGTCAGCAATTCACTCAGCAAGTGGCTTTTTTTACAAAGTAGCAGTCATGGGATATGATAGGCAGTATAAAACTTGAAACTAATCAGATGGACATGTACATGGATGACTCCTTAAAAGTGTGAGATAAAAGATTGTTCTGACCTTGAGTAAAATCAACTGCACTGTTGAATATGACACTATGGCAGAACACGGTACGCTTTTCTAATTTGAATCTGTGTCCCCAGGTTCTTTAATTTAATGTTCCTGTATTTTTTTTTTAATACACTATCTTCCACACCTCTAAGATCACTGCTTGGACTTCTCTTTGGTAGGCTGAGAAGTCCAAAATTGGAAGTATTTTTCTCATAAATGTGATCCTTAACGCTAGGACAAACCATCTAAATTTTGTCTCTGCACTGGCTCTAGTGCTCAAATGTTGCTCTCTTATGGCAATCAAACCTAGATGTAATGCTGAGGGTGTCCCCTGAGCAAAGCACTATGCGGTTTGATTACTGCCTTATCTGACTTTTATTCAATTGCTTTGGCTATGTAGTTCAATGTTGTATTGACTTTGATTTGCTGCTCTGCATTGGCTTGATGTGCTTATCATAGTCTACTAAGGCTCCCCCAGTCTCTTTCAGCTTCATCTATGATATTTAACCACCAATCATGGAGTGTGTTATCACCTATTCTTTTGTGTAGTGCTTGACATTTGCCTTGTGTTAAATGTCATCAGTTATTCTGTCCATTACATATTTTCTCCTGATTAATTCTATAGTTTGAGCTACCTTTTTTATACTGCTGTTCCTCTTCATTGCTATCATCTGCAAATTTAACCACCTTGCATTAAGTTTCTGTAATCCGGAGACATTCATCTAAATTAGAAACTGTAGTGGTATCAGCACCAAACCTTTGTAAGCCCTACTTCTGTACTGTCCCCACCCCATGATGTAAATTCCCTAATGTGTGCTCACCATTGCCTACCTTTCAGCCAGTTTCTTCCATTCCAATGGTTTACTATGAATCTCATAGCTTTTGAGTTTAATAGCCTTTCAGAAGTCAAGGTACCATTGGACATGCACGGTCCACTTTTTCTTGTTACTTCCTCGCAGTTGAGGAGCTTGGCCAACCTTTCTGAATTCATGCTGAATGCTGTTAACTAGGTTATTGCAATACTAAATTCTCTGGTGGTACCCAGTGTGCTAATCCAAGCTTCTGTGTGCAGGTACAGACACAGACTAACTGCAAAAAACATTCTTTTTATAAGATGGCTGCAGATTGAAGATTTAATGGCTTATTAACTATTTATTTGTTTGTTCTCTGGGTGTCGGCGATCCCAGCTAGGCTGCTTTTGCTAAAAGCAAAATACTGCGGATGCTGGAAATCTGAAACAACAAAAACAAAAATTGCTGGAAAAACTCTGCAGGTCTGACAGCATCTGTGGAGAGGAAGACAGAGTTAACGTTTCTTTTGCTGGTGTGGTGCTGAGCTGGATTATTGAATCTTATAAGAATACAGTGGCTAGTGTTGATTTACAAAAATAAGACAGTGGAAAATCTGGTAGAGAGCTATACGCCTCCATGAATGAAAGTAAGGGGAGATACTTGGGAAGGAGGACTCAAAACTTTGCATTCTAAAGAAGTGTTATGGTGAGGATGAACGTGTGACTGCTTCATTTTGTGTGGTTGAATTATGCCTTGCTGGCTTAAGGTAAGGAAACTATTAATGAACAGTGGACGTATGATGATGCAATGGATGTATGAAGGAACTTTGCACAGGAAATTTGCAGATTTTTGATAGAGTACAGCCAGTGTTTTGAAGAACTAGGGATGGGATTAACTGCATTGTGTATGTGATTGTGAACTAACTTAGAACTCCCAGGTTGTTGCTTGTAGATTTCCATAGAGATTTCCTACACATCTCTAGAGTAAGTTCCTGTTTGGAGCTGCTGTTAGCTAGAGAGAAAATTGTGCTGCAGCAGGTAAGACTTTTTATACTTTCTACCCTAACGTGTGTGAAATAATTTGTGTGCACATCTATGTGCAACATTTAATTTCCTTAAGTTGCAGCCAGTGGTTGGGGTGTTGCCTTGACATAGTGAAATGAGGGCCCATGGGGAGGCAAGAGCATAACGAAAAGAAGGTTTGCAGAGCAAGCTGAATATTACTTGTAGTTGACATGGGGAACTTTGGTTCAAGTGAAAAGATTGAGCCAACTTCCTAGTCTTGATTTTTAGGACATGTGGGTTGGTAATTGGAGCATGTCACATGGATTGGTTCTGTTCAGTGTTATGAGCCAGGACACACTCCTTTGTGGCATACACCATACCATGGTTGGCTATGCCTGAACAATGACCCCTCTATCAGGTCATAGCCTGGAATGTTGGGGTGATATCTCCTCTCCAAGTACTTGTACAGTTGTCTAGCAAGAGGCTAATACAACTGCATTTGGCTCAGGTAAGTTTTTTGTTCAGTGCACTTGCTGCTTTTTCTGTGCAGCTCTTGTCATTTCTCAAAATGGTAGTTTCCTTAAGCCAAGTTTTCGGGATTTAACATGATCTTGAAGTTGATTTTCAATATGAACTTAAAAAATTGAAATGGCATTTGGTAATGTTTGGCCTCTTAGTTGAGAGATGATGATTAGGGACAGGTTGCAATTTGGCTTCCAGGGTATGCCATGTTACTTAGGTCTGAATTGGCATGACCTTGATCAAATCCATGAGTCATTACCATTCATCTCATTTTGCTTTTTAATATGTGATAGCACAGAAAGGTAGGAGCTTTCAAGGTGTTTCTCAAAGCTGAGCTGTCCAGGTCTTGTAGCCATAGAAGATATGACGGGATCACTTCTATAGTTTTATAATTTTCAGCTCCTGTTTGTACCATGTGCACTTCTGAAGATGACCAAGAGTTGAGCAGATTTTTGATTTTTTAAAAAAACTTTTTTCATGGGATGTGGGTGGTGTTGGCCAGGCCAGCATTTTTATTGCCCTTGAAGTTGGTGGTGAACCACTGCAGTATGAGGTATAGGAACACCCACAATGCTGTTAGGGAGTCCCAGGAATTTGAGCCAGCATCAGTGAAGGAATGGTGGTGATAGTTCCAAGTCAGGGGGACCTGTAGGTGGTGGTCTTCCCATATACCTGTTGCCCTTGTTTTTCTAGGTGGTAGAGGTTGTGGGCTTGGAAGGTGCTGTCAAAGGAGCCTTGGTGAGTTGCTGCAACGCATCTTGTAGATGGTGCACACTGCCACTGTATCGGTGATGGAGGGAATGGATGTTGGAGGTGGTAGTTGGGGTGCCAGTCAAGTGGGCTGCTTTGTCTTGGATGGTGTCGAATTTGTGTTTTTGGAGCTGCACTCATCCAGGCAAGTGGAGTGTATTCCATCGCACTCCTGACTTGTGCCTTTGTAGATGGTGGACAGGCTTTGGGGAGTCAGGAGGTGAGTTACTTCACAGAATTCCCAGCCTTTGACCTGCTCTTGTAGCTACAGTATATGGCTTGTTCAGTTTCTGGTCAATGGTAACCCCCAGGATGTAGATGGGGGATTCGGTAATGGTAATGCCATTGAATCTCATGGGGAGATGGTTGGATTCTCTCTTGTTGAAGATGATCATTGACTGGCACTTGTGAATGTTACTTGCCACTCACCCCAAGCCTGAATGTTGTCCAAGTCTTGCTGCAAATGGACACAGACTGCTTCAGTATCTGAGGAGTTGCGAATGATGCTGAACATTGTGCAATCATCGGAGAACATCCCCACTTCTGACCTTATGATGGAAGGAAGGTCATTGATGAAGCAGCTGGAGATGGTTGGGCCTAGGACACCTGAAGAGCTCCTGCAGCGATGTCCTGGGACTGAGGTGATTGACCTCCAACAACCACAACCCTTTATACTAGGTACAACTCCAACCAGCAGAGCATTTTTCCCCCAGATTCCCATTGACTTCCGTTTTATTCAGGCTCCTTAGAATCAGAGGTCTACAGCACAAAAAAAGGCCCTTCGGCCCATCAAGCCTGCACCGGTCAAACAAGCACTTAACTATTCTAATCCTGTTTTCCAGCACTAGGCCCATAGCCTTTTCTGCCTCTACCACCCTTTCAGGCAGTGAGTTCCAGATTCCCACCACCCTCTAGGTGAAAAAATTCTTCCTCACATCCCCTCTAAACCTCCTGCCCCCTTACCTTAAACCAATGCCCTGTGATTATTGATCCTTCCATCAAGGGGAAAAGTTCCTTCCTAACTACCCTATCTATGCCCCTCATAATTTTATGCACCTCAATCATATCCCCCCTCAATCTCCTCTGCTCCAGGGAAAATAACCCCAGTCTATCCAATCTCTCCTCATAACTAAAAGTCTCCAGCCCAGGCAACACCCTGGTAAATCTCCTCTGCACTCTCTAGTGCAATCACATCCTTCCTATAATGCGGATTCTAGAACTGCACACAATAATGTAGCTGTGGCCTAACCAGCGTTTTATACAGTTCCAACATAACCTCCCTGCTCTTATATTCCATGTCTCAGCTAATAAAGGCAAGTATCTCATGCCACCTTAACCACCTGTCCTACCTTAAGGGACCAGCGGACATGCACACCTAGGTCCCACTGATTCTCGGTACTTCCCAAGGTCCTACCATTCATCGTGTAATCCTCTGCCTTGTTTGTACTGCCCCAGTGCATCACCTCACACATGTCCGGATTAAATTCCATTTGGAACTGATCAGCCCGTCTATATCCTCCTGTAATTTAAGGCTCCCTCTTCACTATTTACCACCCCACCAATTTTCGTGTCATCCGTGAACTTACTGATCGACCCTCCTACATTCAAGTCTAAATCGTTTATATACCACTAACGGCAAGGGACCCCACACCAATCCCTGTGGAACCCCACTGGACACAGGCGCCCAGTCACAAAAACACCCCTCGACCATCACCCTCTTGCTTCCTGCCACTCAGCCAATTCTGGATCCAATTTGCCAAATTACCTTGGATCCCATGGACTCTTACCTTCGTTATCAGTTTCCCATGTGGGACCTTATCAAAAGCCTTGCTGAAGTCCAAGTAGACTATGTCAAAAGCATTGCCCTCATCTACACACCTGGTCACCTCTTCGGAAAATTAAATCAAATTGGTCAGACATGACCTTCCCTTAACAAAACCATGCTGATTGTCCTTGATTAATAGCTGCCTCCAAGTGTAGATTAATTCTGTGTCTCGGAATTGTTTCTGATAGTTACCCCACCACTGAGGTTAGACTGACTGGCCTGTCGTTCCTTGGTTTATCCCTTCCTACCTTCTTGAATAACGGTACCACATTGGCTGTCCTCCAGTCCTCCTGGCACCTCTCCTGTGGCCAGAGAGGTATTGAAAATTATTGCCAGCGCCCCTGCTATCTCCTCCCTTGCCTCACTTAACAGCCTAGGATACGTTTCATCCAGGCCTGGAGATTTATCTACTTTTAAGCCTGCCAGACCACTTAGAACGTCCTCCCTTTCTATGCTAATTTCTTTAATTATATCACAGTCCTTCTGCCTGATTTCCATACCCACGTCGTCCCCCCTCACTTGTGAACACTGACACAAAGTATTCATTTAGAACCCTACCTATGTCTTCCGGCTCCACACACACATTACCACTTAATGGGCCCTACTCTTTCCCTAGTTATCCTCTTACTCATAATGCACTTGTAAAATAACTTTAGATATTCCTTTATTTTACCTGCCAATGTTTTTTCATGCCCCCTTTTTGCTCTCCTAATTTCCTTTTTGTTCCCCCCCACCCCACCCCACCCCTACACATTCTATACTACTCTAGGGCTTCTGCTGTTTTGAGCCCTCGGTATATGCCATAAGCCTCCTTTTTTCTCTTTATCCAATCCTGTATATCCCTGGACATCCAGGGTTCCCTGGATTTGTTGGTCCCACCCTTTGTCTTTACTGGAATATATTGGCTCTGTACTCACCCTGTTTCCTTCTTGAATGAGTCCCACTGCTCTGATGCAGATTTACCTAAAAGTAGCTGCTCCAGTCCACTCTGGCCAAATCATATCTGATCTTATTAAAATCGGCCTTCCCTCAATTTAGAATTCTGATTTCTGTCCCATCCTTGTCCTTTTCCATGACAACCTTGAATCTAATGGAGTTATGATCACTATCTGCAAAATGCTCTACCACTTGCCTAGCTTCATTCCCTAAAATTAATTCCAGGACCACCCCCTCTCTTGTAGGACCTTCTACGTATTAGCTTAAAAAGCTCTCCTGGATACATTTTAAGAATTCTGCTCCCTCTAAACCTATCACACTATGACGAACCCAATTAATGTTGAGGAAGTAGAAACCCCCCACCATTACTACCCTGTTATTTTTACACTTCTCTGAAATTTGACTACATATCTGCTCTTCTAATTTTTTCTGACTGTTTGGGGGCCAATAGTGCACTCCCAGCAATGTGATTGCTCCTTTTTTGTTTTTCAGTTACCCATATGCCTTCATTTGATGAGCCTTCTAAGATATCAGCCCTCCTTACTGCTGTAATTGATTCCTTGATCAATATTCCTTCCCGGTCTCACCTGAAGACCCTATATCCTGGAATATTGAGCTGCCAATCCTGCTCCTCTCTCAACCATGTCTCTGTGACAGCAATGACATCATACTTCCATGTGTTAATTTGTGCCAACTCATTTGCCTTATTCGTCAGACTCCTTGCATTAAAATAAATACCATCCAACCTTGCCAAACTCCCTTATGCCTTAACTGACCTATAATTTCTATGCCTTCCAAACTCAGTTGCTCTCTCTTCTAATTTTGGCTGTGCGCCTCCTCCAGCTGAACCTCCTCATGATCCCACCCCTCCTCCCGCCAAGTTTGTTTAAACCTTCCCAACAGCACTAGCAAGCCACCCTACAAGGATGTTGGTCCCATTCCAGTTCAGGTGCAACCCGTCAGCCTTGTCCTTGATGCCACTCTCGGTCAGATGCTGCCTTGATGTCAACAGCGGTCAATCTCCTCGCCTCTGGAGTTCAGCTCTTTGGCCTGTGTTTGGACCACGGCTGTGATGACATTAAGAGCCGAGTGACCCTGGTGGAATCCAAACTGAGCGTTGGTGAGCAGGTTATTGCTGAGTAAGTGCCGCTTGATAGCTCTGATGACACTTTCCATCACTTCACTGATGATTGAGAGTAGACTGGGGCAATAATTGACTGGGTTGGATTTGTCAAGGACATACCTGAGCAACTTTCCACATTGCTGGATAGATGCCAGTGTTGTAGCTGCACTGGAGCAGCTTGGCAAGGGGCACAGCTCATTCTGGAGCACAAGTCTTCAGTATTATTGTTGAAATGTTGTCGGGGTCCATGGCCTTTGCAGTATCCAGTGCCTTCAGCCATTTCTTTATAGCGTGGAGTGAATCGAACTGGCTGAAGACTGGCATCTGTGATGCTGGGGACCTCCGGAAGGAGGCTGAGGTGGATCATCCACTTGGCATTCCTGTCTGAAGATGGTTGCAAATACTTCAGCCTTGTCTTTTACACTGATATGCTGGGCTCTCCCAACATTGAGGATGGGGATATTTGTGGAGTCGTCTCCTCCAGTGAGTCGTTTTAGTTGTCCACCACCATTCACGACTGGATGTGGCAGGACTGCCGAGCTTAGATCTGATCGGTTGGTTGTGGGGATCGCTTATGCTTCCGCTGTTTGACACACAAGTAGTCCTATTTTGTAGTTTCACGCAGGTTGGCACCTCATTTTTAGATATGCCTGGTGTTGCTCCTGCACTCTTTCAGCCACGATTGATCCTCCGGCTTGGTGGTAGAGTGGGGAATATGCCGGGCCATGAGGTTACAGATTATGGCTGTATATTATTTGGCTACTGCTGATGGCCCACGACGCTCAAGTTGCTAGATGTGTTTGAAACCTGTTCCATTTAGTACGGTGGTAGTACCATACATGATGAAGGGTGTCCTCGATGTGAAGTTGGAACTTCGTCTCCAGAAGGACTCTGTGGCCGTCACTCCTACCAATACCGTCATGGCCAGATGCATCTGCGACGGATAGATGGTGAGGGCGAGGTCAAGTATGTTTTCCCTCTTGGTTCCCTCACCACCTGCTGCAGACCCAGTCTAGCAGTTATATTCTTTGGGGTCCAGCTAGCTCTTCAGTTGTGATGCTACTGAGCCACTCTTGGTCACATTCAAATGTCAAATGGGGGGACATTTGAAGTCCCCCAACTAGAGTACATTCTGTGCTTTAGCCACCCTCAGTGCTTCCCAAGTGGTGGTCAACATGGAGGAGTACTGCTTCGTCAGCTGTGGGGAGGAGGAGGGGGTGTGTGCAGTATGTGGTAATCAGGAGGTTTCTTCACCTACGTTTGACCTGATGCCATTAGAGTTCATATGGTCCAGAGTCGATGCTGAGGGCAAGTCACTTCTGATTGTACACCACTGTGCTGCCATCTCTGGTAGGTCTGTCCTGTTGGTGGGACAGGACATACCCAGGGATGATGGTGATGGTGTCTGGGACATTGTCTGTAAGGTATGATTCCATGAGCGTGACTGTCAGGCTGTTTTGATTTGTCTTTGGGACAGCCCTCCCGATTTTGCCTAAGCCACCAGAAGTTAGGACTTTGCAAGGTCGACAGACGTGGGTTTGCTGTTGTTGTTTCCGGTACCTAGGTAGATTTGTGAACTAGATGGGTTTTACGACAATCTACAATGGTTTCGTGGTCACGGTTAGAGTTTTTCAATTTCAGATTTCTAATTCCATCAGCTGCAGTGGTGAGTTTTGAACCAGTGTGCGCAGAGCGTTTGCCTGGGTGTCTGGATTGTTGGTCCAGTGCCATTACACTGCAACACTGTCATAATCCTTGATTCAGAGATGCCTAATGGGCTTTCCTGGTAAGTAAATTGTTGGACTAAGCCCTATATTAATGAACAGTGATGATCTAATTCAAGGTGCACACCCAACCTCTGTTTCTTCAGGCAGATGGGTAGGCTGTAGTTCTTGCGGGTGGTGGTGATCTGGGATCTTATAACGTAGACCAAAGAAGTGGCCATGATCAGTGAATTGTTTAATTGGGTCCTTGCAGTCTCTAACTTTCCATTTATCCCGACCACCCTGGTTCAGTGGGATAGGTGCCATGTATGTGCTTTGTTTTGAGTTTTTTTTCCTGATAGAGAAAACATCAGAAAGTACCCCAACTCAACTTGTTCCATCAGTATATAGTATTTGATATATTTTTCTGGGCAACTAAACTCTGCCAAGAGTTTCCAAAAATCCCTTTCTCCTTGATGTCAAAGACCTGTGACACATTGAAGACCATGAACAGGTTTTATTTGCATCATGATGCTTGGATTGAAATCTATGCAGGTTCTTGGGGAGAGCATTGAGATGTGCTGGGCCAGGAGTACATGGTGAGAATCTTTGCTGCAGCAGGAACCTGAGACAGCAAGTACAGTATGATGCTCTGTTCAAGAGGGTGTTAAGATTCTATGGCATTTTGAGGAGGAGCCAAGGCTTCAACCTCAACCAACACCAAAAAATTTGGTGAATCATCTCATTGTTATTTGGATTCTGGTGTGTGCAGAAATGCCTCCTGTGTTTGTCTACATTTCAGTGATTATTGTGTAAAGCATTTTGGAGCAGCTAGGAGATGTGATGGCACTGGACAAATATGGATTTTTTTTCTCTTTACATTGTGACAGTATGCACCTTTCAGACATGGAGGAGGAATTTCCTTTTTCACATACTTAAAGTTGATTAATTGGCTTTGGCTCATTCTTGAGTGCAAAGAGCATCCCCCCCACACCCTGGAAGATCTAGAAAATGGTGTTACACTAATATCTGTAATCTTCCACAAGATATTGTTAGCTAAATAGATTATGATACTCGCACCCTCAATGAGGCTGCATGTGTTTGCACCTGTCTGAATGATATCTCATTAGCAAGGAAAACTATCAAATAAAATTGATACTATGCATTCGAACAGGAGTGTGCGGGTGGGTATGATCTACTTCGCTCTGTGACCATCAACTGAGAAATCTGTATATTCAGTAGTTAAGTGGTGCTTAGCAATTGTCAAGTAATGTACAAGACTGGAGAGGGGGTAAAAAAGTCAGAGGTTGTGTGTGTACACATATTTTTCAGAAATATTGGGTTAACATTTGTTCCCTGATTTTAATGAGGTCAACCACTCTTATTCTAACAAGCAGTAGTTGGGTGTTTGAGTCTTGTGCAGTTTTTCAATGCTGCACTTATGCACCCAGTTTAGTTGCCTGGGTTACAAAGTTCCAGGTTCAAGTTTCACTCCAGGGCTTGAGCACAAAAATCTGGACTGATACTTAGTGCAGCACTGAGGAAATGCTGCACTGTTGGAGGTGCTGTCTTTTGGCCGAATAGTTAAACCCAGTGCCCAGCTGCCTGCTTGGGGGGAGGGGGAAGTGGAGAAAAGAGATGTAAAAGATCCCACAATACTATTTTGAAGAACAGCAGCGGAGTTATCCCTGGTATCCTGGCCAATATTTCTCTTATCAGCATCAGAAAAACATTATCACATTGCTGTTTGTGGGAGTTTGCTGTGCTCAAATAGGCTGCTGCATTTCCTGCGTTAGCAACGGTGATTGCATTTCTAAAGTATTTTGTTGGCTGTGAAGTGCTTCGAGACTTCTGGTTGTGAAAGGTGCTATACAAATACAAGTCCTTTTTTTCTTTATTTCTTAGTGCCAAACTGGCAGCTTAAAAGTTGCTGCTTGAAGTTTATTCTGGTCTGTATGTAGCCATGTCGGGGGCTGCCAGGGGTGTCGGACAGTCATTCTGGTCTCTACAACACTGCCCCCTAGTGTTGTGTGTAAGCCTGTGTGCATATTTGTTTAAGTAGAAGTGATTTACTGTAGGAATAGGCTGTCCACAATGTTAATGTGATTTTTACAATATTGAGAGCTGGTTTTGTGGAAACCGTTCCTTAGTGTAAATATAGTGAACAAGCAGCTGAATTTGTGATCAGTGTGCAGCCCCTAAGTATAATTGCTTTCTATCAATAAGATGTGACATTAGAGTTTTGTTTGCCAATATCCTGCTCTTGTAGGGTA
Source organism: Cetorhinus maximus (assembly GCF_964194155.1). Taxonomy (NCBI): domain Eukaryota; kingdom Metazoa; phylum Chordata; class Chondrichthyes; order Lamniformes; family Cetorhinidae; genus Cetorhinus; species Cetorhinus maximus. The sequence continues at coordinate 1,770,843 of NC_135917.1, forward strand.
TTTAACCTTGTATTGGATATGTGATTTCTGAACCCAGTTGTCAAGCTCTGCAAAATGCAGCAAGTGATAATCAATGGATAAAAGCAAAAAACTGCGGATGCTGGAAATCCAAAACAAAAACAAAAATACCTGGAAAAACTCAGCAGGTCTGGCAGCCTCTGAGGAGAGGAGCACAGTTAACGTTTTGAGTCCGAATGACCCTTCAACAGAACTAAGTAAAAATAGAATAGAGGTGAAATATAAGCTAGTTTAAGGGGGGGTGGGACAAGTAGAGCTGGAGCTGGATAGAGGGCGAGTGATAGGTGGAGATAACCAAAATATGTCACAGACAAAAGGACAAAGAGGTGTTGAAGGTTGTGATGTTATCTGAGGAATGTGCTAATTAAGGGTAGAAAGCAAGACAAGCAAGGTACAGATGGCCCTAGTAGGGGTGGGGTGGGGTGAAGGAATCAAAAAAAGGCTAAAAGGTAGAGATAAAACAATGGATGGAAATACATTTAAAAGTAATGGAAGTAGGTGGGAAAAGAAAAATCTATATGGGTACCTGTACATACATGAAAAGATTCTAAGTGTTATGAAATAAAATTCCACTCATTTCCTTAGCCAAGGGAGGGAGATGACTTTCCAGTTCTGTTCTGTACACAAAACTGTCTTCCCCTCTCAGCAGAGAAGCATCTACCCTCTTATTGTAACTAGTGGTGGAGGTAGGGGGAAGGAGACATTGACTTTGCATCACTGAAACATACCATTCAGCCTATCTGGTCTTATCAATGTTTGTGCTCTACACTAGCTTCACCTAACTCTATTGGCATACCCCTCCAATCCTTTCTCTACTTTCCTGTAAATGCCTCTCTGCTATTTACCTCAACCACTAGTTGATAGCATGTTGTACATTCTTATCACTCCTTGGGTAATGAAGTCTCTCCTGATTCCCCTATTGGATTTATTGATAATACCTTTTAGTTAATATATGTAATATAGAATGTCCTGGTTTTGGTCTACCTCACAAATGGCAACATTTTCACCATGTCTATTTTTTAAAATGCCTCCATTAGTTCTCCCCTCAACATCCTCTTTTTCAAGCAGTCGTCCTCAAAAGTGTGATGCATGAGGGTTCTCCAGGTGCACCACAGGCTGATCCAAAATGCAAGTCACTGACACGCACCATGACGACCGAGGCCATGCGATGGTCAGAACCCTTATCCCCACCACTCTAGTGATGTCACACGACCAAGACTGGCTCCCATTAGCGGCATGAATTTGTCACGAGCAACAATGTTTTATATAAGCAAGCTTTGTTACACTTGATTTTATTTAATTTAGATGTAAGATAAAAAAATTTTGGAAAATTGTGACTTTATAACATATTAGAAATGTTTCTGATAAATGTTCTCTTAATACATGAAAAGGTCTATACTTTTTCTGGCATGAATTAATTTGCTTCTGATTTGAATAAAATTGAGTTCAAATTTATTACAATTAGTGCAAAAGCAGCAAAATATTTATAGTTTCCATTAATTCTGACCCAGTTTCCATTCTGACCCAATTTCTATGGCATGTGAAAGTGGGCGGGGTTGAACAGGCAAGTGGTCTATACCATCTTTTGCCCAGTTATGTGGTCCGAAGTTTGAGAACAACTGTTCTGGCCCCAGTTAATTCTGTCTTTCCTCATGGTTATAACCTGGTATTATTATATAATTATAATATAATTCTGGTATTGTCTTTCTGAGTCTATTTTTGCACCTTCTCCATTGCCACCACGCCGTTTTATCATATGGAGACCAGATCTCTGTACGCTACTCCCAAGTGGGGTCTAACCAAGTTTCAATGCATAACTTCTCTGCTTTTCAATTTTATCCACTAGAAATTGAACCCCAGTGCATGGTTTGTATTTTTGGTGGCTTTATTAACCACCTTCATTACTTTAGTTGTCTATATGTGTGCCCCAGATCCCTTTGCTGCTCCACCCTATTTAGTCTTATTATACAAACAGAATGTGGCATCCTTATTCTTCCTACCAAAATGCACTACCTTGCACTTACTGAAATTAATCTTGTCAATTAAACACCAATTCTGCACACTTAATGTTGTCTTGTATTCTCTATCAACTACACCTGCCTACCCCCCAAAAAACTTGGTGTCATCTGCAAATTTAGAAATTGTATTTCCATTGTCCGAATAATTAGATATAAATTGAACGGTAGTGGTCGTAGTACTGATTCCTGTAAAACACCATTTCTGCCTTCTCTCACTTCTGTTAGCCTGAGTAGCTGTTCTTGACCCCTCTTGTTTTTCTATTTGGCAGTCATCTTGCTATCAAGTCTGCTACCTGTACTGACTCCACAATCTTAAGCATGAGTCTGCGAAGCGTTACCTTTATCAAAAGCCTTTTGAAAATCCAAATGTACTAACTGCCCTTGCCCATGTCTATTACATCTTTGAGTAAAGATTTCCACTACTGTCAGGCTAACTGGTCTGCGGTTCCCTAAATTTGCTCAATCTCCCCTTTTTTAAATATCTGAATGACATTAGTTGACCACTGGTCCTCTGGCACTCTTGTTTTTAATTAAATTTTGTATATGTAATACCTCCACTATATCTTTGACTAATATGCATGGACCAGGGCTTTTATCTTTTAAATAACCATTCAGTATGCCATTTTGCTGTCGTCAGTGACAGTTAATTGGTGGGTGAAGATTTCTGTATAGCTATAAGAAATTGGTCACTTCAAATTTAAAATGACCACAATGATACCTTGTCTGAAACTTAAGGCTACGCCTATCCTATGCAATCTGACCCTCAAAGCTCAGGCAAATCGATTTCAACTGCGCTTGTATTTATTTGTTAGTTTGTCTTTGATTTTCATGCTTAGAGTTGGTTTTAGTGCTGTTGCCTCAGTAGTGACAGTCTAAATCAGAGCATCAAGTTCTGTTCGTATCACAGTCCCTTGATGTATGGAGGCACAATGATGTGCATCTGTGCAGCTTGTGAAGGTGAAAGGCTAAGGCACTCTGCTTCAGTGTTAATACTGTGAACGCAACTTCTAATAAAACCTCTATGGAGAGCAGCAGACAGGTGCTTGCTCTTTTCTCCTCTCTTTTTTTCACCCCCACCCCCCCCTTCAATATACAAGATGCAAACAGTAGAAGTGTTGACCTGGACTACTGTCCTGCGATTCCTGGTGCCTGGATGTGAAGTGGAGAAAATGGCCTAGAGCCAGGCTTCTCTTTGAAAGCAACTTTGACCTAAACAGAGCTATTGAATTACTATGATCGCAGCGCACACAAATGAAACCAGTTGTGTGCTGCATTTCAATCTCTCTCTTCCTCCTCCTTGCCCCAATTTCTTCTCCCCTTGGCCTGAAGATAGTATTTCATAGAAGTCCTGGAAAACTTCTACTTTATTTCTATGCTTCACCGGAGCCTAAATGCTGAAGATAGAATAGTATGGCAACAAGCCAAGTCATTGTACCTGAGCCTCATCTTTTGAATGTATATTTCAGTTGGAGTCAATGGGCAGTGATTGGAAGTGGGAATGTTGGTTGAGAGAAATTAATTCCGCACAGCAGGGAACAAATTGGAGACTTTTTAGCTTGACACAACTGAGCTCTTTGATTTGAGTGCTGGATTTTCACAAGACCATTCTCTCAATTGAAAAATGTTACCAACCTAAGTTATTTATTGTAAACTTTCACCACCCATGATATCCTCAGTCAGTAAGGACTGACTGTGTCTCTGGAGATTAAGGATGATCAAAATGAAAATTTTTTTACTGATGTTGAGTTACATGTATGCACTTGTTGCATTTGTTGGTTTTACTTTCACGGCAATAAAACGTGTGCATGGGCAAATCCACAATGCAAGATAACTCTCTTGTTTTTTCACTTATCAATGACTTAACACTCTACACTGTATTTTCTGATTGAGAGTCCTGAATTAATGTAGACTCTGTTAATCTGGGTGTTACTAAACTTGAGCACTTCCTGCCATGGGAGTAACCTGAGAGATGCTATGCAGAGGATATTGTGCACCAATTTCTGACATCTGGTTGTTCCTCAAATGTTCCTTTCCTTTCACCACAAAAACGTGACGCTCATTAATTTTGTGCTGCTTCAAAGGAATCCCTCTGGTTCCTTTTTATAAGCCAGTCATTTCTGTCCTTTTATTTTGCCAAATACGTTGGCGTCTTGCTCGGGCACCCGTTCCACCAATGGCTGACATTTGAATGTCTAGGTGGCCGTTGTACACAAGTGAGCTTTAACAGTCAAGTGTCAGACCATTCGATGGCTATAATGCATTCCGCTTGATGCAGATTTTTGTTGTCATAAATACATTTCATGCAAAAATCTCATCTGTTTTGTGAAGTTTTTGTACATTTTTTTGTCACCGGTTAGTGATTAAGTGGAGAGACTCTGCTTCTGAATGGGGTTCATCTAGGTACTAAAACACAACCATTGAGGGAGCTTCCAAATATGGAATGGATGCTAGAAATTTAAATTTTTTGCAATGTTTGGGGTGGGGTGGGGGCATCTGTGGTGAGAGAAACAGCATATTCTAGTGCTTGTCTCATTTTTCTATGAGACTCACCATGGAGCCTTTGTTTTCTCTTTTCCAACCCCACCCATTTAAAAAAATATAAATAAATCCCAAACAGCTTGGTCAAATGGCCTTTTTCTAAACTCCTGTAACAGCTTTAGTTCCATGCAGGTGTCCTTGGCCTACTGTGACTTTATGCAGGCCAAAAATAAAGTAGAAAATGGGAATTGGCTCCATGACTTAGTGACTATAAGTATTATTTGAAACTCTATTGAAGACTCTTTTGAGGGAAATTGTTTATTTCTAAAGAAGGCCAAGGATTAGTGTTGAGGATTGAACTAGCATTGGGGGTGGAGAATTCTAACTTAGCCTGGACTCCATATACTTATCAGCTAGATGTCACAGCTGCACTCCAGATCAGAAACTGAGAAATTGTGAGATTGCCAGTGAATACAGAAAATGTTAGCTTTGTGCCTTAACCACCTCAAAATTGTGGGATTAAGTGGTGCCAAGTGTTGATGCAAGAAAAACTGAAGAATAATTGACCAGCAAAGCCCCATATCATACAAGAACCAGTTACATAGGCTGAAACTTTCGGCACTTGTCCCTCTTGGAATAGTGTGGAGTAGGATTCTATGGAAATGAGAAAATGAAAAATTTTCATGATTTATTTGCTTATTTTTGCCATTTGGTTTTCCCATATGCAATTCAGTGTTCCACATCATGTATCCCCATTAACTTTATTTACCAGTAATGTAATGCCAAAACTGTAGTGATGGTTGGCTTCTGCAGTTTGTCTTGCCATTATCTTTTACCTTTCTGTTCTGTGCCCATCGCCCCCTATATAACAGCTATTTTCTTTTGCTTTTATGCAATCCTGCATTTTGTGCAGGATGTTAGTACATCATCTCAGGCATGGGGCCTAGGTGCTGTATACAAGCAAAAGAGAATTTACGCAATGTGCTTAAATGATATGGTTAATTTCTATAGGGGTATTTGCAATGGGTTGTGAAGCTGCATTTGGATCTCTGGTTCTGATTACTTAGCTCCGAGGATCCCAAGCATTTTTATGTGTGCGCCCCTCCTGCAGAGCTTCATGTCCTATTCAAATGTGCTCCCCTTTTTCCTAAGGAACAATTATGTTGTGATACATTTTAAAAATCCTATTGATGTTAAAAGCTGTGGGGAAATTGAGTCCTTCAAAATGCTCACCCTGCCATCAGTCATGTAGAGGTTTGTGTGCCTCATAACTGACTGTTTCAAGATCTTTGCTTTTCATGTGGCATTTGGAAGATGCCACAAAAATGTCTTTAATTTTAATTGATGCAACATCACATAACCAGGGAGTGCATTATGGGGTGATCTCAGCACAGCAGAAATGTTTGAATCCCTGCTGATATCTAGAATCAGACATTGGGTCTCCTGTGAGCTGCAGCAGCTCTGTCAGCTGGATTCAAAGCCTGTTTCTAGAAATTAGCAACAATTCAAATTTCTGCTGTGCTGAGATCAATCCATAATGAATCCCTTGGGTATGAGGCCATGTTGGTGGCTCTTGTTCATTTACTCTGCTCTTTCCCCCACCTCCTGGCCCAAAGTTTGGGAACCTCTGACCTAATGTAAATTGTTTTTCAATGGCAGCAGAACCCAGAGACTGAATTGCACTAAAGTCACTCTATTGGAATGTTTTGCATGCGGCTTTGAGAACTTGTAGCCTTTTTTCACACAAACTTTGTGATTGTTTTCACTCCCATAATGCTTTTAGGCAGCCAGCTTCTGCAAAGTGGTATGACCGAAGAGACTACGTCTTTGTTGAATTTTGTGTAGAAGACAGTAAGGATGTTGAAATAAATTTTGAAAAAGAGAAGTTTACATTCAGGTACGTAGTAGATATTCAATCCCATTTATGTCAAAATGTCTGTCATAAGCTTAGGGACAGCTTTATTTCACATCTTAAATGTGTTTGAAAATAATCTGGGCTCTAGTCTAGTGATGCCATTTCTCATTAGCACTGTTCACAAATCTTAGAGTTTTACAGTTGTATTTTATTCCAGTAATTGAAAGTGCTGACCTCGGCAAATCTCTTGTATTTCTGAGCCTTGGTCACAAAAACTGTCAGTGTAACCTCTGCACTGGATTTTTACAGTATTTTACTGCAGAAGTTCACAGAATTTTGTTTAAGCTTTTTCATTTTAGAATATTAACTGTAAAGACTTGTGGCCAGCAAAAAGATTGAATTATCACTTCTCCATCGTGAAAGAATGCCATGGCATTGCGCAAGAGACTTATTCAGTCAGCACCAATGTATTTTGCGTGTTTCTTTCTCTCTCTCTCTCTCTTGCTCCTCCTCATGTTTTCCTTTTTTGTCTTCCCATTGCTACATACTGTTGCTTGGCTAAGTGGGCATACCGGCATATTCTTATACTGGCTGCCAAGGGGTATGCGTTTTGTAGTCTAGGAAACTTTCCCTTTAAATATTTTCTGTGTGGATGCACCTGACCATCATTCTGTATAGCTTGAGACAAGCAAAGCACAGTGGAGAATCTGAATCTGCATCCTGCTGCTCTATATAAAAAGCGCAAAATTGGACCATCAATGCTGTAACACCAGGACAAACTAACACATGAAAGTAATATACTGACCAAAACTTTCTCAAGTTCCTGGGGAAAGGCTGAAATGTTGTTGCAAACTGGAATCATTGTAGTTTGGGAATTTGGCATGGCATGTGATGCTGCTACAGGGGCTATGCAAACAGGAAAAGTATGTCCACCTTGTGTTTTCTCGTTAAATGTTGCCTGTGCTGATTTTCTGATACAGAATTTGAGATTACTTGAGCTGAACACCACAGTTCAGTAACATTTATTAATGAGCTTTGGATGGGAAATTTTGTGTTTCTTGTGTTTTAAATGATTTTTGAAATGTGTGTAGATGCGTGAAATTTTAGAACCTTGAACATTGCCACAGCATGGAAGTGTGTGTGTTAATTATCAGAAGCAGCCAATTTAGTTTATGCTTCTAATATGCAGTTATCTTCTACCTCGCATAGCAGCTGATCGGGCTTCCATGCCTTTCTGCCAATGCTACTTTTGAGTTGGTTTTTGAGGAATTGTACAAGTGCAGGACAGGTCAACACTTGCCTTCCTCCTAAGAAAATGCCTGTTCACTCTGTGCCTCCTTCCTTCAGTCAGCAGGCAATGGCCTTCTCAAGGGAGCTGATAGCATCCAAATAAAAGTGAATTTGAGTAATACTGGTATTACCACAGTATGATTCAGAAGAATAATTGAGCCTTTACTCTGGACATGCAATTCTGTTAAAGCCACGAGGCTTGAAGAAGATTGCCATTGAATCATATGCTAATTAAACTGTGTTTCTTAGCAAACAGTTGTAACGGTTTAATCACTTTCCATTTTAAAACTAGTGCATGCTGTATATTTCTAGATGGGAGGGTAACTGTTCCGTAATAAGTTCCTGTGGATGGCGAAGTTATCCTGCTTGTCAAGTTGTTTCCATTAAAGATTACCAGTTTGTCTGACCAAGCTGCTGACCCGTTCTATAGTTTAACAGGTCTTTGGAGCCCTCTGGTATCTTATTCAAATGAGCATGGACGGTGCATACTGGGTGACTATAGCTGTGGAGAGCATTAAGACCGAGCCTCATTGTGTCCTGCCCTTGTATCAGCAGTGGTTACCAAATAATTAGGACAGGATCTGAAGTGTCTCTTCCCCTCCCCCAGCCTGGGGGTGATGCTAGTTATGCATCGATGGTTGCCATGTTTATCAGCCTACTTAACTTGAGTAGGGAGTTTACTGTTGATTTTCAGAAGCGTTTATGTGTTAGTTACTCTAGAGGCTATAGTAAATAGGGAACTAGTTATTTTTGCTTCTCCTTCCCCTATTTTACTGTTCTCTTCTCATTTCTGCCTATCCCCCATCCCTGTCCCCAAAAAGTGCTTTGTGCAGCTGTTGCACAGAAATAATGTGTACTGAGTGAGCTTGCAACATCTGAGCCTGCACTGCTGCTCTGAAAACATTGTCATCAAGGACAATATGTCCAGAAATCAACATTTGTCCTAACTTTAACCTGCAATTAAGTTTCTGGTGTGCACTGCAGTGCAAGTTAGGAAAGTGGCAGCACATGTTTGATTCAGTGAGCTCCTGAAGATTGAGGTCTGATCAGTAAGTATAATGGGGCATATTTAAAATGGTGGTATATACCTAGTGCTGCATTTGAATGTGAAGCAACATCTTTGCGCAAAAGCTGGCAAATTTTTCCCACTCCCACATGCTGAAGCCAATTGCAGCTGCTATCCTGGCTCTCATCAGCTAACAGCACAGAATGGGAATCAAACCCAGAGTCTTAAATGTTTGTATATTTTGTTTATAAATTGAGCTGAGGGGAATTGCACAGATTTTAACTTTGATATTGTCACCTGCATATTCTAGTTTCATTTTGAGACCAAAGTGAGAAAGGATTTGCTCAAGACTGAGTCTCATTCTCCCTTCTTAGAATTTAAAGAGATAGAACATGGTCTCAATTTCTAGAGGTTTCCTTTTGTTTTAATCTCTTGTCCACCATTTTGGATAATTTTTTTCTTCCTGCACATCAGCATTTGTGAAAGGGGAGATTTTCACCATGCATTATTCCTTACGAGGGCTAGGGAGTTTCTCCCAGGCTCCTAGGCTAGGTTTGGTGCTGCAGACTTTTTTTGCTGTGCTTTAAATGCAATGGGTTTACTTTGGTGTTGCAGTTGGCTATATGGGACCTATACATGAGCCAGCAGAATTAGCACGATATATAAATGTAGTTCATAACTGTTGAGCTCTTTTGAGAACCAGTGAGGTGTCTTTTTCTCAATTTTGTTGGAAATTACTTCATTTCAAATAATAACCATAACCTACATGTGGTAATGGAATTCTGCAGGTTTAAATATAGATTAAACAAAAAGGCAATGTAAAAATGAAAAAAAAACAATGAATGCACTCAGACTTTTTTCACCCTTGTCTTAAAGTCAGAATTCTTTTTCTGGTCTTCAATTCTTTCCTGATGAAGGTTTAATGGCTCAGTTGGTAAGTGCACTGCTCAGTGTGGTATTGAACCATATAAGCAATGAAGCTCTTTGAGGTTCAATCCCTGGCCTGTGTTGAGTTGGCTGATTTCCACCTGGAGGATTGAGAACACCACAATTGACCTAAATGTCTTTGGGCTAGGATGGGGAAAAACCACCAAGGCTTCGTTGCAGTGGCTGCCCAATGACCACTGTTGACCAGTCCAGCCATGTGTTGAAGATTGGGCTCGGCTGTTATCTCCTCACTTCTGTTCTACTAAATAAGAATAGAGTTAGAAAGCAAATACTGAAATAAACACGCTGAAGGCTCTCAATTGATGCTGCCTTGCCTGAGTGTGGAAATCATTTATTTTTCTGGGATACACCTTTTCCTGGCACTGAAAGATATTGCTGATGGGGCGGGTGGAGGGGGGGATGCTGCTGCAGGGAAGTGGAAAAGTAAATATACATCAAACTACCATGGGGTAGTTAAAGGGTAAAGCTCATATAAACAGAAGCCCAAATGCAGCATAATAAAATGTAGAAGGAAGAAGTTATGAGATGACAAGCAAGTCAAATGAAGGATGCATGAAAACTAGCAAAGTGAAGCAGGCTGCATTAGCAAGTAGATTGACACCAAAGATGCAAGCCATCCTGCCATTGGGGGACGGGGGAGAGATTATTTTGCTGGAAGTTTTAGCATAATCATTCTACCATATCAGTACCTATTGCCCATGAGAAAATATGGGCTGTAGTTAGGGTCGGACACCTTTAAAGTCAATATTAAGAGCAGAGGATTGCTTGTGCCTAGTAGAAAGATGAGCTGCTGTTCCTCAAGACTTGTGTTCATCTTCATTAACAGTATAGAAGGCCAGTGACATGTCGTTGGGAATGGGGCAGCAAATGGAATTGGCCAGTAAGTGCACTTGCAAATAGAACAAAGTTCTTGTGCACTTTTTGAATTCTGATTTAACGGTTATACCTGGAAGAACCAACTGTGATGCAAATTTATTTTTAGCTAAGTGGTCACACTCTTAAGGCCACACCTATAAAATTTACTTCATATTCTGATGTATGGACTGTCACGGAACTATTGTTTTGGGATATGAGCCAGAAAATATGGAATGTTTTTTATTATCTTGTGCAAACATTAACTTAATAGTACTTAGCATTTTTTAATCTATTGTTTGGCTTTTCTGTATTGTGTTTGAGAACAGGATATTAAAATTAATTTTTGTATGGCTTGTCTCTTTCCATGTAGCTGTCTTGGAGGAGCTGAGAACGTAAAACATTTTAATGAAGTTAACCTTTATAATGCAATTGACCCAAGTGTAAGTATTGGTGATCTCGTGAATAAATGAGCCAAACAGTAATATTATTTTTGTTTTTCTATCCCAGTACCAATTCTTAGCCAAAAGAGCATGCTGATTACCCATTCCCAACCTCTGCCAGTGCAGTTGTTCAGTTTGCCACCAAGAAGGCAACAGTAATTCACTTTTGTTTCATAAATGTTGTATTTAAATGTCTTTTTTGAAAGGATTGCAGTTTTTGGGGCATAGTCTTGCTTTAATTGAATAAATTGTATGTAGTTGGGGCTGAATTTTTGAGTGGATTGTGATGTTTTCCTCCCCCTTGCCCTGGAGAGATGAACCTCTTAGGTGATCTGCTCCTGGACATCTGCCCGTGTTACTCCTGAGCTTTTAGGAGGTGTGCTAAGGTTGTTGACTGGACAGTTTACCTCCTGTTGTGGCCTTGGAGAAATATCACCCAAGAACAATGCAACTAGAGTCAAACTTTTTTTTTAAACTAACCTCCTTAAATTTGGTAGGATAGAAATGGTTGTTGCACATGAGTATAATTAAACAAATCTGTTTAATTTGGATGTATATTTTCTCAATACATTCTGTAGGATTCCAAACACAAGAGGACAGACAGATCTGTTTTGTGCTATTTACGAAAAGGGGAATCTGGTCAAGCATGGCCACGGTTAACCAAAGAAAAAGCAAAGGTAACAGATCATTGCAGTATTTAAGTTTAAAAACCGTGCTGGGAAAGATCAGGTCTGACAACATTTGTGGAAAGAGTTAATGTTTCACCTGGAATATGACTTTGTTTCTCTACACAGATGGTGCCAGACCTGAGTATTTCCACTTAGTATCCACAATATTTTGCATTTATCTTTGCAGTATTTGTCCTTTAATATCCCATATCACTTGCTTTCAATTACTGACTGATCACTGTTGTACAGTTAAACTGGCTCAAAGTGGATTTCAATAACTGGAGAGATTGGGATGATGATCCAGAAGAAGAAGATCTGTCCAGCTTTGAAAAGTTCTCACAGGTAGGAATACCTATATTTTTTGGAATTGGGAGCTAATTATTACTCCACTTGAATATGCACAACATCAAAAAGGGTAGCTGTGACATTTGTTGAGTGTTGAGCATTGAACATCATTATATCTCAACTTTTGGAAAATGGGTGGCCCTTACCTGAGGAGAGAACTTGATCTGGGTAGGAAAATCCTGGAAAATGTTGAACTGTATTCCAGTATCTTGTTAAACCATCCTAGCTTGCACTGAATCCTATGCTTCACTTCCTGCTGAGTTTGGGTTCTCCTGTCTATTCTGCCACTTGTCTTCCTGTGTGCTTAACGCCCAGAGCATGCAACTACAAGTAACATCTAACCCATACAAGAAAAAGTATCATCTGCATACAATAATACACTCTTATCACCACTTGCAGTGAGCAAAACTAACTCTAATGTTCCTTACACCATGGCACTGGATATGAATTGTGATATCTTGAATTTGCTGGGATCAGCAAGGAAGGTACAAAACTTTCCTATGAGAGAAATATTAAAAATATTTTGTGCCATTAAGCCATAAGTTGAGTAAAACCATTTTTTTTAAAAACCTCAAAACTTGAACTGGTGTCAGTGACAAACTGTTTTTCCCTTGGAAAATGATTTGTATTGAGTAAGCTTCTGTGGCTGCTACTGTCCTCCAGTACCATAAACAAGTGTGGCTATTCATGTGTGGGCACAGTGTCAGGAGGCTATGGGACTGTGGGGTGTATGGCAGATGTGACTGACCTAGCTTGTTGCCACTCCACCCCATAAGTGCTCTTTCTAATGGGATCACTGGTGAGTGGTGAAGACGACAAATCCTTGCTAGTACTCCCTCCACCCCTTTTTTCTCATTCCTCAAGGATTAGGATGCCCCAACCATGGTCAGTTTAGCACTGGCTAAGGATTTAACTGGGACCACCTGGTCTATAACTCAGCACCAACCCAATGTCTCACTTGTCCCTATTTAAGGTGCATTATCAGTGTACTGCAATAGAATTAAATAACTTTTATTTAAAAAAACTTACTTAAAAAAAAAACTTCTTTAGATGATGAACAATATGGGAGGAGATGATGATGGAGACATCCCAGACGTAGATGGAATGGATGATGTAAGTATGAAAATACACAATTCAATAAGCCAGCGTTTTCAGTAATAATTAATTGTTAAATGGAAATGTGATTGTGAGACAGCTGAGTAACACAGTTATAACTAGATTCTCAAGAGTTCAAGTCCCTGTTTCAACTGCCATTCAAATTTTGTTGCTTTCTATTGATCAGTTTTGTGCATTGCATGTGGTAACATGGCTAAATTGCTTTTGATTGCATAGACCTCTCACTGAGCCTGCCCCATTACTTGACGTCTTATAGATAAGTCCATGAACCAGACCATCCTAGTTTTGGAGGGGAGTAAAAATGACACTTTAAAGGGGGCATCCAAGTAAGCATAAGTAGTATTTGTGGGGGCATTGCCCTGTCCACATTCCCAGTGTTACTTATGCTCACTTTTTTTTAATCTTTCTTTTATGTAAGGAAACTCAATTTCCTTAATATTGTGATACCAGAAAATTGGCAAGTTTCATTCTTCAAATCTAACCAGCTTAAAGCAGAAATTTAAAGGAGTTGATTGAAAAATGGCACGGATAATTGGAATGTGATTTTGGCAGTTCTATTGTGAGCACTTCTTTTTGTCTTTGTGCCAGGCTGTCAATCTTAGAATTGAGTCAGTGAGAGACTTGGATCTGTGTTGCCACATTATTGGGTGTTTGGCAGAGGGTTTGTTCTCAAAAAATTTCACCTTGGAAATTACTATTTCTGATTTTACAGGTGTGACTCCTAGTACCTTGGCCATTTTCATGTGTGACTCTCCCTCCCTCTGACTCTGGACTCTTGTGCATCCCCTTTCTTTCAACCCACCGTTGACTGTGACTTCTGTGTCTAAGCTCCAAGCTCTGGAATTCCCTTCCTGAATTACTCTGCCTCTCCCAAATCTCCATCCTCTTTAAAACCCACCTTTTTAGTTACTTCTCTAATATCTGCTCTAACTTGTCCATTTATCCCCTTGCATCTATATGAAGTGTTGTGGGACCCTTTTCTATGTAAAAGTTCCTGCTTAAATGCAAGGGTGTTTTTAGTGTCAGCAAACTATACAATTGTAGGTGCTTGTTGACAATTGAGCCTATCCCAATAAATGTACACTAATGCATTTCCTAACAATCTTTGCTTTTTGTCCCCATCTAAACAAGTGGCGTGCTTATAGCTAAATATAACATTGGGATGGAAGTTGACTTTCCCCAGAATCTGCTACTGATCTGTTATGCTGAAGATTCTTGTGATGCATGAAAATAATTGCTTTCCACAAGGCCAGGAAGGTGCAAGAACAGCTGCAATACACAACTGGTATAATATAGGCATAGAACCAATTCAGTACAAGATGTATATCCAGGGAAAGGGAAAATGTGGGCAATAAAATAATAGAACAACACACCCCTCTTGCTATAGACAAATTTAATGGTTAGAGGTGAAGCATGCATAAGGTATAAAACAAAAATACCTGGAAAAACTCAGCAGGTCTGGCAGCATCTGCGGAGAGGAACACAGTTAATGTTATGTATGACTCTTCAACAACTAAGTAAAAATAGAAAAGAGGTGAAATATAAGCTGGTTTAGAGGCGGGGGTAGAGCTGGATAGAGGGCCAGTGATAGGTGGAGATAGCCAAAAGGACAAAGAGGTGTTGAAGGTGGTGATATTATCTAAGGAATGTGCTAATTAAGGGTAGAAAGCAGGACAAGTAAGGTACAGATAGCCCTAGTGGGGGTGGGGTGAAGGGAAGGGATCGAAATAGGCTGAAAGGTAGAGATAAAACAATGAATGGAAATACATTTAAAAATAATGGAAATAGGTGGGAAAAGAAAAATCTATATAAATTATTGGAAAAGGGCTGGGGGGGGAGGTCGGAAAGGGGGTAGGGATGGAGGAGAGAGTTCATGATCTCAAATTGTTGAACTCGATATTCAGTCTGGAAGGCTGTAAAGTACCTAGTCGGAAGATGAGGTGCTGTTCCTCCAGTTTGCGTTGAGCTTCACTGGAACAATGCAGCAAGCCAAGGACAGACATGTGGGCATGAGAGCAGGGTGGAGTGTTGAAATGGCAAGCGACAGGGAGGTCTGGGTCATGCTTGCGGACAGACCGAAGGTGTTCTGCAAAGCGGTCACCCAGTCTGCGTTTGGTCTCTCCAATGTAGAGGAAACCACATTGGGAGCATCGAATGCAGTAGACTACATTGAGGGAAGTGCAAGTGAAATGCTGCTTCACTTGAAAGGAGTGTTTGGGCCCTTGGACGGTGAGGAGAGGGGAAGTAAAGGGGCAGGTGTTGCACCTTCTGCGGTTGCATGGGAAGGTGCCGTGGGAGGGGGTTGAGGTGTAGGGGGTGATGGAGGAGTGGACCAGGGTGTCCTGGAGGGGATGATCCCTGCGGAATGCCGCCGGGGGTGGGAAGGGAAGATGTGTTTGGTGGTGGCATCATGCTGGAGTTGGTGGAAATGGCGGAGGATGATCCTTTGAATGTGGAGGCTGGTGGGGTGAAAAGTGAGGACAAGGGGGACCCTATCATGGTTCCCATGCATAAGGCATATTGATCTAGGTTCCACTGACTTGCAAGTAAGGCATAGTGACCACTCCAGATTCTTTTAATTTTGCATTTCTAACTTGAGGTCTGTTGGGCTTGTATGTTGCCTTGTGACAATGTGGTGACTACTGGAAAGGAATACTTGACTAAAATTGTATTAAGTTGGTGTAGCCAACAAATTTGATTAAGTAAGTAGGGCATGTGAGGTTAAGCCTACAATTTTTTTCTCTCCCTCAACTAAGTAAATTTTCAATTTGGACCGTGTAGCTGTGGAATGTCCAGGTAGTATTCGGGTGGTGTAATTCAAATGTTTTTCCACTGTGGTTCCTTTTGTCATAATGCCTAGAGATATGCTGGTGTTGAGTTGTGCTATTTGCTCATCATCATTGAATTAATCTCATATATGCCAGTATATTTATTAACTTGTTTTAATTGTTGCTTCCTTATTGCTCTTTAGGATGGGTCGCAGGACAGCGATGATGAGAGTAAGTAAAATTTTGGCTGCTTTAAGTGATAAGTTATAAGTTTTTACTGTTACTCAGTGTTTTACCTCTCTCTTTTTCAGAAATGCCTGATCTAGAGTAAATGAATTGGGAGAAAAAGGCTTCAGGGAATTGGAAGAAAAGCATTCATTAAAATGTTAATTTTTAACAAAACAATTATAAGTTGATAGCTGTTGAGGGCAGTGGTGCATCTTTCAATCCACTTTCAACCTGTTTAAAGGCTTTTCTAGGGGTCGATGCATACCAGAGTATTGGACAAAATTGCTTACCAGTACAGTACAATATAACCTGCCATTATGTACAGATTCCAATTTGCCAGGACTTGCAAAAAAATTTTAATTTTAAGTTATTTATAGTGATTTGAGTTTGTATTGACTAGTACTAAACCTTGCAGTCAGAAGTTCCCATTCAGTCTAGTACTGAATGCCTTCAGTATCAATAAAGCCACCTTAGCTAATTCTGCAGCAGTTAGGATGCTGAGGTTTTAATATGTTTTCAAAGTGGCTTCATCCCTAATAATTGGTTAAAACTCTGTTAATGGTATCAGTTGACCCTTGAGCTTCTACATCTGTTAGTATGAAGAGTGATAAAGCTGTACATTGTCGCTTGTGGATCTTAAGTGGCTGTACATTTAGATGACCAAGTGTATTTGCACTGTCTTGAGTATGAATGCAAGTTTGAAGAAAATGTTAATACACTATCTTTAGGATGTATTTTGTGAAGTCTGCTCAGTACAAGCTGAACCTCAATTTATGTCAAATGCAATGGAATTTTTTTTAAGCCTACAATATCTTTCTAATAAACTGTTAACACTTAAACATGCTGTTTGTGTGGTTTTTTTTCAAAAATAGGCAAGAGTGTAGGACCTGTATGGATGTGAAGAATCTTTCCTTGAGATTGTCGAATAAAATAGATCGGATTACTTTTTCAGTAGTATGCATCTTAGCAATTCCTGTGTTGATGTTATCTCCTTCCCCTTTTTTTTTAACCGCTTGCACCCAAACAAATCCAGAAGGCTTTTCTATGGGCTTTTAGACAGTATAGCACTTGGCTAGCAATTCCCAGCTGAAGTAAATTACACATGAGTTAATATGGGCATTATGCTTTTACAATTACTTTTTCCTGAACCTAGGTCTAGTTTGTACAGACTAAAACCCCTACCTAACTTATTAAAACACAATTACCCAAAGGGTATTGCCTTGGTCACTGACTGTGTTTTGGGCTGGTACAAAATTATTTTAACATTTTTCAGTCCCATCCAAGCTAACTGCTTCAGCAGCTCTTCTTAGATTAAACAGTCAGGCACAGGCACAGTGCCAAACATTTGATTTTCAGCCATCTATTTAATGTCTTTAGCCGTATCCTTCATGCAGAAATCTTCATTTGAAATATACCAAAACTTCTATTTGTGCAGCAACTTAATGTAGAAAATGTTCCAAGGTGCCTCAGGAAAAATGGAACAGGTGCAGAGCCGTTGGAGGAGGATTAGGAGAAGTTACTAGCAAGCTTGGCCAAGGAGATGGTTTTTGAGGAGGCTTTTAAAGGTTGATTGGGGGGGCTGGTGGGAAGGTGAGTGGGGTTTGAGGAAGGGAGTACCAGGGCCTAGATGGTTGAAGATACTGTTGCCAATAGTAGAGGCTGGAATACACAAGAGGTCAGAGTTGGAAGAATTCCAAGTTCTTTAGATTGTTTTGGAGATGGGAGAGGTAAGGCTGTGAAGAGATTTAAACAGTTGAGCATTTAAAATTTTGGGGGTGTAATAGCCAATTGAGATCAGCAAATACAGGAGTGATGGGTGGGCATTCAAGGTTGACTTATCTGATCCAGAGGAAGTTTGTGTCCAGTGAATTATGAAAAATACAATATAAATCCTGATCTTGCTACATCCTGTACAAAATGTACTTTTTAAAAATATGGTGCCAAATCTTGTATGATAAAACTTTTACACACTGTTCCAGGAGCATCCTTTTTTTTTTGAAGGTACAATGTTAATTAAGACTTTGAGACAACAAACTCAACTTATGTTCTTGATCATTTGTTGAGCTGGTGAAACTTCAGAGCTAAGCACTGAACATTTTTTGTTTAATAAAATCAAAATACTGCGGACCCTGGAAATCTGAAACAAAAACAAAATGCTGGAAAAACTCAGCAGATCTAACAGCATCTGTGGAGAGAAAAAGAACAGTTAACGCTTCGAGTCCTTATAGGACTCAAAATGTTAACTCAGTTTTTTTCTCCATTTTTCCTTTAATCCTTGACAAGCTGCTGTCTGGGTTCTCATTTTAAAAAAAAAAAATGAATTGTACAAACTCATGATTGACATTTATTAATATGAAGTGCATTTCACAATTGCATGCATTCCACCCTTGATGAAATCTCAAATAGGCCATCCAGCTTGATTGTTGAATCCAGCCTGCTTTCTAATCCTGCTTATGGAGCTGTTTTTTGATCTAGCCTGCAGATGGCAACAGATGATTTATGGTTTATGGGAATTATTTAAAAAAAATACAGGATGCTGAGTTTACTGTGAAAAATAATGCTCCAGATTAACATCCAAATTAACTGCTCTTTGTTTGGAACCTTTGCTATCCATTAATACTACAAGGTTCAATTTGAGGAAACTGAAGATAACAATTTTGGGTATATTCACTGAGAGCATGTAGAGGAAAAGCATTATTCACTTTGCACCTATGCTAAAGTTAAACAGATGGCGCACACATTCTAATCCGCTGCTCCAGAAGGTTGTGATTGTGCCCATACTCAGATTTGTTGTACCATGTACAATCTGTAACATGTTACCTAGTTTTAGGTCCTGAGGAAAGGCTCTGCATAGTTTTGTTCTTGCCTTTGAATCTTTGGCGTGGGGAGGGAGGGGGGCGATGGAAGAAATGTTTTCCTGAATTTCTCTTTCCAGTCCCCTCCCCTATATCTTATTGGCCATTCTTCATGGAAGTCTATACAGTGAGTTTGGAAGAATATTAGATGTGGAGCCATGTTCACTGTTAAAGACACTTGCATCAGGGGTCACTGGAAAGGAACTCGATTCCACCCCCCCCCCCCCCCGCCTAAGGATGCATTGTCCCACTGCTCTGTTGACTGACGACAATCAAATACTACAGGTGGGCCTTGTCAGTTACAGCTTCATACTGGCTAGATCATTTATGAATAGTCAGTTACACCCTATATTGCTTTTCTTTGTTCCTGTGTGTAATTTTCTATTACTTGAATACATGATTGGGTAAGTATATTTTTTAATTGGGGCTGAGGTAGCTGCTGCGATAGTAGGATTCAAGCCTGTCTGTCTCACTCCAGTACCATAATTTTGAAATCTAGAAGATTGTATCTGTGGTAGGCCTTCTGAATAAAAATGTAATCAAAATATGTGAAATCGGAGCGAGGAAAGCAAGCTTCACGATGTAACGTTAATAATTTGCAACCAGGTACCAATAATTGTTCAATCAGTTTCCGTGCAACCATAATGCTCTGTTAAATGATCCACAGTGCAGGGTTTAGTTAGTTTCTTACCGCGCGGTGCATAATTAATTACTTAGAAATAATGTATGCAACAGCTAAATGAAAAATTTCAGCTCCAGAATCCGTAACATGGGTTGCTACCTTCTTTCTGAGAGCGAGTGATAATTGCAACATTGAACCAGAGTAGTCGGGGCGTGTTGAATATTAATACTGAAACCTTTTCTCAACGCCAGAACCAGGCCCTTACAATGAGTTCCCCATCAGTGTTTTAAGAATGTTCTATGCTGAAGTCTGGAACTTTCAAAATAAATTAAGTTGGTTAGTTCACAGTAGTGGGCTGGCTGACTCGTACTGTTATCGTTTCACTTGTATTTAATTCTCTGTCTCGCGATGATTCTATTTTTGTTTGGCTGGGTGTGTTTAATGCTAAACTTATCGGCTCTTTGGATAATGCACTTAGAGACGATTTAATTTTGTATTTTTAACTACCGCTACATAAAGAAATTGCTGTTTAATTGTACTTTATTTTCCCTGCACGCTTTCGATACTAATTTATCCTCCCAGCCAGTCCCTTGGCACGGACAAGTAAGCCGTGAGCCAATCCAGTGTCACATGGTTGGGAGGTGGGGCTTTCGGGTCCATTTGAGCCAGTCAGCGAGGGATTAGCACAAAGACGGTTTACGTTATCCCGCATCACCAACAGCCAATCAGCTATTAGGAGGGTCAGGAGCGCGAGAGTTGTTGGCCTTTGTGTCGACGGCGCTGAGTTCGAGAGACGGCTTTTGCTCGTGAAGGATGAAGGATACTTTTTTATTATTGATGTAGGTACTGAGAGTTAAAGTAATTCCCGGGAGGGCTAATAATTTGACTGACTAACCGCGACCTATGCGACTCTCAAGTTATCCACAAGGGAACTCCTGCAGCTTTCCTTGAATATAATTCCAAATAAACCAGACGCCCAACGGTACCTCGCCCATTTGGGCCTTGTGTGTGATAGGCACCTCGGCGGTGGTGTTTGAAGGCAGTTTGGCTGCAGAGGGCATCGTAGCTGAGTCCACTACACTTGTACGCCTCCGCCAAGCGTCACTGCTCGAGTGAAAAACCATATCCACTGATGCAGAAATAAAAACAGAAAATGCTGGAAACCTTCGGCTGGTCTGGTAGCATCTGTGGAGAGAGAAACGGTTAACGTTTTATGTTGACCTGAGGCCATTTTCAACACAACTGATCCCCAGTTTTTTAACAACAGCTTGTATTCATATAACATCCTTAATGTAATAAAATGTCCCAAGGCACCTCACAGAAGAGTTATAAAGCAAAAAAGCTTGGTCAAAGAGGTAGGTTTTGACTATCACTAAAGGAAAATACTAGGAAAACTAATGGGACTAAAGGCTGCCAAATCCTCTGCATTCTAGGGTCTTAAAATAAATGACTGCAAAGATAGTGGATGTATTAGTTGTAATCTTCCAAAATTCCTTGGATTCTCAAAAGGTCCCAGCGCATTGCAAAACCGCAAACGTAACACCCCTATTCAAGAAAGGAGGGAGACGGGAAGCAGGAAATTATAGACAAGTTAGCTTAATATCTGTAATTGGGAAAATGCTGGAATCCATTATGAAGGAAGTAGTTGCAGGGCATTTAGAAAACCATGATACAAACAGGCAGATCAACATGGCTTTGTGAAAGGGAAATCGTGTTTGAAAAAAAATATTAGAGTTCTTTGAGGATGTAACAAGCAGAGTGGGTGAAGGGGGACCAATAGATGGTGTAGATTTCCAAAAAGCATTTGATAAGGTGCCACATAAAAGGTTACTACACAAGATGAGAGCGCATGGTGTTGGGGGTGATGTATCATTTTGAACAGAGGATTGTTTCTTGTTAGTTAGCCAATCAGGATAAATTGGTCATTTTCCGGTTGGCAAACTAACTAGTGCAGCGCCACAAGAGATCAATGCTGGGGCCTCAACTATTTACAATTGAGATTAATGACTTAGATGAAGGTACAGAATGTATTGTGGTCAAATTTGCTGACGATACAAAGATAGGTAGGAAAGCAAGTTGTGAGGAGGACACAAAAAGCCTACAAAGATTTATAGATAGAATCGCAGAATTGTTACAGTGCACATGGAGGCTATTTGGCCCATCGAATCTACACCAGCTCTCCAAATGAGCAATTCACCTAGTGCCATTCCCCCGCTTTTACCGCGTAACCCTGCACATTCTTCCTTTTCAAATAACAGTCTAATTCCCTTTAGAACGCCTCGACTGAACCTGTCTCCACCACACTCTCAGGCAGTGCATTCCAGACCGCAACCACTTGCTGCGTGAAAAAGTTTTCCCTCATGTTGCTTTTGATTCCATTGCCAATTACTTTAAATCTGTGCCCTCTCGTTCTCGATCCTTTCATGAGTGGGAACAGTTTCTCCCTATCTACGCTGTCCAGACGCCTCATGATTTTGGATATTTCTATCAAATCTCCTCTCAGCCTTCTTTTCTCCAATCTATCTTCATAACTGAAGTTTCTCATCCCCGGAACCATTCTCGTGAATCTTTTCTGCACTCTCTAATGCCTTCACATCTTAAAGTATGGAGCCCAGTACTCCAGCTGAGGCCAAACTAGTGCCTTATACAAGTTCAACATCACCACCTTGTTCTTGCACCCTATGCCCCTAATAATAAAGCCTAGGATACTCTATGCTTTATTAAACACTCTCAATCTGCCCTGCCACCTTCAATGATTTATGCACATATATACCCAGGTCCCTCTGCTCCTATTTAGAATTGTACCTTTATTTTATTTTGTCTCTCCCATGTTCTTCCTACCAAAATGAATCACTTAACATTTCTTTACATTGAACTTCATCTACCACTTGTCCATCCATTCCACCAACTTGTCTATGCCCTTCTGAAATTCTACACTATCCTCCTCACAGTTCACAATGCTTCCAAGCTTTGTATCAGCAGCAAACTTTGAAATTGTGCCCTGTACACCAAGGCCTAGGTCATTAATATATATGAGGAAAGGCAAGGGTTCCCGACACTGACCGCTGGGGAACTTCACTACAAACATTCCTCCAGCACGAAAGAACATCCATTAACCACTAATCCCTTTTATTCCATGAGCTAAAACTGTTCACAAGTCTATTGCGGCACTGTATCGAATGCCTTTTGGAAGCCCATGTACACCACAATAACACCATTGCCCTCATCATCCCTCTCTGTTACCTCTTCAAAAAACTCCAAGTTAGTTAAACACAATTTTCCCTTAAGAAATCCATGCTGGCTTTCCTTAATTGACCCATATTTATCCATGTGATTGTTAATTTTGTCCTGGATTATTGTTTCTAGAAGTTTCCCCACCACCATTTGGTTTATTTGTACACTCTTTTTTGAACAAGGGTGCAACGTTTGCAATTCTCCAGTCCTCTGGCACCACCCCTGAGTCTAAGGAAGACTGAAAAACTATGGCCAGTTCCTCTGCAATTTCCATTCTAACTTCCTTCAGTATGCTTGGAGGCATCTTGTCTAGTCCTGGTGCCTTATCAACTTTAAGTACAGATAGCCTATTCAATACCTACTCCTTATTAATTTTAAACCCTTCTAGTGTCTGAATTACCTCCTCTTTCACCATGGCCTGGGTAGTATCTTGTTCCTTGGTAAAGACAGGTACAAAGTATTAATTTAATACCTCAGCTATTCCCTCTGCCTCCATGCATAAATCCCCTTTTGGGTCCCTAATTGGCCCTACCCCTCCTTTTACCAACCATTTACTATTTATATGCCTATCGAAGACTGGGATTCCCTTTTATATTGTCTGCCTGTCACTTTTCGTACTTCCTCTTTGCCTCTCTTATTTGCCTTTTCACATCCCCTCTGAACCTTCTATATTCAGCTTGGTTCTCAATTGTATTTTCTACCTGACATCTGTCATAAGCAACATTTTCTTCTTTATCTTATTCTCTGTCTCTTTTCTCATCCAGGGAGCTCTGGATTTTTTTGCCCTACCATTCCCTTTCAGGGGAATATACCTTGACAGTGCCCAAACTATCTCTTCTTTGAAAGTAGCCCATTGTTCAGCTACTGTTTTTCCTGCCAACCTTTGATTCCAGTTTATTCAGCCCAGACCTGTTCTTACCCCATTAAAGTTGGCTTTCCCCCAGTTAATTATTCTTACTCTGGATTGTTCTTTGCTCTTTTCCACAGTCAGCCTAAGCCTTGCAATACAATGATTACTGTCCCCTAAATATTCTACTATTGACATTTGATCCACTTGGCCCACCTCATTCCCAAGAACTGGCCCAGCAGTGCCTCCTTTCTTGTTGAACTAGATGCATACTGCTGTAGAAGATTCTCCTGAACATACTCTAGGAACTCTTTCCCCTCTCTGCACTACTACTATCCCAGCCTATATTTGTATAATTAAAGTCCCCCATTATAAGTACTCTATAATTTTTGCACCACGCTGTAATTTTCTTTCAAATTTATTCCTCATCATCCATCCTACTAGTTGGTGGCCCATAGATGACACACAGCAATGTAATTGCACCTTTTTGTTCCTTAGCTCTAGCCAAATAGAGGATGTCCCAGAGGGGTCAAAGACAGAATCTTTCTCCAGCACTGCAATGCTCTCAATTACTCCTGCCACCCGTCCTCCTTTTCTTCCTGCCCTATCTTGCCTGAACACCTTGTATCCAGGAATATTTAATACCCAGTCCTGCCCTTCTTTGAGCCAGGTCTCTGTTATAGCCACAGCATTGTGTTTCCACATGGCAATCTGTGCCTGTAACTCACCAACCTTATTTTCCACACTCCGCACATTCACATACATGCTCACTAACTCTGATTTAGACTTTATTACTTTCTCCCTCACTCTGAACTTACAATTCCTCATTTTAGCACTATATATCTCTCCTGGTATTCTGTGCACCTTGGTATTACTCTCTGATATTACCTCCTAGTTCCCACACCCCTGCCAAGTTAGTTTAAACCCTCTCCAATAGCACTAGCAAATTGCTCCGCAAGGAACTCAGTCCCGGCTCTATTTAGGCACAATCTGTCTGGCCAGCACTGTTTCCATCTCCCCCAGAGCTGGTCCCAATGTACCAAGAATCTAAAGCTCTCCCTCCTGCATCATCTTTCCAGTCATGCATTTGTCTGATTTATCCTCCTATTTCTGTACTCACTTGCGTGTGGCACTGGGAGTAATCTGGAGATGACTACTTTTAAGGTCCTGCTTGCTAATTTCCTACCTATCTCCCTAAATTCTGACTGCAGGACCACATCACTCTTTCTGCTTATGTTGTTTGTACTGATGTGGATCATGACTGCTGGCTGTTCGTTCTTCCCCATCAGGGTGCTCTGCAGTTGCTCAGTGACATCATTGACCCTGGTGCCAGGGAGGCAACACACCATCCTGGATTCACATCTGTCATCGGAAACTGACCTTGGGTCAAATATGACACCTAGGTTGCAAACAGTGTGCTTTAGCCTCAGACAATTGCCAGCGAGAGGGGTGGAATCGGAAGCTAGCAACAGAGTTTGTAGAGGGTACCAAAGACAATGCCTTCAGTCATCCCAATATTTAAGGTGAAGATGAGGTTTTTGTGAATAAATAATTTTAGAAAGAGTCTTTATAAGTCACATTCTTGCCTAGCCTACTATAAAATTAGGAGAAATTCCTTATTTTCAACTTCCATATTCTCAACTTTTGGGTGTAAATATTCTGTTTTTCCTTTTCTTAAGTTTTAATTTTGTTTAAAAATGTATAAGGCATACGTCTTGCAATAATTGTTGCCCCGAAGTGTTCTGTGTTGTGTGATGCCAAACAAGCAATTTTAGATGCTATCATGATCAGACTGTATACCAATATTTTTTCTCTATTTCAAAATATATTTTTGTGATGTGAACACATTGAAAAAAGACTAAAATAACAATTGCAATAATGCTTTCCTTGATCTGTTTTTACTCTGGTTTCTTCTCAAGAGCAATTAGGGAAGGGCAATAAATGCTGGCCTTGTCAGTGATGGTACATCCCATGAGTGAATGATTCAAAAAAAAAAGAGAAATTACTGAACTTTAGACTGCTGACAATTCTGTGGAGACTCCTGTCTCTCTGGACTGACTGACTTTATTAGTTTTCAGTTTATACACTATGAAACTCAAAATATTCAGTAGTAAAGCTGAAGAATTGACCTGTTGGAAAAGGCATAAATACTAAGGACACAATTTAAATAAAAAGAAACACAACTTTTTCCCCAGTCTCTCTCATTCTCAGAAAATGCTGGAAAAACTCAACAGGTGTGACAGCAGCTGTGGAGAGGGAAAAAAACAAAGTTAATGTTTCGAGTCCTTATGACCCTTCTACAGAGCTGAAGAGAAGTGGAAATGTGATGAAATTTTATACTGTTTAAGGGGGGTGGGGCAGGTAGAGCTGGATAGAAGGTCAGTGATAGGTGGGGACAAAGGAGGGATTGACAAAGATGTCATGAACAAGAGGATAAAGGGATGGTTAATGGTAGTGGTTAATGCTAAAAAAGGTGCTAATAGTGGCGTAAAGGTAAGAAAGTAGAATGTGATTATAGTAGAACAAGGATAGCATTGAGTGAAAGAACAACATGGAACAAGCAACAGATGGCCCTGTAGGGGATGGGGTGGGAGGAGGGGGCGGTGGTGGGGGTGAAAAAGGATAGAAAAGGGGATAAAACTACGGATAAATGAATAAAAACAAAACAAGTGGATTAAAAAATGAATGTAGAAGAAAGGGGATGAAAAAAAGGGGGTGAGGATGGAGGAGAGAGTTCATGGTCTGAAGTTGTTGAACTCAGTGTTAAGTCCAGAAGGCTGTAAAGTGCCTAGTCGGAAGATGAGGTGCTGTTCCTCCAGTTTGCGTTGGGCTTCACTGGAACATTGCAACAGGCCAAGGACAGACATGTGGGCATGAGAGCAGGGTGGTGTGTTGAAATGGCAAGTGACTGGAAGGTCTGGGTCATGCTTGCGGACAGACTGGCGGTGTTCTGCAAAGCGGTCACCCAGTCTGCATTTGGTCTCCCCGATGTAGAAACCACCACATTGGGAGCAGCAGATGCAGTAGTATCCTTGTTCTGCTATAATCACATTTTGCTTTCTTACCTTTATGCCACTATTAACACCTTTTTTAGCACTAACCACTACCATTAACAATCCCTTTATCCTCTTGTTCATGACATCTTTGTCAATCCCTCCTTTGTCCCCACCTATCACTGGCCTTCTATCCAGCTCCACCTGCCCCCCCCCCCCCCCCCCCGCCCCCCCTTAAGCTCCACCTGCCCCCCCACCCCCCCTTAAACAGTATAAATTTCATCACATTTCCACTTCTCTTCAGCTCCGAAGAAGGGCCATAAGGACTCGAAACGTTAACTCTGTTTTTTTCTCTCTTGCTATCAGATCTGTTGAGTTTTTCCAGCATTTTCTGTTTTGGTTTCAGATTTCCAGCATCCGCAATATTTTACTTTTATCTCTCTCATTCTCCCTTTGTTCAATTATTAATTTTACTTCCCCTCTATGAAGCCTATGTTTTATAACTTTGTTTTAAATATTTCACTTTTTGATTGTTCTTTCTCCTGGCTATTAGCATCCAGATTTTGGAAAAACTGGGCTTTCATTGCCTTAAAACAGCTTTGAAGAAGATTTTACATATCATACAGCAGCAATTTTCATTTGCTCCTCAAATTTGCACAATGCTCCTGATGTAGGGGAACATCTCAGGGCATTGAATGATAAGAAAGAGGGCACCAAGCAAAACAAGTGGGAGATTACGAGGAGTTCAAAAAAACCTTGATCTCCACCTGAATATAGTCAACAATGGAGCATCCACAGCCCTCTGGGTAGAGAATTCCAAAGATTCACAACCCTTTGAATGAAGAAATTTGATTATTCAGTCACCCAAATGTGAATTTTTATTTTTTGTGTGAATTATGTGTTTATCAAGATGAGGGATATTAAAGCTGCAGTTGGTGAGTGCAAGTAGCAGACTACATGTGCCTCCCCAATTACTTGTCTATGGCCCTTAGCAAAACCCAAGGACAGCTTAAAAATGGTAAACCTTAGTGGACCACACAGTGAGTTTATTCATGTTAAAGACCAAATGGGTACCAACTGTCAACATCAAACTTCCAGGGCAGGTTCAGCACAGGGTTAGAGACAGAGTAAAGCTCCCTCTACACTGACCCCATCATACACTCCCAGGACAGGTAAAACATGGGGTTAGATACGGAGTAAAGCTCCCTCTACACTGTCTCCATCAAACACTCCCATGGCAGGTTCAGCATGGGTAAGATACAGAGTAAAGGCCCCTCCACACTGTCTCCATCGAACACTCCCAGGACAGTAACTCCCAGTCACTCACCATCCTGACTTGGAAATATATTGCCATTCCTTCGCTGTCGCTGGGTCAAAATCCTGGAACTCCCTTCCCAACAGCATCATGGGTGCACCTACACCACATGGACTGCAGCAGTTCAAGGAGGCAGCTCACCACCACCTTCTCAAGGGCAACTAAGGACGGGCAATAAATGCTGGCCCAGCCAGCGAAGCCCACATACTGTGAGTGAATAAAAAAAAGGTAAAGCATGAGGTTAGACACAGAGTAAAGCTCCCACTACACTGCCCCCATCAAACACTCCCAGGACAGGTACAGCACGGGGTTAGATACAGAGTAAAGCTCCCTCTACACTGTCCCCATCAAACACTCCCAGGACAGGTACAGTACGGGGTTAGATACAGAATAAAGTTCCTTCTACACTGTCCCCATCAAACACTCCCAGGACAGGTACAACATGGGGTTGGATACAGAGTAAATTTCACTCTACGCTGTCCCCATCAAATACTTCCAATAAAGTTCTACATTGCCCTAATAACCCTTCTCATATGTGCAACATGTTTTTCCATTTTCCACACCACCATTCTGTGACATCACAGTGAAATGAAAACCAGCGCCAAATTAGTGACAGTTTTTGCTGAGGCCCAATGTTCATTAGGAACTGACTAAGGCTGTCCAAACTCTTCACACATTACCTTGACAGCAAACGGACAGATTCTGCTGCACTGGAGTCTAGAAATAAACAAGAGGGTGCAGATTTCGTAACTACAGTCACCCCCCCACTGTCATCACTTTCACAGAGTGGTCCCCATAGTCCTAGGGTGGTGAATATCTTCAGTCAAGGTTAAGGAATATAGGCAGAATTCCCCAGAAAAGAAACCTTCAATCCAGCATGACATCCCATTGGAAATGTTTCGAATATTGGGTGACTATGGAAGGATGGACAGTCATGGCAGCTCTCAGAACACCTAGCAGTAATGTAGAGGGGACTCAGGTTGAACTCACATATTAACTAAAATACACTTTTCTATTTTTGCAGGGAAGAGCTTAATCTTATGGAGGACCTGTTTGCAAACCCCTATATTCTAAAATAAAAATGTCAGTACCAAATAAAAAACTTGTCTGGATGTCTGCTATTGTGGCTCAGTGCCAAAATGCACCTTCCAGACTGTGTGCCTTAGGAGAGCCTCAAGTATTGTGGATACATTGGTGTACCAAGGGATAGCTTGCTTGTATTGAATACCTCATGGCAGCTTGGAAAAACCTTGAAGCATAAAAGTTCAGGTCTGTGGTTACCTAAACTGTTGTGCTCATGGTGGATTGGCTCTTCAGTTGGAATGCCATAAGATGGCATAACTCAGTGGCCATCTCCCTGGCCAACCGCCAGCCTCTCAGTCCTGCTCAGTCCTATTACAGGACTCATTTATTTTCCCAATTTCAGTTGCGTTGAAGGGTCCACACTTGGCATTTTAACCTGTCTTTATTCTTTCCAGATGCTGACAGACCTGTATGTTTCCAGAATTTTTTGTTTTAGACTTGCATTCTCTTTATGTCTCAGTTGGCCTGAACAAGCTTGATAACAAGTTTCTGCTGCTATCTCAATTTTCAGGTTTCTCTGCCAGATTATTTTTCATAGGCCAAAAAGCAGTGGGGAATGAATGTCACATTGAGTTGCCTTGCACAATGTTCTTCTCTCCGTTCCATGTGGTGACCCCTCAGGATATTCTGATGATAATGGGAAATCACTATGTGAGAGTATTTTTATTAATATGTGCTTTGCCCATTCAGTTTTAGTTCGAACGCTAAACACTGGATAACTAATAATTTCGATGAAAGGTCACAACCTGAAATGTTAACTCTGTTTATCTCTCCACAGATGCTGCCAGACCTGTTGCGTATTTCCAGCATTTTCTGTTTTTATTTTAGTTTTCCAGCATCCACAGAGTTTTGCTTTAGGACTAGATGACTGTAGTTTGGCTTTTGCCTTATAGACCTAACTTTCTTCTCCTCTTCACCCGGAGTAGGAGCCACAACTCTATTTTCACACAGCCTAGTCCTTCAGGATTGTTCCAGGAGTAAATAGTTTTGTAAACTAACACTGCATTTTATAACGTCGTGCAGAACTCAGACTTTGGGACAGGGAATTTTGGCTGCACACAAAGAATGATAATTTGCTCAAGTGGCTATTCTTTGTGTGAGTCTAGATACAACGAATATTCTACCATATGGGGCATCAGCCTGTTGTCCTCACCTGCTGTCGACACAGTATAATGGCAAACTATTGCTGTGGCCCAAGGATTACTGTGGTAACCAGAAGCAATGTATGTGTTAACAATTTACCACCACAGCATGTTTTTATAAGAGTTATGTCAACAATGAGATATGATGTACTATTCCTAATCTTAAATTATAAGATATTTCAGTACTCCCTAGGACAGCCTGATCTGATCATGTGCAAAGTTCTATTTTTAAAGGTTATGGTAAGATTATTTTTGATATTAAATCATTGTATATTAAATAGGAAATGTTTTTTCTGTTAACTTTATGCACTTTATTCCCACCTCCCTCTCTTGATTGTAAAGGTCCTTGCTGGCATATGGTTCCACAGGGATCGGCTGGGTGTGTCGCCCAATTTTTTACTTTAATTAGTGAGCCTAGAGAGTGAGCTTCAGGGCGGTATTCAACTGGGGGAGTGGCATCAGAGCTATTCCTGATCTTGTCCTGAACTGGAACCTGTTTCGCCCCTCCTTATCTCTGGAACCTGCTTCAGCCCTACAAGTCTCCAAGAGCTTCATGTTCCTCCAACTTTGGCTGATTGTGCATCTGCCATTTCCTTCACCCACCATTGGCGGCAGCGTATTCAGCCATTCTCGGCCTTGAGTTCTGGAATTCCCTCCTTAATTCTCCAGTTATCTCTGCTCCGTTAAGTAATTTCTTAAAACCTGGCTCTTTGGCCAAGCTTTTGGTGTCCCCCGCCCCGTATCTCCTTCTTTGGCTTGATATCAATGTTTGCCTGATTATGCTCCTTTGTGCAGCAGCACAGGATGTATTACTATGTTGAAGGTGTTATATAAATTGTTGTTGCATGAGCCCACTTTCCAGCATGAATAATGAACAAGAGCAACAATCCTGGCTGATTTACATGGGGTACTGATGCCACTTTTATCATATACTATCACCACGCTGGCTTAGATCAGCCTACTCAGCACAGATCCAAGATTGAACCTGGCATTTTCCTAATCTATATAGCTCAATGTCAGGCAATGCAGTATATCAGGGGTGTTCAAGCACTAAGAAGTGTCTATTTGGCCTGCTCAGTGATATGGTGGGTTGGTGTGGAGAGAGACGTTGGTGCTTTTGGTTTCCCTATAGTGAGGATTGGGCGAGTGCCTCAGGTCACTCTTGGGTATCTTCTGGTGACCAATTAGAACATGATGTAAGGTGGGATCAAGGAACAAATCGCCTGGCTGCCTTCTCAGCAAGCCAACAATGTGTAATGAGAGAACCCAAAAGGAGAGAATTTTTAAAATTAAATAGAACAAAAGAAGCCTTGTCTGGGTTATCTGAAATAGGAAAAAAGGTGAATTAAATTAATCTTCAAATCTCTGAACCACTGGAAGTTTAATTTTGGCTGTGTGCTATTCTTAGTGCACTGGTGAACAGACACATTCAATTCCTGTGTGAATTATTTTAATACGGTCATTAACCTGGTTAAAATAGGAGCCAAATTATCACTTATTTTTGCTGCTATGGCTTCTTGCTACCATTATACGCAAGTCATCACTCCTACTGTTGACGCTGCAGAATCCCAGGTTGATGACCATCTCACTTGTAAATTTAGCTTCCTCAGGAAATAACAGTTCAGACCAGTATTTTTTTTTTCCAGTTTTTGCTGGTGTTCCATTTTAAGTTATACAAGACCAGTTCGGACCAGTATCCTCATTTCCCAGTTTTTACTGTTTCTTCGTTCTTAGCATCTCCTAGGTGGGCCTCCCCCACTCAATAGTTAAATGTATTTATGTAGAACAGTGTATGATGTAGGCTACATACATACATATGAACATACTAATTAGGAGCAGGAGTAGGCCATTCGGCCCCTTGAGGCTGCTCCGCCATTTGATAAGGTCATGGCTGATCTGATTGTGGCCTCAGCTCTACTTTCCTGTCTACCCACGATAACCTTTGGCTCCCTTGTTAATCAAGAGTTTATCTAATTCAGCCTTAAAAATATTCAACGATCCTGCCTCCATTGCTTTCTGGGGAAAAGAATTCCATATACTAACAACCCTCTGAGAGAAAAGATTTCTCCTCATCTCCATTTTAAATGGGAAACCTCTTATTTTTAAACTGTGTCCCCTAGTTCTAGTATCTCCCACAAGGGGAAACATTCTCTTGGCACCCTGTCAAGTCCCCTCAGGATCTTACATGTTTCAATAATATCACCTTTCATTCTTCTAAACTCCAATGGATACAGGCCCAACTTGTCCAACCTTTCCTCATAAGATAACCCCTTCATCCCAAGAATCAGTTGAGTGAACCCTCTCTGAACTGCTTCTAATGTAATTAGATCCTTTCTTAAATAAGGACACCAAAACTGTACACAGTACTCCAGATTTGGTCTCATCAACTGTAACAAAACTCCCCTACTTTTATAGACAATGCTGGAAAATCTCAGCAGGTCTAACAGCATCTGTGGAGAGTAAAACAGTTAATGTTTCGAGTCCGTATGACTTCTTCAGAGCTAAAGAGAAGTAAAAATGTGATGAAATTTATACTGTTTAAGTGGGTTGGAGCAGGTGAAGCTGGATAGAAGGCCAGCGATAGGTGGAGGCAATGGAGAGATTGGCAAAGATGTCATGAACAAAAGGACAATGGAGTATTAATAGTAGTGGTAAGGGCTAAAGGAGGTGCTGATAGTGGCATTAAGGTAAGAAAGCAGAATGTGATTATAGCAGAACAAGGGTAAGTACTCTGAAAAGAACAACATGAACAAGTAACAGATGACCCTTGTGGGGTGGGGGGGAAGGATCGAAAATAGGATAAAAGGTGGGGATAAAACAAATGAATAAAAATGAAAATAATAATATATGGATAAAAAATAATTGGATAAAAATTTAAAAATAAAAATGAAGATTGAAAAAAGGGGTGAAGATAAAGGAGAGAGTTCATGGTCTAAAGTTGTTGAACTCAATGGGCAGGATCTTCCAGGCGGGGGCGGGGCCCGCTCGCCAACACGTAAAATGACACGGGATGATGTCGGGTGGAACTCCCAACGTCACCCCCCATCATTTCCACTTTCAGGTCGGTGAGGGCACAGCCGAATCAGCTGTATAAATTTCATCACATTTTTACTTCTCTTTAGCTCTGAAGAAGAGTCATACGGACTCAAAATGTTAACTCTTGTTTTTCTCTCCACAGATGCTGTTAGACCTGCTGAGTTTTTCCAGCATTTTCTGTTTTTGTTTCAGATTTACAGCATCCGCAGTATTTTGCTTTTTTCCCTACTTTGATACTCGATTCCCCTTGCAACAAACGGCAATGTTCCATTTGCCTTCCTAATGACTTGCTGTACCTGCATACCAACCTTTTGTGATTTATGTACCAGGACACCCAGATCCCTCTGTACCGGAGAGTTCTGCAATTTCTCTCCATCTAAATAATATATTGCTTTTTTATTCTTCCTGCCAAAGTGGACAAGTTCACATTTACCCACATTATACTCCATATGCCAAGTTTTTTGCCCCCTCACTTAACCTGTCTGCATCCTTATGCCCTCTTCACAACCTAACAACCTACTCTCCTACCTATCTTTGTGACATCAGCAAATTTAGCAACGATACATTCGGTCCGTTCATCCAAATCATTGATATAGTTTGTAAATAGTTGAGGACCAGGCACTGATTCCTGTGGCACTCCAATAGTTATAGCTTGCCAACCTGAAAGTGACCCACTTATCCTTTGTCTTTGCTTCCTGTACGTTCACCAACCCTCTATTCATGCTTATGTGTTTCCACACACACACACACACCCCCCCCCCCCCCCCCCCACCCCGCCGGTATCCACATTGCTTGTTAATTCCTCAAAGACTCTAATAAATTAGTCAAACATGATTTCCCTTTCACAAAACCATGTTGACTCTGTCTGATTGCGTTAAGATTTTCTAAGTGCCCTGCTGTATCCTCCTTAATAATAGATTCTAGCATTTTGCCTGTGACAGATATTAGACTAACCGGCCTATGGTTTCCTGCTTTCGGTCACCCTCCTTTCTTGAATAGAGGAATTACATTTGTTATTTTCCAGTCTGATGGGACCTTTCCAGAACCTAGGGAATTTTGGAAAATTACTACTATGTCCGCAGCCACTACTTTTAAGACCCTAGGAAGCAGGTCATCAGGTCCTGGAGACTTGTCAGACTTTAGTTCTAATGGTTTTCTCAGGACCCTTTTCCTAGTGATAATAATTGTTTTGATTTCCTCACTCCCTTTCACCTCTTGATCTACAAGTATTTCTGGTATGTTACTTCTGTTTTCCACAGTGGAGACAGACACAAAATATCTGTTCAACGCTTTTGCCATTTCCTTATTTCCCATTATTAATTCCACAGACTCACTCTCTAGAGAACCAATGCTCCCCTTAATTACTCTTTTCCTTTTTAAATACTTGTAGAAACTCTTACTATCTGTTTTTATATTTCTAGCTAGCTCTCTTTCATACTCTAATTTCTCCCTCAAATTTTTTTTTGTCATTCTTTGCTGGTTTTTAAATTCTGCCTAATCTTCTGACTATAACTAACCTTTGTAAAATTGTACACTTTTTCTTTCAATTGGGTACTATCTTTAACTTCCTTAATGGTGCATCTTTCGCATGAAGTTCAAAGAGGAAACTTCCTCCCATATTCACCTGTTTTTGCCTCCTTCTCCCACCTGATGTTACCTCCACAATCGTCCTCTGGCAACACCCATAGCAAGTGCCCTTTCAACAATCGTTACCCGATGCACATTTTGTGCAGTCACAGTCACTATGTCTGTCGCCTCCTTGTGCCAGTATGCTGCACATAATGGCAACAAGTTATCAGCCCCTTTGGTTTGGGGAATGTGTGTGATATGAGTAGATATGAAGGAAGAGGAGAAAACTAAAATAAACAAAACTAGTGATATGTGCTGTGTACTGTCCAATACTATGACTGTACAGTTTGCACTGCATTGGGCTGCAGTTGCTGTCAATGCTCTTGGGCCAATGGGAAATCAGTCAGCATTCCCTTTCCTATCTGCTGTCTAATGACCTCTGCTGGATTGGGCTCAGCCCTGATGCCACCCTAACTGCTCCCCCCCCTTCAACCCCATGCCCCATGGTCAAATAACATGCAAACACTCAGGTAGAGTTACTACTGAGATTCTCTCAATCTCCCTCTGTAACTCTGGCAAAAGCCCCAGAGCAATGGTACAAATGGCTCTTTTCCCAGTTTCTCTGGGGTTTCCGCTGAAGCTACGGTAGGCGATCAGGAGAAACCCCATGGAAGTTCTACCCCTCATGTTTGGCCCACACTTCAAGAATGACCATTTGGAATGGGATTCCAGCAAAAATCAGCACTTTCAGGAGAGATGGAAAGAGAATAATTAATAATAAATTCAGAATTAAAGTATCTTCTGCTGTAATTTTATATAACAGTTTAATCACTCAGGAGTTGCAGAATAAGCTAGCTCAAAGAAAAGTGATTGTGAAAATTTGTTTCCTTGGATTGGGGTGAGCTTTCCTACAAAGTGCATGCTGAATGCTTTTTTCTTTTTTCTAGTTGCTTTCTTTGTGTGTGGTCAGCTAAATGTGCGTCTGTGTGGTCCTGACCGGCTTGGATATTCCTGCAATCAGGAAGGGCATGACAGGATCAGAGTCCATGCAACAGGTGAATGTAATTTGGGCTGTAAACAGTAAAACATGCAATTTGTACAAATCTTTTCCCCATCGTTCCTGAGTGACTCTTGGTAGATTGCAGGTTCCAGGGGTACCATATTCCTTCAGTCTGTCATCCAAGTGCCCATTCTTCATTTGTGCGCACAAACAGTGAGAGCTAGCAGGATATGGGAAAGTTCAGAGCATTAAAGCTGAGCCCAAGCCTATCCTTACCCAATGTAACTCTTTTGAGTCAACCAAATAAACTAAATTAACAAAATTGGGGACAAATTTAAAAAAGCAGCCCCTTAAAGGGAAACTGCATGATAATGTTTCTGTCCGGTTTCAAACCGGGGACATTTTGTGTATAAGGCAATGATAACCACTTCACTACAGAAACAACTGTCAAGCCTATTGCATCTGGTATTCTCAGGCGGTCTCCCATCCAAGTACTAACCAGGCCTGAGTTTGCTTAGCTTCTGAGATCAGGTGTTTTCATACTAGTATGGCCATAGACAAAACACATCTATGTTTTGTGTGGCTCACCCAGGACCTCTCATACTAATGCGATGAAAATCCCTAAGCAAGATTCATACCCCTATACCAACAAGCCAACCACAAGCCTACTGCACCCGGTATTCCCAGGCAGTGTCCCATCCAAGTACTAAGCAGGCCTGAGTCTGCTTAGGTTCTAAGATCAGGCACTTTCAGACTGGTGTGTCTCTGTACATGGACTTTTTAGCAGGATTCACTGGATAGAGTTCAGGAGGCGTAAACCAGGCTGATGGCCTCCCCTTTCCTTAACATACTTCCAAGGGCAATTTACAAAAGCAAAATACTGTGGATGCTGAAAATCTGGAATAAGAACAGAAAATGCTGGAAATTCTCAGCAGGTCAGGTAGCATCTATGGAGAGAGAAACCAAATTAATGTTTCAGTTTGATGACCTTTAACAGAAACTTGTTGCATCTCAACTGTTGAAATCAGCTAATTCAACCTAGACTAGGACCTTTTAACGCATGACCCCGTACTGAACCACTGTTTACCCATTAAATCACCAAGGGAACTAAAAAAAAAATTGCTCAGTGAAAATGCTTAGTTAAATGAGTGTGGATTGAAAATGCGATAACTAGAAATAGAAGCAATTTGGGATCCACCGAAGTTCTCTTCTTGTTTCAATTTTATGACCCTGTGAACCACTTTAGAGCAAGAGTGTGGCTGCAATGCAAGACCCTCCCCTATGATGAGCAACATGCAGCTGTGCTTTTGGGCCACTAAGTCAGATAAAAAGTGATATATTTAAAAGAAAATGAGCCCCATAGGTCTACAGCACGCTGATGACTGCAGTGCTGGCACAGCATCGCCCCTCCCAACTTGCCATTTTGCTGAATTGCCTGCTCCTACAACTTAGCCGTAATGTCACTATGTCCTGCAGCAACAGTGTATCAGCACAAATGGCTTCAAGTTAGCATTCAGATTTTTCTCTTCATATTAAAACAATAGTAAAAGTTAACGTGTGGCACCAGAGGCAACTGAAGATGCAGTCATTGCTGATCACACCACTTCTTTTGAAGGGGATAACTGGCAGAAAGTGGCAGTAAATATTAGGTCCAAGAAAAGGATGGTCCTCATTAGCTTAGAGAATAAATAACATTAAAACAAGCCATAAAGATCAGGAAGGTTCTCAGGTTTGAGGCCTCAGTTTTTGCTGACTCAGCTGATTTAAGCTGGGACAGAGTTGGGTCAGTGCAGGGAGGGAGAAATCAGCCAGGGCTTTTGCTCTTGATCACTATCCAGTGACTGCTACTATAAAGTGTTGTCTAAGCTCTCACACAAAGAATGGCAATGCAGCGTACCCTCGTATGAGTCACTGCCTTCAGGAGAAGAGAGGATTGACAACAATAACAACTTGTATATAGATAGCACCTTTAATGTAATAACATGTCCCAACATTCTTCACAGGAGCATTATAAAAGAAAATTTGACACTGAACCACATAAGGAGATATTAAGGCAGATGACCAAAAGCTTGGTCAAAAAGATAGGTTTTAAACAGCGTCTTAAAACAGGCAGAGAGGTTCAGGTAGGGAATTCCAGAACTTAGGATCCAGATAGTTGAAGGCACAGCCACCAATGGTGGAGCAATTAAAATCGGGAATGCTCAAGGGCCCAGAATTAGAGGAGGGAGGTATCTCAGAGGGTTGTAGGGCTATAGGAGATATGTTGTAATCATCGACGGTGGTCCCTCGGAATTGAGGATGACGTCCATCGGGCTTGATGAGACTTCAGATGACTGAGGAACCCAATTCTGGATCCACATGTTCTTCCACAGTGGAGGCACGTTGTTGCGCAGGGGAGTGGAAATCGCAGCCCCTGGTTGGCTTCCTTCTCCTTCCTCTGCCGCCGCCATTCCACCTCGCTGTCGAGTCGCTGAGCCTCAAAGTGGCTTGCGCCTTGATGGGCCAGGTGGTGCCATGCCGAGCGATCGGCAGCATTCTCCTCCCAGTCAGCGGTGTTAATGTCTCCGTCCTTTAGGGTGACCTTGAACATATCCTTATACCTTTTCCTTTGGCCGCCCTTTGAGCGTTGGCCAACAGAGCTGTGAGAAGAGAAACTGCCGAGGAAGGCGGTTTTCGAGCATCCAGATGCATTGGCCCGTCCATTGGAGTTGGTTCTGCAGGAGCAAGGCTTCAATGCTGGTAGACGCAACTTCATGGAGGACGCTCGTGTTAGCCTGGCGGTCCTCCCATTTGATCCCTAGGATTCAACGCAAGCACCGCTGATGGAAGCTCTCAAGGATGTAAGGAAGCTGCAAAGTGACATAGATAGGTTAAGTGAGTGGGCAAAGATCTGGCAAATGGAGTTTAATGTGGGAAAATGTGAAATCGTTCATTTTGG
Source organism: Cetorhinus maximus (assembly GCF_964194155.1). NCBI lineage: Eukaryota > Metazoa > Chordata > Chondrichthyes > Lamniformes > Cetorhinidae > Cetorhinus > Cetorhinus maximus. The sequence goes on from NC_135917.1 coordinate 1,809,510, forward strand.
AAGGAAGAATAAAAAGGAAGCTTATTATCTTATTAGTGGGAGATTGCAGAGCTCTGAGATTCAGAGGGATCTGGGTGACCTAGTGCATGAATCACAAAAGGCTAGTATGCAGGTACAGCAGGTAATTAGGAAAGCTAATAGAATGTTATCATTTATTGTGAGGGGAATTGATTACAAAAATAGGGAGGTTATGCTTCAGTTGTAGAAGGCATTGGTGAGTCCACACTGGAGTATTGTGTACAGTACTGGTCTCCTTATTTAAAAAAAGATGTAAATGTGTTAGAAGCAGTTCAGAGAAGGTTTACTACACTAATACCAGGAATGGGCGAGTTGTCTTATGAGGAAAGGTTGGACAGGTTAGGCTTGTATACACTGGAATTTAGAAGAGTAAGAGGCGACTTAATTGAAACCTTTAAGATCCTGAGGGGTCTTGATGGGGTGGATGTGGAGAGGATGTTTCCTCTTGTGGGAGAATCTAGAACTAGGGGCCACTGTTTAAAAATAAGGGGTTGCTCATTTAAGACAAAGATAAGGAGAATTTTTTTTCTCTGAAGGTTGTGAGTCTTTGGAACTCTTCCTCAAAAGGCAGTGGAAGCAGAGTCTTTGAATATTTTTAAGGCAGAGCTAGATAGTTTCTTGATTAACAAGAGGGTGATAGGTTATCGGGGGTAGGCAGGAATGTGGGGTCGAGGTTACATTCAGATCAGCCATGATCTTATTGAATGGTGGAGCAGGCTCGAGGGGCTGAGTGGCCTACTCCTCCTCCTGATTCGTATGTTCATATCTTAATGTGGCATCAGTAGACAATCCATATTTCGCTGCAGTAGAGGAGGGTGGTCAACGCAACAGCCTTATAAACCAGAACCTTTGTTGACTTCCAAAGGTTCCTGTTGTCAAAGACACGTTGGCACAGCTTGAAGAAGACAGCGTTGGCACAGTTGACTTGGTGTTGGACTTCCTCATCAATAGTAGTCTCTTGAGAGAGATTACAGTGATAGGGAGGGGTGAGGTCATGGAGAGATTTGAAAACAAGGATAGGATTTTTTAAATGGAAGCATTGCTTAACTGGGAGCCAGTGTAGGTCAGTGAGCTCAGATCAAGTGAAAGATCAATTGGGATAAAGTGACTATGAAAGATGTTGAGGATTGTATCCTCTGAATTTCAGTTTGGAGGAGTGTGATGGACATGGGCTTTGCCCTACAACATATAACAACAATTAACAACTTATATTTATATGACACCATTAATGTAATGAAACACCACAGGGTGCTTCACAGGAACATTATAAAGCAAAATTTGACACTGAGCCACAAAAGGAGATATTAAGTCAGATGACCAAAAGCTTGATCAAAGGGGTGAGTTTTAAGGAATGTTTTAAAGGAGGAAAACGAGGTGGAGAGGTGTAAGGAGAGAATTCCAGAGCTTGGGGCTTTGGCAGCTGAAGGCATGGCCACCAATGGTGGAGCATTTAAAATTGGGGATGCACAGGAGGCCAGAATTAGATGAGCGCAGACATGAGGGTTGTGGGGCTGGAGAAGATTACAGAGATAGCGAGGGGCAAGGCCATGGAGGAATTTGAAAACAAGAATGAACATTTTTAAATCATAAAATACATCTGTTATATATTGTTCATGTGAAGTTGCAGCCAGGCTCTTGTACTGAGTTTCAAATTGAGTTGCTGCTGAAATAATTACTTGTATCTTTCCCTTGGATACAATTTGAAACAATACACAATGCTATCTCAATAATAGCTGCTAGTTCAAGGGGAGGGACTCACCTTTGCTTATGTTATGCCTATAAACATAATCTAATTAGGTCAAGGTTGGCTGGGTTGTCCCTCCAGCTTGTGAAATGATAGTATGGAGAAGACTGCCACTGCAAAAAGAAATGGAGCTTATTGTCTATGATTGACATGACCATTAAGAGGATTAGATTAACACTATATTCCTTTTTACTTCTAAATAAATCTTTTTGAAAAATAAATTCTACATGTAGTTTTAGCCTGAGTAAAATTGACTGGCAGTGTGGTGCTTTTCCACCCGGAACAGAGATCAAGATGGCCATTCTAAGCATCTTTCAGTGGGTAATACCTCAGTGAAAAGGGGTCTATTAATCTTGCAGCACACCATGCATAAGATTTCAGGTTTTAGTTTATAAGAAGTGTGGATCTGCCAATGGAAACTGCTTTGTTGCTATGAGCATGGATGATGACTGTTGAGAGAAAGTGCACATTAGCAAGTAACAGGGAGTTAGAATAAGTGTGAGTGTAGCAATACCAAAGGACAACCAATTGATCCAATTCCAGAAGAAATCTGTCTCTGGAGGAAACTGCAACTCGAACGAAATCCAACGGACACATTAAGAGCTATAGGACGGAATGTGATGGCAGTGTTTTTATTTCTTTTATGGGGGTGGTAAGAACAGTGTGTAGCCCTGATGTAACTCTGGAGTCTGGCAGCTTTCCTTAAGATATCACTGTTGCTGTTAGGTCATGTCATAGCCAATCTTGCCAGCAAAAGTGTGTGTGTGTGTATATATATATATATATTCGGAAGGTAAATCACAGGCAAGCTTTCTAAACGTGATCAAACAGTGCGCAGTCTTTGGCGACATTGGTTCTTGGTCATCTGCAGGAATGAAAGGCGGCGTCTATAGACCCTGGGTCTAGCTTGGTGCTAACCAGCAATGGCTCGCTGTGGTTCTTTGACTGCGTGTGTGGGAGCCCCAGCCGTGCCTTCTTCTTCAGGTTTGCTGCTCCTCCCTCTGCGCAGCCAGGTGCCTCCGTCGCTCTCCATCGTCTTCGCTCTCTGTACGCCACGAGGCATATAGCTAGTTCCCTAGGCTCCATGCTCCTGATGTACTCCTCCTGCAGGATGAAAAAGGGAAACGTGTGGGTTAGCTTGGGATGTTCTAAGGACCTCTCTTGGTTAAGTCTGCAGACCCCTTAACGCATCCCAGAGAGTGCTGGCCACCACTTGGATGGTCAGAGTTTAGTGCGATGCATGGCTGCCCGAAACCCCAACCACCTCCGTCCCACTACACCTGACCGATTGGTGGCAGCTTTGCCCACTGGACTGCATGCTGTGCTCTCAGCTCAGGCGCAGGCATTCTCCTAACCCGCACTGCAAGGCTATGCTGTTAGCTTGAACCATGGGGGAGACTGGTCCAAACCGGGAAGATGACTTTGCAAGGGGCTGTGTGTGCCTCCACCAGTGACTGCTCCATGGCCAGCTTTAGCAAGATTATATAACATGCACAGTCGTCCAACTGTTCTGCAGTCCACTAAAACACTCATTAGTTTGCAGTCTACGCCCGAGGGGTGAAAAGCTCTGGAGCACTTGGTGGCACTTCATGCCTCTGCATTGCTTGAGTGGGCAGATAAGCTAGAGACCCAACTCCATGCATGTCAATGTGGCTGCATCTAAACTGTCCAAGCTGCAGAGAAATGGTCACTTTATACAAGGTTTCCCTAATGCGTGGCCGCTTCCCTCCCACCCACCCCGCACATGCTTGTGCACTACCTTCAATCGCAGGGCAGCTCTTGCCCCCACCCCCTGAAGTCGCCTCAATTGCAGGGCAGCCCTTGGCCCCCCCACCTCCCACAAGTCGCCTCAACTTTGAAGTCAAACAGGCGAAACATTACTGTGCACTCATCTCCAAGTTCCCCTCAAAGTGCAGCCCGCCAAATGCACACCCTATATATGCTGTTGTGAAACACACGCCGACGTGGCGCGGACAATTCAGCGTTGGGGGTTGATTCTGGCAGGTTGGCCTAATAATGATATGCAGATGTATTACAATGATGGTGGTAAACATGGCCCACCATCGATGGGCTGAGTGGCCGATCGCAAACTGGTTTCACAATGCCTTCTCGCCATATTGTCCACTCACACTGTGAACCCGACGCCAGCGGGCACGGAAAATTCCACTCAGAGACTTTTGGTAGACATTATTGCAAATCATTTGAAAAAGCTGCTTCTAATAATTCTTAGAGTGGCAAGACATGAGCATTCTTCAGAGGTAAAGCCTTTGGGCCTAAAATTCTAATGGCATTGCCCTGGCAGCAGAGGTACTTAAGGGCTCCAACAAAATTGCAAGGTTGGAGTCACTTACATACTGCATGTGATTTTCTTCTTCAACAATGGGAACTCGTGCAGGTTGCAGATTGTGTGGAAAACTGAAGGGGCAAAAATGGGTAAAGCACTCCTGCTGCAGCCATTTTCTAGATTATTGATTGCTGCAATGGCAGAAGACTGCTGTGTGTGTCAAGTTGAAATGGCAGAGCCAGAGGTGGTGAAAGGACAGATATTTAGGAGCTTTTTGCTGGCACTGCATGCTTCATTAGCAGAATACAAGTAGAAAAGATAGTGTAGCTCTTTTTAAGAGACAAGAACTGGCTGCTAGCCTTGGGCAAGTTATGCAAAGGGGAGACGTACCAACAAATAGTGAAGACAACAGGTAGTCAGTCCTACCAAAGGTTTACATATAAATCTCGAAGTACAGCACAATATTGACCTAAACAAACCATCGCTTGGTGCACTGAAGCTGATGACAGCAGGGACTCTGAAGGTTGGGGCTGTTCCTGCTACTGCAACCCCAAATGTGAAGCACGTAACTGATTTCCTTAGCAATGATGAAAATTGTCTTCAAGCAACTTTTGCACACAAGCGCAAGAGACACTTTGTCATTCATGGTGTTCTGTTCCTCACCTGACCTTCGAGAGGCACAGCAAATATAAGGACTCATTTTGCTGAAGTCAGTCAGTGATATCAAGAAAATAGTGATGGACCAAGGCAAGCCAGTGAGATCTTTTATAATGAGTGATATGGTGGCTCGCAAGGAGAAATTTGGAAAGCCTTTAGATTAATGGACTTCAGCCTGAAACAGATAGTAAATATCCATGGAATGGATACAAAGATTTGGAGCCTTTGATTGGTTTGAGTTCATGGTTGTGTACAGCTGAGAAATGTCCCCATCTATTGGAAGTGATGCTGTAAATATCTCACTGTGAATGACATGTTCCTCACAACTGAGAGTTGCAGTATGACAGTGAAAGCTGAACAGCAGCTCTACTGCACTATTGCAGTCCAACCTGCAGTGTTGGCTGTACGGTACAAGAAACTTGGCCTCAACCCATTCCTAATTTACTTGACAAATCCAAATACAAAGAAGAAGAAGTGACATTTGCTGAGAGTTGGGATACTGGTGTTAATGAGGAAGTTCTTTATTCCAACCTGCCATTACTATACTGGAACATGATATCCATCCTATGATTAAAAAGGCAAGAAATGTCATCTATCTATTTCACAAGTCTCCTGTGCTTTAGGGACAAGCCAGGAAGAATGTGGAAAAGAAAAGGGGATCATTTCAAATTGTATTATTGTTGAAACAACCTTTTTGCTACACTGGAACATAGGCTAATTCTGAAGATCTCCATTTAGAGTGTATTCTTGATCTGAAATGGCCATTACATAGGGTTCTTACTTGTGAAGAGTTTGATCAGATTGCAGAAATAGTGGCTTCATTTGATCCAATCGATTTGGCTGTGGAGACTTTGTGCCACAGAGTGGCCAATCTTCTGACAGTTGATGCTGCCATGAGTGCCAGGAGCACTGAAGGTAATTTAAATTATCTTCTCCAGTATGTGCTGAACCCAGATATGGATAGTAGTTTCTTATCCATTTTATTATTGGAGTAGCAGGTGGAAAAACGCCTGTCTCTGGACAACATATGCACATACTGCAATTGTGGTAATGCTGACATTGGTGATTCTGATGGAAGCTCAGTCACTGAAGACGTGAGCTGGCGATTCAGGCCTCTGTTGTGCTCAACACTACAATCGTCAGACGTTGGTGAGATGAGAGGTATTTTTTTTTAAACAAGTGGTGGCTCAATGTGAAAATTCTATCCACAGTAGTTATATAACGACCTGTTCAAAAATCCACAGAATCAGCACAAAAAGAGGCCACTCAGCCCATCGAATCTGTGCTAGCTCTTTCAGAGAGAAATCCAGTTAGTTCTATCCCCAGCTTTTTCCCCATATCCCTGCATTTTTACCCCCTTCAAAGTGCTTAACCAATTTCCTTTTGTAGGCTACTATTGAATCTGTATCCACCTGCATTCCAAATTCTAGTTACTCGCTGTCATCTCTTGTTCTTTTGCCAGTCACCTTAAATTGGTGCTTTCTGATTACTGGCCCTTGAGCAATTGGAAACAGATTTTAAACATCTTTATCAAATCTCCTAACCTACTCTGTTCTCAGGAGAACAGCCCCAGTTTCCCCAGCCTATCCACGTAACTGTAATCCCACATTCCTAGAACCATGCTAGTAAATCTTTTTTCTATCCATCCAATTTCTGCAGAGACTGGAACATACATGTATTTCCCACTGCTGGAGAGTATTTTATAATATATATGTTTTTTATCACTACAAAATAAGCAGCTATTAATTTCCTGTGTTATATGATTCTTGTGATCTTTTATAGCCTGTTAAAGTTTGATAGGTGGGCCTGTGTATGTTACTGACTAAATCTGTGTGAGATTTTGTTGATGATTGATGGTGGGTTTCTTTTTCAAGCTTGTTAAAGGTACAGACGGTGAGTACAGAGTTACTGAGTCTTATGGAACTGGAGTGTAAAAGTGGCTAGATATGGGTGACACTGAGTCCAAGACTAGTCAGTTTAGAATGTGCTGACTCTAAATGATATTGAAAGAAAGCCCTGTAGAGTTGACTCGAGGAATTAGGGTATCATTTTATATTTACAAATACAAGATTGAACCTGAAACCTTAGGATCACAATGGGTATCTGGAATTACAAACCCTGACCCCTGTTCCTCCTCCAGTCCAGTATTCTAGTCCATGGCCAGAATTTTCTGTTTGGCGTGCAGGGGCGGGCCCTGCACGCCGACGTGTAAAATGATGCGCGGTGACGTCGGGCGTGTGTCCCAATGTCACCGCGCGTTATTCCGATTTTTCATTCAGCGGTCACGCACCAGAGTCGGCTGCGTGCCCGCCGAACTGTCAAAGGCCTGGTAAGGCCATTAATAAACTAATTAACCTAATTGTCAGGGCTGCCCGTTCAACCTTAAGGTTGGCGGACAGGCGAAGAGCCCAGGCGGCCTTTGCGTTTTTCATGGAACCTCATCCACGGATGGGATGAGGTTTCATGAAGGGTTTATTAAATTATATTTTCTGAACATTTGATAAACGTCCCAGCTCATGTGACACTGTCACAAGAGGGGACATGTGTAAATGATTTTTCACTTTTTTTATTTTGATGTTTCAAATTGAATATAATCTCCTTGAGGCAGCTCTGTGCCTTAGGGAGATTTCTGTGCTCTTTCGCGCAGGCCCCAACTCTCCCTCCTCCCCTTGCCCACACGTCATGCTGTGTGGGCCTTAATTGGCTCGCCCACATAAAATGGCAGCGCGCAGCCGATCGTAGGTGGTGATTGGCTCCACGTCCGCCTGTGCCCGCTCCCGACCGGCCCGCCCAACGGGGAGAAAATTCTCACCCATGTCTTTAATTTTATGTCACTCTCTCAGTTTTCTCTTACTGTCCATAACCTTGATTTTCTCTCCTATTTCTGCTCTTTTGTTTCTGTCCAAAGGACAGAGAAGCATTTCTCAGAATCTGTTTATAAATGCAGAATGAAATATTTTGTCTGTTGCTGAATTAACATCAGTAGAGTTGCAGCATGTGTGTAAAAAAAATACATTAGCTCCATCTTCTGGCTGAATTATAACTCTACATGGATAATATCGGTTAATACGTTGGTCCCACTGAATAGTGCAGCGTATTAACAGGCACAGAGAATATCATTGGTGATTTTGGTTAGACCATTTCAGTGCAGTTGTAGGGGTGATAATCTGATTGGAGAGATTCAAACATGGAGTTCCAGGAAAGCACAGATCTGGGAGGTGACAACATGTTCAAGGACTTTGGAGAGGAAAGGGAGGGTGGAGGTAGTTTGCAAGTAGAGTAGAGTTAAATTTGGATTTTTTTGCAGGTTAGGGGTGATAATGGTGCTTTTGAAAGGGAGGGGAACAGTGCCTGAGGAGACAGAGCCATTTACCACAACCACAGTAGTGCTTTTATGGTTTACTTGAGATCAGCAACTCGGCAGAGAATAGACTGAGCCTGTAAATGAATTATCAGTGTGGATTTGAGCCAGGCAGATGAAAGGATCTATAGTTTAATTCTCTGTCTGTCAGGTTAGCTTATCTTAGTATGCCAACATTTACTATCCAGACTCGTGAAGAATTGCCACTTGAGTGAGGTACTGAAGAATGTTCTGTGCCAGTGAAACTGTAACCCAGCAATAGAAGCATTTTTTGGAGAGAAAATTGTGGGCAGTGGGGTCAGGAGTTGAAAAATGAATAGTTTTTAAAAATCCTGATAGGAAACATTTGAAAAATGGCTAAAATACCTTCTACTAGTAGAAGTCGTCAAAACTACGATAGATTTGTCACGGTGTAATGACCTGATGTAAGTACGTTCAATGAGATTTACCGTCTAAGCTGGCTGACTGAGGAGGGTACCAAGCAGAAGGTACAATGTAACTTGCTGAGAGAGGCAGATCAGAAATTGGAGACTGAGCCAAACCACACTACAGTCCAGATGTTTCAAAAAGTGAATTATGCCAGCCGTAAATGGTTGCACCAAGGAAAATTGTAAACTGACAAAGAAACTAGTTCACAAACATATGGGATAAGATTTTATCCAGAGTAATGGTGATACAAAAATAAGGAGAGTTTCCAAAGTAGTTCTGTGACAGGTTGAAATAGTGATCCAGTAGATAAGATGCTGCACATGCTATTATAGTCAATTATAAATAAGATATTGCCAGTAAAACAAGTGCTTCTCTGTTTAGCAAATAAAAGAGCTACCCCTCGATATCTCGATGTGAAAATGCACTGCAGAGTGTGGACCTGCTGGACTAGAGATGGGAATCCTGAGATCCTTGCTGGAATGTGCTTGTGACTGAGGGAAATTGGGAGCAACTGCCACATTTAACTGGCTACTGCTTCATAAAAGGACAGACGACTATTTGAGAGGCTGGGAAGAAGACGTACTAAAGTGAATGGTATGAGAGTGTTGTGACAGGGCTCAGAGCTCCGCAAGTTCACAGACTCCTTGGTAGAGGTGCTATTGCAAATGAGGGAAAGGGGGAATCAAATATTTGGGAGAGAGGGAAGGAGACCAACCAAAGGAATGGTATAGGAACTGTGGAAGGAGGTGGCCCTGGCAGTCAATGCCACCTTAACCAAACCCAGAATGGCGATCAATGCTGGAAGAAGATTCAATGACCTACCAGGGCATACAAGGTAAAAAGAGGCAGTCCGACATTGTAACCGTCTGCTGCAATGAGCATGTTTCCCATTTCAACCCACCTTGACCTTGCTGTGTTAAACATCATATACAACTTTCCAGCACAAGATACCACAATACTCTACCACTTCCCTCTCTTTCACCTAATATTGAAAGTTCAATAGCTATTGCATTGGCTCAGCTCCCCTTGCTAAGGTATTCCTTTTGTGCCTTCATAGATGTGCCACAGCAACACGCAGACGAAGAGCAGAAAGAGGAACCTGGCCCCTCTGCTTCAGTCCTGGCCAGAACCTCTTTGCACATGCCATGCCAAGCACCAGTCCAGAAACGTGCACCAAGGGAGAACAGTAAGTAAGCCAGAAGGAAGTGTGCAAGGGGATACAGACCCGGAATGGCTAGGATGAGCTAGGCTGAAAGATGAGGAAGCAGGCATGCTGATTGGAAGTTCAGGAGACTTTGGATGGCTTTGCGTCATGAGTCTTGGGTATCCTGTGTTTAAAAGCAAGATGCTTGAAGAGCATCAAACATGTGTACAGGCACTTGGAGTGATGCCCTGGGAGGTACTGTAGATCAGTTGGAGGTGTTTGCTAGCCACATTTGTGGAGCCATGATGGATATGTATACACCACTATAGTCAATCCTGGAGCATATGGCAATTCTAGAATGACTTGTAGCAGAGATGCCACCAACAGACAACCAAAGGACAGTTGTACCTTCTGGCATGTTAACTGTGATTACAAGTAACTCTTTCGAGTTATCAACAGTCACAGATTGTAACTCTTTCGAGTACATTCACAGTTCTTGGTTTCCGGGAGTGGGACATGAACCCACAACCTTCTGATTCAAAGGCGAGGGTGCTATGAACTGAGCCACAGCTGACAGCTCGTGATTACAAGTAACTCTTTCGAGTTATCAACAGTCACAGATTGTAACTCTTTCGAGTACATTCACAGTTCTTGGTTTCCAGGAGTGGGACATGAACCCACAACCCTCTGATTCAAAGGCAAGGGTGCTATGAACTGAGCCACAGCTGACACCTCGTGATTACAAGTAGTTGAGTATTTTCTGGGCTACAAGTAATTGAGTCTGGTAATTGTCTCAGACAAGTATACCTATGGACTTTAGCGATCTGATTAATACCATTCAGCAGCTTCCATGCTGATCAGTATCTAAGAGAGCTCAAGCAAAGAGCACAGCACAGTGAACTGGGAAATTTGATGAGAATGACAATTTAGTGGTAAGTAGTACAGAAATTGTGTTTGTTTTAAAATATCAAACTGCAATTTGAACTTAGTTTTTAATTTAAAAAAAACCCCATCAGTTGGCAGTTAACTGTTAGTCAGTTGTAAGTAGGTCACTGATTGGATGTTAACTAGATAGTGTGTAACTGGGGACTGAATGACCAGTTGGAACAGGTTTGTGACTGAATGGTATTGCTATGATTCCCGTAGAGACCAATAACTTTTAAAAAGATATTTGAATTCTCAATGACCGACTGGAAGGATCATATGCCAAGATTTCAAGTTTTAAAACTTTTACTGAAATAAACAAACTAATAGCAACATTGTCTAACACTATTCAGTAGACAATCCTATCGGTCTAAACTGCAGAAAAGATTCCCCCATTTAACTGTTAAAACAACCAAAAATCAGTATATTTTACTCTATCCCTTAAGTGGACATTTCATTCTCCAGGAACCAGTCCAAAGCTATTCTCAGTTTCCAATAGCTTGCTTCCTTTTCACTTTTCAAGCAGGATAACTTCTAATCCCTGACTGAGTTACACAGTGACAGTTACCCTGGAGATCAACCCCCCTTTAGCCAAAGCTAGGTGAATCTCCCAGCCTTGTTTAAATCCTCACGAACTTGATCTCTTCAATCCGAGCGCAAACTCCCACTCGTATTCTGTGTGGTGAACAATATCTCTGTGCTGCCCCTATCTCCCTGCTTGCTCTCCCTCTCTCTCTCTCTCTCTCTCTCTCTGATTCTTGAAGACTAACCTGTCTTTGAAGTTTGGGGATATCTTAACAAAAACCTTGTAAACTGATCCTACAATGGCTTCCTATGGACTTTTCCCTCCTAAAGCTCGTCCCCATGGCAACATGAATCACATGGGCCTTATATGCAGGTAAAAGTGCTAATGAGCTATCCCCTAGCACCCCCCCTCTCCCCCAACTCCATTCTATCTTGAAATTAAATACAGTACATTCCTAACACCTTCCTGTGAGAGTTGGAAACTAACAGTCCACCCAGAATCATCACAGGTGCCCTTGTCATTGCCCACAGATGTAAACATCTTGCACCTTCTTCCCTGTAAATCAATCTGGGCCTCACTGTCCCCAGAGCAACCAAGCCACCTAGGCTTGTTGTCAAGTAGGATTCGAGGCAGGTCACATGACTCACTTCAGTATTCCGTTTTACCTTGAATTAAACAGACAGTGCCAAAGCATAACCAAATTATAAACTTGGTATTTATAACAGTATTTAAATGGTAAATACGTGGGAGAACAGAGCTCAATCGCAGCACAGCAGAATAAGCTGGTAACAGAGTGAGGACTTTAAAATGGGAATTTGGTGAGAGTGGGAATTTGATGCAACAGTAGGGGAGGGTGAAGCAGGTGTGAAGGAAAAAAGCTAATGTCTTCACTCATGTATTCATACTTTAACTCCTGATTAAGGGATTAATAAACAAATAGAAATTAATAAATAAGAGGTCAAAGGCAAAAACTAAGTAAGTGATAAAAAATTACATAAATAAAAATTGTCATCAAAAAGAGAAAGAAATAGGCCAATTAAACTAAAGCAAGCAGTGAAGAGTACCAAAAAGAACCTAACTTAAATCCATCTGATAACTAAAAGTTAATATTAAGGGCGAATCATTTAGAAAGAAGAAAAAGATAATAAATAATAGCACATGCCGTGTGTTGGGATATACATTAATGACTTGCACTTATTGTTACAGCGCACAATTTTGAAATTTGCAGATGACAAAAACTTGGAAGTATAATAAACAGTGAAGAAGATAGCAATAGACTTCAAGAGGACATAGACAGGCTGGTGGAATAGGTGGATACATGACAGATGAAATTCAACGCAGAACAGTGTGAGCTGGTACATTTTGGTAGGAACTATGAGCAGAGGAGAGACAATGCAAACTAAATGATACAATTTTAAAGGAGGTGAAAGAAGAGAGAGACCTGTGGGTGCCTATGCACAAATGTTTGGAGGTGGCAGGACAGGTTAACATAGCAGTTAATGAAGTATAAGGGATAAACAGAGGCATAGAGTACAAAAGCCAGCAAGTTATACTAAACCTATATAAAACACTAGGGCTGGAATTTTCCAGCCTTCCCGCGGCGGGTTCCCCTGTGGCGGGGCTGGCGAGCCATTGAAATCTCCATTCACATTGGCGGGACTGGAAAATCCCGCCGGCGTGAGGGGCTGAAAAATTCCGGCCTAGGTTGGCCCCAGTTGGAGTGCTGTCGGTTCTGGGCACCACACTTTAGAGGGGAAGTGAAGGCTTTGGAGAGGGTACAGATGAGATTTGCTAGAATGGTTCTAATGTTGAGGGACTTCAGTTATGAGAATAGGCTGGAGAAGCTGGGGTTCTCCTTGAGGCAGAGAAGGCTAAGGGGATATTTCATAGAGGTGTTTAAAATCCTGAAGGGTTTAGGTAAAGTAAATAAAGAGAAACTGTTTCCAATGGCTGAAGGGTCAATAACCAGAGTGCACCAATTTAAGGTGATTGCCAAAAGAACCAGAGGTGATATGAGGCAAAACATTTTACGCAATGATTGACTAAGATTTGGAATGTAGTTAGATACAGATTCAGTAGTAGCTTTCAAAAGGGAATTGGGTAAATATTTGAAGGAGAAAAATTACAGGGATTTAGAGAAAGAGCAGGGGAGTGGGACTAACTGGATTGCTCGTCAAAAGAGACTTGATGGGTTAAATGGCCTCCTTCTGTGCTGTACCATTCTATGGGCTGAATCTTACCGATGTCGGGCGGGCTGGGCGGGAGCGGGTGGGGGCGGGCGCAGAGCTGATCGCTGCCCACGATCGGCGACGTGATGCCATTTTATGTGGGCGAGCCAATTAAGGCCCACCCAGCATAACGCGCAGCCGGTAGTGCTCAGCGCTACCTGTGCAGGCAGGAGAGGAGGGAGAATCGGGGCCTGCACTCTTTCATGCATGCGTGCGAAAGAGCACAGAAATCTCCCTAAGGCACAGAGCTGCCTCAGGGAGATTAAGTTGATAAAAAAATTTGTTATAAATAAAGTAAAAAGTTATTTAAACATGTCCTCTCATGTGACAGTGTCACATGAGCTGGGACACGTTTGTGAGTATAGCAAAATTTATTAAATTATTTCATAAAACCTTCAGGAAACCTCATTCCGCCTGTAGATGAGGTTTCATGAAAAACGTGAAGGCTGCTTGCGCTCTTCGTCTGCCCGCCAACCTTAAGGTTGGACGGGCAGCATTGTTACTAAGCTTAATTACTTTTTTAATGGCTTTAATAGGTCACTGACAGTTCGGCGGGTGCGCAGCCGCCTCTGGCGCACGCCTGCCGAACAAAAGATCGAAATGACGCGTGATGACATCAGGACACACGCCCGACATCATCTGGCGTCATTTTACGTGTCGGCGTGTCAGGCCCGCCCCCGCATGCTGACGGCAATATTCTGGCCGATGTTTCTATCTTTGCCAAATGTGGGAATTTATGGACATTGAGACTGTTTGGATGAGCACACCTGTGGGAAATTCCTGTGTCTCGACAATACCCAGGCTTGGGCTGACAAGTGGCAAGTAACATTCGTGCCACACAATTGTCAGGCAATGACCATCTCCAACAAGAGAGAATCCAACCATCGCCCCTTGATGTTCAATGGCATTACCATCACTGAATCCCCCACTATCAACATCCTGGGGGGGTTACCATTGACCAGAAACTGAACTGGACTAGCCATATAAATACTGTGGCTACAAGAGCAGGTCAGAGGCTAGCAATCGTGCAACAAGTAACTCACCTCCTGACTCTCCAAAGCCTGTCCACCATCTACAAGGCACAAGTCAGGAGTGTGATGGAATACTCCCCACTTGCCTGGATGAGTGCAGCTCCCACAACACTCAGGAAGCTTGACACCATCCAGGACAAAACAGCCCACTTGATTGGCACCACGTCCACAAACATTCACTCTCTCCACCACCGACGCACAGTAGCAGCAGTGTGTGTACCATCTACAAGATGCACTGCAGCAACTCACCAAGGCTCCTTCGACAGCGCCACCCAAACCCACGACCTCTACTATCGAGGACAAGCGTAAGAGATAGATGGGAACACCACCACCTGGAGGTTCCCCTCCAAGTAACTCACCATCCTGATTTGGAAATATATCGCCGTTCCTTCCCTGTTGCTGGGTCAAAACCCTGGAACTCCCTCCTTAACAGCGCTGTGGGCATGGACTGCAGTGGTTGAAGAAGGCAACTCACCACCACCTTCTCAAGGGCAATTCAGGATGGGCAATAAATGCTGGCCCAGCCAGCAAAGCCCACATCCTGTGAATGAATAAAAAAAATACTCCAGCTGAGGCTGAATTAGTTTTTTATACTAGTTTGACATAAGCTCCTTGCTCTTGTACTCTATGCCCTATTAATAAAGCCCAGGATACTGTGTGCTTTATTAACTGCTCTCTCAATCTGTCCTGCCACCTTTAATGACTTATGCACTTATACACACAGGTCCCTTTGCCCCTGCACCCCCTTTAGAGTTGTACACTTTATTTTATATTGTCTCTCAATGTTCTTCCTACCAAAATGTATCACCTCACATTTTTCCGCATTGAACTTCATCTGCCACCTAACTGCCCGTTCCACCAACATGTCTATGTCCTTTTGAAGTTCTACACCCTCCTCTTCACAGTTTACAATGCTTCCAAGTTTTGTATCGTCCGCAAATGTTGTAATTGTTCCCTGTACACCAAAGTTTAGATCATTAATATATATCAGGAAAAACATTATTTAATTAACTGGATTTAAATTCCCCAACTGCCCCAGTGAGATTTGAACTCATATTTCCAGAGCATTCATTTTGGTCTCTGGATTACTAGTCCAGTAACACAACCCCTGTGGTGCTGTATCCCCTCTAGTGCTGTATTAGGAGAACTCTAACAAGGAACTAATGTCTTCGGGAGAGGAGACATTACAAGAAGAAATGCAAAAAAAGAAATTCAAGTCAAGTGGAGTAATTTCAGACACATAGACCTTAAAGATTACAGTAAATAGACTCAATTGTGACATAAAATAGATAGAAATTGATAAAAGATGGTTTGATATTGTGGGATGCTATTAGGATAAGTGGATTGTAATATAAAACAGTTTGATAAGTGGTTGCACTGCAGTCAGACATACCACGTCTTTCCTTTGCAAAATTCAGTGTAATCCATCCATCGATGTGGCATTCTGTGAATGATCTCCACACAACTCAAAAATGATGTAATAATAATAGTGACAAAATAAGTTAATCTCTTAAAGTCAAGACAAGAGTGCAAAAATAGCAGCAAAATAACATCATGCACTTCAAGTCCTGGAGCTAGTGCACAAAGCTGATCCCTCCAATCAAAAGTTCGGATTATGAGGAAAGACTGGAGAAAAGTGGGCTTTTCAGCCTTGAAGGGAGATGACAAGGATTTACTGTATTTCATCCAGCTATACAAGAAAGAAGAATGGTAATTGATACCGAACAGGTAACTCCGAACGCACCGAAAACGACAACGGCAAACTCAGCCCTGTCGACCCTGCAAAGTCCTCCTTACTAACATCTGGGGGCTAGTGCCAAAATTGGGAGAGCTGTCTCACAGACTAGTCAAGCAACAGCCTGACATAGTCATCCTCACAGAATCATACCTTCCAGACAACGTCCCAGACACCACCATCACCATCCCTGGCTATGTCCTGACCCACCGGCAGGACAGACCTAGCAGAGGTGGTGGCACAATGGTATACAATCAGGAGGGAGTTGCCCTGGGAGTCCTCAACATCAACCCGGCCAATTACCGCCCCATCAGTCTACTCTCGATCATCAGTAAAGTAATGGAAGAGGTCATCAACAGTGCTATCAAGCAGCACTTGTTTAGCATTAACCTGCTCACTGACACCCAGTTTGAGTTCTGCCAGGGCCACTCAGCCACTGACTTCATTATAACCTTGATTCAAACATGGACAAAAGAACCAAACTCCCGAGATGAGGTGAGGGTGACTACCCTTGACATCAAGGCTGCACTTGACAGAGTGTGGCATCAAGGAGCCCTAGCAAAACTGGAGTCAAGGGGAATCAGGTGAAAACTCTCCACTGGTTGGAGTCATACCTAGCACAAAGGAAGATGGTTGTGGATGTTGGAGGTCAGTCATCTCAGCACCAGGACATCACCGCAGGAGTTCCTCAGGGTAGTGTCCTCGGCCCAACCATCTTCAACTGCTTCATCAATGACCTCCCTACTATCATAATGTCAGAAGTGGGGATGTTCGCTGATGATTGCACAATGTTCAGCACCATTCATGACTCCTTAGATACTGAAGCAGTTCATGTCCAAATGCAGCAAGACCTGGACAATACCCAGGCTTGGGCTGACAAGTGGCAAGTAACATTCGCGCCACACGAGTGCCAGGCAGTGACCATCTCCAACAACAGAGAATCTACCATTGTTCCTTGACATTCAATGGCATTACCATCACTGAGTCCCCCACTATCAACATCCTGGGGGTTACCATTGACCAGAAACTGAACTGGACTAGCCATATAAATACTGTGGCTACAAGAGCAGGTTAGAGGCTGGGGATCCTGCGGCAAGTAACTCACCGCCTGACTCCCCAAAACCTGTCCACCATCTACAAGGCACAAGTCAGGAGTGTGATGGAATACTCTCCACTTAACTGGATGAGTGCAACTCCAATAACACTCAAGAAACTTGATACCGTCCAGGACAAAGCAGCCTGCTTGATTGGCACCACATCCACAAACATTCACTCCCTCCACCACCGATGCACAGTAGCAGCAGTGTGTACCATCTACAAGATGCACTGGAGGAATTCACCAAGGCTCCTTAGACAGCATCTTCCAAACCCACAACCTCTACCATCTAGAAGGACAAGGGCAGCAGATAAATGGGAACACCACCACCTGGAAGTTCCCCCCCAAGTCACTCGCCATCCTGACTTGGAAATATATCACCGTTCCTTTACTGTTACTGGGTCAAAATCCTGGAACTCAATTCCTAACACAATTGGGGGTACCTACACCACATGGACTGCAGTGGTTCAAGAAGGCAGCTCACCACCACCTTCTCAAGGGTTAGGGTTAGGGATGGGCAATAAATGCTGGCGTAGCCAGGGAAGCCCACATCCCGTGAATGAATGAAAAATAGAAACACCTTAAACCATGACAGTAGAATAAGGAGCCAGAGGTTCAAACTAGTAAACAGCATATTTAGACCTAATATCAGGAAGTTCATTAAACAAACAGTGATCAACAGATGTCCCGCTATTTTTCTCTGCCAGCAACCTTGGCAGATAAGTGCTATGTATGCCATGGTGTACAGTTTTATTCTGCAAAGGCCATATTTGTGGCACTGTCAAACCTGTGGCTTTCAAAACTAACATTGTAGCTACATAGAGCTTACAAAAAGCAGTTGCTGCT
Organism: Cetorhinus maximus; assembly: GCF_964194155.1. NCBI lineage: Eukaryota > Metazoa > Chordata > Chondrichthyes > Lamniformes > Cetorhinidae > Cetorhinus > Cetorhinus maximus. Next base: position 1,827,533 of record NC_135917.1, read on the forward strand.
TACTCTCAATAATTTAGGCGGCAGATCTTGCACGTGTGTATTGCAGCTGATTCCCAGCAACTCTTGGGTCTCCATGAACTCACCCACAGTTTCAACAACGCTGTTGGCTGCAGTGCTACCTTTTATCATTTATCTTGGTTTTATGACATAGTTCACTAACAAATAATTAAGGGAAAAAAGCAGAATGGCCTGACCAGGCCTCAGCTGTCACATATCCTCCCACTTCCCCATCTATAACACTGATGTGACTGTTCGCTAAATTGTGCAGGCTTTCCTCCTCATAGGGAGGTGGGGGCTGACACCTTTGGCTGATCACTCTCTGCTCTTATCCTAGAAATGAAATCCGAAGGGCCAAATTACAATCAATTCCTGTAACATGCAGTAACACCCGGGTATCAACATGCAGCCCATGGTGGGTATGCAAACAAGTAAATTAATTCATAAGATCACAAAATAATTACAGATTAGAAATGTCGCCAGCCCATCTTAGTTCCTCTATCCAGAAAGCCCCAACATTCCATGCGAGCGGGGTGAATGCACGTAAGGCTGTGAATGAAAGAATATGTTCAGGTGAAGGCTGGGGAAATTAACAACACTGTGTTGCCTCCTGAGCATTGAGGGTAAACAATTCAATCACTTTAGCACCATGCTTAGTGCAGCACATTCTTGGAATATATGGCTGGCTCCTCATACCTCACCTGAACTGGCAAGGTCAATAAACCTCTTCCAGCACTAAGAGATTCACTCTGACTGTCCTCGCCACCTCCTTCCAGACTAAAGAGGGCCTCCCTCCTGGCCTAACCTTCAGCAGGAGTACTTCTATATCTGCATCAGCAAACTGGGGACTCTGTAGCAGACATTTCAAACACTGTATAAAGCAGATACTTGTCATGGCCACCAGTATTCTGATAATTCCTTGCCCTTTAAGGTACTGCAGACATTTAAACCCTGCAACAGTGTGGTATTAGCCACCTCAAAGAGCTCCCAATAAGAGGCATTTCTAATCCCTGGGGTTTGCCAGCATCCATCATGTCGGCAGAGGTCTTCTGGCTTGGATTGCGTCCCCATGGAAAATGCAGCTTGCACTGATCTTACACCAACTTGGGTGAGGATCCAGTGCTCGTGGATCTTCAACGATCAGAGTCAGTACCTCAAGAACAGAAGAATAAAACTTAAACAAAAAAAACTTTAAGAAGCAGAATTATTTAGTTTGCACTGACCCAAATCTGCCTAAATGGATGACACAAGAACTCCTTAATCAACCCAGTGCATAGTTGTTAATTCAATGAATGTTTTCTGACAAAGATTTTATTTCAATGCCCACAATTTACAACTCAATGCGAGGAGAATGTCATTGACAGTGGCAGACATACTTAGTACAGTGCATTCCTGGAAGGTGTGGCTGCATAACATACAGTAACAACAAAGGTATCAACATACGGCTTATAATGTACCTTGCCTGATCTAGTAAAGTCGTTAAACTTCTTTCTGTACTGACAGGCAGCAGTGGGTTGACACTGACTGCCCTGGCCATCTCCTTTCATGAGCCATGAGGTTCTCCATTCCAAAGAGGGCCTCCCTCCTTTTCCTAACTTCCTGACAAAGATTCCATTTCAAAGCACATCTTTAACTGGTAATTGAATAATCCAGTTTCTACAAAAGGCTCGGAATTCCAAACTACAAGATTATTCTTTAAATTAAAAAAAATTCCCTTTAGTTCCTCTTGGGGCCACCCTTCTCCTAGACCTGCACCATTGCTACTCTGTACCTTGCCACTAGATGGTGCAGATGAGCAAGACAGATTGACTTGCTTATTGACTTGCTGGTTCTTCAACTGCATCTCCACCACCCCACCCCCGCCAGGCCTTCCATCACCATATAAAAGACCTAATAGTGAATGCTTTGAGTAAGGCATGGAATTTCTGTACTGTTTTTCAGCGTAATTTCAGTACACAATCAGGAGGGTATTTTTTTTGGCAGTGAAAAAGGACAGAAGTTTTTTTGTTTTCTACCTTACAATCAATTATTCTCCCCTCTCCCTGAATTCCCTTGTGCCTTTTAACCATTCCTGTGATCCGTTGCTGAGTTCTGAGTGTCTCAGCAACTCCCAGTCTCCTTCCTTTACACTCCCAAAGCACATGGGGCAAGATAGCTGAGAATTCGAAGGTGAAGCTGTTTTCAAGATCAGCTGAGACATTTGGAGGCAAGGAGTTTCTGAACCTGGAGATTGTGAAGGGGTTTCAGCAGCAATTTCTGCAGCTTGGATCCAATTTTTTGCAGCTTTCCTTTTGTTTGGCATTTGGATTTGCTTCTCACTGCATCTAACAGTGTGAGCACTGGGTAATATCCACCTCACACCCACAGTGAGGTCTTCAAGAGCAAGTGTGGCATTCCCTGTGGGCATATCCTTGAGTGCATTTATGATGGAGGAGGAGCAGCACAGGATAGGGCAGCCAGCATTTAAGGAGGATGCAGTCTGCCAGATATAAACTACCCCACTCCCTTTACAGAATATACAGGCAGCACAGGTCACATGAGGATCTTAGTGAGGAGATATGAAAAGACAAGTGCGTTCCATCAGTAAGGTGCTCTGCCACCTACTGCATGAGGACCTACAGCCAGGTACATCTGCCCGCACTGCTCCCTGTGGCTATGAAGATGATCACACTCAACTTTATGGCACAAGCTCATTTCAGGCAGCCATGGAGCAAGCCCATTAATATCAGCTAGGGTGCATTATGGCCATGTATCCATCAGATGACTGACATTTTACAGGAAGGCTGGAGCATTCATAACCATTGGCATCACCGCGACAGCAAAATGGCACCGTCTAGTATTACAGGGTTGCTGGGTGTCCTAAGGCCCAGGGTGCAATTAATGGCACCCAGGTTTCTTTGTAAGCTACTACAGAAACGCTCCACAACACTCCCTCAATGTACAGATTGTGTGTGAGTCAATGCAAAGGATGTGTGGGTGTTCAGTCACTAACCTGACACCAGCAATATGCCGCCAACCTCTCCATCTCCCACAGTAGAGCTGCGACATCTATGAGCTCCATGGCCTTCTCCTCATAGATCATGAAGTATTTCAGGTTGTGGATGCTCTTTCCTGGTGGCTTGCCTCTCTCTTGCATATAGCGTACCATTTTCTTGCAATAAGATTAAATAAATGAGGGGAAGACTGGCAGTTGAGGACTGTGTCAAGTGGCATGGAAGAGTTGAAGTAAGGGATACAAAAGGTTCAGCCTCAACTGAAGTATTGTTTCAATTTCTGGGCACCAAAGGATGTGAAAGCTTTAGAGAGGGTGTAGAAAAGATTGATGAGAATGGCTCCATGGACGAGGGACTTCGGTTATGCAGATAGATTGGAGAAGCTGGGGTTTATCCTTCAGAGAAGAGGCGATTGAAAGGAGATTTGATGGAGGTGTTCGAAATCATAAGGGGTCTGGTTAGAGTAGATAGGGAGAAACTGTTCCCATTGGCAGAAGGGTTGAGAACCAGAGGAGACCAATTTAAGGTGATTGGCAAAAGAAGCAAAGGCAACATGAGAAAAAGCTTTTTTACACAGTGAGTGGTTAGGATCTGAAATACACTGCCTGAGAGGGTGGTGGAGGCAGATTCAATCGTGGCTTTCAAAAGGCAATTGGATAAGCACCTGAAGAGAAAAATTTGCAGGGCTACAGAGTAACGGCTGGGGAGTGGGACCAACTGATTTGCCCTTGAAGAGATCGGCACAGACACGACAGGCTGAATAGCCTCTTCCTGTGCTGTAACCATTCTATGTTTCTATGTGGTGATATCATCCTATTAAAGTGGAGGAAGGAGTTTCAGTGTTGTGCATGTAAGTATTTGCTGATAGGGGAGTTGAGCATGCTGTAAGATCCTGGGTTAGTTAGTGCCTTCCTTTTCCCAGAAGCAGAGTGAAATGTAAAGGGTTAGGTAGACAGCTGTTACATTTAGAGGTTGAAGATTGTGCTGGTGCCTAAAGCAGATAAGGGCGAATGGCTGGTCTGTTACCTTGCCTGCCTGGGTCAAGTCATCAAAGTTTTTATGGCATTGTTTTGCACTCCTGAGGCTGAGAGAGTTGGCACTTTGGCAGTGCCAGCTCCTTCAGGTGGCACAAGTAACCAATTCGGCAGGTTTCCTGCCACGGACACCCAACTGTCCGTCTCTCCTCAGAGAAGTTGAACACGTGCACAGACCTCATGTGGCATGCATGGCAGCAAATTCAGGGACTGGCTTGTGATGAACTAGCCAGTGGCATCCAAGTGCATCATGCCTTCAGAGGGACATAAATCCCAGAGATTGTTAATAGAAATTGCACTGGAGGGGCTAAGTAATATAAAATGTATCAGGTGAAGATAAGCAGCCAAAACTAATGTAAAGTATACTGGAGAAAATGAAGAATTAGGGAAGTGATATATTTCAGCTGTCAGTGTTTGACTGCTGCTCTAGATGTGGGAGAGGGAACTGGGGTGGAGAATGGAAATAATTTTTCAGTGCCAGAGGCTGCCAACTTACCCTGGAACCACTTTCCTGGGGCTGGTGATTAGGATTTTGTTTCTGTCACAAGAGCGGAAAATCCTAGTGGCCCTCGAAACAATAGAGGAATATTTTAATGCATATTGGATGCTATGGAAGCTTATGGAATGATCAGAAGGGAACAGTCTACAGTTTGCACCCACATGGAATGCTGTAGAACAGGTTGCGTTTTCATATAAGATTGTGGAATGTTGTAAAGCTTAGGGAAACTCTGTTGCACTGGGCTCATTGATTTTCAGAGGCCTTATCATTCTAGTGCCCTCAGTAGTCTACATGAAGAAGCAGGAAGCTGTGAGGGAAAAATGGCCCAATCTTACATATTAGCTGGGATGTGTTCTTCAGCTTGTAAGATTCTCCATCTACATAGGATAGATGAGAGACTCACTTTCTTCAAAAGAGGAGCCAGACAAGGTTGTCTACTGTCACCTGCCATATTCAATACCTTCATCAGTGATGTGTAGGATGGCATCATAAAGGACAGCTCTGGAATGTGTGTTCTGGGTATTTCTGAAATGCATTCCTTTTCACAAATGATAGCGTGTTGCTGCCAGATTTCTCTGCAGAATCAAGTATGCTCCACTGATCACTGTTTTTTGGCTTCAAAAGGCTGATTTACAATGTTTTCTGCCTGGCATGCCCTGGACCCAACATAAACCTGTGACCAGAAAATAAAATTGCGCTCTTACCCTCTTCAGAAATTGTAAATTCCCCACTGCAAAAAAAATGTCACTTAGTATCTTTTAGTTTTTCCTATATAATACAATGATGCATTGTTGGGGATGTACTTGCAGCTTAAGTCACAAGCTCATGTGCCTTAGTTCAAACATGAACAAAAGAGGAACTCCTGAGGTGAAGTTAGAGTGGCTGCCCTTGACATCAAGGCAGCATTTGACCAAGTGTGGCATCAAGGAGCCCTAGCAAAACTGGAGTCAATGGGAATCAGGGGGAAAACTCTCCACTGGTTGGAGTCATACCTAGCACAAAGGAAGATGGTTGTGGTTGTTGGAGGTCAGTCATCTCAGCTCCAGGACATCACTGCAGGAGTTCCTCAGGGTAGTGTCCTAGGCCCAACCATCTTCAGCTACTTCATTAATGACCTTCCTTCCATCATAATGTCAGAAGTGAGGATGTTCGCTGATGATTGCACAATGTTCAGCACCATTTGCAACTCCTCAGATACTGAAGCAGTCCGTGTCTAAATGCAACAAGACCTGGACAAAATCCAGGCTTGGGCTGACAAGTGGTAAGTAACATTCGCGCCAAGTGTCAGGCAATGACTATCTTCAACAGGACAGAATCCAGCCATCGCCCCTTGATATTCAATGGCATTACCATCGCCGAATCTCCAACAATCAACATCCTAGGGGTTACTATTCACCAGAAACTGAACTGGACTAGCCATATAAATACTGTAGCTACAAGAGCAGGTCAGAGGCTACGATTCCTGCAGTGAGTAACTCACCTCCTGACTCCTCAAAGCCGGTCCACCATATACAAGGCACAAGTCAAGAGTGTGATGGAATATTCTCCACTTGCCTGGATGAGTGCAGCTCCCACAACACCCAAGAAGCTTGACACCGTCAGGAAAAAGCAGCCCGCTTGATTGGCACCACATCCACAAACATTCACTCCCTCCACCACCAACGCACAGTAGCAGCAGTGTGTACCATCTACAAGATGCATTGCAGGAATTCACCAAGGCTCCTTCAACAGCACCTTCCAAACCCACAACCACTACCACCTAGAAGGACAAGGGCAGCAGATAGGTGGGAACACCAGCACCTGGAAGTTCCCCTCCAAGCCACTCACCATCCTGACTTGGAAATATATCGCCGTTCCTTCATTGTCGCTGGGTCAAAATTCAGGAACTCCCTTCCTAACAGCACTGTGGGTGTATCTACACCACATGGACTGCAGCGGTTCAAGAAGGCAGCTCACCACTATGGGCAACTATGGATGGGCAATAAATGCTGGTTCAGCCAGCGAAGCCCACATCCCGTGAATGAATAATAAAACTGTCCCACTGCACTCTCAATTTAAACATTTGTTTCCAAATATATTAGGTAAGACCATTACGTTTCAGTTTTTACAGATAAGCAAGTGTTATTCTGGAACAAGAGCCCCAAATCATTAGTAAAAATCATGAAATCTCATGTAGTAAAAACAAAATCTATTCAGTCACCTTAAAAGCAGTGGCTGTTTAGGGCTGTTTTTGAGTTCTTCTGAGTTTTTTTTCAGTTGCTTCACATTGCGTGTATGGAAACCAAACCCCAATATTGTTTCTGAATAATTCTTATTGTACCCACAGATTGCCTCTGTGGGCTTAGCAATGATGAGCTTCAATGAATAAAGAAAAATAACTTGCATTTTTATGGTGCCTTTAATGAAATAAAATATGTCAAAGTGCATTGCAGAGGCAAAAACAGATGCCGAGCTGTGTTGTGAGCAGAACAAGGGGTGGTTACTGAAGGAACGGTCAGTGAGCTGGGTTTTGAAAGAGAGAGAGAAGTGGCAAAGTGGAGGAATTTAGGGAGAGTGTTTCCAGAGTGTGGGGCCAGGCCATCTGAAAGCTCTATTACTGACAGTGGAGTAGAGAGAGATACGCAGAGGGAGAGTGGAGAGTGCAATCTGGCACATCAAATGGGATGAAGTTGCAGAGGCAGGTTGCGGTGAAGAAGTAGAAGGAATTTGAAATTGATGTGTTGGAGGACAGGAAGCTAAAGGAGGTTAGTACAGGTGGGTGGTGGGGGCAGAGAGCCTTGGAACCAAGTATCAATTATATTTCTATATGTATTTATTATTCCCCAAACTGCGTGGAGGCAGACAGCTCTGTTATTGTACTCCCCAAAATAGGCTAGCTAAGAGAACCTCATTTGGAGTCACTGAGCTGCCCCAGTAAATGCAGTGAAGCGTCCTACTCTGCAATATAGAATCATAGAAGGGTTATGCACAGAAGGAGGCCATTTGGCCCATCAAGACCATGCCAGCTCTCTGCAAGAGCAATTTAGCTAGTCCTACTCCCTTGTCCTGCCCTGCTGCATGAGATTGGGTTGGCACAGTGTGCAGGAGCTCCAACCCATGTATCTGATGAGCTTTCACACAAGGAGCAAGGTAAAATCGGAGAATCAGTCATGCCAAACTGCTGTCCATCTTCTTTTGGCTAGCTGCAGAGGTGGCATAGGGATACTCTAGCAGAGTAAACTGTTGAAGAAAATAATAGAATATATTTTAAAGTTAAACCAGTATATTGTTAAAGCAGTGAGTTGCACTTCCCCGGATGCTAATGGCAGTGAGTTACTGAGTCATACGACCAGTTGGCGTTAAGGTTTGATCCCCAGGTTCTGCTGAGTTAGCAGATAGCAGTCATGGTAGTTGTAGGGGAGCTATGACTGACCTTAGCACCCCTGGGGTGGGAAAAGTCAGCAAGGGATTGTGCTTCTGATCATTGTTGAGTGATCTCTAATAGAGTGTGCATATATGGATTTTAGGTGAGGATGAGATTGAGTGAAGCTGTGATGCTCTCACAGTCAAATAGCCTAGCAACATTCACTGTCCAGGATCACATAAGAAGGTAAGGACATCAACGGAACAATACCTCAATACACTGCTTGGTGCACTGAATGCCCTGCTTCCTGTGCTGTCCCCCACAAATCGAGTCTTGCAATATTTTTTGCTTATTTTATTGCAAGCAACCTTCTCCTGCTCTGCTTGTCTTTTCTAATTCATTCAGTCCAGAGGCTACACTGACTTTCAGTGTCAGTGTCATCAGACAACAAATTTACTGCACGTCAGTCACTAGCTGCTCTTGGACCCAATGCGACTTAAGAAAGTACGACAGCTGTGAGGAAGCACGGGGGAATAGAGAAGATCAAGTGGAGAGCGACATCAGGACCTAAGATGCACAAAAAAGCCCGTGCAGAAATTGAAACCAGCAGTAAGCACCACTCAAGCATAGCGAGCGAACAGACATGATTTATAATTTGTGAAAAAAAAATGATGCAAAGAGGCTAGCACGTTCTGCAGCCACGGGAGCAGGAATGAATCACTTGATTCGAGTTTGATCAGATGAGGTTTCCAATTGGTTAATGTAGGTGAGATCTATAATAAATATACTGCTTCTCCCTGTCTCATAACCACTCTGTTCTGCATCAGCGCTGCTGCTGTGAAATCAAAAGAATATGGGCCAGCAACTGAGGAGAAATAGAAAATGTTACTTAAAAAGACTTCTGTCTGCAATTCGATAAAATAACGGGCTTGTGGCTCGCTCGGGAGAGCCGGGGGTTTACATTTTAGTGCTGGGCCCCACCTTATGCCAGCACTTTCTGTGGTATGTGTACTGATATTATAAATGGAAACCTGCTCGCTCAATAGTGTCTAATTGTATCATCATTCAGGAGAAAACAAACAAGACCCTTTGCGCAAATGCATTTGTAGAAAGGGATTGGGGGTAAAAATAAATAAGGATTTACAATCAGTTATCCAACCCAACATCGGAAACTGGACTTTGAATCATAAGAGACAGAGTTCAGATCATTTCAATCCTGTTCCACTGGTGCTAGAATAGTCCTGTCAGCTTTACCCTGTGATGTTAGAAGGAGCCTGTTGTGACAAAAAAAAATCTGCCTAGGAGAAGGACGGTTGTGAAGGAAGAGTAAGCAGGGCTCGGTCATGGAGCAGAATGAGCATTAGGTTAAGGAACCGGAGGACAGCAGATACTCGTGGAATCCCGGCCCAGCATCTTCAGGAGACCGGAGGGAAATATTAGGGGCAAAAGTATTAGGGGGATTCGTTACTAAAGGGAATGGCACAGATGTAATTTCAGTAAGATCATGACAACTTGTTTTAGTTACTTCTAGCCCTGTGTTTCATTTGTGAATTGAATATAAGGAAGTCAGTGTTGGAGAACATACAAACAAGGAACGGGAGTAGGCCATTCGGCCCCTCGAACCTGCTCCGCCATTTAATAAGATCATGGCTGATCTAATAGTAACCTCAACCCCACATTCCTGCCTACCCCCGATAACCTACCACCCTCTTGTTTACCAAGGATCTATCCACCTCTGTCTTAAAAATATTCAATGACTCTGCTTCCACTGCTTTTCAGGAAGAGAGTTCCAAAGACTCACGACCCTCTGAGAGAAAACATTTCACCTCATCTCCGTTTTAAATGGGCAACCCCTTATTTTTAGACAGTGACCCTAGTCCTGGATTCTCGCACAAGAAGAAACATCCTCTCCACATCCACCCTGTCAAGACCCCTCAGGATCTTATATGTTTCAGTCAAGTTGCCTCTCACTCTTCTAAACTCCAGTGGATACAGGCCCAGCCTGTCCAACCTTTCCTCATAAGACAACCCGCCCATTCCAGGTGTTAGTCTGGTCAACCTTCTCTGAACTGCTTCCAACACATTTACATCCTTCCTTAAATAAGGTGACCAATACTGTACACAGTACAACAGATATGGTCTCACTAGCGCTCTGTATAACTGAAGCATAACCTCACTACTTTTGTATTCAATTCCCCTCACAATAAATTATAACATTCTATTAGCTTTCCTACTTACTTTCTGTACCTGTACTCTAGCTTTTTGTGATTCATGTACTAAGACACCCAGATCCCCCTGCATCTCAAAGCTTTGCAATCTCTCACCATTTAGATAATCTGCTTCTCTTTAATTCTTCCTGCCAAAATGGACAATTCCACATTTTCCCACATTATACTCCATTTGCCAGATCTTTGCCCACTCACTTAAACTATCTATATCTTTTCATAGCCTCCTGATGTCTTCTTCACAACTTACTTCCCTACCTATCTTTGTGTCATCAGCAAATTTGGCAACCATCCCTTCATCCAAGTCATTTATATAAATTGTAAACAGTTGAGGTCCCAGCACTGATCCCTATGGTGCACCAGTTGTTACATCTTGCCAAGCTGAAAAAAACCCATTTATGCCTACTGTCTGCTTCCTGTTAGCCAGCCAATCTTCTATCCATGCCAATATGTTACCCCCCATATCATGAGCTTTTATTTTCCACAAAAACCTTTGATGTGGCACTTTATCAAATGCCTTCTGGAAATCTAAGTACAGCACATCTACCAGTTTCCCTTTATCCACTGCACGCGTTACTTCCTCAAAAAACTCCAATCAGTTGGTTTAACATGATTTCCCTTTCACAAAACCATGTTGACTCAGCCTGATTACCTTGAACTTATCCAAGTGCCCTGCTATAATTTTTCCTATGATAGATGTTAAGCTAACTGGCCTGTGGTTTCCCGCTTTCTGTCTCACTCTCTTTTTGAATAATGGAATTACACCTGCTAGCTTTCAGTCTAATGGGACCTTCCCCAAATCTAGGGAGTTTCGGAAAATTAAAACCAATGCATCAACTATCTCACTAGCCACTTCTTTTAAGACCCTAGGGTGAAGTCCATCAGGACCCAGGCACTTGTCAACCCGCAGCTCCAACAATTTACTCAGTACCACTTCTCTGGTGATTGTAATTTTCCTGAGTTTCTCTCTCCCTTCCATTTTCTGATTTATAGCTGTTTCTGGGATGTTACTTGTATCCTCTATAGTGAAGACTGATGCAAAATACCTGTTCAATTCATCTGCCATTTCCTTATTTTTCTTATCAATTCCCCAGACTCACTTTCTATAGGACCAACACTCATTTTGCTAACTGGTTTCTTTTTAAAATATTTAATAGAAGCTCTTACTATCTGTTTCTTATGTTTCTGGCGAGTTTTCTCTCATACACTAATTTTTCCCTCATTATTAATCTTTTAGTTATCCTTTGCTGTTCCTTATATTCTGTCCAATCTTCTGAACTTCCATCTATCTTTGCACAATTATATACTTTTTCTTTTAAGTTTGATACTATCTTTAACCTTTCTAGTTAACCACAGATGGTGTGTCCATCCCTTGGAATTTTTCTTACTCGTTGGAATGTATCCACTCGATATATTCTGAAATATCCCCTTAAAAGTTTGCCACGGCTTCTCTATTGACTTATCCCTTAACCTAATTTGCCAATTCACTTTAGCCAGCTCTACTCTCATGCCCTCATAATTGCCCTTATTTAAGGTTAAAAACATAGTCTCGGACCAACTGCGCTCTCCCTCAAACTGAATGTAAAATTCAATCATATTATGGTCGCTGCTACCTAGGGTCACTTTTACTGTGAGATAATTAATTAATCCCATCTCGTTGCACCATACCAGGTCTAGTATAGCCTGCTGTCTGGTTGACTCCAGAACTTCTGTTCTGAGAAACTATCCTAGAAATATTCTATGAACTCCTCATCTAGGCTACCTTTGCCCATCTGACTTTTCCAGTCTATATGTAGATTAAAATCTCCCATGATTATCGGTGTGCCTTTCTGACAAGCTCCCATTATTTCTTCCTTTATACTCTGCCCTACCATGTGGTTACTATTAGGGGGCTTGTACACGACTCCCACAAGTGACTTCTTGCCTTTACCATTTCTCATCTCTACCCAAATCATTTCCACATCCTGGTTTCTTGAACTTAGGTCATCCCTTTCTATTGTGCTAATGCCATCATTAATTAACAGAGCCAGCCTTCCACCTTTTCCTCACTTCCTGTCCTTCCTTAATGTCCTATACCTTTAATATTCAGGTCCCAGTCCATGTTTTCCTACAGCCACGTCTCTGTAATGGCTATCAAATCATACTCATTTATTTCTATGTGCACTCTCAGGGCAGGGGAGAATGACTTACTTCCCCACTGCAGCGACCGAGTGTCAGCATTAAGCACTCCTAGATCAGGCCCAGCAAGAGTTAGATCTATAGCAAAGCTCCCTTAACCCTCATGCCTAGAAAAAAAAGGCAGACCTTAACATCTAGTCAATAATAAACTCGTCAATGTATGTAGATGATCTGGACAGGCATAAATTCTCCTTTTGTTGACGCGACAACTCCAGTCAACACATTAGCTATATTTCTTGGCCCCATCTGTGTGGCAGTGCTTCAGGGAAGGTGCTGTAAATGAGCTGGTGAGAAAGGGCTGTTTCACCCCCACCTCTGCCTGCCTCCCTCCAGCAGCACCGAAGGTGACTGAAATAAGAACAAAAATGCTGGAAAAACTCAGCAGGTCGAGCAGCATCTGTGGAGAGAAAAACAGAGTTAACGTTTGAGGTCGATGATCTTCCATCAGAACTGAAGAGAAATAGAAATGTTTTTCAACCAGTGAAAGGGGGGGGAGGGGCTAGGAGGAACAAAAGAGGTCTGTAATAGGGTGGAGGGCGGGGGAGATTGAATAACAACAACACGAGAAAGGAAATAGAAACAAAGGTGAACAATGTAAAAGAGCCAAACGGAAATCCCGTCGATGAGAAGAGCGGAACTTCTCATAGCTAGGCATTCCTGGAAGATAAGTGGCAGTGAACTAAACACTAATAAAGAGCTGCCATCATTTTCTTTGTTTGCAGGCAGCTTTCAGAAAGAAAGAATCACTCCAGACAATTCCCATGACTTCTTGCAACCGGGATCAGAGACGATTGTTGATGGGTTGGGGGCGGGGTGTAAATACTTTGGAATAGAACACTGTTTGGGATCAGGAATGGTCAATGGAGACTCAACTGGGGAGAGTGACTTTAAAACAGTAGAGAGGGAGTTACAGTCAGGAAGAGTTTTTAAAAAGGTTTTTAAAGTACATTTTTAATAAGGAATTTTGTATGATTGTGGCAGGATCGCCTTTTAAAAAAAACATATCTCACCTTTAAATTTTAAACGGCGTAAATAATCATCATTATGGCCACTGATGTTTATGGCTCTGAAACCAACACTCTTGCTAACCTCCGGGTCCTTTTACATAAAATTTGTAGTTCTCGGGCTGTAAACGGCGCCACACGTGGCAAGCGTAGAATTTGGCGGGATTTCTTGAGGGAATGCCGCACTGGGAAAACTCACTTGTTAAATCAGAACATCATTTTGGTTTACTTCTGGCTCTGTGTTGATTTGTTTTGAGTACTTCTGTGAGGAAGACGAATTGACAGAGGAGTTACTGAGCCCAACCACGTGAGGGAGCTGAAATGACAGCTGGATTTGTAAAAGAGTAAGAATTTACAGTCAGTTGTCCAACCTAACATTGGATCAGAGCGACAGCTCAGATCATTTCAACCCAGCCCCACTGGTACTAGAATAGTTCTGTCAACTCTGTTGTGGCAAACTAAAACAGAATTAGAGCTGTGTTGAAGAATCTCTGGTTAATGACTGCGACTTAGTGACTGGTCAATTCACATCTGCCACATTGCCAGGCACTATAACTCTTCCAAACCAGTGTCACCAGGCCTTAAACAACTATTCCAAAGCATGACCAAACATAAATTGAAAGGAACGAACTCATTTTAATTCTTTATTCATGTTTGATTCCGAAAACGGATTTTGTGGGTAACTATACAATTTTTGTATTTAGAAATTTTCAAAATTAAAATATAGAACTTTATAAATTGCAACTATAATCCTATTCTAGGACATTTGCAACATATGGATTCGAGTTCTTCCCCATCCTCATTTAGCCAGTTAGGATAATTTATTTGCCATGCTTCTGCAATTATTCCATTGGTAAGCATGCCCCTATTGTGTAACTCGACCAAGCAGACGAGGGAAAATCACAAATTTTATTTGATCTGTGCTGATTTCAGCCAGGCGGCAGTAACGATGCTATCAGTAATCCTGAGCTAGGGAGAGACCAGATTAGCCAGAGTTCCCACTCTTGATCACTCAGCAGCGACCTCTGCTGGATAGAGTGCTCAGATGCTGGATGAGGGCAGCTTCTGATTTTACTATGATGCCCCCGTCACCCCATGAACAAATAGCCTGCCAAAAGTTGACACATGAAGAATGGTCACTTGGAGCAGGCAATAGAGGGTTGCCAGTGCCTGTGGAGCTATAACCCAGCAAGAACCAACACCAGCATGAGAGGAGTTAAAAGAATCGGAAAAAGTAACATACTTGGCAGCCCACTCCACTGGTACCCCTGCCAAAGGCCTATTTTTCGTTTGGAAGTTGGTGAGTGTAGGGGGCTTTCAACCATGTGATCCTAACAATGCTGTCTTCACCTGATGACCAGGGGTCACAGAATACTGATAAGGCTGATATTTCTCCTTCCCTGAAGTTCCGAGGCCTATTGGAAATACCTCCACTGCTATCAGTAAATTCAGGCATCAGTTCTGATTCTAGATTGCCAGTTGACCCACTCAGACATTAGGAGTCTTCGTCTCACTTTTTTAACAATCTGTAATACAGTCTTTTGATTCAGATGACCCCATCAGTTCTTTTTAGTGTTTCTTTTATGCCCTAACTCTGAAAATGGCATCCTTTGAGAAAGAAAAAGTCAAAGGAAATAGAACTATTCATTTCTTTAAAGCCTACAAAGATCCCACATAGGGACTGGCTCCCCTTTTATGATTATATAGCATTTATTTTGGTGCAGGCCCCCTCAATGATTGAATGATCCTAATGATTAAATAAATTAAAAAGGCAATCTTTGTGACACTTTCAGTAGAAAAAAATACAAAATATAGATGATATATAAATTGATAATTAATGAAAATGATTCATTTCAACCTACATCTATTTAATTATTGATGCTAATTAAAAAAACATAATTCTACAATTGCATAAAATACCTGACAGTAGTATTTTTGGTTAATATTGAACATAAAAATGGAACTGTAATCATTTAAAAACGAAAAAAATCTGAATTTGACAATGTTCAGCAAGTTTTTTGAATTCAAAGATATAATGGAATTGCAAAAATATAATTACTGTAAATTTGGATTGTGAATTTCCCATGCATAATTTTTTAAAAAGAATTAATATAAATATCTTTATTAATAGTTGCATTCTAAAGTTAAAGGGAAAATGGAGGCATTTGATTGCAACAATTCTGAAGGTTGTCATAATGTGTACCAGCGGAGGATGTTGTACAATGGCTGCATGTTAATGAGTAGATGGTAATCTTTCTTTACAAAGTCAAATTTATGCAGATGATGCTGTGGGTCAGAACTGACTGACGTCATTAGTCTCAGCCACCTGCCTGAAGAGGGGGTGAAACTGACTCTCTGCGAAATCCACCAAACTTTGCCATTTCTGGCTGGTCGCAGAGCCCCGCGCCCGGCTGGGGATGAGCTGGATGGCCAGGTGAGTGATGTGACCCGGGTGCTTCCTCTGATCGGCCTTTAAAACCCCTCAGATCGGGCGGACAGCAGTTTGGGGATCAGCGTGCGTGCGTGTGATTGCTGTGCAGTTTTGTATCTTTTTTTCCCTTGTGCTTGTATCACTTCCTCCTGCGGCCGGCTCCTGGGCATCCCACTGGGTCTTAGAGCCCGCACGCTCTCGAATAACATACAAAGAGGGCCGGCAGGATCCTAGCAATCATCCTGTTCGAGTGGCGCATCGACTAACATTCGAGCGAAGCGTTAATAACACCCACAAGTGACAACAGATAGTTTGGGACACGCATAACTGCAGACACAAGCAAATGTGTTTTTTTTATTTATTAAGCATTTATTGCGACTCGGTTGTAGCAATTTGGCTTCTGGTTGTCAAGAATATCATTGATCTTTCTTACAGTAGCCTAGAAATCTGCTAGGAGGCAATGGCTGTTGTATAGTTATCAAAGTTGTATCCTATTAAGAAAGTTACCATGAGCGTCTAACTTTATATACCTACGCTTTCACACAGGTTGGAATCAAATAGGTTCTCCTGTTGCGGAGTTCCCACCGCTGCCTCTTGTTCCCTCAGGTTATAACTTAACTCCTTAATCGATCTATTTATGATAAATACATCTTCAGCTTCAGGCTGACAGACATTAATTGGGAAACCTCGCAGATACTTTGAGGAAACTTTTATTTTTTGTTGATAGAAAGGGAAAGCCAGATTTAAAAAGTAGAATTGTGTCGTTGGGAAGAGCTGAACGCTACAGATCCTTCCTTACAACCAGACTTTCAGTTACACCATGTCAGCAATGAAGTGGGACTTGGCATTATCACCCTCATCGTTACTCCCTACGGTCACGTGCCAGAAAGAATGCCAACAAATCTCTCCAGGAGTATGACCCCGACCTTCCTGTTGGTTGTAATTTCAATTCACCATCTCATGCCCACTGCCTCTGTTCTCTGCTTGCTACAATGTTCCAGTGAAGCCCAATGCAAACAGCACCTCATTTTCCAATTAGGCACTTTACAGTCTTCTGGACATAACATTGAGTTGAACACACCATGATCTCTATCCTCCATTTTGATTTATTTTCCAACACCCTTCCCCCACAAGGGCCAGTCTGTAACTTGTTCTCAGCTTTGCTTTTTGAGGGTGCTGACCCTTGTTCTACTATTAACACATTCTGCTAACTGACCTTTATGCCACTATTAACACCTGCCTTAATCTTTAACACCACCATTAACTCTCCCTTTGCCTTGTGCCCATGACGTCCTTGTCAAATCTCTCCTGAGCTTCCATCTATCCCTCACCTTTTACTTTGCTCCATCTGCTCTTCAACAGTATAAAACCCATCACATTTCTACCTCTCTTCAGCTCTGAAGAAGAGTTATACAGACTCGAAACATTAACTATGTTTATCTCTCCACAGATGCTGCCAGACCTGCTGAGTTTTCCAGCATTTTCTGATTTTACAACAGATCTCTTACCTGAGAGCCATTCTCAGGGACACTGCAGCACTGAGTGAGGGGACATGGGTCTGTGCCTTGTGATTCCCTATAGAGTAAGCTCCACATTTCCATCATTCCACCATGGACAGTTGTCATGTAGAGATCAGACTCTTCCCCATTGGAAGAGGGGAAAAGCTACAGAATCAACAGGTTTACTTTGACAGGGCCCTTTCACCTGCTGTGCAGAAACAGGGATAACCCTTGTCGCATGCTAATATTCCTTTTCCTTCCTTCTGGAGAGGCAGGATATGAAAATCAGAACCACATACTGACAGATATTAGTTATTCTATGTAAAAATCATATTTTCTTTGCTCTGTTTTCAGTCTTCTCCCCTTCTCAAGGCACTGATTTATGTTGGGGTAAAACTCAATGAGCACTGACCACCCTTATCAAAGTGGCCATTCTTAATGAGTGAGTGTGGAAAGTAAGTGTCAGTAAGCCAATTGGCCATAAGGCACATTGCAGCCGAGGCCAGCCTTGTCCTCACTCAATGTCTACACATAGGTAGATTTCGGAGGGAGTTACTGGGTAGTGATTAAGAGAGAAAGAGCCATGGCTGATTTTTTTCCCCCTCTTCTTAGGCCAAGGGCACTTGTAGCCCTTGGTGTCATGATGGCTGGGAACTCAGCGGAGGCCAGGAATCAAACCTAGGAATGCTATGATTTGTGTGGTCCTGTACTGCATTGAGTTTTATTCAGAGTCAATTGGGGTGGGGGGTGGGGAGGAGTTGTCTCTATTTTAAAAAGAATTACAGATGGTAACTACTGCAGAGATATGAGAAAACTGAAACTAAAGATATAAGGAACTGTAATCTATAATGTTGAGTACTTTCAGCTGAAATGGCATGCTATTGATTACTGAATTTTTACAGAAATATACTGTATATTGTACATTGTATATTACATATAGCATATAAAATAGGAAATACACTATATAACATAAAGCTGTCAGATATAATGTAGAGAATCCACTAAATAGTATAGACACTTTGTAATAGCACGACTTGCATTATGTAACCCCGAATTACATCTCTCAACAACATCTTAAGTTGCTACACGTACAATGAATTACAGTGACTGTCACTGTGTAGGCAAATGCAGCAATCGTTTGGAGCATAGCAAAGTCCCATAAACAGCTGTAAAGTGTCAGCCTGGATTATGTGCTCAAGTTTTTGAGCAGAACTTGAAGCCAAAGCCTTCAGGCTCAGAGGTAAGAGCACTACCAACAGAACCAAATTGACACACAGGAAGTTTTCTATGTAACAGGGTCTACAGGCTTTTTATACTTTAATAGCCTCAACTGATGTCCACATCATCGCTACTGTCACCCTGGCTGAACACAACTAACTCAGCACATAATGGAAATTGAACCTGTGACATTTTTAGTCTTTGTGGCCCAAAGATGCAGATTGCTTCAAGTTGCCACTGGCGGAGCCCACTGCTGACTTAAAAATTGACTACAGCGGGATTGGAAACTACGCCTCTTCTGGCTGACCTAGATAACCCACTGGTGACATTGTGGGTTACGAGGCGCGGTCACTTTGGAATGGCTGCCATAGTCTACAATGGCTTCCGCTGATAACAGTGCAGTTATTGTTGAAGCAGCAAAAAAGACCAAAAACAACCCATGAGGAGCAAAGAAAAAGTGAAAGTGGAACCGACCTCCTGCTATTTAATAT
This sequence comes from Cetorhinus maximus, assembly GCF_964194155.1. Taxonomy (NCBI): domain Eukaryota; kingdom Metazoa; phylum Chordata; class Chondrichthyes; order Lamniformes; family Cetorhinidae; genus Cetorhinus; species Cetorhinus maximus. The sequence goes on from NC_135917.1 coordinate 1,846,445, forward strand.
TGGGAGTGAGTGGAACAATGTGGCACTTTTGATTACCAATACAGTGTTGTACAGAGTAGTTCACATACATGCTGAATTCCCAATCTCAACTATGTTGTCACAATGATGTGCCAAGTTGAGACCAGGCAGCCACACACACACAGGGACAGAGTGAGGGGCAATCATTGCACCCTTGATAACGCTCACTCTTGTATAGCATAAAACATTTTAGATAACCTCAGCAAAGACTGGAGACAGGTTTCTTGGCTGCAAGCTTGACCGTTATGTTGCACGCTATGGGAGAGTAGGAAAGAGGGGGAGAAGGAACTAGGATATTTCCCCTGTTTTATTTTCGAACTGGGATTATCCTATGCTAGTAAAGTCATAATTTGTTCATATTTTCTTTTATCACACCCTGGTCCTTCATTTGTCTTTGCCACTGAAAGTTAGGACAACTGTTTGGCTTTCTTGTTTCTTTCATTACTGTCCTATAACAGCTTTCAGGAGGCACAGGAGAGCTGACCAGTTAACTGTGACTCTAACATTTCTCTCCCTCGCTGTGAGAAATTGTTTTATGTTTACTGAGCAAGTTCATCTGAGTTAAGGAATTAGCCTTCTATAGAATCCCTGCATGTGAATAAGTAACCTATTGCTCTGTGATACAGTGCAGCGAAACAGCTACATGTACTGGGCCACCTTTCCAGTCACTTCCTTAGATGTTGACTTCTTATTGTAAAATATTACTTATTGTAGAAAACCCCAGCAAAACTTTCCCTTGTGTGAATATTTTGGAAGGTGCGTGTGTCTTGTACGGATAACTAGAGCTTTTCTGCTATAATTTGCAACATGTGCTAGATAGGTTTGCTTTTGTGCCTAGAGAACAAAAGAAAGAATTGCATTTATATAGTGCCTTTCATGAGCACAGGACATCCCAAAGCGCTTTACAGCCATGAAGTACTTTTGAAATGTACTCACTGTTGTAATGTAGGAAATTTGCACAAAGCAAGCTACCACAAACAGCAATGTGACCATGACCAAATAATGTGTTTTAGTGTTGCTGTTTGAGGGATAAATATTGGCCAGCCCATCAGGGATAATTCTTCTGCTCTTCTTTGAAATAATGCCATGGGATCTTTTACATCCACCTGAGAGAGCAGATGGGGCCTCGGTTTAATTGATTGTAACTGTTTTGCTGTGAGGAAGCAGAAGGCAGAGGTGCAGGAAAAACACACTACACATATTTCTTTTCCAGTAAAATGTGGTGTAAACCCAAACACCAAAATCTGGGCATTTTCAGAAAAGCTGGCACGTGCAAAACCATAAGGAGAATAATATGGAAAACCAAAAGTGAATCATTTTACGGAAGTGTGTTCCCAGTGCAGAGCTTCCCTGCTGGGACAGTGCACCAGGAAGTCAGGCACGTGCTCCCCATGATTTTCCATCCGTTTGATGGAAACTTGTAGGGCTGAGCCCGGAATTCTCGGTATGCCCTCCCACGGGTGCACAACATTGTAAAGTTACCCCATAATAAAATTGGACAGATGGTTCCTCACAGGAAGACAAGGGAAAATCAAAGCAAAGCCTTCTGAGGCCAGCTGTGTGCTTCACAAGTGTTGTAAGCAGCAAGAGCAAACTCCAGAAGAGAAACATTTCTTCCCTGGTGTTCTCCACCCCCTCCCTCCCACTTTCTCAGAAGCTGTTGACTAGTGCTGGGGTAAATTTTCACAGCTGTCAGCAGCCCTCCAATACCACAACCAAATGGCAATTCTTTATGACTGAGTTAAGATGTGTGGGGCAGTCTTGATCTAACCCACCCTTTGGGAAATTAATGGGATCGGGAGTAACCCTGGTATTACACCTTGCCTAATGTTACTCTCCATTTGAAGTCAGTGGAGGGTAATCTCGGGCTAGGTGTAAATACTGAGTTCCATTCAATCCCATGGGTTTCCTGCCAGGGCAAGTTAGGTTAACATTGTGTGTCGGCAGAGTGCTGTTCAGAAGGCTTACACTGCTGATCCTGATCTTGTCCTCACTTGACGACCATCCATGAGCACTTTCCAGTAGGTGTTATTACATAGCAATTGGGAGCAGGAACCCTAGCTGATTGTTTTTGTTCCTCTCTAACCCAGGAGTGCTGAGACCAATTGCAGCAACCTTACTGCCACGCTATCTAAGATCAGATAACTTGGCACAAAAAAGGATTGAATTTGTGTATTAGGTGGGACTCTACAATTGGCTTCAGCATTTTTATTATTCATTTATGGGATGTGGGCGTCGCTGGCATTTATTGCCCATCCCTAATTGCCCTTGAGAAGGTGGCAGTGAGCTGCCTTCTTGAACCGCTGCAGTCCCTGTGTACACCCACAGTGCTGTTAGGAAGGGAGTTCCAGGATTTTCCAGCGACAGTGAAGGAACAGCGATATATTTCCAAGTCAGGATGGTGTGTGGTGTCCAGGTGGTGGTGTTCCCATGTGTCTGCTGCCCTTGTCCTTCTAGATGGTAACGGTTGTGGGAAGGTGTTCTCTAAGGAGCCTTGGTGAGTTTCTGCAGTGCATCGTGTAGATGGTACACACTGCTGCTACAGTGCGTCGGTGGTGGAGGGAGTGAATGTTTGTGGATGGGGTGCTACTCAAGCATGCTGGTTTGTCCTGGATGGTGTCAAGCTTCTTGAGTGTTGTTGGAGCTGCACTCATCCAGGCAAGTGGAGAGTATTCCATCACATTCCTGACTTGTGCCATGTAGATGGTGGACAGGCTTTGGGGAGTCAGGAGGTGAGTTACTCGCCACAGGATTCCTAGCCTCTGACCTGCTCTTGTACCCACAGTATTTATGTACTGGTAATACATAATGGTAACCCCCAGGATGTTGATGGTAATGCCATTGAACGTCAAGAGGAGATGGTTAGATTCTCTCTTGTTGGAGATGGTCATTAACTGGCACTTGTGTGGCAGGGATATTGTCCATGTCTTGCTGCATTTGGACATGGACTGCTTCAGTATCTGAGGAGTCAAGAATGGTGAACATTGTGCAATCATCAGCGACCATCCCCACTTCTGACCTTATAATGGAAGGAAGGTAATTGATGAAGCAGCTGAAGATGGTTGGGCCGAGGACACCATCCTCCTAGCATGCTTGTGCAAGGAAGCTGAAGAAATATCGGCCACGGTCCCAGCTCCTGATTGCTATCCATTGACCGTTGCTGGAAACTGGATGTAAGAAGCCAGCTTTACTGTGATCCCCTCATGATAGAATAGCCTGTTGTCACTGTCTTGGCTCACATGTAGAATGGCCATTCAGGATAAGCTACTGAAGGATGCGTGGCACCAGTGGAGCCATTAACCAGCAGTACTTTCAGGAGAAAATATTGAAAATGCCTATTGGAGGACTGGACAATTGTGAAAGAATGGACGAGTGGAGCCAGACATAATGTACAACTAAAGTTTCAATTATTACTTCCACCACTTAAGGTGAGCGGAGGTAATGTTTTCGCCCCAGTTTATTATTCTTAGTCTGTAAGAAATATATCTCAAAAGCTAATGGATGGATTTCAATGAAACTTGGTACACAGATGTAAAATGGCCCAAGGAAGAACTGATTAATTTTTCGCAAAGTTGTGGATCCAGATTCTGGATTTTTTTAAAGGAGCTATTGATATTGGGTGATAGGACAAATTGACTTTTTTTTAGAATGTTGTGGGTTGTTTTATTTCGAATGTTGTTGATTATTTTAGAATGTTATGGATTGTCTCAGCAGCCATGGTGCAATTTGTCCCAGCTGTCAAAATGTGAGCAGAGTTTTCACTGCAGATTGTTAGATGTAGATTAGCCTGAAGCCTCCTCAGTGAGATGGGAGCTCTTACTAAAAATATTTCTTTTTTCAGCATTGTAGTGACAGAATATCAAGCAGGCAGGGGAAAGCCTCATGGAAGAGCAGTGTAATTGTAATAACGTTGAGTTACCACAGCATTGCAGAGGTATGAGCTGTACTGAGTGCCCTCTTCACTTGACCCAGATAGAATCATAAATTGCTGGAATTGCCCAGCAGGTCAGTCAGTATCTGAAAGAGAAAGATCAGTTAATCAATGTTTGGTCGGAGCCTTCACCATCATTCCCCAGGTACTGCCCAATCTTTATCAGTCGCATCCTGTAACTGTCTCTTGGGATGCAACTCTGACCCTAACCAGTGGAGAGAGTTTTTATACTGGTTTCATGACAAGGTACTTAATGTAAATCATTTACAAGGAATACATATAAAATTGTAATGGTGTAACGCAGGATGAAGTAAGTGAGATTTGATAAGATTATCCTCTCGTGAGTTAAAACAATATAGAGAAGGATGTTGCTGGCTAGGCCCTAGATTGACTGGAGTGATTGCCTTTTGTGTTGGTATTGCCAACACATTGGAAGTGTCATTATTGAGCTGTACCGTTCAGTGAATTGACCAAGAAACCTCCGAACGCAGAGAATGGCTTCAAATTCCACCTCTGAAATGATTGATTTTGAGGCTAGAGAGTGTCACCTGTCTGCGAAGCCCCAGCACAATTCAATGCCTGCAGGGGGAAGGAAGAAGGGAATGAGAACTAACAACTTAATTGGAATTTGAAACAAAAAAATGGGAACCTCAGGGCTGGAGAAATGTGATATGACAGGTAGATTTTGCTGACTCCAAATGTCACAAGTGATCATTGGAAACTCACACTGCTATTGACTTTTCGATGTAAGCTCACAGTCTGCAAGGTACCTCATCTTCTGAGCGTATTCAAATGTTAGGACCTTAGAACCCTTAAGTGCATTGACGGGCAGAGGGATCTGGGTGTACAGGTCCACAGGTCACTGAAAGTGGCAACGCAGGTGGATAAGGTAGTCAAGAAGGCATATGGCATGCTTGCCTTCATTGGCAGGGGTATTGAGTATAAAAGCTGGGAAGTCATGCTGCAGCTGTATAGAACCTTGGTTAGGCCACACTTGGAATATTGCGTGCAATTCTGGTCACCACATTACCAGAAGGATATGGAGGCGTTGGAGAGGGTGCAGAGGAGGTTTACCAGGATGGTGCCTGGTCTGGAGGTTATTAACTATGAGGAGAGGTTGGAGAAACTCGGATTGTTCTCACCAGAGCGACGGAGATTGAGGGGTGACTTGATAGAAGTTTACAAAATTATGAGTGGCATGGACAGAGTAGATAGTCAGAAGCTTTTTCCCAGGGTGGAAGAGTCAATTACTAGGGGACATAGATTTAAGGTGAGAGGAGAAAACTATAAAGGTGATGTGCGGGGCAAGTTTTTTACGCAGAGGGTAGTGAGTGTCTGGAATTCGCTGCCAGAGGAGGTGGTGGAAGCAGGTACGATAGTGGTGTTTAAGAGGCAGCTTGACAAATACATGAATAGGATGGGAATAGAGGGATACGGACCCCGGAAGTTCAAAATATTTTAGTTGACCGGCAATATGACCGGCACAGGCTTGGAGGGCCGAAGGGCCTGTTCCTGTGCTGTACTTTTCTTTGTTCTTTGTTCTTTGATTAGTTCATCTCATTTTTTCTTTTGAATGTAGAGAATTGAAATGCTCTGTACTGGGGATATATTTTATTTTATAAGAGGGGTTTGTTGCTGTCAAGAGTTGTAAATAATTGGATTTTATTTCCTCAGTATGTATTTTGCAGGATGGCCTGACTCAACTCTCATCTGACTCAGCCACAGGTCTAATACAAGAATAGAATTCCAGTCCAATAACTTTCAGACCAGATGACGTCAGTATTAGATGGAGCACAGCAGCTCTGGATTGAACTTCAGTTTCCTGATAGTTAACCTCTCATGAGTCAGTGACATTCCTTGAGAGTTCTGTTTGAATTCATCTCATTCTGTACACCCTGATTAAGGCAAACAGGCCAACAGTTTATTTTCTCCAAATCATTTTTTGTCCCTTTTTATCCACCAGTTTTCTCACTCTCCTCTTCCCTTAAGGTGCTCACTCTTATTGGGGCATTATTCCTTGGTTAAGTGGCCATTCTTCATCTGTGGGCCTAGTCAGTCATTGTCAGCAGGCAGGAGGGATCATAACCAGCTCTGATCCTGTTATCTGCTCATGTGCTGATCCAACCAGGGTCTTTGGATAGTGGTTAAACAGAGCCACTGTTAAATCATGGTTGCACTTACATTGTGGAATCCACTGAGGGAACAGGGCTAGTGGTACACGTGGACAGCTGGCTAGATGTGCTAAATATTAGTGCAAGAGGATCAGTGGCCTGGGCTGGGGCCTGCAAGACAGGACTAGGCGATAAAGACCGTGAGTCTGGATCAGGTATCAGTGTCTTTGCATTGCGGGGGCAGCTCAGGGATCTGTCCCAAAGTCAGTGATTGGGACAGGACCGGGGGACCCATCGTAGGCTGTGGCGTTTGCGTGGTTGACCCCAAAGTTGACAGCACTGAAGCTGTGCGAGGCGTGGACAGCTCAGTCAGTATGTTAAAAAGTGGCTGGACAGGTGGGGAGTGTTCACTGTGGCTGGTAGAACCATAGCCAGAGGTGGATCAGATTGCGGGGCCAGTGCAGAAGGAAGGGACCTTATAGCATTCAGATCTCTTGACTCAATAAGTTGTGCTAGTTAGCTGGGAACCAATCAACTTGCGAATATTGCACCAGCCGTCATCAACAGATGTAACCAAGTGGCATTGGCAGGCCTGTGACATTGTTGCGATCAGTACGAAGGTAGACCAGATCACCAACATCAACTGAGGTAAGTGTTGGTTGCACTCCTAGGAGGGCTTTGGATTTCTGACTATATGGGTGATTTACCTGGCAGAGCTGACGTTGAGTCTCAATAGCTCTGTTGTCGGATAGGGAAATGTGCACATTGGTGAACCGGTCTTTAAGTCCATAATTCTCTCACAGAAAGGCCTTGGGAATGAAGGCATGAGTGAGTCATGCAGTGGTCACAGGGCCAAAGGTGTGATCAGGGCCTCCATGTGGTCCGTGGCGTAGAAGCTTGCCCTCCAGTTCTCATGCTACCCTCTCTGCTACCAGGTTCTTGTTGGGGTTCTTCGATCTCCCAAGCTCAGTGTTCCTGAAGCAGCATGTTTCTTAACAGGGCGGAAAACCCAGGGGCAGGATCAGTCTGTATGATAAAGGGACCATCTAGTGGACAAAATCCAATTCACAACTGGAGGAGAGCATCCCTTAAGGTGTCATGGCATTCATTGGCAATGATCCAAGAAGCTGTGTAAGGAGTGATGCTTCTTGTACAATTAAAATGAGTTGTCACTCACGCTTGATAACATCAGCAGCAAATGAGCTAGCTGTGACCTGTTCAATGGAGGTATCCATGTCAAGTGCATAGAAATATTAGTGGGTGACCAATTTGAGTTGATGACATGATGGGCGACCAAGACCTAGGTGGAAAGCAGTGATAAGGCCTTCCAGAATATTACACAGAATGATAATGTATTCTCTGGAGGGGACAAGGAGCTCATTAGATCACACGACAAGTAAATTAGACATTGCAAATGTTGATAAGCTTCCCTGAAGGCTGGGTGCCTTGCAACAGGTGGACATGTATGTGACAAAGGAGGGGACATTCAGACTGGCTACCTAGCCATGCTGGCCTGCTAGTGAAAGGGAATTTTGTTGAGCCTGACACAAAGACGTCAATGGAGACCCACTGAACAGTAGAATGTGAGATCTGGTGTATGAAGAAACAGACTTGGCTCATGGGGCTCTCACAGCCAGGTGCATTGCAGCTTGCAAAATCCAATGGGATATTCACAGATCCAGCTAGGTGTCTGACAGAGGTATGGTAGTGACTGGCCATGGGAAGGATAGTAGTGACACAGTACTAGCAGAAAATTCTCCCCTGCACATTTTCTCAGAGGTGTGCCCCCAAGATTTGCTGTCTGAGAGGGCACAAGGATATCTGCTTGGACTGCACAATGTATGGGCTGAAGTGTTTGATAGAAACTGCAATGGTCCGAGCTTCAATCTCACAAGGCAACCAGATAATTTGACAACCACGGGGTTTGGCACTGAAAAACCAGTAAGTTTAAGTCTGTTGCCATGGGTCACATGCAGGGTGGATGCAATGCTATGCTTCTTAGCAGCATCATCTGTGACAACCTAGAGTTGGTTGTCTGGATGGGGAAGGGTAATGGTTTTAGCGGATGAGATCACAGATTGTGCCATTTGGAAGCTTGTGCAGAGATCATCTGTCCACTCATTGACGTCCGACAGTTCAAGGGGGTTGTGTATGAGGCACACTGAGAAAGGACTCTTGAAAGTACTTTGTAGGCTCCGATGAAAGATCTTATGTCAGAAACCTTCTCCAGTGGAGAGCAGGTAGAGATGGTGGTCACATGGTGTGGGTTAGCTTACAAGGTGCCCTGGGACCAAATTCATGTCAAAATAGCTGTAGTCTTAGGGCAGCTGACAGTTTTAGGGGCAAATAGAATCAGATCACATCATGACAGAGTGTATAGTACTCATTGCCAGTTGTGAAGAAGTTCTTCAGGACTGTTACCACCACAGTAGAGATTGTCTGCAAGTTTGATGACTATGCCCTTTTCTAGAAGATCACCTAGGACGGCATGTCAATTTCTCAACGGCAGTTTTAGATCCAGGCATGCCCAATGCGGGTCGAGTGTATATATGAAGACCTTTGTAGGTTGTGACTACTCCACGGTACTTCACTGAAGATCGTGCTAATGGATTCTGGTAAAAGGCTTCAGATCTGTTGCAATGATGTACTTCCACTAGGCAATCTTGCATAAGTTTGAGTCAACATCTGGCGTAAGTGAAGGTTGCAACTTACTGTAGCACCCAACATCAGTGAATACTGTGACAATTTGAAAACCCCCTTGTGACTTCTTAGTGAGAAATGATGGGTTAAGGCACTCCACAGTGATCCCCACGTCTTCAGGTTGAGCAAAGACTTCAAGGCCTTGAAGTTCATCAAATTTTTGTTGCAACTCTAACAAGTTTATCTCTGGCATACTGGGGAAGGTGACCCTTCCGTTGTGGAGGGTGTACAGGTCCCATGTTGACATTACCCTTGAAGGGTCCTGCCTTGCCATTGTAACCTAGAAATGCTGGATCAAAGACGTCATTGTACTCCTGAAGGAGTGTGTGAAACTGAGAACGTGTGTGCTGTGGCATGATGTGATCTGGATCCACAGGAAGAGACTCTGGAAACAGCCGATGGGGCTTATGTTTGCATTGCTTGGTAAGGGGCTGTGTCATGTCATCCTGAAAAGGCTGAGAATCTTGGTTGCTGATGGGGCGAGGTGGGGAGGGGACGGTGGGTGTGGGAGGGGGAAGACAGGTCGTATCCGAGCAAAATGTTCATTGCAAGACGGGACTTGTGGTTCATGGGAGAGGTTTGCAATGTGAATCTTGTTAGCAATTCCAGTCAAAGTATGTGGTTCTGGCCTTGTTGGGTGGATTGGTACACCTTGGTCCTGAAGGAAAAGAGGACAATTCAACTGCAAATGTTGTGAGGTCTACAAGATTATCGGTTAGGGTCATCTCGATGAAATATCCTGGCCAGAGTGTCGTTGACCTTGAGGAGCATGAAGCCTCACTCTGCAAGGGCTGGAAGAAGCATGAGATCCATAAACATAGGTGGTGGAGTCACCAACTAGCACTAGGAGTTTGGCTGGTCAAATTGACACATCATTGGTTTCAATGAGCAGAGTGCCTGCAAGTAATAAAAACAGAAAGGGCTGGAAATACTCAACAGGTCTGGCAGCATCTGTGGAGAAAAAGAGACAGAGTTAATGTTTCAAGTTGGATATAACTCTTCAGAGTTTCAGTCATATTCTGAGTGTTTCCAGCACTTTGTTTTCACTTCAGATTTCCAGCATCCACGGTATTTTGCTTTTATTTTAGTGCCTACAAGTACCTCGACATCAAGGTTTTCCACAATCGGGCCTTTAAAGGCAAGGTTGTGATGGTCTCTCTGGATAGAAAGAAGTGGGTTTCATCAATCACGTATAATGAACCATCAGCCTGGTGAGCAGATTGGGATGAACCCCTTGATTGGGTCGCCGAGTCTCATAGCTGTGGGAGCACAGATCAATGGTTGCTTGAATAGCATGGTGCTTGACGAATGTGTCTAAGTAGGGTGACTGACTAATCTGTATAGGAAGTGCAGCTGATTCCAAAGAGATGACAGCAGGCTCCTTATCCCCTTCGGCTAAACAAGCATCTGAAATGATATCATCATCATCATCCAGGATAGCAGCTATCTTATGAGCTTTAATCATATATCGGTGGTCTTGATCTGGCAGAAAATTACACTTGCTGAGGAAATGTTTATCTGGTCGACCCGCTTGCTTGCATAATAAGCATGACACCTGCCATGTGCGTGTAGGAAGGGAGTAATGGGGTCTGGTTTTGTTAAGCGCAGGCAAAACTGGCATTTCTGGAAGGAGGAAGCAGCAGCGTGGAGAGCCTTGGCATCAGCAGATGTGTGAATCTCATCTAACAGTGAATCCAAAGCTTGGGAGAACTCTGGATTGATGAATGCCAGGGTGCGTCACCTGAGCTTGGTGCCATGCCTCTGCTTCACTAGACATGGTAGGCTAGGGTGAATGAGTTGCTGCCACCTTAGGACCACTATGTTCTCCAGTGAGGGTGACATCTCTTCATCCTTGTCAAGAGGTAGACTATGATGACTGAGCCCACCTTTCAGCGAGAGGCTATCCTTAAAGAAGGCCTTCAGACATTGATACAGATCCTCAAGCCTTTCAACTGATTGCATTCCGAAATCAGCCAGGTCTCAGAGGTGGGAACCCGTGGCCTGGAAACCATAATGCAGACGGATGGTCTGCATATTGAAGCAAGTCATGTTGATGCTTTGACTAGAGAGTTTTTAGCTATAACGGAAGTAATTAGCTATAAGTTCACCTTTTGTTGAGCGATAAATCCTGGAGACATCCTTCTGTGCCTCTGAATGCACAAAGAGGGTTAGTCTTGGTTCTCTTCTCACAGGTAAAAATATCAATGAGAGAGGGGGCAAAGTTAGGATCGTGTCAAAGTGTAGATTAGGTTCTGACGTCAATGATCAAATGAATTGATTGCCTCGACCTTCCCTAAGCCCCACTGCTTCGGTGCCTGATGCGTGGCTGCCAGTTTCCACAGTTACTGTACTGTAATACTGTGGACTAAGTAGAGATCAATATCTGTGTGTGTGTGTGGTATAAACTCACCCATTTCCTTTGATGAGAGGTGTGAAAACGTTTTGATGTTGTCGCCAGGCCAGTGGGCAGTGTTTCCCTCAAGTTGGTACAGAAACTGGATCAGAATATCAACAATGTTTAGGTGAAAAAGTTGAGCTTTAATGGAACCACAAAATCAAACTGTACGATAAGCAGTACAAGATGGCCACGCCCACATGGGAACAGGCTCCCAGTCACCAGAGGGGTATAACAGATAATGGCGCTGGGGTTAGAACTCTGCTGCCAGTCATGGGTGGAAATCCTTTATCTTGATAGCTTTTCCTGCCCACAAGGTGCAGCCGAATTTAATTCCTGGACCAAAGTAGCAGAAGCATTTCGAGTCCAGAGCAACAATGAAGCACAAATTAGAGAAGAGTATTAGATTATTAGATTAGACTGCGAAGAAGAAGGGGGAACAGGGGTGAGAATAGGAGCAGGAGGGGAGAAAGTATCAGGGTGAGGAGGTATGAGGAATGATAATGAGCTGAAGGGGGGAGAGAAGAGTGCAACTAAACCAAGAACTGTGATTGTACTCGAAAGAGTTGCAATCTGTGACTGTTGATAACTTGAAAGAAATTGAACTGGGAAGGGGGAGGGGGAGGGCGAGTGCAGCGTGAACTGGGGGAGGGGGCAGTGGGAGTGCAGCTTGAACTGGGGATGGGGAGGGAGAGTGCAGCTTGAACTGGGGATGGGGAGGGAGAGTGCAGCTTGAACTGGGGAGGGGGAGGGCGAGTGCAGCTTGAACTGGGGATGGGGAGGGAGAGTGCAGCTTGAACTGGGGAGGGGGAGGGCGAGTGCAGCTTGAACTGGGGAGGGGGAGGGCGAGTGCAGCTTGAACTGGGGGAGGGGGAGGGCGAGTGCAGCGTGAACTGGGGGAGGGGGCGGTGGGAGTGCAGCTTGAACTGGGGATGGGGAGGGAGAGTGCAGCTTGAACTGGGGGAGGGGGAGGGCGAGTGCAGCTTGAACTGGGGGAGGGGGAGGGCGAGTGCAGCTTGAACTTGGGGAGGGGGAGGTGGGAGTGCAGCTTGAACTGGGGAGGGGGTGGGGAGCTTGAACTGGGGAGGGGGAGGGCGAGTGCAGCTTAAACTGGGAAGGGAAATGAAAGTTGGACTGGTGGGGGGTGTAGCACAGCTAGAACTATGGGTGGGGGAGGTTCGAGTGCAGCTTGAACTGGGGAGGGGGTGGAGGGGGAGGGCGAGTGCAGCTTGAACTGGGGAGGGGGTGGAGGGGGAGGGCGAGTGCAGCTTGAACTGGGGAGGGGGAGATTTGAGTGCAGCTTGAACTGGGGAGGGAGAGGTGGGAGTGCAGCTTAAACTGGGGATGGGGGAGGGCGAGTGCAGCTTGAACTGGGAATGGGGAGGTGGGAGTGCAGCTTGAACTGGGGGAGGGGGCGGTGGGAGTACAGCTTGAACTGGGGGAGGGGGAGGGCGAGTGCAGCTTGAACTGGGGGAGGGGGCGGTGGGAGTGCAGCTTGAACTGGGAGAGGGGGAGGGCGAGTGCAGCTCGAACTGGGGGAGGGGGAGGGTGAGTGTTTCTTGAACTGGGGGAGGGGGAGGGCGAGTGTTTCTTGAACTGGGTAGGTGAGGGGAGGGGGAGGGGGAGTGCAGCTTAAACTGGGAATGGGGAGGTGGGAGTGCAGCTTGAACTGGGGAGGGGAGGGCGAGTGCAGCTTAAACTGGGGAGGGGGAGGACGAGAGCAACTTGAACTGGGGAGGGGGAGGTGGGAGTGCAGCTTGAACTGGGGGAGGGGGATGTATGAGTGCAGTTTGAACTGGGGGAGGGGGAGGGTGAGTGCAGCTTGAACTGGGGGATGGGGAGGTGGGAGTGCAGCTTGAACTGGGAGGGGGAGGTGGGAGTGCGGCTTGAACTGCGGAGGGGGAGGGCGAGTGCAGCTTGAACTGGGGGCGGGGGAGGGCGAGTGCAGCTTGAACTGGGGGAAGTGGGAGGGCGAATGCAGCTTGAACTGGGGAGGGGGAGAGCGAGTGCAGGTTGAATGGGGGAAGGGGGAGGGCGAATGCAGCTTGAATTGGGGAGGGGGAGGGCGAGTGCAGCTTAAACTGGGGGAGGGGGAGGGCGAGTGCAGCTTGAACTGGGGGAGGGGGAGGTGGGAGTGCAGCTTGAACTGGCGGAGGGGGAGGGCGAGTGCAGCTTGAACTGGGGGAGGGGGAGGTGGGAGTGCAGTTTGTAATGGGGGAGGGGGAGGGCGAGTGCAGCTTAAACTGGGGAGGGGGAGGTGGGAGTGCAGCTTGAACTGGTGGAGGGGGAGGGCGAGTGCAGCTTGAACTGGGGGAGGGGGAGGGTGAGTGCAGCTTAAACTGGGGATGGGGAGGGTGAGTGCAGCTTAAACTGGGGAGGGGGAGGTGGGAGTGCAGCTTGTAATGGGGGAGGGGGAGGGCGAGTGCAGCTTAAACTGGGGAGGGGGAGGTGGGAGTGCAGCTTGAACTGGGGGAGGGGGCGGTGGGAGTGCAGCTTGAACTGGGGAGGGGGAGGTGGGAGTGCAGCTTGAACTGGGGGAGGGGGAGGTGGGAGTGCAGCTTGAACTGGGGGAGGGCGAGTGCAGCTTGAACTGGGGGAGGGGGTGGTGGGAGTGCAGCTTGAACTGGGGGAGGGGGAGGTGGGAGTGCAGCTTGAACTGGGGGAGGGGGAGGGCGAGTGCAGCTTGAACTGGGGGAGGGGGAGGGTGAGTGCAGCTTAAACTGGGGAGGGGGAGGGTGAGTGCAGCTTAAACTGGGGAGGGGGAGGTGGGAGTGCAGCTTGTAATGGGGGAGGGGGAGGGCGAGTGCAGCTTAAACTGGGGAGGGGGAGGTGGGAGTGCAGCTTGAACTGGGGGAGGGGCCGGTGGGAGTGCAACTTGAACTGGGGAGGGGGAGGTGGGAGTGCAGCTTGAACTGGGGGAGGGGGAGGTGGGAGTGCAGCTTGAACTGTGGGAGGGGGAGGGCGAGTGCAGCTTGAACTGTGGGAGGGGGCGGTGGGAGTGCAGCTTGAACTGGGGGAGGGGGAGGTGGGAGTGCAGCTTGAACTGGGGGAGGGGGAGGGGGAGGGCGAGTGCAGCTTGAACTGTGGGAGGGGGCAGTGGGAGTGCAGCTTGAACTGGGGGAGGGGGAGGTGGGAGTGCAGCTTGAACTGGGGGAGGGGGAGGGTGAGTGCAGCTTGAACTGGAGGAGGGGGCGGTGGGAGTGCAGCTTGAACTGGTGGAGGGGCAGGGCGAGTGCAGCTTGAACTGGGGGAGGGGGAGGGCGAGTGCAGCTTAAACTGGGGGAGGGGGAGGGCGAGTGCAGCTTGAACTGGGGGAGGGGGAGATGGGAGTGCAGCTTGAACTGGGGAGGGGGAGGGCGAGTGCAGCTTGAACTGGGGAGGGGGAGGTGGGAGTGCAGCTTGAACTGGGGAGGGGGAGGTGGGAGTGCAGCTTGAACTGGGGGAGGGGGAGGGCGAATGCAGTTTGAACTGGGGGAGGGGGAGGTGGGAGTGCAGCTTGAACTGGGGGAGGGGGAGGGCGAGTGCAGCTTGAACTGGGGAGGGGGAGGTGGGAGTGCAGCTTGAACTGGGGAGGGGGAGGTGGGAGTGCAGCTTGAACTGGGGAGGGGGAGGGCGAGTGCAGCTTGAACTGGGGGAGGGGGAGGGCGAGTGCAGCTTGAACTGGGGGAGGGGGAGGGCGAGTGCAGCTTGAACTGGGGGAGGGGGAGGTGGGAGTGCAGCTTGAACTGGGGGAGGGGGAGGTGGGAGTGCCGCTTGAACTGGGGAGGGGGAGGGCGAGTGCAGCTTGAACTGGGGGAGGGGGAGGTGGGAGTGCAGCTTGAACTGGGGGAGGGGGAGGGCGAGTGCAGCTTGAACTGGGGAAGGGGGAGGGCGAGTGCAGCTTAAACTGGGGGAGGGGGAGGACGAGTGCAGCTTGAACTGGGGAGGGGGGAGGTGGGAGTGCAGCTTGAACTGGAGGAGGGGGAGGGCGAGTGCAGCTTGAACTTCGGAAGGGGGAGGGCGAATGCAGCTTGATCTGGGGAGGGGGAGGGCGAATGCAGCTTGAACTGGGGAGGGAAATGAAACTTGGACCGGTGGACGGGGGAGCACAGATAGAACTATGGGTGGGGGAGTGGAGAGTGCAGTTTGAACTGGGGAGCGGGAGGTGGGAGTACAGCTCAAACTGGGAGAGGGGGAAGGGGTGAATGCAGCTTGAACTGGGGAGGGGAGAGTGCAGCTTGAATCGGGGGAGGGGGAGGGTGAGAGGGGGAAGTGCAGTTTGAACTGGGGGAGGGGGAGGGAAGCGTGCAGTTTAAACTGGGGGAGGGGGAGGGAAGCGTGCAGCTTGGACTGGGGGAGGGGGAGGGAAGCGTGCAGCTTGGACTGGGGGAGTTGGAGGGAAGCGTGCAGCTTGGACTGGGGGAGGGGGAGGGAAGCGTGCAGCTTGGACTGGGGGAGGGGGAGGGAAGCGTGCAGCTTGGACTGGGGGAGTTGGAGGGAAGCGTGCAGCTTGGACTGGGGGAGGGGGAGGGAAGCGTGCAGCTTGGACTGGGGGAGGGGGAGGGAAGCGTGCAGCTTGGACTGGGGGAGTTGGAGGGAAGCGTGCAGCTTGGACTGGGGGAGGGTGAGAGGGGGAAGCGTGCAGCTTGGACTGGGGGAGGGGGAGGGAAGCGTGCAGCTTGGACTGGGGGAGGGGGAGGGAAGCGTGCAGCTTGGACTGGGGGAGGGGGAGGGAAGCGTGCAGCTTGGACTGGGGGAGGGGGAGGGAAGCGTGCAGCTTGGACTGGGGGAGGGGGAGGGAAGCGTGCAGCTTGGACTAGGGGAGGGGGAGGGAAGCGTGCAGCTTGGACTGGGGGAGGGTGAGAGGGGGAAGCGTGCAGCTTGGACTGGGGGAGGGGGAGGGAAGCGTGCAGCTTGGACTGGGGGAGGGGGAGGGAAGCGTGCAGCTTGAACTGGGGGAGGGGGAGGGAAGCGTGCAGCTTGGACTGGGGGAAGGGGAGGGAAGCGTGCAGCTTGGACTGGGGGAGGGTGAGAGGGGGAAGCGTGCAGCTTGAACTGGGGGAGGGGGAGGGAAGCGTGCAGCTTGGACTGGGGGAAGGGGAGGGAAGCGTGCAGCTTGAACTGGGGGAGAGGGGGGTGCAGCTTGAATTGGGGGAGAGGGGGGAGTGCAGCTTGAACTGGGGGAGGGGGAGGGAATGTGCAGCTTGAACAGAGGGAGGGGGAAGAGAGGAGTGCAGCTTCAACTGGGGAGGGGGCAGTGCAGCTTGAATGGGGTGAGGCGAGGGGAGGGGGGAGCTAAGCAGGAAGGGGGGGAAGGGGGAGTGCAACATGAAGGGGGGGAGGGGGGAGTGCAACATGAAGGGGGGGAGCACAGCATGAAGAGTGAAAGGGGGACTGCAGCGGAGGGGGGAGTGCAGCATGGGAGGGGGTAGCACAGTGGAGAGAGTGCAGCGGGGAGGGTGGAGTGCGGGTGGGGAGGTGGGAGTACGGGAAGGGGCTGTGCAGCAGGGGAGGAGGCAGTGCAGCAGGAAAAGTGGGGGGGGGTGGTAATGCAGCAGGGGGAGGGGGGAGTGCAGCAGGGGGAGAGGGGTGTGCAGCAGGGGGAGAGGGGTGTGCAGCAGGGGGAGGGGGGAGTGCAGCAGGGGGAGGGGGGAGTGCAGCAGGGGGAGAGGGGTGTGCAGCAGGGGGAGGGGGGAGTGCAGCAGGGGGAGGGGGGAGTGCAGCAGGGGGAGGGGGGTGTGCAGCAGGGGGAGAGGGGTGTGCAGCAGGGGGAGAGGGGTGTGCAGCAGGGGGAGGGGGGAGTGCAGCAGGGGGAGAGGGGTGTGCAGCAGGGGGAGGGGGGAGTGCAGCAGGGGGAGAGGGGTGTGCAGCAGGGGGAGAGGGGTGTGCAGCAGGGGGAGAGGGGTGTGCAGCAGGGGGAGGGTGGAGTGCAGCAGGGGGAGAGGGGTGTGCAGCAGGGGGAGAGGGGTGTGCAGCAGGGTGAGGGGGACTGCAGCAGGAAAAGGGAGAGTTCAGCAGGAAAAGGGGGAGTTCAGCAGGGAGAGAGAGAGTGCAGCACGAAGAGGGAGAGGGGGGAGTGCAGCAGGAAGAGGGAGCGTGCAGCAGGAAGAGGAGTGCAGCAGGAAGAGGGAGCGTGCAGCAGGAAGAGGAGTGCAGCAGGGAGAGGGGGAGTGCAGCAGGAAGAGGGGGAGTGCAGGAGGGAGAGGGGGCGTGCAGCAGCGAGAGGGAGCGTGCAGCAGGGAGAGGGGGAGGACGTGTGCAACAGGGAGATTGGGGAATGCAGCCGGAAGAGGGAGAGGCGGAGTGCAGCAGGGAGAGGGGGGAATGCAGCAGGGAGAGAGGCGGAGTGCAGCAGGGAGAGGGGGAGTGCAGCAGGGGGAGTGCAGCATGAAGAGGGGGAGTGCAGCAGGGAGAGGCGGAGTGCAGCAGGGAGAGGCGGAGTGCAGCAGGAAGAGGGGGAGTGCAGCAGGGGGAGTGCAGCAGGAAGAGGGGGAGTGCAGCAGGGAGAGGGGGGAATGCAGCAGGGAGAGGGGGAGTGCAGCAGGGGGAGTGCAGCAGGGGGAGTGCAGCAGGGAGAGGCGGAGTGCAGCAGGGAGAGGCGGAGTGCAGCAGGGAGAGGGGCGAGTGCAGCAGGGGAGAGGGAGTGCAGCAGGGGAGAGGGAGTGCAGCAGGAAGAAGGGGGAGAGGAGAGTGCAGCAGGGGGATGGAGGAGTGCAACAGGAAGAGGGGGGAGGGGAGAGTGCAGAAGGGGGAGAGGGAGTGCAGCAGGAAGAGGGGGAGGGGAGAGTGCAGCAGAGGGATGGGGGAGTGCAGCAGGAAGAGGGGGGAGGGGAGAGTGCAGCAGGGGGATGGGGGAGTGCAACAGGAAGAGGGGGGAGGGGAGAGTGCAGAAGGGGGAGAGGGAGTGCAGCAGGAAGAGGGGGAGGGGAGAGTGCAGCAGGGGGATGGGGGAGTGCAACAGGAAGAGGGGGGAGGGGAGTGCAGCAGGAAGAGGGGGGAGGGGAGAGTGCAGCAGGGGGATGGGGGAGTGCAACAGGAAGAGGGGGGAGGGGAGAGTGCAGAAGGGGGAGAGGGAGTGCAGCAGGAAGAGGGGGGAGGGGAGAGTGCAGCAGGGGGAGAGGGAGTGCAGCAGGAAGAGGGGGAGGGGCGAGTGCAGCAGGGGGAGGGGGTAGTGCAGCATGAACTGGGGAATGGGGAATAAATTAGCTGTGCCCCTATGGCAGTGGGAAGACTTCAATTAATTTCTCTAGCACCTTTCACGAAAATCCCAACATGCTTTACAGCCAATGATGTACTTTTTAAGTGAGTCACTGTTGTAATGTGAACGCGGCAGCCAGCACACAGCAAGCTCCCACAAACAGCAATGTGATAATGAGCAGATAATCTGTATTTTAGTGATATTGTTTGAGGGATAACAGTTGGCTGGGATACCAGCGCGAAATCTCCTGCTCTCCTTTGAAATAGTGCTAATATTGATCGGAC
The DNA here is from genome assembly GCF_964194155.1 of Cetorhinus maximus. Classification (NCBI taxonomy): domain Eukaryota; kingdom Metazoa; phylum Chordata; class Chondrichthyes; order Lamniformes; family Cetorhinidae; genus Cetorhinus; species Cetorhinus maximus. Next base: position 1,865,061 of record NC_135917.1, read on the forward strand.
ACCAATGTATTCAGGAAGCCATGATCATAAAGATTTTTTCAATTTCCACATGCACCTCCATTTGTACAAATGGTGTGGTCAGAACTGAAAACAAATTGGGCCCGTTCTGTACAGCAAACCTGGAGGCCTGGTGCAAAGTACAGGTGGAGCAGGTAGAACACCTTATCAATATTGTTTCCACAGCATGTATTTTAACCTGTTGCTGTTTAATATGGATGGAATAGCCAGGGACACCTTCACTTACATGTTGCATTCAGATCGACCATAGAGTTAAAGGTAGGAAACAACAACAACTTACATTCATATAGCACCTTTAACACAGTAAAATGCCACAAGGAACCTCACAGAATGGCAATAATGCATGATTTAATAGCTAAAGTTTACACAACCAGGCATACGACGTTGGACTGTGTAATTCCATGTCTTTGCTTCATAAATGCAATGTCAGTATTGCAATATCGCATTAAAGCATTTCTCTTCCCTGTAGTATTATGGTGTAGAAACACACTCTGGGAGGCCTCTTAGTCAAACAAAATGAACTTTATTTACACGAGAGCTTCCATGGCTGCTTGTATCAAGCCAACCCCTCATACAGCCAATTTTTCCGAGGAAACCCCTCCCTAGAATTTATTCCCCCACGCTAACCACATATTAGTTGAACAAATCATGTGACCCCCTACTTAGTTGAACTGAGCTTAAAGTGACAGTCATCACATATGGAGACTGCTTCTTCGAACCTTCCACTGTTCCATCCTGTACACAACATGTCCTTAGCCTGGCTTCTGTTTAGAATCACTTCTCCCCTGTAGTGCAGTTGGTGGCTTTGATTCATTTTGGAGATGATCAGTGTGAAACCAACCTTGTGGCGCTGCAAAAAATTTACTGTACCTTAGAGGACGTGTCCAAAACTCCCAACAGGGTGAGTTTTCAGTGGTTGCCTGGAGATGGCGTATAGAGAGAGAAGGAGAGAGAGAGGGCGTATGAGTTAGAGAGAGTAGCCTCAGAGCAGTCCACTGAGAGTGGCCTTTTCAGCTAGCTCAAGAACCTTGGTGGAGAGGACAGGGAACTCCTGTCTGACTTGGTTTGAGATGTTACCTGAGGTGGAGCTAAAATGGAGAGGTGTTGGCATGGGGCAGTTGAAGTGATCTTATTATTGTCATTATTTTAAATTGTGGTTTAATATGTATTTAACACAGTGGCAACACTGATTAATGTTTTACTCGTCAAAGTGACTTCTGCATGAAGAAAAATTGCAAGTTACCGAGTTGTGTTAACAGCAAAAGCTGAATGAACCTGTTCAGAGGGTGTAAGTGAAGCATCTCATTGATTCTAGTGCTTAAATTAATTCTTAAGTGGGTGAAATAACCAAATTCAGGCTTTGAGTAACTATTTGCTTCGGTGAATTTCATTTTTGTTCCCTCCAAATACTGCGGTGCTCAATGGTGCTGATTTAATTCGAATGTAGGTTAGCTGTGCCAACCTGAATATTGGCAAATGTGCTAAAGGGGTTGTCCAAACCTGACCATGTACTGGTGAACGATGGACATGGTGCTTCATCCATTTCTGTAAGGAAAGTGCTGGAGTTTAATACTACTAAACACTTCCACTGAGCCACGTGATGTGATGCCATTAAGAAACAAGATTTTTTTTCCTCCGCAGTGTAGCCACTTACTATGCTTCTTTACGATGCCTGTTGGGTAGGATGATGTCACATGCAATGGCATGTGCTCTTGGTCAATACGTGCTGTCATCTTCTACAGACAGCTGATTTACAGATTTCAAGTGATTTTGTCTTGTGGGTTACTATCCTGCACTATGTTACACACTGTACTTTGTGGAGAAGAAAGGCAACCTCTTAAACAGTCTGCTCAGATAGGTTCTTTGGGGAAACACCTGCCCTTTGCTTTGCATCTCTCCTAGTGGGCTTGGGCAAGTTTAGGTCTCTTGTGGTTGATGGGGGGGTGGGTCAGAAAGAAATCAAATCTTACCAACACTCTGTGCCAGGGTACCACTTTTCAATCCCTTCATCAGCCATCTGCAGGTTTTATATGATATTCTCTGTATGCATGCAAATCTTGAGTTACAATTTAAAAATTATGAAGCAAGCCATAAGTTAAATGTTGCTACTGGCAATGTGGCTTTCATTGTGCAGCTATTCCAGGCTTTTCTAGGAACTGCAGTTTGTCTAGTACATTGAGCTGCCAAGTAGAGTCTGGGTGAAATTCAGGAAAACAAATACAACTGTTACAGTCCAATATTCCATTCTCTACCAAGGTGTAAAGATTATTAACATTTAGTTGCTTCACTTCCTCAAAGCGAAGGTTTTGAAGGAAAGTAAAGGGATTAATGTCCCAGGTCAGGCTGCTGGTTTTTACATCCATATTAGAGGCTGAATAGGTGCTCAAAGCACATCAGCTGTGATTCAGTGGAATCTCACCTCTGAGCCAGAAGGCTGTGGCATCAAGTTCCACTCCAGAGATTTGAACACTGGAGCTGACACTCCAGTGCAGTACTGAGGAAGCGCTGCGCTGCTGGAGGTGCCATCTTTCGGATAAGAATTAAACCAAGGCTCCATCTGCTCACTTGGGGGCATAAAAGATCCCATGACACTGTTTGAAGAAGAGCAGTGTCCTGGGCAAATATCCTTCAACTAACATTATTAAAACAGATTATCTGGTCATTATCACATTGTTGTTTGTGGGAGCTTTCTGTGTGCAAATTAGCTGCTGCATTTCCTACATTACAACAGTGATTACACTTCCAGAAAATACTGAATTGTCTGTCAAGCACTTTGGGACATCCTGAGGTTGTGAACGCCTTATATAAATGCAAGAGCAAAAACACCACGGACACCAGAAATCTGAAATAAAAATAAGAAATGCTCAGCAGGTCAGGCTGCACCTCTGCAGAGAAAAACAGATAATTAGCGGAATTTCACGCCAGCGGGATTTTACGGTCCTGACAAAGTCAATGGAGTTTAGAATGGCTCGCCACATTTTACAGCCCTGTCCCTGCCACGGCGGGACTGTAAAATTCTAGCCAATGTTTCAGATTGGTGACATTTTAACAGAAATGCAAGTCTGTCTTTCTTTCTTAATCTCTATGAATGTGTGGAAGCTTATGCACCCTTCTGCAACATGTCACCCCACGGAATGAGGCAAGATTGATCTAATTCATTTAAAGAAACTGATCCATGGCTAGAAACTATATAAAGCTGACCGCAGCATTCACTGTACCCGTAGATAGCCAATCCTCTTGCGGACTGTTTCCAGTTCTCTTATACAGGTAATGTGTTCTGCAGTGTTTCCCCTGTATTCTTTTCCTTCTGTGAATCTTTTTTTAATTGTACATTTGATCAGCAGTTCAATCTGTCCAAAGTGGTCTAGCATTATATAATCATCCATTTGATTGACAAGTGCCATAATGGGCATCCAACGCCCTCTCCAGTAAGCAGTTTACCACGATTGTGATGAGTCATTGGAGATGTGCTATGCTAACTCAGTGCAACAGTAAATGAAAATGAAAAGATACCAGTTTCAGCTTGTAGGAGCTATGGGCAGTTTGCAGAAACTCCATCAAGGTTTTTACCCAAGAAAATTATGTTGGAAGAAGTCTGAACTGTAACACTAACATGAAGGTGTATTGGCATAATGGTGACTTTTCCTATACACTATGTCAACCTAACACAAGGCAAGCATGATCCTGTCCTCAGCTGATGCTCACTCCTACCGGGTGCAAATGCAGGCTGATTTTTTTTCTCATCTGTGGTCCAGGAACCTTGTAGCCAATTGTGATACCCCTACCGTCACCTAACTTACACTTATTGAGGATTGAACTGGAAAACTCCGTTCTCAGTGTCCCAATACTGTAACAAGCAGTGCACCCAATTATTCCATTGGGAGGAATGAGTTTAATGTTTTAAGTGAATTTGATTTAAAAAAAACTTGTGTATTTGTACTGTGCAGCTGTAATCCAATGAAACATCTAAGTTAGTGTATATTTTGTGTGGCATTGTACAGCTTTTACCTTCAGTCCAAAACTGTCCTCAAAAGGCTTCAAGAGGAGATGCCTGCTTTACTAACTGAATGCAGTGGTCCTTGGAGCACAAAATTATAGAACGCATCAATGCAATATTAACTATGTTTACTTCATGATTAATTTTCTGTACAATCTAGGACACTGTAACCTGTTATTGATATTACATTTCAGGCCATGTAATAGTAGACTAAAATCCTGCTATATTTGCTCAACTAAAAATCTCAATGCTTCCTTTTCTTGGTGCTGTTGCCTCTAGTTTCTTTCCATCTCCTCTAAAGTTTAATTTTAGGGCTGTGCTGATTACAAATGATCTGAGGATGGCATAGGACCAGTTTGTTTTTTGCTATGTAATAATATAAAAGCATTTTAGGAATTGAAAAGATCATCAGGCTGGGCATGTTCTTTTTTGCACAACCAACCCTATCTACCATCCTTCTCACCATAACCGTCAACTGTATTTCTCCCTTTAAAAACCCATCCAGTTGCCTCTTGAACCTATTTGTACTGTGCATTTCAATGGCCTTCCCTGCTAACATGTTCTACAACTCTTGCCCTTTGGGTGCAAGTAGTTCCTCTTGATTCCAGTCCTACCCAACTTCCTAATTTTAACTTCCGTTTTCTGCTATTTGAACCCTTCATTTTCGTGAAAAAAATTGCCAGAAATTAACTTTAGCAATCTCGCTTGTAATTTTGGGAACTTCAATGAGGTCACAGTCTTTTTTGTTTCCAAGAAAACATGCCTGGGATTTCATTAACCTGGCCCAATATGTTAAATTCCTGGAATCATCTTTGTTCCTGCCTGTGTTCTTTCTGGAGGGCCATGTAGGTTATTGTATCAATGGCAATGGATTCAGAAAACGTTGTGAAGTTTCTGAATGTCATGTGTACCCTAAGAAAAGTCTACATACGTTATTCTTCATCATAGAGAGCTGTTTCACAGACTAGTCAAGGAGCAGCATGACAAAGCCATATTCACGGAATCATACCTTACAGATGATGTCCCAGACAGCACCATCACCATCTCTGGGTATGTCCTGTCCCAGCAGCAGGACAGACCCAGCAGTGGTGGTGGCACAGTGGTATACAGTCATGATGGAGTTGCCCTGGGAGTCCTGAACATCAACTCCAGACCCCATGAAGTCTCGTGGCATCAGGTCAAACATGGGCATGGAAGCCTCCTGCTGATTACGATGTACTGCGTCCCCTCCCCAACGCCGCCACACCCCCCACCTCCCGCTCAGCTGATGAATCAGTGCTCCTCCATGTTGAACACCACTTGGAGGAAGCACTGAGGGTGGCAAGGGCGCAGAATGTACTCTGGGTGGGGGGGCTTCAACGTCCATCCCCCAAGAGTGGCTCAGCAGCACCAAACAGACCGAGCTGGCCGAGTCTTAAAGGACAAAGCTGCTAGACTGGGTCTGCGGCAGGTGGTGAGGGAACCAACAAGAGGGAAAAGCATACTTGACCTCATCCTCACCAACCGCAGATGCATCTGTCCATGATAGTATCAGTAGGAGTGACCACCGCACAGTCCTTGTGGAGATGAAATCCCATCTTCACATTGAGGATACCCTCCATCGTGTTGTGTAGCACTACCACTGTGCTAAATGGGATAAATTTCGAACAGATCTAGCAACTCAAGACTGGGCATCCATGAGGCACTGTGGGCCATCAGCAGCAGCAGCAGAATTGTACTCGAACACAATCTGTAACCTCATGGCCAGGCATATCCCCCACTCTACCATTTTCACCAAGCTAGAGAATCAACCTTGGTTCAATTAAGAGTGCAGGAGGGCATGCAAGGAGCAGTACCAGACAAATATAACAATGAGGTGTCAACCTGGTAAAGCTACAACATAGGACTACTTGAGTGCCAGACAGCATAAGCAACAAGTGATAGACAAGGTTAAGCGATTTCACAACCAATGGATCAGATCTAAGCTCTGCAGTCCTGCCACATCCAGTTGTGAATGGTGGTGGACAATTAAACAACTCACTGGAGGAGGAGGCTCCACATTTATCCCCATCCTCAATGATGGGGGAGCCCAGCACCAGTGCAAGAGGTAAGGCTGAAGCATTCGCAACAAGCTTCAGCCAGAAGTGCCGAGTGGATGATCCAATTCGGTCTCCTCCGGAGGTCCCCAGCATCACAGATGCCAGTCTTCAGCCAATTCGTCCACTCCATGTGATATTAAGAAACGGCTGAAGGCACTGGATACTGCAAAGGCTATAGGCCCTGACAATATTTTGGAAATAGCACTGAAGACTTGTGCTCCAGAACTTGCCACGCCCCTAGCCAAGCTGTTCCAGTACAGCTACAACACTGGCATCTACCCAGCAATGTGGAAAATTGCCCAGGTATGTCCTGTATACAAAAAGCAGGACAAATCTAACACGACCAGTTACCATCCCACCAGCCTACTCCTCATCATCAGCAAAGTGATGGAAGGGGTCATCAACAATGCAGCGGCACTTGCTCAGCAATAACCTGTTCACTGACGCTCAGTTTGGGTTCCACCAGAGTCACTCAGCTCCTAACCTCATTGCAGCCTTGGTTCAAACACGGACAAAAGAGTTGAACTCCAGAGGTGAGGTGACAGTGGCTGCCTTTGACATCAAGGCAGCATTTGACCAAGTGTGGCATCAGGGAGCCATGGCAAAACTGGAGTCAATGGGATCCAGGGGGAAAACCCTCCACTGGTTGGAGCCATACCTAGCACGAAGGAAGATGGTTGTGTTTGTTTGAGGTCAATCATCTCAGTTCCAAGACATCACTGCAGGAGTTCCTCAGGGTAATGTCCAAGGCCCAACCATCTTCAGCTCAATGACCTTCATCAATGACCTTCCTTCCATCATAAGGTCAGAAGTGGGGATGTTCGCTGATGATTATGCAATTTTCAGCACCATTTGCGACTCCACAGATACTGAAGCATTCCATGTCCAAATGCAGTTAGACCTGGACAATATCCAGGCTTGGGCTGACAATTGGCAAGTAAAAATTTGCACCACACAAGTGCCAGGTAACGACCATTTCCAGCAAGAGAGAATCTAACCATAACCCCTTGACATTCAATGGCATTACCATCACTGAATCCCCCGCTAGCAACATTCTGGGGTTACCATTGACCAGAAAATGAACTGGACTAGCCATCTAAATACTGTGGCTACAAAAGCAGGTCAGAGGCTAGGAATCCTGCGGCAAGTAACTCACCTCCTGACTCCCCAAAGCCTGTCCACATCTACAAGGCACAAGTCAGGAGTGTGATGGAATACTCTCCACTTGCCTGGATGAGTGCAACTGCAACAACACTCAAGAAGCTTGACACCATCCAGGACAAAGCAGTCTGCTTGATTGGCACCTCATCCACAAATATTCACTCTCTCCACCACTGACAAACAGTCGCAGCAGTGTGTACCATCTACAAGATGCACTGCAGCAACTCACCAAGGCTCCTTAGGCAGCACCTTCCAAATCCAGAACCTCTACCTTCTAGAAGGACAAGGGCAGCAGATACATAGGAACACCAGCACCTGGAAGTTCCTCCCCAAGCCACTCACCAACCTGACATGGAAATATATCGCTATTCCTTTACTGTCATTGGGTCAAAATCATGGAACTCCCTACCTAACAGCACTGCGGGTATACCTACCCCACATGGACTGCATGTTCACATGGTTCAAGAAGGCAGCTCACCACCACCTTCTCAAGGGCAATTAGGCATGGGCAATAAATGTTGGCCTAGTCAGCGACTCCCACATCCAATAAACAAATATAAAAAAAAGGTACAAATACTTTTTCAGATCATGGTGGTATTTAAAGCAATCTTGCCTCTCAAGTATTTACAAAATGCCAATCATCATATGTTATGCTCCAATATTTTCCATGTTACAAGATATCAGATACATTGGAGGGAAGTTTAAGCTGTTACAGAGACTTTGGGTATAGATGACATTCACAAACAGTTCAGGTTATGCCCTGACAGGTGGTGTTTTTGGAAGCCCTTGATTGTGTAAATGGGGCCAATTTATTAATCTGTGCAGGGTCTGGTTTCTTTACTGAAAAACTGAGGTGAAGGGCCTGTACTTGAAATCACCAGGATTGAAAAGATCCCAATTAAAAGGTCGTGGTATTGTGATGCCAAGACTACAGGTGGAAGAGCGGGCTATGGGAGGTAAGGAGCTCCACAGTATTGAGGCTTTGGCAAAGAATGAGATCGTATGGAGATAATGGGGCTGATATTTGCTTGGCCCATTCAGTGGAAATTGGGCAGCAGTGGCCCACAGAATACATGTGCTACACTGACTGTCACATTCGAGCTTGGATTCTGCCCGTCACCATATATCCCAGGGCCTTCCGCAGGGTATCCCAGGTATGTGCATGAAACAGATGGGAACCACATTACTGCATGCTAATCAGGGTCTTTTGATGTATGTAGGACCCCAATGCAATTTTGAAGGATAGTTTTGGGGCAAGGGGGTGGTGGCCATGTGAGCTATATATGCTGTACCCATTTTTACCAGGTGGTAAAGTTGAAAAGGACTGAAAGGTACCGAATTATGTTTGTGGAGCCAAGAGGAGCATTGTTGCACAAGAATACTGTGAGCTGCTGTTGTGGATGTATGGATGTTGGTAAGACCAGAGGAAGACTGGCACTGTTGGAACAGAGTTACACGGCAGCGAGATGTCAACCTGTACAGTGGAGGAAGGGAGAAGATTAGGTGGGGGCAGAGAAGATATATAATCTGGGTGAAATACTCAAAAGGAGGCAGTGCCCTGTTAGGAGGAAAGGAAGATCTGAGGATTGTGTCAGCATTATCATATCTACCAGTTGCAGACAGGTTAAGGCATAAGCCTGGGAACGTAAAGGAAGAGAGGACTGGGTAGTTCAGCAAGTTTATCAGGTGAGTAGCTGAGCCATGTACGAGTAGCTATCTACAGTTAGAGTGGTGATAGGCAGGCACTACATGTGGCCTCATTGTACCTGGACTAGGAGGGGAAGGTCTGCTTTTGCTGCCTCAACCCACAAAGGATTTTGAGGCTAATGATGTCACCCTGACTTGAGATCAGAACACTCAAGATTTCTGATATAAACTATCAAGTTGTTAATGGCAGGACTCCTTTAAAGCATTGATTGTCTCTGGCATGTTAAAGAACCTGTTTCCAACACCTACAATTTATAAGACACATGTTTGATTTAAATTGCTTCTCTCGCTGTCTATGGCTTTTGGCAAAAATCCAGTAGTAACAGCCATAATTAATCACTTGGTTATAGACAGTGATGGTGTGAGCTTCTGCATGATTCTTCACCGAGTTCTGTTCATTCACAAGTTCAGTTGAAGGTTAGCATGATGGCACCACAGCCTGAAATCTGATTTTGTTTCTGATAAAAATGAGCTTGAGTAAAAAAGAAAAATCCCACATTAGCTTGGCCCAAATGCTCAGTGAACAAGAAGGTTCCGGGTTCAGTCACTAGTTTGTACACAGTTAAGCTGATCTCAGTCAGAGTATAGGCAGACACTGAACCTGGCTTCACTTTCACATGACTGGGGAAGGGAAAAAAAAAAATCAGCCAAGGTTCAGAGTCCTGATTCTGATCTCATTACCTCTGAGTCTGAGTGTTTGAGCTTTGACGGGTAATCTCTGGGGCATTTCTCAGTGGAAATGCGGACAGAATTACTGGATTTATATACAGTAGGTGTGATGCAGCCTGTCGTGCTGTAGTCCTCTTAATTATCGACTGTTTTGGGATGTGTCATATTCTGAGTCATCTCGGGGCTGTTTTCAGCAAGTGGGATGAAACTACCCACAGTCAGACACATCACTGATCAAACAGCTACGTACTGGCTCCTCCACTTCCCTGCTTGTATGTAATTTAATGAGGCGTTGCTGTTTTGGAAATTCCAGGAGGGGAGCTTCCGGGAATATTCAGACATAGGCCACTATGCGATCCTAATAACTTCCTGGTGGTTACGGTTCAATTGGGCATTAGACAGTACATCTCACAACTGAGCCATCTGAAAACTTTATTCTAAATTTAAGATTTTTTTTAAAAATTGCATAGTCATGGACAAATTGATGGCTTTTGGGGAGGGCACCTCATCACATGCTTTATATCTGCCGATAATTCCCTGTTCTTTGTGAGATGCTTTACAAACAGCCGTGCCCACTTGAGTGCAGTATTGGGATCTTTGTAGTCAAGCTTTAGAACTCCTGTTTTCTCAGACCTACTTAGCTTCTAGTCCGGCAATGTCTTGATCTTAAAATTCCCATCCTGGTTTTCAAATTCCTCTGTGGCCTCGCTCCCCAAACCCTTTGAGAGCTCTGCGCTCCTCCAATTCTGGCATCTTGTGTATTCCTTATTTTAATCGCTCCACCATTGGTAGCTGTGCCTTCAACTGCCTGGGTCCTAAGCTCTGAAATTCTCTCCCTAAACCTCTCCATCTCTCTCTCTCCTCTTTTAAGACCCCCCTTAAAACCTACCCCTCTGACAATAAATTCTAACGTGGCTTGGTGTCAAATTTTGCCTGATAAAGGTTCTGTGAAGTGACTTGGGATGTTGTACTATGTTAATGGCACTATATAAATACAAATTGTTGTTGCAGAAGTGGATTAAGGGTTAGTACTCCCGGTTCTGTGCTAAAACCAGATTTTCCTGTGAATCAAATAAACAAATAAAACAGTAAAAAGACAGGCAGTGTTGCAACAGTATATCTATATAATAATTAATTCTAAATTGGCAAATACAGATTGTAATGGAGTGAAAATATGTAGTTTTGTCTCTGTTTTGGCTGCATTCTCTTTTATTAGTAATACTTGGTATTTGGAGTTTTTACTGAATCAAGATCAAACCTGTTTAAGAAATATGCAGCATGGAATGCTGACAGTAGAGTGGTTTGTGTTATCTGAGCAGTCAGTGTTAGTGGTGGTATGATCTGACAGGTTTTAGGACCCAGAGGACACCTCAGCTTTTTGAGATCCACTCATTTCCTCTCTGGCTGTTTTTATCCTTGAATGATCATGGCTGCAGTGAAACACGAACCATGATTCTCTGTCTCGGAGCTGAATGAGATGGATTATCTGTCATGCTTTTTGCTTCAAATGCGTTTCAATAAATCTCTCTGTGTTCTTTTCCCACTCAACAGACACTGAGCTGAACAATCTTTCACCAGGAATTAGTTTATTTATGTATTTTTTTCAAAGTTCCTGGAATTGTTTCATTTGTCACAGAGGAAAATTAGTCTATGGAGTATATAACAGCACGCTCCTGAAATATGGCTTGGAAAGCAACGCTCATTGTTTCAATTCTTTCTTTCGAGTCCTCGTCTCCCAGCTATTCCCTCCCCCAACACTTCCTCATTAGCAGTGTTAAGTGAATATTTGAATCAAACTTTATTGATGCAAATATGACAAATCATCAGATGTTCTTTGCTTTCCTCCATTACCATTGTGACATCTTCTGTTTACAGGCCCAATACTGTTGTTCTCAGTTGTGTGCACAGAGGCTAGAGCTCCCCCCTCCACGCCCTAATTTCTCTGTATTAGCTTTTTATAATAACAATTTAACATAATTCCTGTGGCCAAAGAGGGGTACATTAATTATATTGTTTGTTTATTGTGTGCATTACAATGCAGTCCTTCTGAAGGTGCAGTTCCTCCTGTCAAAGAGATTTATTTTACAGATTCTGAAGCCTGGCTGGCACTCCCCACTGTCCTTGGATTGACTTTTCCTGACAGTCTAGCCCTATTTGGGAAAGAAGAATGAATGTTTAAAACAGTTTTTTATATAAGTGCATTATTAAGTGTAAGTCATTTTGCCTTTTTATTTCAACAAGGCCTTTTAAGAACATGAGAAATAGGAACAGGAGTAGGCCATTCGGCCCCTCAATCCTGCACCGCCATTCAATAAGATCATGGCTGATCTTCTTGTGTTTCGATTTCCACATTCCCATCTAACCCCGATAACCTTTGATTTCCTTGCCTAACAAGAGTCCATCTACCTCTGCCTTAAAAATATTCAATGACCCCGCCTCCACTACCTTCTGAGGCAGAGAGTTCCAAAGTTGCACAACCCTGTGAGAGAAAAAATTTCTCCTCATCTCTGTCCTAAAAGGGCGACCCCTAATTTTAAAACAGTGCCCCCTAGTTCTGGACTCACCCACAAGAGGAAACATCCTTCCGATGTCCACCTTGTCAAGGCCATTCAGGATCTTGTATACTTTAATCAAATCACCTCTCACTCTTCTAAACTCCAGTGGAAACAAGCCCAGTCTGTCCAACCTTTCCTAATAAGACAACCCACTCATTCCAGGTATCAATCTAGTAAACCTCCTCTGAACCGCCTCCAATGCATTTACATCCTTCCATAAATAAGGAGACCAAAACTACACACAGTATTCAAGGTGTGGTCTCACCAATGCTCTGTATAACTGAAGCATAACATCCTTACTTTTATGTTCAATCCCTCTCGTAATAAAGAATAGCATTCCATTAGCCTTCTTAATTACTTGCTGTATCTGCACACTAACTTTTTGTGACTCATATACCAGAATACGTAGATCCCTTTGCACCTCAGAATTATGCAGCCGTTCTCTATTTAAGTAATACTCTGCTTTTTTGTTCTTCCTGCCAAACTGAACAACTTCACATTTTCCCACATTAAACTCCATTTGCCAGATCTTTGCCCACTCATTCAACCTATCTATATCCATCTGCAACCTCTTCAGAGGGAAAGACAGGCATCAGTCATTTATTCCATTTATCAGGAATGAGTTCAGGAATTTCCATTCATTTTGGTGGGAGTTCATTAGCTAGTTTGGTTGTGATTTCTAAAATTTGAACACTTCAGCCCCATCTCTACCCACCTCCACCATTTCTGTGCCTAAAAAATAGCTTTATCAAAGTCTGGAATCTTTTGGAGAGGGTGGGGGAGAAGAGAATGCCAAGCTCCTCCTGATGCCTCAGTGAGTAGATGCACCAAGTGTGCATATAAACCAGAAAGGTTCACAATTCTATCTCTGGTCTGACCTGGCTTAGCCAATCCCAGCTGGGCTGATAGTAAAGGGTGGTGGAATTGTCTTCAGCGCCTCTGGGTTATGGGGTGCTGGTGGCTAGTTAGGATGGCATTGGGTTTGCTTTGATACAGTCTGCAGTTGAATAGCCTTCCAAAACCTACTGTCTAGTCAGACCATTTGGGCGACTGCTCAGACCACAACAATACTCCTGTCGCCTCATGAAGTCAATGCCTTCAGACAGGAAAGGAGGAGGGGTGTGGGGGGGGAGGGGGAATAGGATTTTCAAAAGTCAGGAACTGTAAGCAAACTCGCGAGCTCTCACTTTTGACCCTGAGCGGTCCCAGCTGTGGATCTTTCAGAATCAGATCACCAAGGAGTTAAATGGTAAGTATTGACGTAAGGAACCAAAAGAATGTGTTGTGTGGAATAGTTAGAGCCAATCAGCAAAGCGATCTAGGGGCTTACTGTATTGTGCAAAAACATCTACTTCTGAAGGTTAAGTAACATGTTGTCTGTCGTGAGCATGCCTTAATGTCTCAGGGAAATCAAAATATTGGGCGAATGAAAGCCTGTTTCACGTTAAGTCCTTGGCTCAGTTAGTAAATGTACCAAATAACATGGCACTGAGCTGTACAGACCAGAAGGACCCAGACCTTTGATCTTGGCTGGCTTGCCACACCTTAGGTGGTACAGTGCTGGATTACTACAATTGGCCCTTTTGTATCTCAGGATTAGGGAGGGGAAAACCAACTATGGTTTGTGCTCTGGATTGCTGTCAAGTGATTGTGTGTGGAAGTCAGCTGAAGACCAAATCAGGCTCAGATTTAATACATTCCATAGTCAAATAGATTGTTCCCTGTCATACATGAAAAATAGCCATTTGGGCGAGGCAATAGAGAGTTGCTGACACCAGTGATCCTCAGTTTCAGGAGAAACCTTATGAGACTTTTCAATATTTGAAAGGTTTAAGAGTTTTGTTCTCTGACAGAGCATTTTATGCAACCAGCCACAATTGTATTTATATAGCACCTTTAATGTAGTAAAAAGTCCCAAAGCACTTCACAGGAGTGTAAATCAGTCAAAATTGACACAACCACATGAGGAGATGTTAGGACAGATGACCAAACACTTGGTCAAAGAGGTAGATTTTATTCCACAATAACCAGTGGATTAAGAATCTTAGTTTCACCTTTATGAACACTAATCTCTTCATTGTCCATCTAAATATGTCAGTTTAGTGCTGCCATTAGCCTGCTTAGCCATGTGTAAATCAAATTTGGCAGTCCCAATCTGTATAAGCAAATACAAGTTCAATCCTCCCCCTATGATATCTGTTGGGACTTGCTGCAGTGTTAGCAGGCTGTTGAGTTTTTAGAATGGGTTGTTGCTCACTGAGCCTGCTGGAAGGCCCCAAGTTTGATCCCAGTCTGTTGCTAATCTTAAGTTTGGGTGCACTTGGAATAGGGAGGCCTTAAATTAGACAGGGTTCCTGTTCCTGATGCTTATCCGGTGATTAGTGTTAGGTTGTGTGTGGGTGTAACCATTCTCAACCAGAAGTGCTGAATTGATGACCCTTCTTTGAGGTCCTCTCCAGCACCGATGTCAGACTTCAGCCAATTTGATTCACTGCACGTGACATCAAGAAACAACACGGCAAAGGCTGCAAGTCCCAACATTATCCTAGTTGTAGGGCTGAAGACTTATCCCCAAAACCTATCTGCCACCTACAAGGCAAGAGTAAGGATTATAATGAAATACTCTTCACTTGCCTGGATGGGTGCAGCTGCGACAACACTCAAGAAGCTCACCACCATCCAGACAAAGCAGTCCACTTCAAAAACAAAAATACCTGGAAAAACTCAGCAAGTCTGGCAGCATCTGCGGAGAGGAACACAGTTAACGTTTCGAGTCCGAATGACCCTTCAACAGAACTAAGTAAAAATAGAAGAGAGGTGAAATATAAACTGGTTTAAGAGGGGGTGGGACAAGTAGAGCCAGTGATAGGTGGAGATAACCAAAAGATGTCACAGACAAAAGGACAAAGAGGTGTTGAAGGTGGTGATATTATCTAAGGAATGTGCTAATTAAGGGTAGAAAGCAGGACGAGCAAGGTACAGATAGCCCTAGGGGTGGGGTGGGGTGGGGTGAAAGAATCGAAAAAGGCTAAAAGGTAGAGATAAAACAATGGATGGAAATACATTTAAAAACAATGGAAATAGGTGGGTAAAGAAAAATCTATATAAATTATTGGAAAAAAAAGGGGGTGATCGGAAAGGGGGTGGGGATGGAGGAGAGAGCTCATGATCTAAAATTGTTGAACTCAATATTCAGTCCGGAAGGCTGTAAAGTGCTTAGTCGGAAGATGAGGTGCAGTTCCTCCAGTTTGTGTTGAGCTTCACTGGAACAATGCAGCAGGCCAAGGACAGACATGTGGGCATGAGAACAGGGTGGAGTGTTGAAATGACAAGCGACAGGGAGGTCTGGGTAATGCTTGCGGACAGACCGCAGGTGTTCTGCAAAGCGGTCACCCAGTCTGCGTTTGGTCTCTCCAATGTAGAGGAAACCGCATTGGGAGCAACGAATGCAGTAGACTAAATTGAGGGAAGTGCAAGTGAAATGTTGCTTCAATTGAAAGGAGTGTTTGGGCCCTTGGACGATGAGGAGAGGGGAAGTGAAGGGGCAGGTGTTGCACCTTCTGCGATTGCATGGGAAGGTGCCGTGGGAGGGGGTTGAGGTGTAGGGGGTGATGGAGGAGTGGACCAGGGTGTCCCGGAGGGAACGCTCCTTGCGGAATACCGCCGGGGGTGGAAAGGGAAGATGTGTTTGGTGGTGGCATCATGCTGGAGTTGGCGGAAATGGCAGAGGATGATCCTTTGAATGCGGAGGCTGGTGGGGTGATAAGCGAGGACAAGGGGGACCCTATCATGTTTCTGGGAGGGAGAAGAATGTGTGAGGGCGGATACGCGGGAGATGGGCCGGACACGGTTGAGGGCCCCATCAACCACTGTGGGTGGAAAACAGTGGAAAAGCAGTCCACTTGATCAGTAGCTCATCTGTCCCTTCCATCACTGGCATACTGTGGCTGCAGTGTGTACCATCTACAGGATGGGCTGCGGAAACTCCCAAACCCATGACCTTTACCACCTAGAAGAACAGGGGCAGCAGATGCATGGGAACACCACCATCCGCAAGTTCCACTGCCCAGTCAAACACCATCCTGACTTGGAAATATATCGCCGTTCCTTCACTGTCACTGGATCAAAATCCTGGAACTCCCTCCCTAACAGCACTGTGGGTGTACCTACACCACACGGGACTGCAGCAGTTCAAGAAGGTGGCTCACCACCACCTCAAAGGCAATTAGGGATGGGCAATAAATGCTGGCCTTACCAGTGATGCCCACATTCGGAGAATGGATTTTTTAAAACCCTAAACAAGGAGACAAATCTACCTGAGAAAATTCCCAGGCTAGAGCCTTTGAAACCCAGAATAGCCCTGGTATATTAAACTGTGGAATGTCACTGGGTAAAATTGGAAATATTGGACTATCCTTTGAAAGGGACAAAACCGGTAAAGAAAACACCAGTGGTTCTGTCTGTTTGCTAGTTACTGCTAATGGTGGCTCTGGGAGTTTTGATTCCAACAGACCATGTAGAGTAATTATCATTTATCGTCAAATATAGATTAAGAAATTACATACTGTATTTCCCGCTGTGTGAAATTGGCCTGGTGAACTGTAGTTATTCACAACTTGTAGTTGCATGATGATTGCATTAATACCCAAGGCTCTGTTGTGATCAGTACCCCTATTAAGCTGCATGAAATTTGCCAGTAAAAGACAGCTCAGTGGAGGGTTTTCTTGCCAATTCCTCTGCTCCTCACTTCTTGCTTCTTGTCCTGGAGGCACTGAGTGTTGCTGGGGTATGGTTCCATAGGTGCTGGTCACCCCTTCATTCTTTATCCCCACATATTAACCTCAACATAAAGTGTTGGCCTTTTCAGAGGGAATTAAGCTGTCCCTGAGGATCTAACATCTACACAGGTATATCTCTACCATGAATACTGTCTCGTGATCAGGAACAGGGACCCTGGTTTGAGCCTCCCTCCTCCCCTCCCCTCAACAGGTCTTAGGAAAGAATTGATGTGTCATTTCTGCATTTGGTCAGTTAGGAGAGGACAGCTGAATTATCTATTGGGAAATCTCCATTGACAGACGGCCAAAGTCAGTAGGTGCTGCTTAACAGTAGAGATGGTGGTGTGGGGAGAAGGAAGTACTGGATGGGTGGGCAACTGAAGGAGGAAGATTGTGACATCCGGTCTAGAGGGATTGAAGCTGTGAATCTGCTGCAAATTTGTGCACCCCACCCTCATCCCCCTGCTTTATGCCACTGAATTGACACTGGTGTGAGGCATCCCCTCGGGGTGGGTCTGATTTACATCACTGCCAGGATTTGGACAGCACTGAGAGTTGGAGGTGGGCGGTGGGTGCAAAGGATGCTTGGTAACTGCGACACTATAATGCTGGAGCCCTACATGAGAAACTCTGGTTAAAATCTCAGCTTCAAATAACATTCACCATCAGGCTTCACCAGATGACAAACTGTACCTGTCAAATTGCACCAGGAGGGAGAGTTAACTGCCTTAGGCATCAGGCCATCCCTGATAGCTCAAATGTGCCCTTAGCAGTGGCGAAGAAGGACCAATAGTCCAGTATTGGCATTGGGTTTATTTAATGTACTGGTACAAAACACTATTGGAAAAGTGCCAGTTAACATAGTATGTTTTAATGGATGATCCACTCCTTGTGTGATACTGATTTCATCTTCTCAAATGACTCCCACCCTCACTGTCAGATCTCCAATCAACAGGAGTGCCTCATTGTGTTATTCAACTCAAAAATCCTCTCCTTAGGCACCACACAAGGACAGAATCCATTACTGGACTGCTGGGTGTTTTTTTCACAGTTCAAGCAGGCACATAGATATCATCCAGCCTGTGGTGAAATTCCAGTGACAACACTGGTCACCAGAGGTGGGAGCACAAACCAGGGTGGTCAGAGTTTAAGAGGAGGATGTTCTCCATGAAGGCTCTTCAAACTCAAAGTGTTTACCCCGGCATTTCCATACACATTAACAGATATAGTTTTAGAGTGGCGGTGGAGATGGGGGTGTTGCTAAGTGGTCCCACAAAGAGGGAGGAAGGTAAAATTAGAGGGAGAGGCATGTTTCGGTTGCTCTTTAGCTGGCAGGGAGCCTGAGAGCAAGGTGCCTCACCTAACCTCTTGGCCGTGCTACATAGCCTGGAACTAGGAAGGAGAGAAGAATTCAGAGGCAGTTTACCCTAAAACCTCCAGATACATGACCTAAGAAATAGGAGTAGGCCATTTGGTCCATCGAGCCTGCTCCACTATTCAATAAAATGATGGCTGATCTGATTGTGGTCTTAAGTCCACTCTCCTGCCTGTCTTCATAACTCTGGATTGACTCCCTTGACCATCAAAAATCTATCTAACTCAGCCTTGAATATATTCAATGACCCAGCCTCCACTTCTCTCTGGGGAAGAGAATTCCACAGACTAACGACCCTCTGAGAGAAGAAATTCCTGCTCATCTCAGTCTTAAATGGGAGACTCCTTATTAAAAATCTAAAAGACTGTGCCCCTTAGTTCTTGATTCCCCCCTGAGGGGAAACATCCTCTCAGCATCTACCTTGTCAAGCCCCCTCAGAATCTTATATGTTTCAATAAGATCACCTCTCATTCTTCCAAACTCCAATGAGTATAAGCACAACCTACTCAACCCATCATAAGACAAATCTTTAATCTCGAGAATCAACCTAATGAACCTTCTCCCAACGGCACACAAGTGTTCTCATATTTGTAGGAAAGATAGTCGTGGTGTTTTTTTTTGCAGTTACAGAGACTTTGTGACATTCAGCAATGCTACTGAATATCATTGTAAGCACTATAAGATCCATTAATGAATATCATGGAATCTCCTTGACTTCAGACTATCACTAATGCTGCCCTACTTATAGTGAGGTAATATAATGTGACAGGAAGGGGACGTGTGACTGGAAGGCTTTGCTTTTGCAGTTTGTTACAGATACACCTGAAGTCTCCATTTTGTTTTCTTTTTTTTTAAATTTTCAGATATGGAGGTCAATGATCAGATCCATTTTGCCTGCCGCATGTCGACACCTGCTGCCTCAGTCCTTAAGACTTCACCTTATCAGGAAGATAGCTTGCACACTAATGGGATCACAATGAGCTCGGCACAGTTAGGCAGAGGTAAGGGCAGAGTCGGGACTGGAATTTGTCATCTGTGCTCTGTACAACACTGGTGTGGAGCTCCTATAGAGAGTGGGCTGGAGCAGAGATTGTCCTTCAGCCCCCCATCACTGCCTCCCCCGCCTCCCAAAAGCAATGTCAAATCATAGCTCCTTATTAATTTGCTCCTACCAATCCTTCCATCAGTTTTATGTGATTATAAAACCAGAAATTCAAAGTCAATACTCATACATTATTAGTTTTATTGCTAAAGGTTAACTTCAATCAGGTTTTGTTTGTTGGCTTAATTTGATTTTTTTTGTACTTTCATTTTGTTTCCCTCCTGACCTGAAGGTTACCTAATGCTGAAGGTAGTTTCATGGACACTGGCAGCCCTCTGGTGTCTTGACACTTTCTCTCTAATATGCAACCCAACGAGCTACTGACAGAAACCCTGGCATATTTTCCTCCTCCCCAACCCAGCCTGTGTGGGTAGTTTCACTGTCCCTACTGCCTTTGTTGAGTTAATTTGATGATGAGGGTATGTAGGTGCTCAATTTGGATAAAAGCAAAGAAAAGCTTAAGGGTGGGGGCTTGGGTGGTGCGGTAGATTAGTTTGAATCTGCTCAGAATGATCTGGAGAAAGTATTCTCTTTCAGCTACTAATGGGGCAATGGTGGTGGAGATAACCAATGTAAAATTCAGTGTGTAAATTGGGCTGGTTTACAATTGTGTTTTGAATAAAATCTTTGTGCAAATATGCTGGATGGTGTGAATCCACTGGTTTCACTCCCCTCACTCAACTGAAAAATCAGGAGTACACCGAATGAAGCACTCATCTCTGGCTCATTTTACAATCTGCAACCCTTTTCGAGGCAAGTGGGCAAAGCCAATCCAATTGAGATTGTTGGTTCTCCCTCCTTTATCCCCACCCATGGCAAAAAAAAACTCGAGAGAAATATCATCTGCAGTGACAACATTTTCAGCTGCCTTTGCAAATCTGGGCATTCTGTGGTTGCTGTTCGTGGGAACACAGGGCAGGGCAGGTGGGGAGGTTCCACTGTTAAAGGCACCTTTTTCCTGAGAAATTTATTTGTAACATTTTTTACTAGGAAACACGAGCAATGGTTAATTTTCACCCTGATTTGTGCAATTGACAAGATAATGTATTGCATGGTTTACATCACCATGCTGTGCATTTTCAGGAAAATGAGGTTAGCTTGTCAGATGGTGCCCCTTTAAGAAGTCACTGAGGGCAGATAAATGCTCAATGGTCTAAGTTGGAATAGTGAGTCACTGCTGTGATCACAATGTGAGAATAGCGGGTTTGTTAAAAACATGTCTAATGAGCCTGGTATTGACCGTTGTAATGATACATTTCTCCTGCTCTGAGATTGCAACAACTGTTTCTGCCCCTTGACCCCATTCCTACTAAACTGATAACCACCCAATATCCTTGCAAACTACCACCTCATCTTCAACCACCTCTCAAATCCATGTCCATCTTCCTCACAATTCTGAGTTTCAGTCTCTCCAGTCAAGTTTCCACTGCTGTCACAGCATTGAAGTGACCTTGAAGAAAAGTTGCAAATTACTTCTTCTTCTGTGATTATGACCATGGTGCACTATCCTTCCTCGTTCTCTTTTGACCTCTCTGTAGCCGTTGACACAGATAACTACACTATTCTCCTCCAACACCTCTCCTCCGTTGTTCAGCTGGGTGGGACTGCCTTCACTTGGTTCCACTCTTACCAATCCAATCGAAGCCAGTGAATGTCCAGCAGTGGCTTCTCTTCCTATCTCTAAACTGTTACCTCCAGAACCCCCCAGGTTCTGTTCTTAGCTTCCCCCCTCGCCCTTCCTTATCTACAACCTGCCCCTTGGCAACATCACCCTCAGGCATGGAATCAGGTTCCAGAGTCCAAATTTTCATCCTTGCATTCAAATTCCTTTATGGACTTTGCTGTCCCTATCTCTGTAACCTCCTCCGGTTTTACAATGTCCGCCCCCTCCCAACCACAGAATTTTCCACTCCACCAACTTTGCCCTCTTATGTACTCATCGCCCTACATCTATTGGCTGTGCTTTCAGACGCCTATGCACCATACTCTGAAATTGTCTCCCTAAATGCCTCAGCCTCTCCACCTCCCTCTCCGCCTCTCCTTAAAAGCCATCTCTTTGACCAGGATTTTGGTCAGCCATCCTAATATCTCCTCTGTGGCTTGACATCCATTTATCATATGATTATGTCCCTATGAAACATCTCGGCACATTTTCTCTGTATTAAGTCTGCTATACAATTGTAGATTGGTGGTGTTACCTGTGAATAATAACCTACCAATGTTAGTCACTGCTGACTGCCAGCAAATTACTAGAAATCATATAGAGATGAAGGGGAATTCTGATGAAGTGCTAATTCATTCTAGGGTCCGTCCCCTGATGTTATGAGCAAATTATTTTTCGACCTAAATCAGCTCAGTATTTGAACAAGTCAGGAGTTGAAAATTATATTCAGATATTAAACAGAAAAAGAAAATCTAATAATTGGGATTAAAATCAGGGCATATTGCATTATGTATTATAACATTATGATGCATTGGTGCTGTCCATTGACAGATTAGAGATGTCACACCTATTTCTGAATTTATACAGAACACTCTTTCTTTCTCTGCACTTCAGCTATGAACGGTGAACTGAACGTTAATGGTGTAACCCTTGACTCAGGAGCCAGTACATCAGAGGCCTTTGCTCCAGTGGCACCATCCCTTGAGATGAGAGACTCCCACCCTAATTCAATGAGCGGGTATGACTTTTTCTGGGACTGTGGACAGTACCAGTCTACAAGCGTAGAGAAACTCAAAGAAAAGGTGATGCTGTCCCAGCTGCCTTCTCAAGGACAACATCAGTCAAATGGTCCTTTCGAAACTGCTATCAAAGAAGTCCCAATTGAACATTCTACAATGCCCAAAAACCTGAAGCTGTGCGATGACAGGACTCACAATTCTACTGGTTTGCATTTTGATCCCTACAGCTTATGTTCTGCTCAGAAAATTCATTTTGATATGGTGCAAGAGCCATCATCTTTCTCCCCAAACCATGAGCTCACTAGGACTATGTCTGAAGAGGTTCAGTCCTTCACGTATCCCTATGATCACCAGTATGAACACTGTAACTCTCAGTCAGATATTGTAGACCTAGAGGATGCTGACCTGGACCTCTTCTGCAGCAAAGATTATGAAGAAGTCGTGGAGTTGGAGGATAAAGAGTCAGGTAAAGTTTATATGGACTGAAGTGAAATGTCTTAAAAGTTACACTTAAAAGTACAAGGTAACTCGCAAACTCAAAAGCAAAATACTAGACCCAGAATACCTGCAGCTTCTTAGTTAACCTTCCTGTGCCCCTTCCCAGTGTTTTAATTAACAGAAATTAGGCTTTGTAATCTTAAAGGCACATCTACACTTTGGCAGAAGGATGATATATTGTTACAAAATACTACAGATGCTGGAAATCCTCACCAGTTCAGGTGACATCTGGGGAGAGTTAATGTTCCAGGTCAATGACGCCTCATCAGAAATAACATACTGGTATAATCTTCTTGACCTTGGAAAACAGAACATTCTTTAGCTTCCCCTGATTATTGCCATGCTGATTTGCCATATAAGTATGATTTCAGACATGTTCTTAATAGTTGACAAGTCACACTGACATGCAAATATCTGTGCCACTTTTTAAAAAAAAAGTATGAGGAAAGCTGGCTTTACCTCTAATTGATCTGATTCCAAAAGCAATCTCCTTTTAATTGACCTCAGGATGGAACAGAAATCACATTTTTTAAATTTGTAGAGATTTACTAAAATGAACATCACTGCACTTTCGAAGCAGAATAATAAATTTAATGTTCAGGTCCTTATGGTATAACCTTTGCCTTACTGTAAATAGCACAGTGGAAATTCTGCTAGTACAATTCAAAATATTCTAGAGTCTAGCATGCTCAATGTCTGTCACACTTCAAAAGTGTCCACAGGTCAAAGCAAAATTACGTTTTGTTTAACCATGCCGTTTGATTTGTATTTCAGCAATGGTATTTTTGAGCCAATCAAAACCTGCTTCTGGTTACAAAAGCTGCCAATTGCCAAATACCACAAAACCAACCAATCAGATTGCTCAAGAGATTTTCTCCCTTGCCTTTCAGCAGCCATATTGGTTTTTTACCCAGTCTCAAACACATTAAAAAGAATTTGAATAAAACAAAACTTGTACAAAAAGTTATCCATTGTAACTTAGAAATGATTCCAATAAGAGTCAGTCATTTACAGCACAGAAGGAGGCTATTCAGCCCATTGCGTCTCTGCTGGCTCTCCGTGGATCAATCCAGTCAGTCCCATTCCTCCATTCTATCCCTGTAGCCCTGCAGATTTATTTCCTTCAAGTGCTCAACACTTTCACCTCAGTCAAGAGCCCTACCCTAGGTTTTGAGTGCATAAATTAAGCAGATACTGCAGTTCAGCACTGTGGAAATGCCTGGTCATAGGCATAGTCCATTGGATGAGATGTTAAACTGACTATTGTAACACAAATTCACAAAAATAAAGCACAATCTCACAATCCAGGTTTACCACTTTTTGTGACGATCAGTTTCAGATTGTTGATTACGGCACAATTGCATTCTGTTACCTACAGTCTAACAGCTGGAGTAAACACAGAATCACAGTGCAGAAGGAGGCCATTCAGCCCATCGTTTCTGCACTGGCTCTCTGAATGAGCAATTCCCTTAGTGCCATTCTCCCGCCTTTTCCTGTTATTTCAAACAGGCCTGTTGCCTCTCTCTTCGGGATTTGAATCAGTATTTCTAGAGCTTGTGTTGTCTTCAGGATTGAAGTACTCACCTCGACAGCGGATTCCAATTCTCCAAATGCATGTCTCACTCTGTACATGCACTACAACTTAAAGAATGTATCTGCGGTGACCATGTTATGCTCGGTCAAAGTGGGTAGGGAGAGGGATTACGAGCAGGGTGTTACGTGGTGGTCTGTGCCTGGCCAGTTTATCGGTCAGTCATTAAAAAATCCTGGTACAAGCACTTTAAACTTTGTTTTGAGATATAGAACACATTTTGTTAGGAGACTAAAACACCAGGATATGGACTGAAGAGTAGTGGAAAATTATTTGACATAGATAAATGACAGCTGAGAGCTAAACCATAGTTAACCCCTTCATTGTTATCTGTACCTGATCTGTTCCCAGTTGTCTTAGTTGGGAAATGCACTAAGCCAGATAGAGTAGGAGGAATTTTTTGATTTTTAAAAAATATTTTAGTCATGTCTACAGAGTGCCTCCCTCTGTCTGCTTGGAAAATAAGGCATGTTGCGGCCAGTTCTATGCCCCACATGCACTGGGGCTCATACGTTAGAGCCAGCTAGCCAGTCATTGAGAGATAAAGAAAGGTGCCATAACACTCTCTGTGCTCCATTTTGTTAGAATTCAAGAAGAATTATTCTTCATAGATATATACTTGGAAACCAGAAATTGAAAACAAAAAGAGCAAATAGAATTTTGGTATTAATCCAATATTTTATTTTGCTATGTCTTTCCTTATTATAAATTTTTCTGAGCATTTTGCTCCAATCGTAAAAAAAGTCTAGAGTTGAACTCAGAAAGTTTAAACATTTCACAAATGTTTCACTTCTCACTGAAATGGAACTTTAGGTTTCCTGTTCAAATTTCTGTGTCACACTTAAAAGAAAAGTATAAATTAACATGCAAACTCAAACAAAATACTAGACCCAGAATATCTGCAGCCTCTTAGCTAACCTCCCTGTGCCCCTTCCCAGTGTTTTAATTAACAGCAATTAGGTTTTGTAATCTTAAAGGCACACATACATTTTGCAGAACAATCATATATTGTTACGAAAACAAAATACTGAAGATGCTGGAAATCCTCTGAAGATCTTGATGCTGTCTCATAACGCATGCAGCCAAATATGCTATTATTTTTAATTAACATAGTAAGGAAGCATTTATCTAAGAGTGATCTTAATATGATTGGACTCCATGTTGGGTTTGAACAACTCCAGTACGTTGTTTAATTGTCCACCACCATTCCTGACTGGATATGGCAAGGCTGCAGAGCTTAGATCTGATCCGTTGATTGTAGAATCGCTTAGTTCTGTCTGTTGCTTGCTGCTTATGCTGTTTGGCATGCAAGTAGTCATGTGCTGTAGCTTCATCAGGTTGACACCTAATTTTTAGGTAGGCCTGGTGCTGCTACTCCTGGCATGCCCTCCTGCAATGAAGAGAGAATTTAACCGTTACCCATGACATTCAATGGCATTACCATCGCTGAATCCCCCATTATCAACATCCTGGGGGTTACCATTGACCAGAAACTGAAATATACTGGCCATATAAATACTGTGGCTGTAAGACTCATCTCCTGACTCCCCAAAGTCAGGAGTGTGATGGAATACTCTCCACTTGCCTGGATGAGTGCAGCTCCAACAACACTGAAGAAGCTGGACACCATCCAGGAGAAAGCAGCCTGCTTGATTGGCACCCCTTCCACAAACATTCACTCCCTCCACCACCGACGTACAGTGGCAGCAGTGTGTACCATCTACAAGATGCACTGCAGCAACTCACCAAGGCTCCTTAGACAACACCTTACAAACCCACAACCATTACCATCTAGAAGGCAAGGGCAGCAGACACATAGGAACACCACCACCTGGAAGTTCCCCTCCAAGTCACTCACCATCCTGACTTGGAAATATATCGCCTATTCACTGTTGCTGGGTCAAAATCCTGGAACCCCCTCCCTAGCAGCACTGTGGGTGTACCTACACCACTTGGAGTGCAGCAGTTCAAGAAGGCAGCTTCTTGAGGGCAATTAGGGATGGGCAATAAATGCTGGCCTAGCCAGTGATGCCCACATCCCATGAATGAATGTAAAAGGTCCAGGAACACTGAGTGTGGCTGTGTGGTCTGGGATCATTCTTCTCACCATGTTCCTTGCTCATGCTGAAACAAAAGGCAGCAAGTCAAGAGACGAAATCATAAACTTTCTATATACATGCACTTCCTTGCATGCATTGCTTAAGTTGAACCGCAGCTGGGTGGGCTGGGCCTGGCAGTAATTGAGCAGGAGTGGATGTACTCAAGGTTAGGCTTGGTCATGAGGCTCAAGATAAAGAGTTTGTGTGATTGGAAGATGGGACGGTAAAGCTTATGTTTAATATCGCTTGTGTTATATAAATATAGGCATGTTATAATCAGTAGCATGCAGAATATTATATCTGTATCAATTTATATTAATCAAGTAGGTCTACACAAGCAGACATCACACTTGTTACAGATGCAAAACGGTCTAAAAGTGCTGTGAGCTTCTGAGCAACAGTCTAAAACCGTTCACAGTTCCCTCACAAAGTAATTAAACTCTTAATGACCTCAGCCTATGCTTACTTAATAGCAGTTAGACTTTGTTGCCTTAATGGGAGACAGCTCCAGTTTAGCAAAATGACACAAAGTACATTGCAAGGCATAATCCTCTTGACCGTTCAAGACAGCATGTCATCTGATTCGCTAGGAGTAACACAATAGAAGATTGTTAGCATCCACCTAAATAGCACCAGAAGACTAATATGTGTAGTGCGTCATTGTCCATCATATTTCAGATGTCTATGTCAAAATTTTTGCATCACCTTTTCATTCATGACTCAAATTTCATATTTATAGAATGGAAAAGACAAAAGTCTTGCAGTAAGCACCTGCCTGTTACACTGCAACTGCCACATTTCAAAGCGCCAGCTTTTTAGAGGCACAAAACACTCACAAGAGCAGAAACACCAGTCATTGACTTGGAGCCTGAAACTTACAAGCCAATTTAAGTACAACTGCTTAGAGTTATCTAGTAAATGCAGTAGCCTTAAAGACAAGGGACAGGTTCGCAATCAAGCATCATAACAGTGCTCTCGGCCCTAAACTACCTGTGAGCAATGTCACTAGCGATGCAACAAATAAAAGAGCATTCTACCCACGAACATACAGGAAGGTATATATTAATTAAGAATGTTATACCCAGCAATACTCAGTGTTTTCTTATCACTATATACAAGACTGGCTTACGCTAAAAGGGGATAGTATTTTATTAAAAATACCCACAAGGCAAATAGACCCTTTTGTGTCATCAAGGTGGCTTTATTAATTCAGAAGAAACTGTAAGGCCCTTGTGTGGTGTACCGCAGACAGGAAATGGGCATCCTTTGTAATCACTGACACTGCTCCCCAGAGACTTTCACTTTATATTTTGAGTTCTGTGTAAGGTAGGGATGGGAGGGTAGGGGGACAGTGTAGAAAAATGGATTGTTTAATTAGTTAATACATCAGCATTGATGTGCAGGGCTACTGTACTCGTTCCTGATAAATGAATAGCTGGGTTTGCCGAGAATTAAAACCAAAAAATGCTGGAAATACCCAGTAGAGATATCAGCACCTGTAAAAGAGGAAGGACAGGTTTGCATTGCAGGGGTTGACTCTTTGTCAAAAGCACACTGCATTAAAAATGGTGTTAATTGGATCCCAAGCCAGATGGTGAAGAATGAAACTAGATGCAAACCCTTTTCTTGATAATAGGTTTATTTACAGACTGCAGCACTACATATGCCTGCCTTCAACCTTCTATCCCAGGGTCCCAGCGGTCTCTCTTTATAAGTGCTCCAGGTACTTAATTCAAGAATGCCCTTCACCCGTGTATCTTAACAATATAATTAACATACTGTTAACAAATGGGACTACAAACTGAAAAGTCACCCAACAAAGATGACAAATACTGAGGGAGGCCAGGGATCAGACATTGAAGGCATAAAATATAAATTTCCAAAATCCTTGGAAACATGGGTTGTGCCAAGGGATTGGAGGATGGCATATGTTCTACCCCTGTTCAGAAAAGAGGAATGGGATAAGCCACAAAATGATGGGCCAATAAATTTTAGTTCAGCTGTGGATAAACTGGGAAGAGCAGACATTGTGAGGCTTAGTCATCACTTGTAGCAAGGCATTTGTGTTCTAGTAACCCTCCGAGTGCAAAAAAAGCCTTTTAACTTTGTTCTTCTAGTAATAATCCTAAGGATTATCAGAGACTGATAGGATTATTTTAAAGGCAATTAGATCAGTATTTGAAAAGAGAGATATGGAGAAAGGGCAGGGAAACCAGATTAGAGTAGACAGCACCAATTGAAGAGCTAGAACCAGCACCTCCATGATGAGCCTAATGGCCTCCCTTTGTGTTGCAATTTCTATCTGTGAAACTATATCTCAGCAAGAGTCAGCGTCTCCAAGGAGGGGAGTGGGAGATGGGGTTAGGTGAGGAAACCATTGGGGAAGAAATGAAAGTGTTCAAATGGAACATGTCAGCTTCTGTTGAACAGAAGAAGCAGGATGTGTGCATTCTTCTTGGGGATATGAGCAGGTTATGCTAACAGCGACTTTCAATATGTTTATTTTAAAAAGGTTAACACATCCGTTAAAGCTGTGGCGGTGTTAAGTGTTTGTATGGTAACACCTCATGTTCATCAATTTGTTTTTCAAGTGTTATAAATTGCCTTCCAATTAAAGGAAACTGTTTGAAAAGTCCAATCTTTACCTCCCTGCAGTGAGATGTAATTCAGGCCAGCCCCAGGAGTTGTGTCTTGTGCTGTGAGTTATTAAAAGAAATGGGATGCTGCAGAATTAGAGAAGGTTTGTGTATTTTACAGAGTCCAGAAGGAGCTCCAGCTGCATCGAGTCAAAGATGGAGGAACCGAAAATGCCATCAAACCAAGACATCTCTATCAATCCGTTCTTTGACTGCGCTGGTGACCACTCTCTAGAAAACTCTATAACCTTCAACATTCCACTCAAGGAATTTCCTCATGATCCAGCCTCAGTAGTAGTGATGCCGTACACCTCATCCTATTTCATGGGTAATTAGATCTTGTATCACACATTACTTTGATCCGAGGTAGCATTCTCTGCAGTATGGATGTGCATGAGCTTAATTCTAAATGGAATGAAGCTTCACATTTTACTGAATATCCCTTCGTGTTGTTTTCTTTTGAAGCCATGAATCCTCCCAATGGCAGAATTTCACTGCTGATCCCTTGCTATGTAAGTTTTCCTCCTACATATACGGACAAGGAGTAGGAGTAGGCCATTTGGCCCCTTGAGCCTGCTCCACCATTCAATAAGATCATGGCTGATCCTACCCCCTATCCCTCTGACTCCCTTATCAATCAAGAACCTATTGAATTCAGCCTTAAAAATATTCAATGACCCTAACTCCATGGCTCTCTGGGGAAGAGAGTTCCTACAGACTCACGACCCTCTGAGAGAAAAAATTTCTCCTCATCTCCATCTTAAATGGGTGACCCCTTATTTTCAAACTGTGTCCCCTAGTGCTAGTCTCTCCCACAAGAGGGAACTCCCTTCAGCATCCACCCTTTCAAGTCCCCTCAGAATCTTATATGTTTCAATAAGATAACCTCTCATTCTT
Organism: Cetorhinus maximus; assembly: GCF_964194155.1. Taxonomy (NCBI): domain Eukaryota; kingdom Metazoa; phylum Chordata; class Chondrichthyes; order Lamniformes; family Cetorhinidae; genus Cetorhinus; species Cetorhinus maximus. The sequence goes on from NC_135917.1 coordinate 1,894,904, forward strand.
CTAAACTCCAATGGATACAGGCCCAGCTTGTCCAACTTTTCCTCATAGGATAACCACACCCCCACCCAATCCCAGGTATCAATCAAACAGTTTATGATTTTTAAAATTCACTTACGGGATATGTGTCACTGGCTAGGCCAAAATTTATTTCCCACCCCTAATTGCCCTTGAGAAGATGGTGGTGAGCTGCCTTCTTGAATTGCTGCAGTCCCTGTGGTATAGATACACCCACAGGGCTGTTAGGGAGGGAGATCCAGGATTTTGACCCAGCGACAGTGAAGGAATGGTGATATATTTCTAAGCCAGGATGGTGAGTGGCTTGGAGGGGAACTTCCAGGTGGTGGTGTTCCAATGTGTCTGCTGCCCTTGTCCTTCTAGATGGAAGCTTGTGGGTTTGGAAGGTGATGCCTAAGGAGCCTTGATGAGTTTCTGCAGTGCATCTTGTAGGTGGTACATACTGCTGCCATTGTATGTCCGTGGTGGAGGGAGTGAATGTTTGTGGATGGAGCGCCAATCAAGTGGGCTGCTTTATTCTTGATGGTGTTGAGCTTCTTGAGTGTTGTTGGAGTTGCACTCATCCAGTCAAGTGGAGAGTATTCCATCACACTCCTGAGTTGTGCCTTGTAGATGGTGGACATGCTTTGGGGAGTCAGGAGGTGAGTTCCTCGCCGCAGGATTCCTAGCCTCTGGCCTACTCTTATAGCCACTGTATTTATATGGCTAGTCCAATTCAGTTTATGGTCAATGGCAATCCCCAGGATATTGATAGTGGGTTTCAGTGATGGTAATGCCATTGAATGTCATGGGGCGATGGTTAGATTCTGTCTTGTTGGAGATGGTAATTGCCTGGCATTTGTGTGGCACAAATGATACTTCAGCACTATTGCCAGAATATTGTCAGTGCCCATAGCCTTTGCAGTATCCAGTGCCTTCAGCCATTTCTCGATGTCACGTGAAATGAATCGAATTGGCTGAAGACTGGCATCTGTGATGCTGGGGACCTCCGGAGGAGGCCGAGATGGATCATCCACTCGGCACATCTGGCTGAAGATTGTAGCAAATGCTTCAGCCTTATCTTTTGCACTGATGTGCTGGGCTCCCCCATCATTGAGGATGGGGACATTTGTCGAGCCTCCTCCTCCAGTGAGTTGTTTAATTGTCCACCACCATTCACAACTGAATGTGGCAGGACTGCAGAGCTTAGATCTGATCCGTTGGTTGTGGAATCGCTTAGCCCTGTCTATCACTTGCTGCTTATGCTGTTTTGCACCCAAGTAGTCCTGTGTTATAGCTTCACCAGGTTGACACCTCATTTTTAGGTATGCCTGGTCCTGCTCTTGGCATGCCTTCCTGCACTCTTCATTGAATCAGGGTTGACCCCCTGGCTTGGTGGTAATGGTAGAGTGGGGGATATGCTATGCCATGAAGTTACATATTGTGTTTGAGACAATTCTGATATCCCAAAACGCCTCATGGATGCCCAGTCTTGAGTTGCTAGAGCTGTTTGAAATCTATCCCATTTAGCACGGTGGTAGTGCCACACAACACGTTGGAGGGTATCCTCAATGTGAAGATGGGACTTTGTCTCCACAAGGACTGTTCGGTGGTCACTCCTTGTTTGTTCGTTCCCTCACCGCCTGTCGCAGACCCAGTCTAGCAGCTATGTCCTTTAGGACTCGGCCAGCTCGGTCTGTGGTGGTGCTACCAAGCCACTCTTGGTGATGGACATTGAAGTCCCCCACCCAGAGTACATTCTACGCCCTTGCCACCCTCAGTGCTTCCTCCAAGTGGTGTTCAACATGAAGGAGCACTGATTCACCAGCTGAGGGGGTGCGGTACATGGTAATCAGCCGGAGGTTTCCTTGCCCATGTATTGACCTGATGTCATGAGATTTCATGGGGTCCAGAATTGATGTTGAGGACTCCTAGAGCAACTCCCTCCCAACTGTATACCACTGTGCCACCAGCTCTGCTGGGTCTGTCCTGCCAGTGGGACAGAACATACCCAGGGATGGTGATGGGGATGTCTGCGACATTATCTGTAAGGTATGATTCTGTGAGTATGACTATGTCAGGCTGTTGCTTGATTAGTCTGTGAGACAGCTCTCCCAATTTTGACACTAGCCCCCAGATGTTAGTAAGGAGTACTTTGCAGAGTTGACAGGACTGGTTTTGCCATTGTTGTTTTCGGTGCCTAGGTCAATGCCGGGTTGTCCGTCCGGTTTCATTCCTTTTTATTGGCAATTATGTCCTTCCTTAAATAAAGAGACCAAAACTGTACACTGTACACACTATATGGCCGAAATCTTCCAGCCCCCTCTGCGGCGGGGCCGGCAGGCCATTAAAATCTCCGTTCACATTGGTGGGACCAGAGGATCCCATCAACGTGAGGGGCTGGAAAATTTCAGCCTACTATTCTGCAATTACACCTGAATGCACCAGCCCTAAATTCTAATGGCATATTTAATGGATAAATAGCTCAACTTCACAACCTTACCTGGATTTCATCCAGTGGGAGAAAAGTGACAGGGACCTTGACTCTCTTTTTGCCCTTGGCCTGCTGAAGGTGTTGATTTATGCTGTGGTAGAGATCCCTAGGGGGCAGCATCTCTTTGGCACCTCGGACAATTGACTATTCTTCCTGTGTGACCGCTGGCTGTGAATTTGGACATTTAAATGTGCAGAGCACGGCAGCGGACCCTGATCCTGTTCTCCTCCACCATCCACATAGATGCAGGCACTTCTCTGTCAGGGGTCACTGAATTGTGCTCAGGAATTAGGACACTGCATGATACTTCCCCCACCCCTTTCCTAATTTAGTGCACTGGAACTTTGTTTGGACTTCTGCCCTGGCTGAAATCAACCAACTCAATGCAGACTGGAGACTGAACTCCAGGGAGCTCTGATAATGTACATTGGACCAGGGGCTTTTCAGGTTTGAATGGCTCAGTAGTAAGCCAGGTGGTGCATTTATCCTCTGGGCAGCTCCCTTTTAATTGACCACTTTGCAAATTGGTACCGCCTAGCCAGCAATGTCCACATCCCATGAATGAATAAAAAAAACTTTTCATAAACTTGCCAAATCAAAAACCTTTTCCATAATCTGCAGTTTTGAAATTAGTCACCTGAAAGGGATGGCTCTGATCTGATTGAACTGGGGACTCCTAGAGAGCACAATGCCTCCTTTACTCTCATTGACTGCTTTGCTGCCCATTCCTTCAAAATCCCCAATACCTTAGGTAATTGTGTGTTTTTGCATGGAATATTGCATTTCCTCCTTACATGGTTTGGCCACCTACAAGGTTGGGTGTGCATTGTTGTAAACATCCCATAACGTAGCATAACAACAGGGCTTTTACTATTAGTAGTTAGGATTTTGAACTTATATGGGAGGAATCCTAGTTATGAAACTGCTCTGCTCTCTATCGTACTACACCATTGCCATTGAGAGAAAGTAAATAGAATGACCCAGTGGTTTGGCTGGTAAATGTCCTGTTCTGTGTGTTACTGAGCCATACACACCAGGAGGGTCCAAGGTTGCCTGCCTAGTCTCATTTAGTTAGCCAATATCAGGTAGGGCTTTACAATGAGGATCAGCACTCTTGGGCTAGGAGGGGGAAAGTGCAGTGTGGATTTCTGTTCCTTCTCACCATCCAGTTCTTCCCCACCTCCCCAGTCCCTTCTGTAACTTGTGTAAACATTAAGTGAGGACGAGATAGGCTTGCCTGTAATGGTTCCTGCAGTCAAATGACCTCCAGTATTCACAATCTAGCTTCATTCATGAAGAATGGACACTTGGGCAGGGGACTGCATTGCTACCAGCACTCGTGGGCCAGAGTGAATCTCTTCAGGAGAAAAAGTGGAAAAGAGGGAGGAAAGAAAGGATTTGGTGCAGTGGATAGGAACGTTTTAGGTGGGGTGTTGCGGGGGAGCGGTGGTGGAAAGAATGTTGAGATATTTTAAGTCTTTGCCCTCTCGAACTCAAAATCCCACACACCTTCCCTGGATGAAAGACTAGTTTTCAAGCTTCAGTCTAACTGGTGACTTGAAAGTAGAGAAGAATGTCTTGGCAAGTATGCGGGAATTGCGGGAACAAAATACTTGGCTCACAACTATTACCCCAGAAAATTTTGAAGATGTTATTCCTGCGGTCTAAATGGCAATGACGGCAGTTTCTAAATTGACTCACTATCCATTGCTTTTCTTTTTTCGCTAACTCTATAGAGCTCACTGGTGAGTCTGATAATGAACTGAACGACTGCCATGATGCAGAAGTGAAAATGTCTCTGAAGCAGGATGTCTCCGCCTTCTCCCTGTCTGACTCCACACTTGCTCCTTCTCTAGAAAGTTTGAATCTTTTCAAATCTTCACTCAATGAAACTCAGACCTCAGCCTCCCTCCTGATGACTCCACGCACATCATCGCCAGGAAAAGGTAATCTGATTCCTTTTTAAAAAATTATTTCATGGGATGTGGGCGTCGCTGGCTGGGCCAGCACTGGTTGGAGTCATACATAATACAAAGGAAGATGGTTGTGGTTGTTGGAGGTCAGTCATCTCAGCTCCAGGACATCACTGCAGTAGTTCCTCAGGGTAGTGTCCTCGGCCCAACCATCTTCAGTTGCTTCATCAATGACCTTCCTTCCATCATAAGGTCAGAAGTGGGGATGTTCACTGATGATTGCACAATGTTCAGCATCATTTGCAACTCCTCAGATGCTGAAGCAGTCCATGTCTAAATGCAGCAAGACCTGGACAATATCCAGGCTTGGGCTGACAAGTGGCAAGTAACATTCACGCCACACAAGTGCCAGGCAATGACCATCTCCAACAAGAGAGACATTCAATGGCATTACCATTACTGAATCCCCCATTATCAACATCCTGGGGGTTACCATTGACCAGAAACTGAACTGGCCTAGCCATATAAATACTGTAATCATACTGCTCTACAAGAGCGGGTCAGAGGCTAGGAATCCTGTGACAAGTAACTCACCTCCTGACTCCCCAAATCCTGTCCACCATCTACAAGGCACAAGTCAGGAATGTGATGGAATACTCCCCATTTGCCTGGATGAGTGCACTCCCACAACACTCAAGAAGCTTGACACCATCCAGGACAAAGCAGCCCGCTTGATTGGCACCACATCGACAAACATTCACTCCCTCCACACCATCGCACAGTAGCAGCAGTGAGCACCATCTACAAGATGCACTGCAGGAATTCACCAAGGCTCCTTCGAGAGCACCTTCCAAACACACAACCACAACCATCTAGAAGGACAAGGGCAGCAGGTACATGGGAACACCACCACCTGGAAGTACCCCTCCCAGCCACTCGCTATCCTGACTTAGAAATATATCACTGTTCCTTCATTGTCGCTGGGTCAAAATCCTGGAACTCCCTTCCTAACAGAACTGTGGGGGTACCTACACCACATGGACTGCAGCAGTTCAAGTGGGCAGCTCACCACCACTTTCTCAAGGGCAATTAGGGATGGGCAATAAATGCTGGCCCAGCCAGTGAAGCCCACATCCCATGAATGAATTTTTAAAAAGTGTGCTGGTAATTAGAGGTGGGATTGCAGCTTTGTGAATCCCATGTAAAGCAGTCTCAGGAGGAGAGCTTGAACCATCAGGAAGTGAGCAGTTGCTGGGGTAGTACGCGTTGGAGCGGCATTTGAGAGAATTCATAGGCCAGATCTTCAAAAGTGAAGAGTTGAAATCCCTCGCGATGGAGATGGAGTTTTAACAAGATTTTATGAGTCACGGCGGTCACTGATCTGGGTGGGCTGCTGAGAAATCCATGGGATCTGTCTTGGTGGCATCTGCCATTTAATGTGCAGTGTGGTGAGTTCGACCGCAGTTTGCCTGTTAATTCATATTTACCTCATGTTAATTCCAAATGCTAGAGTATAAGATAGATATTGTAAATTGTTTTACTTTTCTGACTTTCTATAGTAAAGTTTATTTTGTTTGTGTAAAACAGTGAAGTCTTGTGGCTTTTTTGTCCTAGTGGGTAACTGAGATTTCATACCTTACCTGCTTTAAATAAAAGGTTACTGGCCCCTAACCAAATCGTAACACAGTGATGGTGAGGATGAGGTCAAGTATGTTTTTCCCTCTTGTTGGTTCCCTCACCACCTCTCGCAGGTCCAGTCTGGCAGATATATCCTTCAGGACTCTGCCAGCTCGGTCATTATTGTGCTATCAAGCCACTCTTGGTGATGGACATTGAAGTCCCCCACCTAGAGTATATTCTGTGCACTTAGTGCTTCTTCCAAGTGGTGTTCAATAAGGAGGAATACTGGTTCATCAGTTGGGGGAGGGCAGTAGGTAGTAATCAGTAGGACATGGACTGCAGCAGTTCAAGAAAACAGCTTACCAGCAGCTCCTCGAGGGCACTTAGGGATGGGTAATAAATGCTGGCCTTGCCAGTGATGCTCACATCCCATGAAAGAATAAAACAAAAAGCAAAATAATCATGGATTGGGATTGCACAATTCCCTGCCATATGCTCCCACTGGGAGCACAGAAGTGGAACACCTCGCTTTTAAATTATGAGTGCAATTTTTGCCTCCTAATGCTCCTGTAAAGCGCCTTGGCTGGGATGTTTTACTACATTAAAGGCACTGTACAACTGCAGTTTCTTTGCTGCATTGCCTCACCCAAGAACCAAAATAAGATTGAGATGGTGTAAGCCAGAACAATGAAGGGAAAAATATGATACATCAACAACAATTCCCAAATGGTGACCACAGCTGCCATAACAAGCACCCAGTGTTAGTAACGTTAGATATTAAATCTGATTAAGCATTCAGCAACAAGAATATTCACAAATCCCTTTGAAGAAAGGAGTGCCCAGGTAGGCAATTTGGCCAGGGAGGCCTACTGACTCCTCGGACCACAACATTAATTTGACCAAGAACCAATCCTTGTCCTTGTTGAGTTATGAGTCAGCACTTGTTCTACTGGAGGGGGGTAGATAATTTGAGCAATTGTTACTCATTTTTCTGTTTTGGAGCAAAAATATTATTGGTGTCCTTTGAAATTTACTGTTGTGCATCTGTGAAAAACTCTTTCTGTTGAATTTAACAACAGTGCTTTTTAATTTTGTACAGATTTAACTGTCTCAGATAGTGAAACCGATGAGTGCGAGGACCCTGATGCTGCAGCAGTAAAAATTCTTTCGAAATTAGTCATGTCAACTCTCACGCTGTCTGACACCGATGCTGATGGCACTGGTGGCCCCGGTGGCACCAGCACCTGCTCTCTAGAATCCTCAACACTCTTCAAAACCCCTGTGAAGAAGGCAAAGAAGAAGGCCTCTGTACCGATGACACCTCCCACACCATCATCCTCTGCCACGAGTAAGGGTGAGTCATGTCTCAACAGATTCTGTCAAGATATAATTGTCTCCCTTTATTTTAAAGAGGCCTCTCTGAAACCATAATATTGCAGTACAGTAGAGCAGAGGCTACAGAAATCAGCACTGATGTTGTATCTGCATTCCTTCTTTAGAGATTTCTCCCTCTCTCTTGGGTTGCTTTTCTCCCAGTGCCATGGACCATTCCACAGACGAGAAAGCAGGCAGGTGACTGGCTCCTGAGCTTTGGTCATCGGTGCTCTGCAAGGTGTACAAGATTGTCTTGAGCTGACCTGCCCTAAATTTTCCCTCCATTTCTGAGGAGGCACTGAGGCCCAATTGTCACACCCCTACCATCTGCCCTAGCTAAAATCAGCTAGCTCCATGCAAACCAGGGGCCATTCTGGTCTGTGTAGCTCAGTTTCACACTAGGCAGTGCATTTACTCAGAAGGCTACCGGGGGAGGTCCCTCGCCATGCTTTTTAAACTATTTCCTCTCCCTCTCTTATTGGCCTCCCTGGCAAAGCTTTATATCCAGGGCCCCAGAATTCTGCGGCAAATCCAACCAAATTTTGCGGCATGAGAACGCAGCAGCAAGTCTGTCCACAGTTTGGGGGCCTTGCAATATATGTATTATACATTTATAAAATATATATATTATTTTTAAAAATTTAGAATGACTGGGATTTTAAAACTGTTGAAAAGCAGTTTGCTGTGCTCAGCCTCTGAAAGCCGTGTACTGCTTAGCTGTTTACAGTAATAGCTGCCACTTTACACCCAGCTAATCTCACCTGACCTTTCACCTAGCTAAATGGGACAGCAAGGTGCTTAGTGGCGGCTCGTTAAACTGGCGGCTTTTTGACTGAAATGTTAGCATTTATGACAATGTATCTTCCAATATGGTGTGCAGAGCCCAGGCATGTTCAAACTATTTCCCTTTCAAAGAGTTTAAAATGACAAGATTGTGTAATACTTGTGTGTTTAAAGTGCCGGTGAGCTCAATACCTGTTGATAGACAGCTGCAGTCACTACCCAATGTTACATTCAACAACATAAGCTCAACTCCCCAGCACATTAAACAAGCAAGGAGATACGTTGCTTCAATTTTAAATGGAAAATTTAATCCTGAGGCTGTGTTAATTGCACCCGAAGGTACAACTTGTAAATGCTGCCACTTTAGACATTAGGAACACAGAGGACAAGAGGCTGGATTCAGACCTGCTACAAAGCCTGCTGATTAAAAGCTGAAATTAATGGGGGTCAGATAATCCCCATGCATTTCACACCTTGCACACTTCACCTGCCTAGCGGGTAACCAATACCTGGTGTAACAAATCCAAATGGTGTCAACTGTGTGCCAGCGTGGCTCATTTGATAACTCAGTTGATTGCACTCTTGCATAAGAGTCAGAAGGTTGTGGCTTCAGGCCCCACTCCAGCACCTTGAACCCAAAATCTAGGCTGACGCTCCCAATCCAGCACTGAGGGAGTGCTGCACTGTTGGAAGGGTATACTTTCAGATGAGATGTTAAAACGACGCCTTGTTCTGGTGGTTATTAAAGATCCCATGGCACTATTGGAAGATGAGCCTCAGTATCCTGGCCAATGTTCCTCCCTCAACCAACAACACCAGAAAAAAAAATTAACTGCTCATTTGTTTCACTGCTATTTGTGGGATCTTGCTGTGCGCAAAATGGCTGCCGCGTTTGCCTACAAAGCAACAGTCACTGTAATTCATTGTATGTGAAGCACCTTGAGACGTTTCTGAGAGACATGATAAGGCGCAATATAAATGCAAATCATCTCTTTTTCTCTTTCTGTCTCTCTCGCTCTCTCCAATTCTTTGCAGTCCTCACTGATTTGCATTTTGTTAATCCCCATATATTTCACACTTTGAACACTTCACTTGCTAAACTGGACTCTGAGCTTCTGCAAAAGCAGCCGGTTAATGAGCTGAGATCACTGGGGTTAAGTAACCATCCTGCATTTTGTACCTTGCCCACTTCAACAGTAAGTGAAGTGCAAGGTGTGAAATGCTGGGAATTAGTGAGCTCCACATCAATGAGATGTTAGAATATTAATGTTAATTGATACCATTTTGACTCAGAACACCAGGTATTGGTATTGGTACACCAGGCATTGGTCCAATTACTTGCAATGAGAGGAAACTATTTGGAGAAGGAAACAAGTGGTAGGGGAGAAATTTTGGGGCACTTTCTGCAGCCGTGAAATCAGAGTTCTCAGGACCCGGGTTATATCCCAGCCAAAGGAGCACGCATGCAAAGTACTGCAAGACCTCTGTCACTATTAATCTTGAGCTAGTTGTTAGCAAGTTGTAGGGCCAGGGAGCAGGAGGCGGGGGGAGGGGATGGAGGCATAAATAGAAGCATTCTGATTTTCCCTAAGGCTGCCAGCATATTCCTGGAGGTTTCATCACATGACAGCCTGCATGCTACTGCCTCGCCCCTGTACTCCTGCCATTGGTCTCCCAACAGGTCCATCCTTAGGGTGCCCCACCTTCCTACACCAATCGGAAAGTGAGTAGACTCTACATTACCCAATTGCATGATTCTTCACCATCCGTCAGCCCTTTTCCCTTGTCTGATATTTTTATAACTAATAAACAAATGTATCTGAAGAGAATCTTTTAAAAAAAAAACAATTTTTCAATGCCCCGAGGACTATTCTCCCGGTTTGCTCACAGCAGTGTCCTGGAGACTAGCCTTTAATTCCTGAAGACACCAGTGCAATCCTGGAGGAGTTGGCAACCCTAATTATTGCTTGGGGTCAGCCTTTTTTTGCCTGATTGAATTCCAGATGGCAACCGTGCTCGAATACATTGCACCACAGAGTAATCGGGTGAGGCTGTTTGCGCCTAGTATACCTTCTGCGCTGAATCCCTTAGCCTCATCATAGTGCTGAGGGGAGCTTGCCTGCACAATGGAAGAAAACATTAGAGGGAGAGTCGTTCTGAGCAACTCTCAAACATCCCTTAGTGACCATCTTGCCCCTCGTTGCCAGGAGTGATACACGGCACGACAAGAGGAAGGGGAGAAAACTCCTTAAAAGGAGTGACTAACATTTCCCAAAAGTTCAGGCAAATCCTGAAATGCACCATCAGGCATTTTCTAGAATCATAACACTCATTCACTCATTCACAAGATATTTATCTTTTTAACAAACAGGTTAACCCTTAAGACTCTGGTCACTGTATTTGTTGTGCTAATATTGTGGAGTTTACACCTATTCAGCAGAGTGAAGGCGAGTGTGTGTAAGAAGTAAAAGGGGTAATTTATGTATAAAGTTGTTCAGTCAGGAAGTAGAATAAATAGATTATTTTAGGGGAGCAATAGTGGGAAAAGTGACTTAGCTCAACTAAATGTTTGATGCTCCATTTACTCGTGTAATTGAGGTAGTTGTGAGGGTAAAATTGAGAGGTTTTACCCAGCTGAGGTGAAATTGCAGTGTGCAATATGGAACGTGGTGTGCGAAATCCCTTTGAACAAAGACATTGACTAACTTATTTGGTATAAATATGAAAGTGTCAACAGGTTTGTGTGCTAATATCCCAGTGTAATTTTACCCCGAAGGAAGTTGCAGGTTGGATTTGTTCCCATCAGTATTCTACACACAAATGAGCAGGTCAGAGGGAGGACATGGGGCAATGCTGGGAGCAGGTAGCATAGTAACTTCCAATGCACCCGGGTGCCATAAGTAGGCTTTGGATCTATGTTGTAGCTAAGATCCATCTCGAGTGTCTTTTACCTGTCACCAATGGCTATAAGCAGATTTTTAATGCAATTGTTTTAACATAAAGACATTGATTCCTTCAATGGTTTGCTTTGATAGGTGCCCTTTGTATCTTTGTTCTGCGTGCCCTGCTAGAAATGGGCAATCTGGGTGGCATACCAAATAAAAATATTTTCTGATCTGCCACTATGCCTCACTATTGCACCAATGCACCAGAGAGCAATCGGAGGCAGATTTGATCCTGGTATCAATTGTGCTGATGTGAAAGAGTCACATGGGACTGCTGTTACACTCCTCTGAGTAGTCAACCTCAGATTAATGGTGGACGCATGCATACCCGATTGCCTGAGGTCAGTATTTAGTGTGAGGAGTGTAGGGAAAGAGGTTAAAATACCTTTCCAGAAAGAGGGAAGGAAAATTTGAGCAGAATAAGGCCCTTTGACCCTTTGATGCTTCCTGGGGGTGGGGAAATCAGGTAATAGGCACTGAGGGTTTATTGCTCAGGGAATTAACAGTGAAGTACCAGAAAGCATCAGAAAACTAGAAAACAGACAGTGTAGTATGGTGCCGACTGGGGCTGGGAGGCAGAGGGAATTTACAACTAATTAATCTTAGAGAATTTTGGTATCTTCTAGTCATACAACAGTAGTGAGTGTGGTGCATATTGGAACAGAGCATAAAGGGCTAAGATTCTGGCAGGGTGGGTCATAAACACCACGTGCTAGCAGTAGAAAGGCTTGTATGTGGAAGTAAAATGTCCTCTTGCTTTTCTTCCCCACAGGCGAATGCATACGTAGAAGAGTAACTGATGAACGCGAATTGCGCATTCCACTGCAATACGGGTAATTTTCTCTGATGTTTATTAAGGCTGTCAGATACAGGAGCCAGTAACACATTTGCTAAAAGCCCAGGAAACCCCAGGCAGCCCCAGTTGAGAGCAACTCGCACAAGAGGGATGTCTTTGGTAAAAGCAAATTTGATCACTGTGTGGATCACTATCTCGACCTGGTTTCAGGACCAACTGAAATCCCCAACTGTAAATGTCATGGTCTCTTTCTCAGTTCTGTAACTCTTCCAACTCGATGCAAACATGTTCGATATCTTTGGTGGCTCTTTCTTTGTATCCAGTCTGGCATCTGCCTTGTGTATTTCTTTTTTATTATGAGGAAGTCTTGACAAATATTCCAAGAGCAACTAAACCATGGCAATTTCTTAGGCTCGATTATCTGGGACATTGATTCCAACTTTTTCCCTGACAACATAATTCTTGGCTCACTGTTGCCACTCAATCTCAAAGGTTCTTTGAGGCATCTCTGGTCAAAAACAACAGCCCTTTGATCCTGTGCTAGAGCAATGTAGTGCACTGCATTGTAGGTCTGGAATTAGATTGGTAATGGTCGGTTCTTGTTCCCAGACTTTTCTTAACACTCCAAATGCTTCACCTGCGTAACATTGCTTATATTCAGCTTCTCTTATTATTCTGTGGAGCAATTAAATTAAGGTAACTGTGGCTCTCCTGATCTTTTGGCTTCCTTCCAGTGTTATGTGAGTGCCACCTGCAACTGGTTCCCCATTTGTCTAATTTTGTTGTTTTCACCATTAACTATAATTTTTGTTGGCATCATTCAGAATGTGTCACCTGCTTGTGTTCTGCATAAGAACTGTCATGCACTTCAAAATAATTAATTGTGTGAAGCACTTTGAGCCATTTCAATATGATAAGGCGCTATATAAATGCATTATTATAATCAAAGATCCTAATTTCCTCTCCACGCTAATTTTAGACCATTGGTTAACACAATTGCATGAAATTCCTGTCTGTGCTCTTCTCATGAAATATATTTAAAATCAACACGTTAACTCTGTCAGGCTAACAGAGAAATTTCCCTCCCATGATGTTAATTGCAAGTAAAGGGTGCGTTCTCTAACTTTTTTACCAAAGTAATGCTATGGTGACCAGTTGATGAGAATGCTACACAGTAGTGGTGACCCTAAAGTTCTTTGTCTTCCTTCATTCTCTACGCAAACCCCTGAGATCCTGCTCCTGCTTTGACGCACCTCTGGGTCTCATGACTTAACTCCTGACGTTCATATTTTTATCTCTCCTGCTTTTTCTAATGGCATTGACGCATGCTGAGATATGGGCACCAGCAGACCCCTGGTACCTCGCGCAAATGATCATCTTTGATGCCTGGGTCTCAAGCATTGCAGGTGAATTGGGTGATTTTACCAAGTGGCCCATCACAGCAGAGCCCAGTCCTGTTCTCATGCAGTGCACACCCATGTATACTTTCCAGCAGGGCTCACTAGACAGCGCTCAGGAGCAGGAGTTGATGTTTTTGTCTCGTCTAGTCCACGGATGCTAACGCTAGTCATAGCTTCCCTTCTGTATCCCTGGCTAAGATCAGGTGATTCAGCGCAAATCAGGGATTGAACCCGGAACAACACTGGTCTGGATGGTTTGGCAACACCAGCCTGGGGAGCCAACTTCATTTATGGTCTTTGTGGTCCACAAAGTCTCTTGATCTGCCATCAGAACCACACTATCAGTTGCTGTTCCCTGATTGAAGTCTGATCCTCAACAGTTCGGTATCCATTGATCTTTGATCCTGTTTGGTCTGAATGTCCCAGAAGCTTTTACTGGGATAGATGACAGGATCTTGCCATGTGGATCCTGTGGTTCCTTTGCTTTCGTGGATGTTGGGATAATGATGCCCCTTTTCAGTCTCTGACTGATTTTCTTGCTTTGTTGGGCTGTAGCTTCTCCATCTCCCTTTAAAATTCTAGCTGAGATGTAACCCATTACTCTGCAGCTCCATTTCTGATAAAATCACTTGTATGTAAATTAATTTCAAAATAAAACACCTGCCTTTTACAAAGTTGTTTCTCTGCTTGAAAGTTATTTTCCTACCACATACACACACCATTTTTCAATTGGGCAGTTGGAGAGGCATTCAGCTATTTGGCTCTGCCAGGCCATTAAAGCCACAAAAAGCCATAAGTGTGTCCTTGTCTTTGGACCTTTACTGATCATCAACTTGCAATAGAGCTCATTATGTATAGCACTGGTTCAGAACAGGCCTACTGTGGCTGCCTCACTGGTGCAATGGGTAATTGCACTGCTCAGTCTGGTACGGAGGCAAATTGTGGTACCCCAGCCATCCTCCTGAATGACGGCAGCTAACTCAGTACAGACCTGGAATCACCTCTGAGATCTTCCTGGCCTATATGGCTCAGCACCCCAGAGTGCACCAGTTGCGGCAGTGGTGGGTGGGTAGTCCTCTGCTATGTTTTAATAGAATAAGGCTGCCTCCAATGAGAGGGAGAAATAGGTTATTGCTGAGGCATTTCTGATTAGCAGCTCTGTATGTCTTCTGAATTGATTTCCAAAATCCATTGCCATCTGGCTGTCAGAGATGGCATTCCTCCTGCTGCTTCTGTGTACCAAGCTCAGTAATCCTTCCTGGCAGCAGTTTCAATGGAATTGTTGTAATAGCTCCTTCAGGCTGCTCCTCTTCTTGCTCCAGCATATTTCAGCAATGGATGATGTGGCTCCAAAGCAGTGAGTTACTCTATCGCCAAATGCCCCTAAGGAATCTTCTGCTACAAAGCTCAAATAAATAGATGTTAAAGGATAACATCTTTCTCTTTCTAATTGCGAGTAGTCTACACTAAACACTGCTTCCAGGTTGTGTTCATGCTCTTGGCCAGGGCTGCCCTACTGGTTCTGCTGTTGGCCAGGGCTGCTCTTCTGGTGCTGCTGTTGGCCAGGGCTGGCCTGCTGGTGCCGTTGTTGGCCAGGGCTGCTCTTCTGATGCTGCTGTTGGCCAGGGCTGCCCTGCTGTTGCCATTGTTGGCCAGGGCTGCCCTGCTGGTGCTGCTGTCGGCCAGGGCTGCCCTGCTGGTGCTGCTATGGGCCAGGGCTGCCCTGCTGGTGCTGCTGTTGGCCAGGGCTGCCCTGCTGTTGCCATTGTTGGCCAGGGCTGCCCTGCTGGTGCTGCTGTTGGCCAGGGCTGCCCTGCTGGTGCTGTTGTTGGGCGGGGCTGCCCTGCTGGTGCTGTTGTTGGTCAGGTCTGCCCTGCTGGTGCTGCTATTGGCCAGGGCTGCTCTCCTGGTGCTGATGTTGGCCAGGGCTGCTCTCCTGGTGCTGCTGTTGGCCAGGGCTGCTCTCCTGGTGCTGCTGTTGGCCAGGGTTGCTCTCCTGGTTCTGCTGTTGTCCAGGGCTGCTCTCCTGGTGCTGCTGTCGGCCAGGGTTGCTCTCCTCATGCTGCTGTTGGCCAGGGCTGCTCTCCTGGTGCTGCTGTTGGCCAGGGTTGCTCTCCTGGTGCTGCTGTTGGCCAGGGTTGCTCTCCTGGTGCTGATGTTGGCCAGGGCTGCCCTCCTGCTGGTGCTGCCGTTGGCCAGGGCTGCTCTCCTGCTGGTGCTGCCATTGACCAGGGCTGCTCTCCTGCTGGCGCTGGTGTTGGCCAGGGCTGCCCTCCTGCTGGTGCTGATGTTGGCCAAGGCTGCTCTCCTGCTGGTGTTGGCCAGGGCTGCTCTCCTGCTGGTGCTGGTGTTGGCCAAGGCTGCCCTCCTGTTGGTTCTGCCTGTTGGCCAGGGCTGCTCTCCTGATGCTGCTGTTGGCCAGGTCTGCTCTCCTGGTGCTGCTGTTGGCCAGGGCTGCTCTCCTGGTGCTACTGTTGGCCAGGGCTGCCCTGTTGATTCTGCTGTTGGCCAGGGCCACTCTCCTGGTGCTGCTGTTGGTCAAGGCTGCCCTCCTGCTGGGGCCGGTTTTGGCCAAGGCTGCCCTCCTGCTGGTGCTACCGTTGGCCAGGGCTGCCCTCCTGCTGGTGTTGGTGTTGGCCAGGGCTGCCCTCCTACTATTGCTGCTGTTGGCCAGGGCTGCCCTCCTGCTGGTGCTGCCCTTGGCCAGGGCTGCCTTACTGCTGGTGCTGCTGTTGGCCAGGGCTGCCCTCCTGCTTGTGCTGCCCTTGGCCAGGGCTGCCTTACTGCTGGTGCTGCTGTTGGCCAGGGCTGCCCTCCTGCTGGTGCTGCCCTTGGCCAGGGCTGCCTTACTGCTGGTGCTGCTGTTGGCCAGGGCTGCCCTCCTGCTGGTGCTGCCGTTGGCCAGGGCTGCTCTCCTGCTGGTGCTGTCATTGACCAGGGCTGCTCTCCTGCTGGTGCTGCCGTTGGCCAGGGCTGCCTTCCTGCTGGTGCTGGTGTTGCTGCCCTGGTCCATCTTGTTCACCACTGACTATCTGACTTCTACGCAAGTCCCAGATGCTACACCCAGATCTTTGAATCCCAAACTGACACCAGTCTCGCTCCAATCCTCTGGTCAATTCCACACACTCCAACCTCTCGAGCTGATTCACGACCTTCCAACCTCTCAGGCTAATCCCAAGACCCCCCCAATTGCTTGGCAACCCCCAAACTTTAAATGTCAGACTGACCCCAGACTCTAGCTGTCTCTCTCGAGCCTCTATTCAAAGGACTCTGTAGCCATGTGTAGCTTTTTCTTACGGTTTGTATAAACTCTTCACTTTGAACTTTGTTGACCTTGGCATTTGCAGTTGTTCCCAATCAGTCCCTGAACTTGCCCCAACCTTCCACCAAGTCTTGGACTTCCATTTCCCAACAGGCTTAACTCGGTTCCTGTTTGACCTGAAGCATCATTCACAATGTCCGACAGCACCCCTTGTACTTGAACTCCCAATTGTTGTTAATTCTGTAACTATGATCGCTACTGTTACCCAGCCCACACATCATGCATGCTACCCTTAAACACAGCTTTTCTGCCTCTCTACCCTACTTACCTCATTCTCCTCCCATTTTCCAGCTCCTTTCCTCTCCTTGTGTTCCCACCTCATAAAAACAACTCTCCCTTTGCTTCCCAGCCTAATCTATCACCAATTCCTGCTGCACTCCTTTCTTTCTGTTGACACAATGCTCTCATTCCTTCCAAACAGGCTTACAGCTTACAGCTTCCCTCTGCCTCAAACAGACCATCCTTCACCACACCTATCCTGACACATACCAGTACCACTACCCAACGCTGTGTTCCTCTCTTGCTGTGTCTTCACCATTAATCTCTCAAGGATTAATATCTCAAACTTTTCCCCAGCTTCCTTCTTCCTCTTTTGCACTTCTGAATCGCCCTCTAGCTCAGTGTTTCTTCTCTTTCTCCCATCACCCAACCACCCCCTTACTGAATCTCTGGCTCTTCCTCTCTGCGTCATCCTTTGAAAATGTCTACTTCTTGTGAACAACATCCTCCCTATCTATCACCATCACAACCCCCTTCTTGTACTAGGCTTGACTGAAACCTGGCCCACAAGTGTCACCACATCCTTCCCAACTTCATATTCCACCAAATCACCAATGGTTGAAGTGTCATGCGTATCCCAGATCCCACTTTAGCTTCTCCTCTCATTCTTCCATTTCTTTCTTCATGTTCAAGCATCTCACTCTGTCCACTTCTCCATCAAGGTTCATTTTGTCTGCTATATGCCCTCAACAACTCCAAGAACTTTCCTTATTGTGATTCCCACACCGCCCCCCCTTGTGTGTCCTCAGCCTCCACACTGAATAACTCCTTATTCTTAACAATTTTAGCCTCACTTGAGCTCATCTTCCCCTACTTCAGCTGACGCTTACTTTCCTCATCTCTCAATCTTACACTCCACATTGATGGCAATAACAAACCAATTCCTTCAACTTGTGGCCTTGAGACATTAGAGATGTCTGTCACCCATATGGATTTATTCCAATCATTTCCTCATCTCCTTTATATTAAGTAAACCCCTGCCTGTTCCAAACTCCTCCAATTATCATCATCCATCTGAGAAAAATAACTCTCAGATGCATCTCACTCCAACCTTTGTCATTATCCTCCACGGTGTTATCACTTCAGCATTCAATGTCCACTTCCTTATTATATCCCTCCAATCTCCCTCAACCTTTGTTAAATTCATCTAGTCCATGCAGTTTACCTTCTCCCTCAATCCTCTCTCTTCTTTCCCTCTTCATTCTCACGCTCACCAATATCATGAAGCTATCTTTGCCCTCTTGTCACTGCATCTAATTCCTTCAAAACTGCTGTGCTTCACCCCATCCTCCTCCTGCTTTTGAGGCTGTTCTCCTCCCAGCTCAAATTCTCTAACTTCAAGGCTGTTGCTGCACTTTCAGAGTACCCAAACCACATTAATAGCTGCATGAGTTGAATTGCTCCAACATTCTGCCCCCGCCTATACTCTCCATAAACTATAACTCATCCAGAATTCCGTGGCCTGAATCCATCTGCACAAGCCCTGGAGCCCCTTCAATCCTGCCCTTGCCAAGCTGCACAGACCCTCTCTATGCCACAGTCTCTTGACTTTAAGGTGCCCGTTCTTGCATTCAAATTTCCCATGACTTTGCCCCACCCTACCTCAGCAATGTACTCCAACCACATGTTCCCACAAGCATCCGCTGTTCCTCCGGTTTGCTCCTTGCTTCCTACTTTACTGGTTGTTCTTTGAAGCACTACCTCCTCATCCTTTATAATAACATGCCCTGCCACCTCTCTTATTTCCAAAGGCTTCCTTAAAAACTTTTCCCTTCAAATAAGCTTTCACTTCCTTTTGTCCATCCTGTTCAATGTACAGTTTTCCCCCTGCGCTTTAAAGTGCTCAGACTGCTTTTTCTGCACATATGGAGTGCTATAGCAATGTAAATGGCTGCTCTTGAGGTTAGTGCTAGTGTATAATTTTTAAAATCTCAACCTTGAGGAGGTGGCAAACGAAGGCCAAGCACTTCCCCATAGAAACAGAGGGAGAGTTACTGTCGGCATAGGCCTGATGGGGATTGGCCTCCCTCTGTGCTGTCTGAATCTGTGAAGTAGAGGCAAAGGATCAACCTCTTCCACCTTGGAGGGGCCACTCTTATGCAGGCTGTAGCAGTCAGTTGAAGAGTGACCTGGGCAGAGGTCATATGGCAGGCTGTCATAAGCAATAGGAGCAGGAGTAGACTATACAGCCCCTCGAGCCTGTTCCACCATTTAATATGATCATGGCTGATTTTCGGCCTCAATTCCACTTTCTCCACCTGCTCCCCATATCTCTTGATTCCCTGCAAGACTAAAAATCTATCTATCTCAGCCTTAAGTATAGTGAACGATGGAGCATCTGCAACCCTCTGAGGTAGAGAATTCCAAAGATTCCCAACCCTTTGAGTGAAGTAATTTCTTCTCCTCTCAGTCCTAAATGATCGGCCTCTTCTCCTGAGACTGTGCCCCCGTGTTCTAGATTCCCCAGCCAGAGGGAAACAACCTGTCAGTATCTACCCTGTCAAACCCCTTCAGAATCTTGAATGTTTCAATGAGATCACCTCTCATTCTTCTAAACTCCAGAGATTATAGGTTCAATTTACTCAGCCACTCAGCTGTCTGCCCAGCCCCTCCAACAGGAACAGTTCAAGATTCAGAGACACACCATTAGCTGAAAGGGGAGAAAAGAAAAATGAGGGATGCCTTTTTTAAAATAAATTTCAATTTGAATTTTGCTTCCCAAATGATAAAAGATATTGTGTTTGTCAGATGGAGGCGTGAGATCAGGATAAAGACTGTCGGGAGCCGCCTGCATGGGGAAACTACATATTACGCCCCCTGTGGAAAGAGGTTACGTCAGTTCCCTGAAGTTATTAAGGTAATTACCAAAGAAAAAAGAAATATCTGCACAATGTGAATAGCTTTCTAGTGTATGATAACTTGCCTTTGGGAGACACTACAATAAAGGTTTTTATTCCTGTCTGTGTTGCTCCACTCCTCGCGAGAGGGCATTGGCTTCTTATTGGAATGTAGGTTTGCTGATGCCACCCTCTTACAATTCTTCCCACTGCCATTCTTCACCTGGGAACTGAGACAGTAAGTGCCATGGGGCTTTTTGAATCTGGCTGGGGTGGTGGGGCTTTGGGGAGCACACCTGCACCCAAATCCAGTCCTCACCTAATGTCCCCTCACAGGCAGAGGTCTTTGTGTGGCGATCAGGAGCAGGAACAAAAGTTGATTTTCCCCTCCCTCGCCCAGCAATACTGAGGGTGGTTGTAAGCACTCAAATAGCTGCCTCAACTAAGATCAATTAGCTCACCACCTCTGGCTCAATACTACACAGCGAGCCATTAGAGGAGTTGTTTTCTACCAGTTGCCATTCTTTGGTGTGTGGGTAGAGCTGCTCTGTTTCAAGATCTCTGTCAGTCCTGCTCTTAATCATGTCAGTAGAAGGTGTGCAGACTAGGACTGAAAGTTCCTAGGTTTGATCCTTGGGCTCTTCTAAGCTAGGTACCTCAGTCAGAGTGGTATTGATGCTACAGTTGGCCTCATTGCCTCTGGGTTCGAGAGAGGAAGATCAGCTCCTGACCATTATTCAGTTGTTCTGCTGGAAGGTTTGGGTGAGGAGAGGACCAGGCAGCTATGATGTCCTTGCCAATATTCATTCTTTAGATTTGAATATGAATGCTGACCATTTGGAAAAGGTACTAGCGGGAATGTAACTGGACCCCAGCATGGAGTTTTTATTAAAAGGCAGTTTCATTCCAGGGAACATTGTTTTACCCTCGTCAGAAACTTCACAGACAATTAGTTCCCGCCCTCTTAAGTTTTTTTTTAGCAGACAGACTGAGACTGATCTCAGAGCATGATCATTTCAAAGTGTGGTGTACCTGCCTTTCACCAATAACAGGTTTGGTCCTTTTTATGTTTTCACCACTGCCATTTTGTCCTTCCTCAGCTGGGAAGGTGGGACTGACTAACAAGTACAGACTTTTTCATCTTCACTGTCAATGCTGCTCCTTTTGGCCACCAGGAGATCATCATGGGAGGGGTCTCCTGTGGGAGGCACTCCAGGTAATGGTGCTACTGAGAATCAGCAAGACCTTTCCAAGAGGCTATCCCATTCAGTGGCTAACATTTGACCGTGTCCTTTTAATGAGTCCAATGTTGTGTGGCTAGAATACTTCCTTTAGCCATCATGTGCTTTACTGGAGAGTGGTAAAAATCCTTTTAGTGATGGAAAAGTGTTTCAGCTTCTTTCCACAAGTGACAGCCTGTCCCAGTGAGATCACCAGACCTTCTTGCTTTAAATTGTGACATGACAAGATTTTTTTAAATGTCCAAGGGGTTTAGACGCTTTACAAATTGTAGGAACCTTGTCCTTACTTTAGTGAGAATTCTAACACTGTGATTGAGCAGCAGTGAAAGGCTGTAAAAATGTTAACCCTCTCAGATTCTGTCTAGTTACCCTTCATTTCATGACACAGAGTTAACCCATGAACTGTCAATTGGAAACAGATAAGACAATTTTGTTCTGTTCTTTTTCCAGTATCTGGCTCGAAATGCAGTGACAGAAGTCAGTCGGGAACATTTCAGTTTCAGCCCCAGGATGAATGTGGGAGAGTTTTTTGAAGCACGAGAGTCCTCTGAGGTTTGTACAGACTTTGGTTCCCAAATAGAAATTCGTTCATTTTATTTGCCTTCATTCAGTTTTTAGTGTCTTGCTTCCAATTTTAATCAAAATTTGAGATTAGCAAAAGCCTTTGAGGAAAGAGGAGATTTGTACCCCACCTAGTGTTCCCCAATGTTATGAGTGAAGACCAAGCCTCCACCCAAGATTCAGCCCATGTGTCTGTACAGTTTTACTTGGGAGACATAGAGGTGGCTCACTCACCTGTTGATCCTCCCTCTCTCCTTCTGTCAAACTATTTGCCATTTACCAGGCACTTCACCCTAACAACAGTCAAAATTGGGAACAGGACATATGAGGAATGGTTGGCATGAGCCCATATCCTGCCACTCCCTGCCTAGCCCAATGGTATTGAAAATCCGTGGCATCTCCTGCTATTGAACACACCTTAAAGGATAGTACAACATGTTACATTTATGTGGGGCTCATCACAAAGACAAAGCTCTCAGTTTTGTCGCTTCTGAAGCAGTGATGGCTCTTTTTGTCTGATTTATTTAGGGTGAGCAGTGGTGTAAGCTTACTGCAGAAGAAATTCCTTTACGGATTAAAGCCATGATGGGCAGACGAGGGCGGCCGCCAAATCCTAACAAGCAGCGATCCCAAAAGCAGCCAAAGGTCAAGCGAGGCAAAGGAAGGCCACCAAAGGTCAAGACAGTGACATTGCTTAACAACACAGAATTCAAACTCATGAAAAGAATCGAATCTCAAGGTACAATCCAATTTCATTCCTTTTCTTAAAGCAATATAACCTCTTTTCTAGGTACTTCTTGATGCATATATTTATCGATATAACATGCCTGTTTTACATTATTGTAATTGCTGAAAAAAGAGACATGTCGAAGCTTTTTGTCTTGCACTCATCAGGACACTTCGCAAGAATACCAATATAAGGGGAAAATAATAATTTATACTGTATGTGAAGAGAGTGCTGGTTGGTTGGCAAGTGGACTCTGATTGGTAGAGGCATTGCCATGGAGAATGCACCAGTGATGGTGGCTGACAGTTAACTGCCAAACATTGTTTGAAATTTAAACCAGGTAGCTTGACCCTGATTGATCAAGGCATTGCCCTGAGGAATGGCTGTCACTTATTTTGTTTAGCTGAAACAGGTGCAATGTAGGTACACATTTTGTCTGAAAAGAACAGGGCCCATGTGTATTAATATATGTAACTTCCAGTACATGCAAATGTGCCACACTGCAAGCCCAACTGACAGTCTTAAACTGGTCATCAGTGTATTTCTTAGCACACTGAGGATTATTTAGCAAATGTTGTCCAGTCGCAGAATCACATCTAATGATGGACACTGTGTTTTGAGTTTTGCAAGCACAGGCTGGTTGGATATGGTCTGTACCTTGTCCATTGCGAACAGCGGCTGGGACATGCTGTTTGATATGAAAGCCAGTCTTTGGGACATACGGCCTACATACCGAGCATCACACTGGCACTGAAATTCACATACCACATTACTCATTTGTGTGATAGGCAGAATGTCTTTTTGGCTTGATAGCAGCATCCTGTTAGTGGCAAATACCACTCATTTTGCTACTGCATAGTAGCAGTGTGAAACAGCTAGCTTCATCTGTTGCTCAAAGCTTTGAGATACCTTGCCCTCCCAGGGTAATCTGAGGTAGACTGGGCACTTTTCAGGGCCGAAGGTGACGGTCTTAGGCCTGTTTTTGAGTTTGCGTGATAGGGTAGCTAGGTTTGTAGGCCGTACGTCCCAAAGGCTGGCAGATCGTATCAAACAGCATGTCCCAGCCGCTGTTCGCAACGGGCAGGGTACACACCGTACCCAGCCAGCCCGTGCTTGCAAAACTCAAAACACAGTGTCCGTGATTGGACAACGTTTGCTAAATAATCCTCAGTGTGTTAAGAATTACACTGACAACCAATTTAAGATTGTCAGTCGGGCTCGTAGTGTGGCACATTTGTGTGTACTGGAAGCTACATATATTAATACACAGGGCCCTGTTCTTTGCAGACAGAAAGAATATGTACACACATTGCACCTGTTTCAGCTAAACAAAATAAGTGACAACCATTCGCTGACTCATTCCTCAGGGCAGTGCCTTGACCAATCAGGGTCAAGCTACCTGGTTTAAATTTCAAACAATGCTTAGCAGTTAACTGTTAGTCACCATCACTGGTGCAATCTCCATGGCAACGCCTCTACCAATCAGAGTCCACTTGCCAACCAATCAGCACTCTCTTTACATACAGTATAAATTGTTGTTTTCCCCTTATATTGGTATTCTTGCAGTGTCCTGATGAGTGCAAGACAAAAAGCTTCGACATGTCTCTTTTTTCAGCAATACTCAAGTTCTGTACCACCAAATGATTATTGTAATTCTGTTCCTTCTCAACCCTCTCCCAACTTTATCTTTCCATTCCCTTCCTTCTCCTGAAGGTCCTTTACCTATGCTGAGATAAAGTTCTAAAGGTGCCAGTGACCACCTCCCCCCCACCTCCAAGTATCCCACCCCAGTCATTCTTCATGTGTTAGCATGGACAGTGAATCACAGCTTGATTCTATTATTGTCCAACTTCCACACAAGTGCAGAAGGATGGGGGCATTGGGAATGTGCACACAGTGATTGGCATAGTGGGCTCTGGCCATCAATGAGACATTGGAACTCTGGCTGATTTTTTTTCCCCCTCCCCAGCTCAGGGCCAATTAGTGTCATCCTTGGGGGACAGGCCAAGGATTGAAGCTTCCTGGTTCAGTACTACACCAGATTATTCATTGAATTATTGGAGTCCCTTCTCCTCTTCTATTTATGTCTCTCTTAGCCACATACCATTCCCCATTCAAGAATGTAGCCAAATGGCCTGCACCCAGACTTCCACCAATTCTAATCTTGAACTGTCCTTAGGGAGGTGTTTGTCAACAAAGCATAAAAAAAAGGAAGACTAGCATTTATACAGTGTTTTACATGACCACCAGACATCTCAAAGTGCTCTACAGCCAATGAAGTACTTTAGAAATATAGTCACTGTTGTAATGTAGGAAACACAGCAGCCAATTTGTACACAGCAAACTCCCACAAACAGCAATGTGAAATCTGTTTCTTGTGGTGTTGATGGAGAGATAAATATTGGCCAGGACACTAGGGAGAACTCCCTGCTGTTCTTTGAAATAGTGCTTTGGGACCTTTTGCATCCACCCGAGCAGGCTGATAGGACCTCGGTTTAACATCTCATCCAAAAGATGACACTTACAACAATGCCGCATTCCCTCAGTATTGCACTGGAGTTTCTGCTTTGATTTTTGTGCTCAATGCCTGGAGTAGGTCTAGCTCTGAGTCACCAGGTTCCGGGTTCAAGAGTGCTACCAACTAAACCATGGCTGACACTCCAACTCATCTGGATTGTTTGTTTGTCTCCGTTCAGCTCATCCCCTGATGAAGTGACTGGGAAGTCACTGTGCACTCTCACCCTTGAGTCAGAAGGTTGTGGGTTCAACTTTCACTCTAGGGATCAGGCTGACATTCCCAGTGCTGTACTGAGGGAGCGCCGCACTGTTGGAGGCACCACCTTTCATATCAAATGTTAAACTGAAGCCCGTCTGTTCTCTTAGGTGGATGTAAAAAGATCCCATGGAATTATTTGAGCAGGGGAGTTCTCTCCAGTACCCTGCCAAATATTTATCCCTCAGCCAACACCATATGGACTGCAGCGGTTCATGAAGGCAGCTCACCACCACCTTCTCAAAGGCAATTAGGGATGGGCAATAAATGCTGGCCGAGCCAGTGACGCCCATGTCCCATGAAAGAATAAAAGAAAACAGATTTCTGGTCATTATCACATTGCTGTTTGTAGGATTTTGCTGTGCATGGAATGTCTGCCGTGTTTCCTACATTACAATAGTGACTACACTTCAAAAATACTTCATTGGGTGTAAAGTGCTTTGGGACATCCTGAGCTTTTGAAAAATGCTGTAGAAAATGCAGCTCTTTTTCTTACACTGTGAGCAGAATTCAGTTAAAACCTGAGTCCTCCCAACCTCCTGGTTACTTTTTCTTAAAGAATATTCTTGCTGGCCTCCTGATCAGAGCTGCCATCTTTACACTATTAGCAAGCCCAACCTGGTGCTTTACTGCTCATCCTTAGTTCACAGCAACCTCTACTGCTTATTGATTTCAGCTAAGGGGAGGGAGGGACGAAGCTGCCCACTAAGACACCACCTTCTACCTGGCCCAACCTCATAACTGATGCAAAGATGATGACCTGATCAGGACTCTAAATGGTGTATGACAAGATTTGTAATTTTTCCTTTAATTCATGAACTACTTTTTGTCGAAAAATTAAAAATGGGGCAAGTGTATTTTTGTGGGAGTAGAAGTATTTTTTGGGCCTTATCTTCAAGATTCTGTGTGATCCTGTTTGTCATTTTGGCGCAGGTGTACAGTATCTACAACAACCCAAGTTCCATGTCCCGTATTGAGACAGGCCAAGTGTCACTCACCACACTAGGAATTCACAGCTGACCATATAAGGAAGCTGAGTGAACAATATTCCCTTCAATGATGCTGATTGCACTCCTCTCTGTCCTGATGTCTTGCTTGCAAGCCAATAAACAACCAGTGAGCGGGGGCTTTAAAATGCTAGTCACAGGATTGATTCTGCAGCGTTTCTGCTCATTTACCAGGGTAAAGGTGAAACTGTATTGAGTGTTGAGAGGCTCCCTCAGGGATTCTCAGTAATGGATCCTTCCACAGTCTACTCTGCATTTCACAATGAAGCTCAAGAAACCGATTATTTATAATTAAGGCTAATTGGAATTCTGGCTTGGCTTTGCTGAAATATAGCGCACATTTTATTACATTCGTATGCTTCCTGATTGTTCATTATCTGAGCAGGGCGATTAGGGCCCAGTGCTTGCCCAGAGGGAGGCTGTGGCTCACTCTCTTTCACCTTTTAAAGGCTGGTCACAGAGCAGCATTGTTAGAGGTTAAGTAACAAGTTATGTGCCCAGTCCTCTCAGCTGGAGAGCGATGCAGACCTGCAACATTTTAACTAGGGCTATCTCCCTTACCCCTCCTCCCTCACATCCTGCATAGAACAGTTGCATTTGCCACGTGAAACAGATATTATGCACAGTGGGGCATAAAGCAGGCATTAACAGATCGGCCGCCTGTTGTCAGATTCGGATGGGTGTATAAGTGGGCAGCTGAACTCATTATGCCTGTTATGCGCCCATTTTCCCCCCCACCCAACCCCCCCGTCCCCATCTGAGTTAGATTGGATGCAGTATAATTGAAAGCTGATTGATTAATCCAGTTCTCTTTGTGACTTTACTTTTTAGCTATTCTGAATGAAAAAGAGAAACAGAAGCTGAAAGCCTTGCTGAATAAATTGAAACAAAAGGTTTGAAATTGAAAACCTCATTGAAATATTATTAGAATTCAGCCAGCAGGTATATTGGACACAGGGGGCTGGGAGTGGGCTTCAGTGCATCCTGACCTGATGGGGTCTCTCGGTCTGACAGCTGCAAAAACTTCCACATGAAACGTGCTGAGGTGGGTTTTCAACCCGGTTGCCTGGTGACCTGAGTACGCTGGAAATAAAACAGAATTCAGTTCTAATTGACACTAATTAGCCAAGCTCGTCAGAGAAGCTGCAAGAGCAGCATGCCACAATGACGTTAGAATATATGTGGTGTTTTCTGAGATTGGGGTCAAGGCAGTCCAGAGGGAGCTCTGATTTGCGCCGAACCCATGTTGCTAAGTGCCTGAGTCTGACACCTGGTGCAAAGAGGAAGTATGCTTATTGGTTTGTTCTCATCCCCACCCAAAAATTTTGATCAACATTGGCTCTGTGAGTGAATGAAACAGTAAGCACAAGATCAATGAACCTATTCACCTTAAATAAGGACTGCCCTTTTCTCTTCTCCTGTCTTCAAACTCCTGACTTGCTGGTTCACAGGTTACAGGTCCACGGGTTCCAGCAGTTCGCTGGTACCTCACCCAAAGGTCCATTTTGCTCATGTATACTGCTTACTGCATCAGGAGTAGGGGCTTTTGCTGTTTCTCTCCTGCTTTGGTGTACAGGTACTAAGGTCACTCAGGCTGAGATCTGCCAACTCAGCACAGTCCAGGGATTGCCCCTGGGACTTTCGTGCTCTGTAAGACTGAGTACCCAGAAAGTGCACCTGGCACAGCAGTAACCACACCCCACCATCTCCCAGAGGCTTGGGGCGATCCAGAGGATTGCCTTTTGATGAGAATTTGGCTCAAGCAGAGCATAACCACCAGCACGGACTGGTTCAGCCAAGTGGCCTGTTTCTCCGTTGCATATTCGTTGTAATTTCTGTTGCGTTTTATTTCTCTTAACAATAATTCATTGGCCCTGTAACAATTATACACAGTGGAATGCTCAATCTGTTGGTTATATCTCACTGATCCTGTTGCATTTTCTGGGACAATGCCATAGTTATAGGAGCCCAGTAGAACATAGGCGTAAAAACAGGAGGAGGCCATTCAGCCCCTCGGGCCTGTTCTATTTACTTGGATCATGGCAATGATTTACCCCCCCCCCCCACCACCACCACCACCACCACCACCACCACCACCACCACCACCACCACCACCACCACCATAGTTAAACAGGCTACTGGCACTCACTGTCTAGGTTCATACAGGAACAGTGGGCAGAGAGCATGCATGGAACTGTGTCAGCAAGAGTCAACACAATTGAGAGGGTGAAAATGGCCAAGGAAAGGATGCAATGAATTCCTGACATTTTTTTTCGTCCTTCACAACAGGGACAGACCCAACTCAAACTAGAGCAGAAGATGCAGAAAGCACAAAGGGTAAAAAAAGATCAGGAGAAGCAGGTGAAGAAGCAGCAGAAACTGAAACGAAAGCAGCAGAGGCTGCAGCTCCGGCAGGAGATGAAGAAACCTACTGAAGACCTGTATTTAACTGATCACAAGGTAAGCCATCACCATGGGCCAAACCCAGAGTAAAATGGGACCATGAAGTAACTGTTAAAGGAAAAGACCAGGCTCACAATATATTCTATTTAATAGAGAGAATTACTCTTTTGATAGATCGCAGTGTTCATTTTTTCCTTCAACTTTATCACAAGAAAGTGTTGCTATGGGTGCCGGTCACTTTCCAGTACTTCATTTAAGTGTGTGTACTTCTTCTGGGAGCTTAGAAAGGCAGTGTCACTCAGGCCATTGAACTGCACTGGTCATCTGAGCCTGATCCTGTCCTGCACACACCCAGCAAGAGTCCCTGGATAGGCATGAGGAGTGGGAACCCTGACTGATTCACAGTTCCACAATTCACTGTTCCACAACCTATCCTAGAATTGTAGAATAGGAACATAGAAAGTTTACAGCACAGAAAGAAGCCACTTGGCCCATTGTTTCTGCACCGGCCGAAAAACAAGCCACACAGCCTAATCCCACTTTCCAGCATTTGTTCCGTAGCCCTGCAGGTTACGGGACTTCAGGTGCACATGCAGACACCTTTTAAATGAGCTGAGGGTTTCTGCCTCTCCTACCCTTTCAGGCAGTGAGTTTTGGACCCCTACCACCCTCTGGGTGAAAAAGGTTTTCCTCATCTCCCCTCTAATCCTTCTACCTATTTTAGTGCTCACACTGGCACCTCACATGAGATCAGTGAACTCGCCACAAAACCTGGCACCCTTTCTGGTTGATGCCATTTGGTATCATACCAGGCAGTGCATTTAGTGACTGAGTTGTTGCTCCAGGCTGAGTTAGCTGATCTGGGTGGTACAAGCAACCTCAGCATTCCTGAGGTCAGGAGCGGAAACCTCAAGACACCCTGATTGCTACCCACTGACCCAATGCTAGAAGCTATGCACATGCGGACGACATTGAGTTTTTCTGTGATGTTGCTCTTGTCTGTGATACACTCAGCATTGAGAATTTTATTGAACTATTCACTATTGAGGCCTAAATATAGAGAATGGCTTCTTGGGAGAGATATCAGCAGTAGTTACCAACTCTGGTTGGATGTGAAATGAAAAAAAGCATCCAGGAGATTAATCTTTATTCCTGGAGACTCTAGGACAATGCTACAGGGTTGGCAACCCTAACCAGAGTGCTTTATCCCAGCAAAAGTTCAGCACCTTCAGGAAGGGAGGGGAGAAAAGGGGCAAGCAAATTCACAGGTGGGGCAGGGGGTCAAATATAGAACTAGCTGTTTAATTTTGCTTTATATATTTTTGTAGGTTCACTGTTGGCCCCAGACATCTAACAATGTAGTGATGCAGGCGGTATAATGACTTGGGTATGGTGGGTGGAATTCCGCTATATTAATAGATATTCCTGCCACTTTTTTTCTTCCAGCCTTTACCAGAGTTTGTCCCCATTCCAGGCCTGGTGCTTTCTGGCCGTGCCTTTTCTGACTGTCTCACAGTCATTGAGTTTTTGCACAACTATGGCAAGGTACTTGGTTTCGATACCAGCAAGGATGTGCCCAGCTTGAACACACTCCAGGAAGGCTTGCTGAATGTTGGAGATAATATGGGTGATATCCAGGACCTGCTGATTCGATTACTCCAGATTGCAGTGCTCGATCCAGGATTGCCTCATAAATACCAGGTACAGAGCCTGAACCAGTGATTGTATTCCAAATTCTCCAGTAAAACCATATAAGGTCAAAATGTAACAGCACAGAGAGAAAGTTGATTGATGGGCAGGAAAACAAGGGTTAGGGTTGATGGGTGTTGCTTCAGTTGGAGATGGGTTGGAAATGTTGTACCTCAGGAGTCAGTGTTAGTTGTTATATTAATTGTGTTTAATTGTATATAGGTGCTGGGGATTAACTGGGGATTTACTTGTGCCCCTATAAGTATACACAGACAAACTGTGGTTGTTGGGTTAGGAGGTGTATGCTTGTAATGTGCAACACTGTAAATAAATGCTTATAAAAATGTGTAAAGATTGGCTCCAGTTCTATCCTTCACCAGCTGACTCTGGAGTATGACAGTCAGTGCTAGGTCCTCTTATGTGCTCAATATCTACAAATGATTTCAACTGGGCGTGGTTAGTATGATATTGAAATTTGCTGACAACGCAAAGGTAGTGAGTTTGGAAAGACTGTAAAAGACTTCAGGAGGACTTAGACAGGTTTAACAGAGTGGGGGTGAACAGGTAGCTGATGTGGTTTTATGTCGAGAAGTGTGAAGCAATACATTTTAGATGGGGAATATACACAATGGAAAGAGGTAGAAGATCCAAATAAACAGAGAGACCTAGAGATTCAGATACATCACCATCTGAACCAGTGTAGGTAGGTAAAGCCATAAACACTGTAACATTTTAGGTTTTATAAATAAAAGCATAGGGCGGAATCATCCCAGATTTGCACTAAGTGCGGTAGCAGGCGGGAAAAACGATGTTTTACCCGCCGGCCGCAATGGCAGCTTCTCACGCCATATCATCCCAATCCCGCTACATTAATTATGCATTCCCGGGAAACATGCCGTTTCCATGGCAGGCGGGTTCTCATTCGCCCTCCACGTCACCACTTCATCACAGCGGGTGCCATATTTAAAGTGCAGCCACGTGCACACCTCTCAGTGCTTCCAGCCCACGAATGCTGCATGGAAGACATGGCCCCAGAAGGCAAAAAGACTGCAGCCCCCAGGTTTAATGACATGTCCCTCGAGTGCCTTTTGGACCTAGTGGAGGCTCGCCGTGATGTCTTCTACCCCCGCTCTGACTGCAAGGTGGACGTCAACATCACCAATCTGGCTTGGGAGGCGGTGGCAGCAGTGGTTAGCTGACACACACCTACTTTGAGTAGCTTTGGGATCACAATCTGGTGAGCACATGCACTGTCTGATCCACTGCAGGCGGCAGCAGGGACTTCCCAAGTGTCCAGCACTCGGAGGACTGCTGGAGGCCAGAACGTTGCTGAGTCCGAGTCAGATGCCAAGCCTCTGGACTCGGTCATGTCTCAGTTGCTGGAGCTGCAAAAGCAAGCTCAGGAACATCAGGAATGGATGTCTGCTGCACTCCTCAGATTGCACGGCACGATGGAGGAGTCCATCCGTCTTCAGGCTGAGGTGATGGTGCCGGCATGCCAATGCACAGAGGTTAACATTAATAGGATGGTGACTGACATGGAGACCTTGGTCCTGCACTGCTGCGCGGACTGACCTCTATCACTGATGCCATAGTTGGCCTCCAGCAGTGTGTATGTGAGAGGGGTGTGGGGCAGCCCGATCTCACTCCAGCTTCCCCTTCTCCTCAAGGAGTCAGCCAGGGGCCCTCGGGCATCTATAGGGAGGAGGATCAGCAGGTGCACACCCAGGGGCCATCCACCCATGTGACTCTGGGAGTGTCCAGACCATCCGAATTCCCTCTTCCTGTGATCCCAGCAGCTGCAGCTCCACAGGTTGAGGAGGGTGCCACTGCCACACAGCAGGACCCTGAAAGCAGACCAGGGCCCTCCAGGTCTTGGCCCTCCAGAGGACGCCTGCCAAAGTCACCACAGACAGGGCATAACAGTCAGCAGGCTGCCTCCACCTCCGCTGTGGATATCTGGGAGCACCAAGACGTAGCGGCCTGGTTAGGAATGTTAAGAAGATGTAACTCTTTTTGCATAGAAATTTTGCAAGAAGCCATGTGTTGCTACAGGAGTATGCGCTCCAATTTTTCATGGCCTCACAGTGTGACCGAAATCATTTAGGGATTGCAACTGAAAGGAATAAGGAATGCTTCAGTACAGTATTTGCACAGCCTGGACACGGGTGTTAATCACTTGTACATAATGTTCACTGTCATAAATAAACTCTCAACAATGTTTCCCTGCCTATGGCTGCTTGTTTCTGGTGAGCAGTGTTTGTGTCACTCAGATGTGAAACCTCTCTGCACAAGATAAAGGCAGGTGTCTCAGTCCAGGGCCCCTTCTCTGTGCTTTGTGCAGCCTTCAGACCAAAGTGATGGTCCGGCCTCACACTCCCTGGATATATTAGTGGTGCCTAAACCTCGATGGTGCTTGTCATTGCTGCTGGAATGTCGTGGGCAGGCGTCACCGAGTTCTGTCATTCTCTCTGTGTGCTCTCAGCACCTTTAAGGTGGGGCTGGCCCCCATCTCATCAGCATCTGTAACCAGTGACGCTGTGCTCCTGAAGGGCTTGGGTGCTGAAGGCAGACAAAGGACCAGGTGTTTTTAAAGTTTCTTGGCTGCGTCTCTATGATATGACCCTGATCACAGAGCGCAAGCGAGCTGCTCTAAGTCAGACAGGAGTCAGACATTCTCAGAGGCAATGTGAAGATCTATGGAGTGTCCTCACTACATGTCATCATCATCCTCCTGCAATCAAGCAACTATTAAGGCCTCCACTGCATCTCCACGACAGGAGCATTAGCACAGAGGGTATGTGCGCTGCCATAAGCCAGACTGGAGTCAAACGTTCATAGATGCAATGTGAGGATCTATGGTGTCTCCTCAGTGCATGTCGTCATCATCCTCCACAAATCTAGCAGCTATGAGGGCCTCCCGAGCATGCCTTCCTTGTCTGGCCAGTGCGAGGGCCACATCGCCATCATCGTCGCTTTCGAGGTCCTCCTCACTCTCATCCCCATCGATATCCTCCTCATCGGAGGAGACCTCCAGCTCCTCCATCTCCTCTTCAGCCAGCTCCTTTCCCCATTGCAGCGCTAGGTTGTGAAAGGGACAGCTGACGACGACAATGTGTAATACCCTCTGTGGATTATATTGCAGGGCTCCACCTGACCGGTCCAGGCACCGGAACCTCATTTTCAGCATCCCGATGGTTCTCGCCACCAGGTTGCGAGTTGCAGAATCAGCCTCGTTATGCCTTCCCTCTGCTGCAGTCTGAGGCTGCCGCACGGGTGTCATCAGCTACGTCCTCTGTGGGTAGCCCTTGTCCCTGAGGAGCCATCCCTGCAGCCTCTGTGGACCCTGGAAGAGGTGTCAGGGATCTGTGACCGACTGAGAATATAGGAGTCGTGGACAATCCCTGGGAACCGTGTGCAGACCTACAGGATGCGTTTATGGTGGTCGCACACCAGCTGCACATTCGGCGAATGGAAGCCCTTGAGGTTGACAAGGTTGATCACTTGTTGCGATGGAGATCTGAGCGCCACGTGAGTGCAGTCGATGGCTCCCTGAACCTTTGGGAAACCCGAGATCTGGGCAAATTCCAGCACTCTTGCTTCCTGGCTTTCCTGGTCCTGGGTGAAATACACAAAGTTGTGTGCCCTTGTGAAGATGGTATCTGTGACCTCATGGATGCATTTGTGGGTGGCGGATTGTGATAGCCCACAGAGGTCACCTGTAGAGCCCTGAAAGGGGTCACTGGCATAAAAATTGAGCGCCACGGTCACTTTCACGGCCACAGGCAGTGGATGCCCTCCATGTCCTTGTGGTGCCAAATCCTGCAGCAGCTGCCAGATGTGACCAACAGGCACAGTCTTCGGTGACACTGGCCCTCGGTCATCTGCAGGAATGAAAAGCGGCGTCTGTAGACCCTGGGTCTAGCTAGGCGCCAACCAGAGATGGCTCGCTGTGGCTCTTCAGCATCTTGTGCAGGAGCCCCAGCCGCCCCTTCTTCCTGAGGGTGCTGCTCCTCCCTCTGCACAGCCAGGCACCTCCGTCACTCTCTTCTCCATTGACTTCGCTCTCTGTAAGCCATGAGGTATACAGCTAGCTCATCAGGCTCCATGCTCCTGATGTGCTCCTGCAGGATGAAAGAAAGAGACGCGTGGGTTAGCTTAGGTGCTCCAAGAACCTCTCTTGGTTAAGTCTAAAGACCCCTTAACACATCTCGGAGAGTGCAGGTTTGGTGGCCATCCAAGTGGTGGCCAGAGTTTAATGCGCTGCATGGCTGCCCGAAACCCCATCCTCCTCTGCCCCACTCCACCTGACCGATTGGTGGCAGTTTTGCCCACTGGACTGCCTGCTGTGCTCTCAGCTCAGGTGCAGGCATTCTCCTAACCTGCGCTGCAAGGCTGCACTGCTAGCCTGAACGATGGGGGGGAGACAGGTCCAAACCAAGATGATGACCATGCAAGGGGCTGTGTGCGCCTCCACCAGTGACTGCTCCATGGCCAGCTTTAGCAAGGAGATTGTACAATGTGCACAGTCATCCAACTGTTCTGCAGTCCACTAAAACGCTCATTAGTTTGCAGGCCGTGCCTGAGGGGTGAAAAGCTCTGGAGCACTTTTGTGGCACTTCATGCCTCTGCATTGCTTTAGTGGGCAGCTAAGCTAGAGACCCAACTCCATGCATGTCAATGTGGCTGCATCTGAACTGTCTTAGCTGCAGAGAAATGGTCACTTTATACAAGGTTTCCCTAATGTGTGGCCGCTTCCCTCCCCCCCACCCAACACGTGCTTGGGCATTACCTTCAACCGTAGGGCAGCCCCCCCGGCAAGTCACCTCAACCACAGGCAGTCCTTGCACCAAACCCCCCCCCAACCCCCAGCCCTGTCGGTTCAACCACGAAGTCCAACAGGCAACCCTCGCGAGCACTGCGCAACGTTAACGTGCACTCACCTCCAAGTTCCCCTTAAAGTGCAGCCTGCCAAGTGCACACCTTATATATGCTGTTGTGAAACACACGCCGACGTGGGCGGACGATCCAGCGTGGGAGGATGATTGCGGTGAGCTGGCCTTATAATGACATGCAGAAGTATTACAATGAGATTCCCGACATCTGATGGCGGGAAATGCAGGCTCCCCATCGACGGGCTGAGCAGATGATTGCAAACTGGCTTCACGACATCGTGAAACCAATTTTTGGCTTTCTTGCCATATTGTCTGCTTACACCGCCAAACACGTCCAACACCAAAGGCAAAAAAAGGTGATGTGTTTGTAGAAGACAGTGGTTCACCATAGCTACCTTTTGAGCATCCACCCTACTCCCTCGGACCCATTGCTGGTGGCCACACTTTCAGCCACCTCTATATCCTTTAAGACCCTCCTTAAAAGTCACTCCTTTGGCCAAACATTTGGTTACCTCTCTTTGACTCGGTGTCATTTTTTACCTGACTATGTTCCTGTGAACCACCTTGGGACACTTAACCACATTCAAGGTGCTGTATGAAGGCAAGTTGTTTTTCTGTGAGTCAGAATGAAACTGCATTCTTCACAAACTCCAGCATTAGAAAGAATAAACCGAACTGGACGAATATGTTTCAAGGGAATAATACATCAGGGTATCACTGCCGACATAACAACAGTGACTGTACTTCAAAAGTGATCAATCCATTGTGTGTGAAGTGTTCTGGGACGTCTTGGGATGTAAAAGTTGGTGGCATATAAATGTATATCTCTTTGTCTTTGGGGTCTGCACATATAAAATACTGCAGCCTGTGTGAAATAGACTCCAGTCCTTGTAATGATCCAATATAAACAGGACAGTTAGGAATGGGAAATAAATGCGGGTCTTGCCAGATATGCT
Organism: Cetorhinus maximus; assembly: GCF_964194155.1. Classification (NCBI taxonomy): domain Eukaryota; kingdom Metazoa; phylum Chordata; class Chondrichthyes; order Lamniformes; family Cetorhinidae; genus Cetorhinus; species Cetorhinus maximus. Next base: position 1,930,913 of record NC_135917.1, read on the forward strand.
CAAATCCCATGAGTGATGTTAGGAAATAGAGATAGTTTAAGTAATTTATATGTGTATTTGGGTGTGTTAGGAATAAGGTATATCTTTAAGTTTAAGTTTAATTTGTATTTTTGTATTTTGTGGGTTAAAAGAATGAAACCTGAATTTTCGTTTCACTTTAAAAGATGTCTGCATTTTTATGAGATTTATGACTCTTGAAGGGGAGTTAAAACAAACAAGGTAAAAAAAACTGCTGTTGCCTAGCAACAGGGGTCCAGAGAGCGAGGCCCCACACAGACAAAGAAGCCGAAAGCAGTTTGAGTTCAGTTGGTCAGTGTGCTCTAAAGTTGAAAGAAGCTGCCAGCAGAAACAGTATAGGAGAGGGTCAGATAGCAAGTCCCAAACTAAAGTTGAAACCAGCTGGACAGGAGGAAGCTGCAGGAAGCAGGTTTCTCCAAAGAAGAAAAGAAGAGGGGTCCCAAGAAGACCTTCTAGTCAAAGGGAACAAACAGGAATCTGGAAAAGGTCCTGTAAGGTGAAATTAAGAGTGAAGAGCAAAGAAAGGCTCCAAGCTTAAAGGGAGAAGCTGCAGGACGCAGATTTAAAGTAATATAGGCTTGCGAGAAGCCAGAAAACCCAAGGAGACAACTAAAAGTCTGTAACTCTTTCCTACGGGCATATGAAGCAGTGGTGTTCTGTTGGCATGGCTGAATCAGTCAGAGCGAGTACATGGAAGGAAGCGTGAATGCATGTGGGGATCCAGGAGAGTTCGAAACCCTGGAGGGAAGCCTTCTACGAGGGTCCACAAGAGAAAGCATCAGTTTGGGAGATGATTCCAAAGCGAGTTCTTCAAGAGTAGAGACCCTCATGTGAAAAACAGAGTTCAGTGAGACCGGTTGGCTCATGGTGTGACAAGCGTCTGGGGGAGTTGAGAAGAGATACATAGCATCTGTTTGGGGTGGCACCTGTCAGAGTGTGGTGTGTCTGACCACAGGTCGCCTATTGGTTTACATGGACTGTGTACTTACTGTGATCATGAGAGTATAAGATAGTTTTTGTAACTTGTGTTATCCTTACGAATTTGTGTATATCTGTAAAGGTATAGTTGTGGATGAAGGAGTATTGTAATATAGTTCATCTTTTCTTGTTTAATAACTGTTCTATTATTTCGTTAAAAGTTCATCAGCTGACTCCTGTGACTGTTCAGTAGCCACTCTCCACGTTTCTAAACAAAAAATAAAAGTTAGGATATATAAAGCCGGGTTCCACACTGGGATTTGGCTTGTTCACCTGGGATTACAACAGTGAATAATATGAAAGAAACATATCACGCTGTATTTTATCCCGTGCCTAGCACTCTCCAAATGGCACTATTATGTATTAACACATTTCACCCTATATGTTATACTCTGTGCAATGTCTTTACAGTAGAATCTTGCTATACTGCTGTGCTGCTTGTTGAACTGGAAAAAGGCTTGTATGTTACATGTTATGTGTTATGTATGTTTGCATGTGTTGTAGGTACCCATATGTGCTGTATAACCAATCAAATCCTTCACTTTTCTAGTCAGTAACATTTCTCGGGGAGCGAATCTGTGACATTGGAATTAACCGGGATAATGTGTCAGAAGTGCTGCGGATTTTCCTGGAGGCTTACGGTGCTGAAGCAGAGCTCTGTGAAGGTCTGAAAAGCAAATCATTCCAGGCACATTGCTCTGAGAGAAAGGCAGCAGTGCTGGCCTTCCTCGTCAACGAGCTGCTGGGGAGCAGTGTGGTGATAAGGTAGGAGACAAAACATGGAACTTGCTTAACTTACAGAAGAGCCCACCATCGAGTGTAGTTAATACTGACTCTGCCGATACGCTTTAAAAAAAAGGTCAAATATAGAACTAGTTGGTCTTTGCTGAGTTAGCAGATCTCTGTCATTTTCTCTCTCTCATGTGAGTTATCAGAACTGTGGGTGTGGCTCTTCTGGAGCTGTTTCTTCATATGTGTCTCAGCTCTAGGTGACTGAGTTGGTTTTCCACTTTGTTTCTGAGTTAGTGTCAACACAGTTGAAATTGGGAACTAATTTGAGTGAAAAATTTGAGGGTGCGAACCCGTAACCTTCTCCACTGTAAGTTGGGATAAGTACCTATTGGAGGGCCAGCCTGGGCCAAGCACCTCACAGCTGCCCATGGGCAGCCTTGGCAGAGGCCTAACACGAGGTCACCTGCCCTCCGGACCAACCAATGGGAATGGAGAACCTAGAAGAAGAAAGCAAATAACTAAGAAAAAGGATCCAAAGACAATATATAAAGCATTCCTGTAAAGAAAGCTGTGATATTAAAGCAAGGCTCTTGATTTGTTTTAACTCTGCAGGGAAATAGATAAAAACATAGACCATCGTGCCAACATTCGGAAGAACAAGTGGATTGTGGATGGAAAACTGAGGAGGTAAGGCATTCCACTTCCTGTCTCTTTGAAGCACCAGAAAAAGTTTAATTTAAAGAGCAAGTCTGGACCTCAGGGACTCCTCCTCGAAACTAAATATGTTAATCTACATCCTCTTTTCCAGTTCGCCCCCAAGGCAACACTGAAACTCTGGCATTAGCAGCAAGTAAATGAGTGATATGTACTCTGGTGCCTGAGCTAGTCAGGAGGATGTGTGACAGGGAGGCTATGATAACTGTTCCTCTGATTTTTATTTTTAATCTGCCCCCAAGCCCCTGATATGAGAAACATTCTGGTGCTCAGTGCCTTTTCCCCAGTGGCACAACTAAGATTGGCAACAGAGTGCTGAATTGTACATACGAACCTGGATCATAATCTGGTGCCTGGCATTGTTCAATTTTGTTTAGTTTTCAAACTGTGAATCATCATTAACTGCTGTCTTCCAAGAATTATTAAACCTCACTCTGTGACAGATCTGAACTCATATGTACTTTAGTATGTACACACTCATTAACAAAGCGTTACAGTAGGACTAGCTGTTAATTCAGCTCTTTCATAAACTCAGTGTCCCTTCCAATCCAGCATTCCTCACGATGTCACAAATCACAGTCACAGTTCTCCTGTTGGCTCAGGGGGTCATACATTGCCTGGAGCATTGCTGAGCTAGAAACACCAAAAAGCTCCTGGTTCAATCCCAGGTCTGAGTTGACTGATCTCAGCTGGGGTGGCAGCAGAGCTACAATTTACAATTGGCCTCAGCAGCCTCTGGGTTAGGGTGGAGAAATCAGCCAGGGTTTTTCACTATTTCAGCGTGTGTATATACACATCAGGTGAGGACAGATTGGCGTTGACTGTGGTACCTCATGTATGTAAGCCTATATGTAAGTTTGTTCTGGGATTCCTTGCTCTGACCCAAGAATACAGATTGCAACATGGAGAAACTAGCAAGTGGGAGTTATCTGAAGTTATTTGCATGCAGTGAGTTGCTTTGCTTTTCAGTCTCGCGACAAGTGAAAGTTTTGCTCCACTCCTGCCAAACTGCATTGAGGAGAATCTCCGAACTGTGGGCTCTGATTCCCTGCATATCATTAATGGGGCACAAACTCTGAGGTGAAAGGCTTTTTTTATTATTCATTTCTCCTGGTAGGTTAAGGAGAGCTCTGGCAAAGAAAAAAGGAATTCGAGAGCCCGATGGCATTGTGGATGGCAGGAGAAGGAAACAAGGCCTCGGTTCTGAAGAGGGCCACAACAGTACTACAGCGGGCAACAGGGAAGAGGAGAGTGCAAAGGAGGAAACAAAAGAGAAATCAGCAGAAAGAAGGACTGATGGAACCAATAAGGTTAAATGATGTTTCAGGCTGTTTCCTTTCACCACCAATTATTCCTTTCCCTTTGTTTAACTTTCAGCATGTGTCATATTCATTCCCTTGCTGATACAGCAAAAATGGGAGCACTTCCTCCAGTGCCCCTCTGTGATTGGTGCTACCAGGTATGCAAAAGTGAACTGAAGCCACTTGAAATCATCCTTCTCTGCAGATCACTCTGGGAGATAGTTGATGCCTCCCATTGTGCAGCCCCATTTGCTCTAGTTGATTTCAAACCAGCCTGGAAACTGATTCAAAGCCTCAGAGCCCTGGGTGAAATGCTATGTAATCAGCAACTAGCTCATGTTTCAAATCAGATACTTCCCTGATGGGAGGACTGGCGCACCATGGCTGCAGTGTGTGCTGTCTACAAGACCGACCGCAACAACTTGCCAAGGCTTTTTCGGCAGCACCTCTCAAGCTTGCAGCATAAGCACCAGCACAAACTGGTTGGGCTGAATGGCCTGTGCTGTATATTCTTTGCAATTCTACATGTTACAGGCATGACCCATGACACTCCATGACACAGTCCACTGGTGTCCCAGCCTCTTGCAAATGTTGTTAACTCAAAGTCTTCTTAATGTTAATTTTTGTTAATTTTTGCGCGAAATGGATTAAGCATGCACAACAGACCAGAGTTAGCGATGTGGTCTAGAAGCCTAGGAACCCTTGTAATACAACATCAGACGAGAATCTTGACAGCCAGACGTGAAATGTGGGCTGCATTTGACATTCAGATCTGATTAAGTAATTTCATTTTAATTAAATTTCAATATATAAAAGCAAATATGCATTTGGTGTCCAATGGGGTAAGGAATGTTAGGTCTAGGAATGGAATGTTCTCCATTGTGGGCACCCTGTCTCATCATCAACAACAAAAACGACAACTTGTATTTTATAGTACTTTTGACATAGAAACATCCCAACAGACTTCACAGGAGCAGTTATCAAATAAAATATAACACCGGATCATGTAGGGAGCTATTAGAGCAGATGACCCAAAGTTTAGTCAAAGCGGTAGGTTTAAGGTGTGTCTTAAAGGCAGAAGAAAGGGTAGAGATGCAGAGCGGTTTTGGGAGTAAATTCCAGAGTTTCGGGCCTCGGCAGCTGAAGGCATGACTGTCAATAGTCGAGCGATTAGGATCAAATACTCCCAGGACAGGAACAGCACGGGGTTAGATACAGAGTAATGCTCCCTCTACACCCTCCCCATCAAACACTCCCAGGACAGGTACAGCACGGGGTTAGATACAGAGTAAAGCTCCCTCTACACCCTCCCCATAAAAAACTCCCAGGACAGGTACAGCACGGGGTTAGATACAAAGTAAATCTCCCTCTACACTGTCCCCATCAAACACTCCCAGGACAGGTACAGCACGGGGTTAGATACAGAGTAAATCTCCCTCTACACTGTCTCCATCAAACACTCCTGGGACAGGTACAGCACGTGGTTACATACAGAGTGAAGCTCCCTCTACACTGTCCCCATCAAACACTCCCAGGACAGGTACAGCACGGGGTTACATACAGAGTGAAGCTCCCTCTACACTGTCCCCATCAAACACTCCCAGGACAGGTACAGCACGGGGTTAGATACAGAGTAAAGCTCCCTCTACACCGTCCCCAGCAAACACTCCCAGGACAGGTACAGCACGGGGTTAGATACAGAGTAAAGCTCCCTCTACACTGTCCCCATCAAACACTCCCAGGACAGGTACAGCACGGGGTTAGATACAAAGTAAAGCTCCCTCTACACTGTCCCCATCAAACACTCCCAGGACAGGTACAGCACGGGGTTAGATACAGAGTAAAGCTCCCTCTACACTGTCCCATCAAACACTCCCAGGACAGGTACAGCTCGGGGTTAGATACAGAGTAAAGCTCCCTGTACACTGTCCCCATCAAACACTCCCAGGGCAGGTACAGCATGGGGTTAGATACAGAGTAAATCTCCCTCTGCACTGTCCCCATCAAACACTCCCAGGGCAGGTACAGCATGGGGTTAGATACAGAGTAAAGCTCCCTCTACACTGTCCCCATCAAACACTCCCAGGACAGGTACAGCACGGGGTTAGATACAGAGTAAAGCTCCCTCTACACCGTCCCCATCAAACACTCCCAGGACAGGTACAGCACGGGGTTAGATACAGAGTAAAGCTCCCTCTACACTGTCCCCATCAAACACTCCCAGGACAGGTACAGCACGGGGTTAGATACAGAGTAAAGCTCCCTCTACACCGTCCCCATCAAACACTCCCAGGACAGGTACAGCACGGGGTTAGATACAGAGTAAAGCTCCCTCTACACTGTCCCCATCAAACACTCCCAGGACAGGTACAGCACGGGGTTAGATACAGAGTAAAGCTCCCTCTACACTGTCCCCATCAAACACTCCCAGGACAGGTACAGCACGGGCTTAGATACAGAGTAAAGCTCCATCTATAGTATCCGAACAATGTGCCTTGAGCCGGAACTCATAAGGAAGCCTCCGAATGTACCTTTCCAATATTTTTCCATTGCACACACCAGTCATCCTTCTGTCCTGTGGGAATGATATTGTAAATTTAATCCAGATTTATAAGTACTTTTTCATGGTCAGTTCAAAAGCAACATTGACGAGGATTGGGGTGCTAGTTGCCTGCTTTGTCTTTTGGTTATGGTTGGTATTTGGTACAGAGAAGAAAACTAAGAATAAAAACCTTTAGCAAAATAATCGATTCTAAAACGATGAATAAGATGGTGGGTCTGATAGTTCGTGCTGTTAATGTACATTTCTTAACTGTACTTCTTCTTAGATGGATGATCATCCTTCTGCCAGTGTGGCTGAATTAAATCGTCAGATTGAGAAACTCAGTAAGGTGAGTGATCATAGAATCATAGAATGTTGAAGAAATTCAAAGACTTTGCTTTACCAATGGTTTGTGATAGAAAATTCCACATTCTAATCACCCAGCAAGTGGAATAAACTATCAGTTGTTATTTTATTATAATCCTCCATAATCTTGAAGACCATTATCACCTACAATACTGCTTGCAGTTTTGGTCTCCTTACTTAAGGAGGGATATACTTGCATTGGAAGCAGTTCAGAGAAGGTTCACTAGGTTGATTCCCAGGATTAAGGGGTTTGTCTTATGAGGAAAAGTTGATCAGGTTGGGCCTGTACCCATTGGAGTTTAGGAGAATGAGAGGTGATCTTATTGAAACATAAAGATTCTGAGATGGGGCTTGACAGGGTGGATGCTGAGAGGATGTTTTCCACCCCCCTCATGGGGGAACCTAGAACTAGGGGGCCCAGTTTCAAAATAAGGCGTCTTCTTCCATTTAAAACGGAGATGAGGAGGAATTTCTTCTCTCAGAGGGTGGTTAGTCTTTGGAATTCTGTACCCCAGAGAGCAGTGGAGGCTGGGTCGTTGAATATATTCAAGGCTGAGTTAGATAGATTTTTGATCTACAAGGGAGTCAAGGGTTATGGGCGGCAGGCAGGAAAGTGGATCAGCCATAATCTTTTTGAATAGTGGAGCAGGCTCAAGGCGCCAAATGGCCTTCTCCCGCTCCTATTTTTCATATTCTTATTATCAGGTTACCTGTCAATTCTCAATAATCCAGTTAAAAAAAACCCTTACCTTCTCAAATCTCTCCTCACAACTGTTGCTCCTCCCTGTAACATCCTAGTGAATTTACACTGCATCTTTTCTGTTACTTATATATCTTTCATAAAAATGGGCTCCGAAAACTTCAATCTTTAATGGTCATTGTCACAATTTGCCAAATCCCCCAAGTTGGTATCATTAGCAAATTTTGACTTTGTTTCCTAATTCTCAATCTAGATCATTTGTGAATGAGAGCAGGCCCAACATACAACCCACCAGAACACCACTCATTACATCTGAGACAGTTCCCTTTATCCCTACCATTTACTTTCTGCCCTCTGGCCATCTCTCTATCCATGTGGCTACATTCCCCTTAATTCCATGTCCTGTTATCAAGAGCCTCCAAAAACCCTCTTAGCGCATGTGCACACACACATGCCACACAGACACACATACATGCACATACACACAGACACACACACACACAGATAGACACAATTTTATCTCCTTTGCCTGTTGTCTACGTTTTCCTCCCTGTAAAGTGATCTGAGATGTTTCCTTTACACAGGAGCACAATAGCAATGTACGCCATCATTGTTTGGTAACTAATGCCGCAATTGCTTGTTTCCATAGCGACAAAGTTTTTTTGCACGGAAGCTGCTTCAAGTCTCCCAGACACTACGTGCCTTGTTATTGGGGCAGGATCGTTTCAGGCGTCGCTACTGGGTTTTTCCTCACCTCTGTGGGGTATTTGTGGAAGGCTCTGAGGGATCACTAGGTAAGACTGAGAATGCCAACTGTTCTGTGGTAAACAGCCAAGTAAGTGCAATCCCATAGTGCAATACTGTTTCTGTTTCAGGGAATTTGATGCTGTTGAATGCTTTTAAAAAAGTTTTCCACCAAAATCCATGATCCAATCAGTCCTATTTTTCTCCCCAATATTCTCTCCTTTCCTCTTCCCTTCCCCACCCCACCCCCTGACCAACGGCACAGACTTCTGATGAGGTGTGGTTCTATATGTCCCAGTAGGCCTCCAGTACCTTACTCCATTTACTATATGTCACAGAGTCATAGAATCATCATAGTACAGAAAGAGGTCATTCGGCCCATCAAGTCCATGCTGGATCTTTGCACAGTGAGTGCTGGCAGAATATCAACTTTGGGAGTCATCAGAGTGAACCTGATTCTGACCTAAACCAATCTCCGTACATGCATATTTTTCAAGAACTCTTCCCATTAAAATATGCCCTGGCATGAATCACTGCTTTTAGGAGAGGAGGGAAGACAATTGAGAGGAACAGAAAGAAACAGGAGGCTTGGGAGGGGAGGAGAGATGGGGGGTGAAATTTAAGCTTTTAAAACTCTAAACTTATTGGACATATTCAATTGAGAATATTCACCTCTCAGCATTCTGATCTGTACAATGTATTTTTGATGAGGAAATATCGTACTTCAATCTTTCACCTCCTTCTCCACCAGGTACTGAAGAGTTGGAAGCAGAAAAGAACCAATGCAAGCACTTTGAGAGTGCTCCAGTTAAAGTGGAGCTGAGCGACGTACCAGATGAGAAACCAACCACTCTGGGTCAGCCAGCAGATAACCGGCAGGGAAAGTGTGACACTGAACTGGTCAACCCAGAGAACCCAATGCGGCAGCGAGTTGCTGCAAATGCCAAACATTACGGTGACACTGTACAAGACTCACATTCTACCAGTCAGACTCATCATAACGTTGACCAATCGGGTGTTTTTTTAGCCTGGCTGAGTGTCCTACAGAACTCGGTGTCAAACCTCTCTCTTCCAACACCTCAGTGCAGTACCAGCAAAGATGGTCCGAATGTTATCTCCCCAGAGATGCTGCTGGCCAGCAATCGGAAGCTGTTTGATCTCAGTGTCCCAAACACAGAGCAAAAGGTCAAAGAATGCGCCGAGAAGCACGGACAATGGTTCAGCCTTCTACCCAGAACACCCTGCGATTCCTCTTCCATTACCCACCTGCCATTTTCTTCACAACAGGCATTGCTGAATCAATCCCAGAGACTGGATTCAGATCCAAGTCAACTGAACCACGGTGCACTAAAGCCACTTGCCTCTGCTGCTTTTGCAACGTCACAGGTATGTTATTTGCTTTTTTGGATGCAGGAGGAAAGAAGAAGGGTATGAATCTAAATAGGGATTTTTAAATGTTGTCTAATTCAGGGGTGACCTTTGACCTGTGAGCCTTAGATTGACTGGTGGCTGCCAGAGTGCTAGATAAACTGAATTTGGGTTGTCCCAATCCAGTTTCTAGTGGGCTTTACAGAATTACCCAGTCCAAATATCACATAGTGACCAATCTTACTCAGAAAAGCCTGAATGATGGCTGGTGCAGGAAATGGAAAATGCCCAATGGCTCAGTGGCAGGTGTTTCTTTAAGCGTGGCACGTTGTTGGGACAGAGTACAGGAAGCTTTACTCCATTATTAAGGAAGTCTTAACAATGCACTTGGAAAATCATAATATGATTGGACAAATTGAGCATGGTTTTACAAAAGAGAAATAGTGTTTGACAAATTTATTAGAGTTTTTTGAGGATAGTAGGGTGGATAAAAGGGAACCACTGTATTGGATTTCCAAAAGGCATTTGATAAGATGCCACACCAAACGTTAATACACACGATAAGGGCTCATGGAGTTGGGGGTAATATACTAGCATGAATAGTGGATTGGTCAACAGAAAGGAAGCAAAGAGTAGGGATAAATGGGGCATTTTGAAGTTAGCAGGCTGTGACTGGTGGAGTGCTGCAAGAATGGGTGCTGGGGCCTCAGCTATTTACGATTTATATTAATGACTTAGACAAAGAGACCGAGAGTAATATATCTAAGTTTGCTGTTGTTACAAAGCTAGATGGGAATGTAAGCTGTGAGGTGGACACAAAGAGTGATATAGAGAGATTAAGTGAGTGGGCAACAAGGTGGCAGATGAAGTATAATGTGGGGAAATGTGAGGTTATTCACGTTTGTAGAAAGAATGGAAAAGCAGAATATTTTTAAAAAGGTGTGAAACTTGTAAATGTTAATGTTTAGGGACTTGGGTGTACTTGTACAAGGAACAGAAAGTAAGCATGCAGGTACAGTAAGCAATTAGGAAGGCAAGTGGCATGTTGGCCTTTATTGCAAGAGGATTGGAGTACAAGAATAAGGAAGTTGTGCTACAATTGTATAGAGCTTTGGTGAGACCACACCTGGAATACTGTGCGCAGTTTTGGCCTCTATATTTAAGAAAGGATATACTTGCACTGGGGGTGGTACAACGAAGGTTCAGTAGATTGGTTCTTGGGATGAGAGGGTTGTCCTTTGATGAGAGGCTGAGTAAATTGGGCCTATGCTCTCTGGAGTTTAGAAGAACGAAAGGTGATCTCATTAAAACAATACAAGATTCTGAAGGGGTTTGACCGGGTGGGCACTGAGAGATTGTTCCCCCTGATGGGGAAATCTAAAACACGGGGTCACAATCTCAGGATAAGGGGCCAATCATTTAGGACTGAGATGAGAAATTTCTTCACTTAGAGGGTTGTGAATCTTTGGAATTTGGGTTGTGGATGTTCTATCGCTGAAATATTTAAGGGTATCAAGGGATACGGGAAGCAGGCAGAAAAATGGAGTTGAAGCCCAAGATCAGCCATGATCGTATTGAATTGCAGAACAGGCTTGAGGAGCCAAATGGTCTACTCCTGCTCCTATATCTTATGTTCTTACATAACTAATGTGCAAACCTGACCTGGACACGTGACTGACACTGGGATCAAAAAGTGGGAGATGTTACATAACCCAGTACTGGCCCCTTTCACTTGATTTAGAACAAAAAAGCCGAGTAGTTACACAATAGAGATGATCAGATACTGTACACAGTACACCTTTTCAAGGCTGTCAAGTCTGCAATTTTATGTGGAAATATTAAGAGCAGTGTTGAAGTTTAAACATGATTACAGGGCAGTTGCACATGCTCTGAGGAGTATGGGTAACAACTGCTGCCTTGTGGAATTTTGCTACGTAAGTTGAGACTGGGTGGTGCCTATCCTAGTGATCCATCTGGTTAAAGGAGTGAATACAGAGCAAATACAGCCCAAATAAGTCCAGAACTGAATTAACTGATTTCAGCCAGGCAGTGGAGAAGGGGGGAATGGGAAACCTGCTCCTGGCTGCTATCTAGCAACCCCTTCTGGAAAGATTGAGTGATGTTGGGTGATTATAAAATCCTAGATTGATACAGCTATTTGACCATCGTGCCTGTGCTGACTCTTTAGGTGATAAGTGGATTTAGTAACTATGAGGCTATCAACCCTGTTGACACCTCACTGGGCAAAGCCCAAATGAAGCATTGCAACCTGAACTGCCACCAGGAGGGAACTGGGGAGCAGGAATGCAACAAAGAGTTAATGCCTCCAGGAGAGTAAGGGAAGAAAGTTAACAGGAAAAGGTGGTGGGAGAAGTAAAAGACAATGTTTTGAAAGGTATAGTAAATGGTCAGTACACATCAGAAGCAGGGTGTGCTCTTGTGAAAATAGGGTTGGGACATTGTTGGTGCCCCATAGAGGGAGCTAACCTCTATGCCAAAGCCTGGTACACCTGACCTGAGGGTGCTTTGTACTGACACTGGAACAAAAGATTCAGAAAGTGTTCCATTCCCCGAATGTTGCTTTGCTTTTTCTGTCTGACAGTATTTCATCCTGGTCTCCTGAAAGCTGACTCCTGACTGGAAAGTGGTCCCAAAGGCTGTCCTCCAATACTTGTTAAAAATTTATTCTTTCGCAGGATGTGGGTGTCCCTGGCTGGGCCAGCATTTATTGCCCATTCCTAATTGCCCTCTGAGAAGGTGGTGGTGAGCTGCCTTCTTGAACTGCAGTAGTCTGTGTGGTGTAGGTACACCCACAGTGCTGTTAGGGAGGGAGTTCCAGGATTTTGACCCAGCGACAGTGAAGGAATGGCCGATATATTTCCAAGTCAGGATGGTGTATGGCTTGGAGGGGACCTTCCAGGTGGTGGTGTTCCCATGTATCTGCTGCCCTTGTCCTTCTAGATGGTAGAATGGGTTTGGGCGGCGCTGTCTAAGGAGCTTTGGTGAGTTCCTGCAGTGCATCTTGTAGATGGTACACACACTGCTGCCACTGCGTCAGTGATGGAGGGAGTGAATGTTTGTGGAATGGGTGCCAATCAAGCGGGGCTGTTTTGTCCTGGATGGTGTCAAGCTTCTTGAGTGTTGTGGGAGTTGCACTCATCCAGGCAAGTGGAGAGTATTCCCTCACACTCCTGACTTGTGCCATGTAGGTGATGGACAGGCTTTGGGGAGTCAGGAGGTGAGTTACTCGTCACATGATTCCCAGCCTCTGACCTGCTCTTCTAGCCACAGCATTTATATGGCTAGTCCAGTTCAGATTCTAGTAAATGGTAACTCTCAGGATGTTGATAGTGGGGGATTCAGTGATGGTAATGCCACTGAATGTCAAGGGGTGATGGTTGGATTCTCTCTTGTTGGAGATGGTCATTGCCCAGCAGTTGTGTGGTGCAAAGGTTACTTGCCACTTGTCAGCCCAAGCCTGGATATTGTCCAGGTCTAGCTGCATTTGGACATGGACTGCTTCAGTATCTGAGGAGTTGCAAATGGTGCTGAACATTGTGCAATCATCAGTGAAAATCCCCTCTTCTGACCTTATGATGGAGGGAAGGTCATTGATGAAGCAGCTGAAGATGGTCAGGCCTAGGACACAACCCTGAGGAACTCCTGCAGTGATGTCCTGGGACTGAGGCAATTGACCTCCAACAACCACAATCATCTTCCTTTGTGCTAGGAATGACTCCAACCAGTGGAGGGTTTTCCCCCTGATTCCCTTTGACTCCAGTTTTGCTATGGCTCCTAGATGCAGACTTCACCCAAGTGCCCACTCCTGAGGTGTCAGTGCGGCCAATGTGTGTCAGCAAACTGCTACACCATGGCCAGAATCACAGTTGCAGTTGATCCGGTCCTTCCCCACCAACCCCCTCACCCCGCCCAAAGCCACTCACACCCATGTTCACTTTTTACAAAAGCTATGAGCCATGCTGGCAAGATCCCATTTACTAGCCATGCCTAGTTGCCCAGTGAATGCCACCTTCCCAATCCATGGCAGGTGTTTCCAACAGGGTTCACTGTATCTTTCTGTGGTCTCTCATTTCCCCAGCCCAGAGCACTGAGGCCTCAACTGCTGGTTGACTGAAATTCAATCTAGAACAGAAACTGAACCTGGAGCCCTTCTGGTTTGTCTAACTTGGTGCCACACTGCTTGGTGCCTTCACTCAATACTGCCACACAGGGAAGTCTTTTACTCTTTCTTAATAGATGTTTCTAAAATGAAATTCAAAGTATTCTGGTGGCTTCGCCTCTTGGGGCCTGTGCAATAGTCCAGACTAGCTTTACAGTCAGGTACATGCAAGCTTTGCTCACCACTCTCTTCATTCTCCTCTTCTTTCTGTTTTGCCATGTATGGACGTTCCGTTTGATGAGCAGTCCACAGACTCAATGGATGCCACTACTCCTTACAAGACCCCAAATGCAGCATCTGTTGAAGCCGGCTCCACTGCGACCAAAGCGAAGGTCAAGTCTCATCATTGTGACGGTGCTCCTCAGAATGAATGCCCGTTGCCACGAATACCTAGGCGCCGTGGGCGACCATCAAAATTGCAGAAAGAGATTAATCAGCGGCAACTGAAACCTATTCCAGCAGGTGAGATGCTCACACTAAATTGAATGTTACTTTGTTATATTAGGGTTGGGGGTTTGCATTGCTCAGGGGCTAATTCGCAGATGGAGTGCTCCCAGTAAGGAGTGGTGCTTGTGTAGAGCATTGGGCCTGTAGGCCTTGTTCTAACGCCCACCCTTGAAACCGGCTACCAAAAAAACTAAGATTAAAAAAAGCCATAAGGAGCACTCCAGCAACCTTGGGAAAAACTGCATGGCCATTTTATGAGAAAATGTGTCTCTCACAGGTGACTCCAGGGGTTTATATAAGCTACAGATTTCCACAATTTACAAATATCTCTATTAGCCATAAATTTAATCTTTGTTTAAATCTATTTACCTCTTGAAAACCTCAATATTACCCACTTGCTCCACATGCCATCAACACCCTACAATATCCTCATTCTTCAACTCAACCCACTCTGTCGTTCTATTTGTGAATGAAGAGTAGTTATGCTTTAAATTAACATCCAGTCTAGAACTAGAGGTGTTTAAATGGTAAGCAAAATAGTGAGAACAGCTGTCGATTGCTTTATAGAAAACTTGTGACATTAAATTACAGCCTTTTACTCATTTCCAATCAATCATTATATTTGATTAAAATATATCGTGGTTTCACTTAACATGACAGTTAGAAAATCACACAAAGAACTAAGAGGCTATAGAATAAAACAGTTATTAACCAGAGAAGTAATAAGGGAATTATGCTGCTATTAAGCTACATCCTAGGGCTTAATGAGTCTATACAGTATAATAGGGGTTAATTTTGCATCACTCTTTGGTGAGAGCACAACTGTGTACAATTTTGGTCTCTACCAAAGGAAGGATATATTTGCCTTGGAGGGAACGCAATGAAGTTTCACTTGATGGATTCCTGGGATGAGAGGACTGTCCTATGAGAGATTGAGTGGAATGGGCTGGAGAGTCTATTTCCATTTTTTTCTCACTCAAGGGGCCAATAAGCAGATTTCAGAAAAATACATTAATTTCAAAAAAAGTTAAGTATGAAGAAAATAAACAACCTGCTGAGCAAAAAATAAAGCAACATCAAAGCAATAAATTTATATTTTTTAAAAATGAGCAATTAATAAAAACTACCATTAGACTGTAAGAGGGTGAGTGTGTGTGTCTGGCTCACTCCTAGTCTCAGGGTGTTTACTCACTCACCCTCACCCGCTGTGACAGTTGGTGACAGTATGTGTTAGTGGGCAGGATTTCCCCTTGTCGGGCAGGCGGGCCCGGGGACTGTCCAATTAACGGCCAGCCAGCGTGAAACACGCGATAACAGCCTCAGCGCTGCCAGGGTAGGGGCGGGAGGAGCGCGAGCACTGAAGCCAGCACGTGCACACTGAAAGCTCCCTGAAGGCACAGAGCTGCCTTAGGCAGCTGAAGAATTTTAAAATGAAAAATAAACATTACATTGATTCAGTCACATGAAGAGGGACATGTTAAAAATTATGTTAAAGAATTTTTCTATTTTTTTATTAACCGTTGGAAACCTCATCTCACCTGTGGATGACGTTTCAGTAAAAATGCATAGTCTGCCTGGCCGATTCACCCGCCTACCAACCGAACGGTTGACGGGGCAGCGAAAAATACAAATTAATTACTTGTTTAAGGGTCTCAATAGGCCTCTTAATTGTCGGCGGGCACACTGCTGCCTCTCGTGTGCGCCCACTGACTGAAAGGTCGCGAGACTGCGCGATGACGTCGGGACATTCATCCGACAACTTGGCGCACTATTTTACTCCCAATCGGGTCGGGCGCAAGCCCACCCACAGGACAAAAAATTCTGCCCAGTGTGTGGGATGAGGGTGACTGAGAATCCCGAGCCCCCCACACACACACACTCACACAGACACAGACACACACAGACACCCTCTCCCCTCTACACACACATCTCCCCCCAACACATACACCCTCTCCCCACAACACACCCTCTCCTGCTCTCCTCTATCTCATACACACACTCTCTCCTTCTCTCACACACACACACTCCCTCTCTCACTCACACTCTCTCCCTCTCTCGCACACACACATACTCTCTCCCTCTCTCACACACACACTCTCTCCCTCTCTCGCACACACTGTCTCCCTCTCTTGCACATACTCCCTCTCACACACACTCTCTCCCTCTCTCGCACACACTCTCTCCCACTCTCGCACACACTCACACACTCTCCCTTTCTCGCACAGACACTCACACTCTCTCCTCTTGCACACACTCTCACACACTCTCTCCCTCTCTCACACACTCTCTCTCTTACACTCTCTCTCCCTCTCTCGCACACACTCTCTCCCTCTCTCGCACACACTCTCTCCCTCTCTCACATGCTCACACACACTTTCTCCCTCTCTCACACACACACTCACACTCTCCCTTTCTCACACACTCTCTCCATCTCTCACACACTCTCTCCCTCTCTCACACACTCTCTCCATCTCTCGCACACACTCTCTCCCTCTCTCACATGCTCACACACACTTTCTCCCTCTCTCACACACTCCCTCTCTCACACACACACTCACACTCTCCCTTTCTCACACACTCTCTCCCTCTCTCACACACTCTCCCTCTCTCACACACTCTCTCCCTCTCTCACACTCACACTCTCCCTCGCTCGCACACACTCACACTCTCTCCCCTCTCGCACACTCTCTCACACACTCCCTCTCTTTCACATTCTCTCCCTCAAACACTCCCTCTCTCTCACTCACACACACTCTCCCTCTCTCACACACACTCACGCTCTCTCCCTCTCTCGCCCACAAACTCACACTCTCGCCCTCTCTCACACACAAACTCACACTCTCTCCCTCTCTCACACACAAACTCACACTCTCTCCTTCTCTCACACACTCTCTCCCTCTCACACACTCTCTCCCTCACTTGCACACACACTCTCCCTCTCTCACACAATCTCTCCCTCACACACTCTCCCTCTCTTACACACACTCTCTCCCTCTCTTGCGCACACATTCACACTCTCTCCATCTCTAGCCCACACACTCACACTCTCTCCCTCTCTCACACACACTCATACTCTCACCCTCTATCGCGCGCACACTTACACTCTCCCTCTCACACACTCTCTCCCTCACACACTCTCTCCCTCTCTCATACACACACTCTCTCCCTCACACTCTCTCTCTCACACTCTCTCACACATTTTCCCCCTCTCGCACACACTCACACTCTCTCCCTCTCCCTCTCACACACTCACACTCCCTCTCTTGCACACTCTCTCCCTCTATCGCACACACTCACACTCTCTCCCTCTCCCACACTCACACTCCCTCTCTCGCACACTCTCTCCCTCTATTGCACACACACACTCTCTCCCTCTCTCGTACACACACTCACACTCTCTCCCTCTCTCACACACACGCTCACACTCCCTCTCTCGCGCACACGCTCACACTCTCCCTCTCTCGCACACACGCTCACACTCTCTCCCTCTCTCGCACACACGCTCACACTCTCCCCTCTCTCGCACACACACCCTCTCTCTCCCTCCCTCGCACTTTCTCTCTCACATACTCTCTCCCTCTCTCGCACACACACTCACACTCTCTCCTCTCACACTCACACACTCTCCCTCTCTCGCACACACACTCACACTCTCCCTCTCTCGCACACACATTCACACTCTCTCCCTCTATCGCACACACACTCACACTTTCTCCCTCTCTTGCACACGCACTCAAACTCTCTCCTTCTCTCACACACTCTCTCCCTCTCTCTCACACAAACTCACACTCTCTCCCTCTCACGCTCTCTCCCACTCTCACACAGACTCACACTCTTTCCCTCTATCACACACACACATACATACTCTCTCTCCGTCTCTCGCACACACACGCACCCTCTCTCACGCACCCTCTCTCACGCACTCTCTTCCTCTCTCATGCACACACTCTCCCTCTCACGCGCACACATTCACACTCTCTCATGCACACTATCTCCCTCTCTGATGAACACTCTCTCCCGCTCTCACGCACTTATACACACTCTCTCCCTCTCTCTTGCACTCACGCGCACTCTCTCCCTCACACACTCTCTCCCTCTCACACACACACACACTCCCTCCCTCTCACACACACACACTCACACTTTCTCCCTCTCTCGTGCACACACTAACATTCTCTCCCTCTCTCACGCAAACTCTCTCCCTCTCACACTCAAATGCTCTCCCTCTCACACTCAAACTCACTCTCTCCATCTCTTGCACTCACACCTACACTCTCTCCCTCTCTCGCACACACACCCACACTCTCTCCCTCTCTCACATACTCTTCCTCACGCACTCTCCCTCTCGCACACACACTCACACTCTCTCCATCATATACTCTCTCTCTCTCACACTCACAGTCTCTCCCTCTCTCGCACACACACTCACACTCTGTCCCTCACACACTCTCTCCCTCTCTCACGCACACTCTCTCCCTCACTCACGCACACTCCCTCTCTCGCGCACACACTCACACTCTCTCCCTCTCTCACGCACACTCTCCCTCTCTCATGCACACTCTCTCACGCATACTCTCTCCCTCTCTCACGCACACTCCCTCTCTCACGCATACTCTCTCCCTCTCTCACGCACACTCCCTCTCTCACGCATGCTCTCTCCCTCTCTCACGCACGCTCTCTTCCTCTCTTATGCTCTCACGCAAACTCTCTCCCTCTCTCACGCACACTCCCTCTCTCACGCATGCTCTCTCCTCTCTCACGCACGCTCTCTTCCTCTCTTATGCTCTCACGCAAACTCTCTCCCTCTCTCACGCACACTCTCTCCCTCTCTCACGCAAACTCTCTCCCTCTCACACTCAAACTCTCTCCATCTCTTACACACACACCTACACTCTCTCCCTCTCTCGCACACACGCCCACACTCTCTCCCTCTCTCACACACACTCTCTCCCTCTCTCACGCATGCTCTCTCCCTCTCTCACGCATGCTCTCTCCCTCTCTTATGCTCTCACACACGCTCTCTCCTCTCACGCACTCCCTCCCTCTCTCACGCGCACTCTCACACACTCACGCACACTCTCTCTCCCTCTCTCACGCACACTCCCTCCCTCTCTCACGCGCACTCCCTCCCTCTCTCGCACACTCCCTCCCTCACGCACACACTCTCCCTCACTCACGCATTCACACACTCTCTCCCACTCTCTACACACACTCTCTCCCACTCTCTCACATGCTCACACACACTTTCTCCCTCTCTCACACACTCCCTCTCTCACACACACTCTCTCTCCCTCTCACACACACACTCACACTCTCTCCCTCCACCGCATACACACTCACACTCTCCCACTCTCACAGACTCTCTCCCTGACACACACTCTCCCTCTCTCACGCACACTCACACTCACACTCTCTATCACGCGTATACACACTCACACTCTGTCCCTCTTACGCGCACACTCTCATGCACACTCTCTCCCTCTCTCACGCACACTCTCTCCCTCTCTCAAGCACACTCTCTTCCTCACATGCTCTTTCCCTCTCTCTCCCCCTCTCACGCACGCTCTCTCCCTCTCTTATGCTCTCACGCACGCTCTCTCCCCTCTCTCACGCACACTTCCTCCCTCTCTCACGCGCACTCTCTCACACACTCACGCATACTCTCTCTCCCTCACACTCCCTCCCTCTCTCACGCACACTCCCTCCCTCTCTCACGCACACTCCCTCACTCACACATGCTCTCTCCCTCTCTCACGCACGCTCTCTCCCTCTCTTATGCCCTCACGCACACTCTCTCCCTCTGTCACGCACCCACGCAGATTCCCTCCCTCTCTCACGCGCACTCCCTCTCTCCTGCACTCACGCACACTCTCTCCCTCTTTCCCGCACTCACACATACTCTCTCCCAATCTCTACACACACACTCTCTCCCACTCTCTCACACGCTCACACACACTTTCTCCCTCTCTCACGCACTCCCTCTCTCACGCACTCCCTCTCTCACGCACTCCCTCTCTCACGCACTCCCTCTCTCACGCACTCCCTCTCTCACGCACTCACACTCTCTCCCTCTCACACACACTTACACTCTCTCCCTCCATTGCATACACACTCACACTCTCCCTCTCACACACTCTCTCCCTCTCTACGCACACTCACACTCTCTCTCTCACGCGCGCACACACTCACGCTCTGTCCCTCTCTCACGCACTCCCTCTCTCACGCACTCCCTCTCTCACACACTCACACTCTCTCCCTCTCACACACACTTACACTCTCTCCCTCCATCGCATACACACTCACACTCTCCCTCTCACACACTCTCTCCCTCTCTCACGCACACTCACACTCTCTCTCTCACGCGCGCACACACTCACGCTCTGTTCTTCTCACATGCACACACTCTCACGCACACTCTCTCCCTCTCTCACGCACACTCTCTCCCTCTCTCACGCACACTCTCTCCCTCTCTCAAGCACACTCTCTTCCTCACACACTCTTTCCCTCTCTCTCCCCCTCTCACGCACACTCTCTCCCTCACACACTCTCTCCCTCTCTCGCGTACACACTCACTCTCTCCCTCTCTCCCGCACACTCTCTCTCCCTCTCTCCCGCACACTCTCTCTCCCTCTCTCCCGCACACTCTCTCTCCCGCTCTCCGCACCACTCTCTCCCGCTCTCCCGCACACTCTCTCTCCCTCTCTCGCGCACACACTCACTCTCTCCCTCTCTCCCGCACACTCTCTCTCCCTCTCTCCCGCACACTCTCTCTCCCTCTCTCCCGCACACTCTCTCTCCCTCTCTCTCCGCACACTCTCTCTCCCTCTCTCCCGCACACTCTCTATCCCCTCTCTCCCGCACACTCTCTATCCCTCTCTCCGCACACTCTCTCTCCCTCTCTCCCGCACACTCTCTCTCCCTCTCTCCCGCACACTCTCTCTCCCTCTCTCCCGCACACTCTCTCTCCCTCTCTCCCGCACACTCTCTCTCCCTCTCTCCCGCACACTCTCTCTCCCTCTCTCCCGCACACTCTCTCTCCCTCTCTCCCGCACACTCTCTCTCCCTCTCTCCCGCACACTCTCTCTCCCTCTCTCCCGCACACTCTCTCTCCTCTCTCCCGCACACTCTCTCTCCCTCTCTCCCGCACACTCTCTCTCCCTCTCTCCCGCACACTCTCTCTCCCTCTCTCCCGCACACTCTCTCCCTCTCTCCCGCACACTCTCTCCCTCTCTCCCGCACACTCTCTCCCTCTCTCCCGCACACTCTCTCTCCCTCGCTCCCGCACACTCACTCCCTCTCTCCCGCACACTCTCTCCCTCTCTCCCGCACACTCTCTCCCTCTCTCCCGCACACTCTCTCCCTCTGTCCCGCACACACTCACACTCTCTCCCTCTCTCACGCACACTCTCTCTCCCTCTCTCACGCACACTCTCCCCTTCTCTCACGCACACACTCCCCTTCTCTCCTGCTCTCACGCACTCCCACTCCCCGTGCTCCGGCACCGCCCCACATTCACTCCCCGGGCTCCGGCACCGCCCCACATTCACTCCCCGGGCTCCGGCACCGCCCCACATTCACTCCCCGGGCTCCGGCACCGCCCCACATTCACTCCCCGGGCTCCGGCACCGCCCCACATTCACTCCCCGGGCTCCGGCACCGCCCCACATTCACTCCCCGGGTTCCGACACCGCCCCACATTCACTCCCCGGGTTCCGGCACCGCCCCACATTCACTCCCCGGGCTCCGGCACCGCCCCACATTCACTCCCCGGGTTCCGGCACCGCCCCACATTCACTCCCCGGGTTCCGGCACCGCCCCACATTCACTCCCCGGGTTCCGGCACCGCCCCACATTCACTCCCCGGGTTCCGGCACCGCCCCACATTCACTCCCCGAGCTTCAACATCTTGAATGTTACTTACCTGTCTTACCGACATTTTGTATATTGGCTCCTGGGGCCACATAAAGGGACTTCGCGGGTCACAATGGCTGGACAAGCCTGGTCTAGAACTAAAGGTCACAGTTTTAGAATAAGGGGTTGGCAATTTAGGACTGAGATGAAGAGAAATTTCTTCACACAAAGGGCTGTGAATCTTTGGAATCCTCTACTCCAGAGGGCTATAGATACTGAGTCATTAATTATTTGCAAGACGCAAATTGCTAGATTTTTGGATGCAAAGGAAATTAAGGGATAGGGGAATAGTGTGGGAAGGTGAAGCTGAGGTAGATCAGCCATGATCGTTTTGAATATTCTTGCTCCTATTTCTTTTGCTCTTTCATGATCTCAAGATATCCCAGTGCACTTTACAACCAATGAAGTGCTTTTTGTAATGCAGGAAACATGGCAGCCAATTTACACACAGCAAGGTCCCACAATAAGCAATGTGATAAAGACCAACCCATTTTAGTGATTTTTGAAGGATAAGTATTGTCCCAAGACACTATGGAAAACTCCCTTATTCTTCTTCAAGGCACAGGATCGTTTACATCCACCTGAAAGGTCAGGTAGGAGTTTAGCATCTCACCTGAAAAACAGCACCCTTGACAATGCAGCACTCCCTTGGCCCTGCACTGGATTTTGTGCTCTAGAGTGGGCCTTGAATCCACAGCCTATTGTCTCAGAGGTTAGAGTGCTACCCACTGAGCCACAACTAACGCATATGGATTGTGTCACATTTTCCTCCACACTTTGTGGCTAACACCTCTGTTATGTAACAGCATAGCCTTTGACTCACTGCAAGCATTTCCATGTGTTCAGTCAGTATACATTACATAAATATATATCTGAAAAATATGTTTTCACTTTTCAGTGTCCCTGTAAATTTGCAGATGGTAGAACAGAATTTTGTACAAGAAATTAATGATATGGAATCATTTCTTTAGCCTGCTTTGCTTGAAATGCTTTTGCTTCATTCTCAAAAATAGACAAACTTAATGGTTTATGCCAAGCCCAACTCTGTGGTCACTCTCAATACCTGTTGTTAGAGCTCTCTCTATTGGACACCATTGTTATTGCAGCTCTTTTATGGCACCAGATCTGCTGGTGCTGTAAAACTAAGCTATTTGTTATACCTTTGGCTTTTTAGAGAATAATTTTCTCTTTCGACTGTCATACAATAATTCCCTTGCAAAGGCTATGCAATGAACAATGAAGCCAAATGCAGTAATTGTCTACAACAATAAGTCTTCAGTAACCAAATTGGCACCATACTGAGCAATGTAATTACAAGCTAAACTTCATATGGTTTTTATTTCTAATTTTAGCAACACACAGAAGCATCAGTTTCAGGACTAAAACTAGGCAAAATACTTTCCTTTATGTATAACATCAAAAGTCCATTAAAGTTATGATCACTTTTCTCCAGCAAAAATAGCCTTTTGTTTTTAAAAGTCTCTCCAAAACTCCACCTACACTGAAAAAGTGAATTGGATAAATACTTAAAAGGGGCAAATTTTGCAGGGGAAAGAACAGGGGGAGTGGGGACTAATTGGATAGCTCTTTCAAAGAGCCAGCACAGGCACAATGGGTCGAATGGCCTCTTTCTCTGCTGCATCATTCTGTGATCGTATGACTGCAGGTTAATCTCTTCTGCAACCAAAGGGTTATCCTTTAAGCTCAAATTGTCTTTGATGCCAGAATTGCATAGCCAGGCAGCAATACAATGTTTATATGTAACAAAATACACTATTACAAAAATATTCTATAGAGTGCTAATGTGGGATTTTAGTAGGGGCCTTCACATGTTTGTTTAGTTGTGAAAGCCACCAATCAAACTATTCATCAACTCCTCCTCCTTTAAGGTGTCAGCAATGGTTTAATGGTTAGCACCCCAGAACTTGAACACAAAACTTCAGGCTGACACTCCAGTGCAGTACTGAGGGAACGCTGCACTGTCAAGGTGCTGTTTTTTGTTTGTGGCGTTAAACTGAGGCCCTGTCTATTCTCTCAGGTGAACCTAAAAGATCCTATGGCATTTTTTCAGGGGAGTCATCCCCAGGGTCCTGGCCAATATGTATCCCTCAGTCAACATCTCAAGAACAGATTATCTGGTCATTCTCACATTTGCGGGAGCTTGCTGTGCGCAAATTGGCTGCCACATTTACTACATAACAGTCACTGTAAAAAGTATTTTATTGGCTGTAAAGTGTTTTGGAACATCCCGAGTGGTTGTGAAAGGCCTCATAGAAATGCAATTTCTTTTTTACTCAGCATAAGTTCACACTTTACACCATTTTCTAAAGACATCACATAGATGGATTGAAGCCTGTCAGCCATGTTGGATGTTACAGAAAGCTGGACTGAAGACGGTTTAACTTCACATACATTAGATTTGGAAAGTTAGCAATACAGTAGTATTAATTTAGTTTAAACAGTACATGGATGCATTAAGATTAAAGAGCACCATTTCATTGTTGTTCCCACTATTAGAGGAGCTCAGATCTGCAGCTCCAATCATTCACTAATTATGTGTGTTTTTTTTCTTTTGTAGAGATGCAGAAAGACTGGTGGCACATTGACAACCTGGAGCAGCTAAACTGTCTGCTCAAAGCACTTCATCCGCGGGGGGTACGGGAAAAGGCCTTACACAAACAACTCCTCAAACACATGGACTATGTCAGTCAAGCTTGTATGAGAGAGAAAACAGGTGGGGTTTTAACTGCTTGATAGGATTGTCAAGGTCCTGTTGTGTTTGGTATTTGTGTAAAACAGAGAGGTGTGCCGTGATGATAGTGGGTGCCATTTTGTTGAGGGCAAGTTTTACATTTTCGTACTTGGTAAGCTGATGTATCAATATTCGTGCAACACAAGTGTCAGGTAATGACCATCTCCAACAAGAGAGAATCTAACCATCGCCCCTTGACATTCAATGGCATTACCATCACTGAATTCCCCACTATCAACATCCTGGGGGTTGCCATTGACCAGAAACTGAACTGGACCAGCCATATAAATACTGTGGCTACAAGAGCAGGTCAGAGGCTGGGAATTCTGCGGTGAGTAACTCACCTCCTGACTCCCCAAAGCCTGTCCACCATCTACAAGGCACAAGTCAGGAGTGCGATGGAATACTCTCCACTTGCCTGGATGAGTGCGGTTCCAACAACACTCAAGAAGCTTGACACCGTCCAGGACAAAGCAGCCCTTTTGATTGTCACCACATCCACAAACATTCACTCCCTCCATCACTGACGCACAGTGGCAGCAGTGTGTACCATCTACAAGATGCACTGCAGCAACTCACCAAGGCTCCTTAGGCAGCATCTTCCAAACCCACGACCTCTACAATCTAGAAGGACAAGGGCAGCAGACACATGGGAACACCACCACCTGGAAGTTCCCCTCCAAGCCACTCACCATCCTGACTTGGAAATATATTGCCGTTTCTTCACTGTCGCTGGGTCAAAATCCTGGAACTCCCTCCCTAACAGCGCTGTGGGTGTACCTACACCACATGGACTGCAGCGGTTCAAGAAGGCAGCTAACCACCAACTTCTCAAGGATGGGCAGTAATTGCTGACCCAGCCAGCGACACACACATCCCATGAATGAAAAAAAATATTGTTTGCAAGCTCTCTCTATGCAGTTCTTTTAATATCTTGTTTTCCAAAGGTGCTGGCTATTACAGGCTACAGTTCCCTAGCTGCCAATTGTCTCACCTAGTTGGTATTGTTCAAATGCAAACCTGGACAATGAATGTTGGCAGCCTATTTGACTGGGGAGGGATTACTGAGTCGCAATCAGAAACTAGACGCTGAACTGATTCTTCCTCCTTACTAACACACGGGTGTTGAGTCCAATAGCAGCCCCATTTAAGATCTGTTTAACTTCATATTTATGTCCCTGATTTTCTCTCCTTTCTCAGATTCCATCTTTCGCAATAATGACAAGGAGCAGTCTGTTACCAAGGAAATGGTGGAGAAGTGGAAGCCAGAGAAGTGGGCATTTCCAGTTGACCTCGCAGCCCTGCGCTACCTTGAGGCACTGGAGCAGAGAGTGATATCTGCAAGTCTGCAAGTGAAGGTGAGAAAGTGCTGACAGGCACTGGGCATCATTGAGTGAATATACTGTGCCCCTGAGCAAACTGAATAATCACACACACTGCCTGAAACTGACCTACCATGTCCTTCAGTGTATGAAATTAAAGACTTGCTGCCATACGAGGACAGAGCGATAATTAAAGCATTATGTAATTCTGAATTCCCTTTTCCAGTTTTGAAGTTACATGTTCCCCACGCAACAACTCGCAGTTAATTTGCATCTTTTAACAGTCCTTTAGGGTCAGACCTCAGCAGCAGTAAGAGGGCAGTGAGGGAGATGGCCAACAGCATTGTCACGGGAAGATTTTAAAAAGCATTTTGAAGGCGAGCTAGAGGCGTACCAATGTGGATGGGTTTGGCAGGGGCGGGGTGGGGGGGTGGAATGAGTTCCAGAGTGCAGGGATAAGATGGCTGAAGGATCTACCCTGATGGAAGGGAGGGAGGATTACATAGAGAGGGCGTAAGCAGGGAGGTAGAACTGGAAGAGGTTGCAGAAGGTGGGGTGACGTGAGGTTGTGAAGGAATTGTAGACAAGGCTTACAGGTTTGAAGTCAACATACTGAGAAATGAAGGTGAGCAGTGATCAGCATGATAGATGAATGGTGCAGGATAGAATGGGGTTGGTGGTGTTCTGCATGAGTTGAGTAGAGTAGGTGGGAGGACAGAGGGCAAGGGCTGTTGAGTGTGATGGTCATAATGGCATGAATGATGGTTTTAGTGACAGTGAGATGGGAAAAAGGTGGCCGTTGTCTAAGAGGCAGACAATATTGATATTGGACAGGACATGGCTCAGCTCATGGTGAAACAGGACACCCAGATTGTGCACTGTTAGATTGAGCTTGAGTGAGAATCCAGGAAAGGAAATGGAATCAGGGGCTGAGGTGCAGAGTTTCTGGTGGAGCTTGAACAAGATGACTTCAATCTTGACAGTGCTAAGCTGCAGGAAGTTTGGGTTCAACCACACTCTACCAGGAGGTTGTGCACAGTAAAGGCGAAGCAACCAGCTTCAACAGCCAAACAATAATTTGTTACTGATAAATCCTGCTGAAAAGACAAGGCCCTTGCTGTCATGGTTGAAAAGTCAAGTCTTTATATCATAGTTGAAGAGTCAAGGCCTGCAGTGTCCTATTGATAAAACAGAAGATAAGGTCAGTAGGGACACCAGTGTGAATTTTAAGAGCTTGTGATTGTAGGGAAGACTGAGAGAGGTGAAGTGTTCCACAGTTTAGAGATCCTGAGAAAGAATTAGTATGAGTAGGTAATGCTGATGATTGCAGGACTCTGAGAGTCCGTCACTCCTTTGACATGGTGAAATGGAGTGTGTAGAAAAAATATGGAGGCGTCTGTTATGAGGCCCAAGGAGACCAATGCTCTTTCACATTAAAGGGCTAATAGGACAGAGGTTTGCACCATCAGTTCCCCAAGCACTGATTGTAATGCATATATAACTGGAACATGATGCCATGGATCAGGTACTGTGAACGTTTCAAGCTTTGTTCTTGCAGAACGCAATGTTATTAGATTGCACTATCCCCATAACACATTCACTGACCTTCCTTGCATTTCTACATGAGCAGTGAGCGATGCCTTTGATTTGCACAGGGCTGGACCAGTCCAGACACTGACTCCACTCGAGACGACCTGGTGTATTTTGATCAGCAGTGGCTCATCTCAGGCGATGGGAAAGTGAAAGATGAGGAGGAGATGGAGTTAATGCGGCGGAATAACAACCCCCTGGATTTGGCTGTGACACGCTTGGCAACATTAGAGTTAAATGTAGAGCGACGATATCTGAAAGAACCACTGTGCATCCCAGTCTCAGGGAAATTGGAGAATGTAGGGACAGTGAGTGCTGCTCCTGCGGAGGGCGTTAATGATGCTAAACAGCACAGGTAATTTACATTGTCAATATTTATCACAATATGTAGTTACATTCTAGCCTAAAATTCCTGAGTACGTGTTGCCAGTGTGTATGGCACACTGGCTGGCAGTTTCTCACCTTTTAAATGTAAGATAACAAGTACCTCAGGTTGTTTGGATAGTTCAAAAAAATTGCTGAATCTCTGGCCTGGATTTTCCTTTTACTTCCCAGAGGAGGTTCAGAGCTTGTCTTCTGTCTGGTGTTATTATTGGAGAGGTGTGGAGGTTGTATAATAATGTCCTTGGAGGGGAGATCATCAACCTCTGTCACCTGTTGTTCTTTGGATTTGTTCTGTGGCAATGGCAGCATTGTGAGCAGCATTCAGTGAACACTGTCCTGAGTGGTTTTCTTTGTGACTTTCACACAGTAATGAAGGTCATATCTCTCCTGGACTGAGTGTGTGGCGCGAAACTTTACTGAAATGTACAAACGCTGCTCAGGTATTCATGTGCATTCAACAACTTGAGAGGGCCATTGCCTGGGAGAAATCTATCATGAAAGTGGTAAGTGTGACGCTTCAGTCTTGTAGTAATTGCCGCTTATGATATCAATCTAATGACTTTCTATTGCATCTGTCTTGCCATCTGTCTCTAACTCTTTGTCACTTGCATGTCTGTCTCTATTCATTTACTCCGTTGTCCACTAGCAACATATACTTACCCATCTAGCATTCTCCAGCTCTGTCTCTCTAACTTACATCTTTTGTTCATATGGGCTGGCAACCTGTTTCTAGGCCTCTGCCAACAACAAATCACATGGTCTTTTCCTGCTATCCCTCCCCCCACACCCCCTTCAGGGGCACAACTCCAAACAGCACCCCCTTCAGCTATGGCTAATAGATGACTCGCACACTGGGTATTTGTGGCTGTCCGGGGTCCCATCACTGTCTCTAGGCAGTGAGTCCATGTTCTCCATATGGTCACTGCTGTTGTGAATCTGAGTGGTCACCTAACCACCCAGTACAGGAAATGGATTCTCACATTGTGTTGCCAGTTGAGAAACGGGTATGTTTAGTCAGGGTTTACTGTTGCCTCTTCTGCTAAAGGCTGGAGTACTGTTCCACAGGCACACCTTCACTGAACCATTATTGTATGTGACTTTGGATATCGAGTGCTGGTTCTGATTGGGGGAGGTGGGGGGCAGGGGCATTAAAACTGCACCTGATCCTGCTTCCGTCCAACACTAATACCTTGTGTTGAGGCTGCATTCATGACTGGATTTAAGCAGAGAAACTCAGTCACTGTCCTTTCCTGACTTTATTTTGCAGTCATGTCAGATCTGTCGAAAGGGGGACAAAGATGAGTTTTTGCTGTTGTGTGACAACTGTGATCAAGGATGCCACACCTACTGCCTCAAGCCCAAGATTGTTGAAATCCCAGAGGGAGACTGGTTCTGTCCTATCTGCACTGCCGCGGTAAGGAGCTTACAGTTTGACGGGATTGAGATTCTGAATCGGTTCTCAGGGTCAGACACTGTCTTTTAGTAAATTCCTTCAGTACTGACACTCCCCTGACCTCCCCTCACATCCTTACACATTCTTCTTTATCAGATATTTAGAATTTTTTTTTAAATGTAGAAAAATTCACAGCACAGAAGGAGGCCAGGCTGCCCATCATGTCTGCACTGGTTGAAAAATGAGCCACTCAGCCTAATCCCATTTTCTAGCACTTGGTCCATAGCCCTGGAGGTTACGGTACTTCAGGCATCTTTTAAATGAGATGAGGGTTTCTGCCTCTCCTACCCTTTCAGGCAGTGAGTTCCAGACCTCCACAGCCCTCTGGGTGAAAATGTTTTTCCTCATCTTCCCTCTAATCACGACCATCTAGAAGGACAAGGGCAGCAGACACATGGGAACACCACCACCTGGAAGTTCCCTTCCGAGTCACTCACCATCCTGACTTGGAAATATCGCCGTTCCTTCACTGTCGCTGGGTCAAAAATCCTGGAACTCCCTCCCTAACAGCACTGTGGGTGTACCTACACCACATGGACTGCAGTGGTTCGAGAAGGCAGCTCACCACCACCTCTCAATAAGTGCTGGCTTAGCCAGTGACGCCCACACCCAATGAATGAATTTTCAAAAATAATCCTTCTACCAATCACTTTAAATCTATGCCACCTAGTCACTGACCTCTCAGCTCAGAGAAATAGGTCTTCCCATCTACTCTATCCAAGCCCCTCACAACCTTATACACCTCATTCAAATCTCCCCTCAGCCTCCCCTGTTCCAGCCTATCCAATCTTTCCTCATAGCTGCACTTTTCCAGTCCTGGCAAGATCCTTGTTAATCTCCTCTGGGCCATGGAGACAGTGTAACTGGCTGTGGAGACACTGTGACAGGCTGAGGGGACACTGTAATGGGCTGTGGAGACACTGACGGGCTGTGGAGACACTGTAATGGGCTGTGGAGACACTGTAATGGGCTGTGGAGACACTGACGGGCTGTGGAGACACTGTAATGGGCTGTGGAGACACTGTAATGGGCTGTGGAGACATTGTGACGGGCTGAGGGGACACTGTAATGGGCTGTGGAGACACTGACGGGCTGAGGGGACACTGTAATGGGCTGTGGAGACACTGACGGGCTGAGGGGACACTGTAATGGGCTGTGGAGACACTGTAATGTGCTGTGGAGACATTGTGACGGGCTGAGGGGACACTGTAATGGGCTGTGGAGACACTGACGGGCTGAGGGGACACTGTAATGGGCTGTGGAGAGACTGTGATGGGCTGTGGAGACATTGCAATAGGCTGTGGAGACACTGACAGGCTGAGGGGACACTGTAATGGGCTGTGGAGACACTGACGGGCTGTGGAGACATTGTGACGGGCTGAGGGGACTCTGTAATGGGCTGTGGAGACACTGCAATATGCTGAGGGGACACTAATGGGCTGTGGAGACACTGTAATGGGCTGTGGAGACATTGTGACGGGCTGAGGGGACACTGTATTGGGCTGTGGAGACATTGTAAAGGGCTGTGGAGACACTGTAATGGGCTGTGGAGACACTGTAATGGGCTGTGGAGACACTGTGATGGGCTGTGGAGACACTGTGATGGGCTGAGGGGACACTGTAATGGGCTGTGGAGACACTGTAATGGGCTGAAGGGACACTGTAATGGGCTGTGGAGACACTGTGACGGGCTGAGGGGACACTGTAACGGGCTGAGGGGACACTGTAATGGGCTGTGGAGACACTGATGGGCTGAGGGGACACTGTTGACAAGCCATGGAGACATTGTAACGGGCTGAGGGGATGCTGTAATGGGCTGTGGGGACACTGTAATGGGCTATGGGTACACTGTAACAGGCTGTGGGGACATTGTGATGGGCTGAGGGGACACTGTGACGGGCCAAGGAGACACTGTAATGGGCTGTGGAGACACTGTGATGGGTTGAGATACGGTAATGGGCTGTGGAGACACTGATGGGCTGAGGGGACACTGTAATGGGCTGTGGAGAGACTGTGATGGGCTGAGGGGACTCTGTAATAAGCTGTGGAGGCACTGTGACAGACTGAGGGGACACTGTGATGGGCTGAGAGGACACTGTAATGGGCTGAGGAGATACTGTAATGGGCTGAGGAGACACCGTAACTGACTGTGAGGACAGTGTAACGGGCTGTGGAGACACTGTTATTGGCTGTGGGAACATTGTAACGGGGCTGAGGGGACACAGTAATGGGCTGTGGAGAAACTGCAACAAGCTGAGGGGACATTGTGACAGGCTGAGGAGACATTTTACTGGGCAGAGGGGACACTGTAATGGACAAAGAGGACAGTGTAACAGGCAGTGGAGACACTGTAATGGGCTGCGGAGTTACTGGAACGGGCTGTGAAGACATTGTAGTGGGGCTGTGGGGACACTAACAGGCAGAGGGGACACTGTAATGGGCAGAGGGGACACTGAAATGGGGCTGTGGGGGCACTGTGACCAGCCGTGTTTCTATTTCCAGGCGAGCAGCCAGTCTGTCAGGAGTGGAGCACCCCAGAGACAAAGCAAACGGAGAAGAGATAGAAGGCATTTTGCAAACAAAGCCAGTGACTTTGAGTATTTTGACCCACACTGTCCCAGAAAATACATGAAAAAACGAAGAAGAAAGTGTCCAATGCGAGGGGGATCACCGGCTGCCAAGAGGAAGAAAATATCAACCAGAGACCAATCCAGTGACCTCATGCTATGCGAGTAAGAGCCAGGAGAGCTTAGTCCCTGTACAAGGCTGTTTCATTGCTGATGTTTTAACTAATTCCATATTTCTGTTCTGGGATGTCAGTGAAAGAATGTTGATTTTCTTGAGTTTTTCTCCTCTCCTGAAGGTGTTGTCTTTCTGTTCTGCAATTCTACAGCACCAGATACCCTCCATTGCCTTACTTTAGTGGTTATTCTTCATGCATGAGCTTAGACAATGAATGTCACTGGCCTATTGAACTGTGGGAGACATCATCACCACGTCCCATCTGCCACCAGCCATTGATCAGCAGTGGGAACTGTGGCTGATTTTTATTCTCCTACCCCTTTCCTAACACTGAGGCCAGGTGTAACTGCCACCATTTGTGATCAGCACAGATCAGGATCGAACTGATCATTTCAGGTGCTGATCTTTGTCAAGGGTTTACAAAAGTCATGGACTAGCAGGCCCCTGCCAATATCTCTTTATAATTGACTTTTGTATGCCTGCCTCTCGTTGTCATACTCTGTAATCCTATGTCTAGTCTGGGACAAATCCGACTGCACGATTTGAGTCTAATGCTGAGAATTGTTCTCCGCAGGGTTATCCTCATGGAAATGGAAGCTCACGAGGATGCCTGGCCCTTCCTGCATCCTGTGAACCCACGGCTGGTGCCTGGCTACAGGAAGATCATCAAAAGACCCATGGACTTTTCGACCATCAGGGGAAAGCTGATTAGTGGAAAGTAAGTATCATCACAGTGATAGTTGAAGGTTAAAGGGAGAAGCAGTCAAATATAATAGATTCTGGGTGGGGGTTAACAGGAGCAAGGTATGCTCCAAGTGGACCTGATCATTACAGTCGATGGATAAGAGGGTTTCCTGAGTTGTTACCCACTGATAGGATGGGCCTTCTTAATGAGCACATGGAAAGTTTTACACTCAGCAAGTGTTAGTGCAGGAGATTAATTTCCCTTTTTAAAACAGTGTTTCACATGGGGCCTGTCAGATTATCCAATCCTGGGCTCTCCTGTTCCTTCACTGTCGCTGGGTCAAAATCCTGGAATTCCCTCCCTAACAGCACTGTGGGTGTACCTACACCACATGGGACTGCAGCGGTTCAAGAAGGCAGCTCACCACCACCTTCTCAAGGGCAATTAGGGATGGGCAACAAATGCTGAACTAGCCACGACACCCACATCCTATGAAAGAATTAAAAACGCACAGTGTGGTGCTGAGTCATTTAAGCCAGAAGTGTCCCACTTGACAGGCCCCTGTCTCTAACAGAGGTTAAAGAAAGAGACCTGCATTTATATGGAGCTTTTCATGACCACCAGTCATCTCAAAACGCTTTTCAGCTAATGAAGTACTTTTTGAAGTGTAGTCGCTGTTTAATGAAGGAAATGTGGCAACCATTTTGCGCATAGCAAACTCCCACAAACACTGAACCACAGCTGACACCTCTCAAGTGTCAGCTGTGGTTCAGTGGGTAGCACTCTTGCCTCTGAATCACAAGTCCCACTGCAGGGCTTGAGCACAAAATTCAAGTACTGAGGGAGTGCTGCACTGCTGGAGGTGCTGTCTTTGAGATGAAATGTTAAACTGAGGTCCAATCTGCCATGCTTGGGTACATGTAAAAGATCTCGCACTATTTCAGAGAAGAGCAGTGGAGTTCTCCCTGATGTCCTGGCCAATATTTATCCTTCGATCAACCTCACTAAAACAATCTGGTCATTATGACCTTGTTGTTTGTGGGAGTTTGCTATGCGCAAAATGGTTGCCACATTTCCTTCATTAAACAGCGACTACACTTCAAAAAGTACTTCATTAGCTGAAAAGCGTTTTGAGATGACTGGTGGTCATGAAAAGCTCCATATAAATGCAGGTCTCTTTCTTTAACCTCTGTTAGAGACAGGGGCCTGTCAAGTGGGACACTTCTGGCTTAAATGACTCAGCACCACACTGTGCGTTTTTAATTCTTTCATAGGATGTGGGTGTCGTGGCTAGTTCAGCATTTGTTGCCCATCCCTAATTGCCCTTGAGAAGGTGGTGGTGAGCTGCCTTCTTGAACCGCTGCAGTCCCATGTGGTGTAGGTACACCCACAGTGCTGTTAGGGAGGGAATTCCAGGATTTTGACCCAGCGACAGTGAAGGAACAGGAGAGCCCAGGATTGGATAATCTGACAGGCCCCATGTGAAACACTGTTTTAAAAAGGGAAATTAATCTCCTGCACTAACACTTGCTGAGTGTCCTCTACATCCCTGGGTATAACATATAAACAGGTGACCCAGTGAAAATCTACACCACCCTGCACCCATCCTTGACTGTGAAGTTAAAGTCTGACAAATACTCTAAAGACAGAATCAAGTTTTCTCCCCCATTGAGTTAGAAGTAGCCACTTTGAGAGTAAGTGGACTGTGAGAAAAGTGAAACAGGAATCTCTGGAATGACATCTTTCAGCACTTCTATATAAACTCTTGCTGTACAAGACAGGATAAAAAAAAGTGTTCAAAAAGTCTGTCGCATATGTTTCCAAGATGATTGACATCAATATGACTGGGATTGTTGGTTGCTGTTCATGATTTTAACTCCCATGTGTGGACAGGAAAGGGATCAGCTTCTTTAATCAAATGATTTTTCTCCAACATTTTTCAATAACTACAAGCTCATGAATGGGAAAGGTAACTTCAGTGGGGAACGGCATGTGAATCAATGTGGACCATCCTGTGAGTCACTGTGCACCAGCCTGTGTGTCAGTGTGAACCAACCTGTTTGTCAGTGGGGACTAGCATGTGTATGAGTGGGGATCAGCCTGTGTGTCAGTGTGGACCAGCCTGTGTGTCAGTGGGGAACAGCCTGTGTGTCAGTGTGGAGCAGCCTGTGTGTCGGTGTGGACCAGCCTGTGTATCATTGGGGACCAGCCTGTTTGTCAGTGGGGACCAGCCTGTGTATCAGTGGGGACCAGCCTGTGTATCAGTGGGTACCAGCCTGTGT
Organism: Cetorhinus maximus; assembly: GCF_964194155.1. NCBI lineage: Eukaryota > Metazoa > Chordata > Chondrichthyes > Lamniformes > Cetorhinidae > Cetorhinus > Cetorhinus maximus. The sequence goes on from NC_135917.1 coordinate 1,966,124, forward strand.
GTCAGTGGGTACCAGCCTGTGTATCAGTGGGTACCAGCCTGTGTGTCAGTGGGGACCAGCCTGTGTGTCGGTGTGGACCAGCCTGTGTGTCAGTGTGGACCAGCCTGTGTGTCAGTGGGGACCAGCCTGTGTATCAGTGGGGACCGGCCTGTGTGTCGGTGTGGACCAGCCTGTGCGTCAGTGGGGACCAGCCTGTGTATCAGTGGGGACCAGCCTGTTTGTCAGTGGGTACCAGCCTGTGTATCAGTGGGTACCAGTCTGTGTATGAGTGTGGACCAGCCTGTGTGTCAGTGGGGACCAGCCTGTGTGTCAGTGGGTACCAGCCTGTGTGTCAGTGTGGACCAGCCTGTGTGTCAGTGGGGAACAGCCTGTGTGTCGGTGTGGAGCAGCCTGTGTGTTGGTGTGGACCAGCCTGTGTATCATTGGGGACCAGCCTGTTTGTCAGTGGGGACCAGCCTGTGTATCAGTGGGGACCAGCCTGTGTATCAGTGGGTACCAGCCTGTGTGTCAGTGGGTACCAGCCTGTGTATCAGTGGGTACCAGCCTGTGTGTCAGTGGGGACCAGCCTGTGTGTCGGTGTGGACCAGCCTGTGTGTCAGTGTGGACCAGCCTGTGTGTCAGTGGGGACCAGCCTGTGTATCAGTGGGGACCGGCCTGTGTGTCGGTGTGGACCAGCCTGTGTATGTGGGGACCGGCCTGTGCGTCAGTGGGGACCAGCCTGTGTATCAGTGGGGACCAGCCTGTTTGTCAGTGGGTACCAGCCTGTGTATCAGTGGGTACCAGTCTGTGTATGAGTGTGGACCAGCCTGTGTGTCAGTGGGGACCAGCCTGTGTGTCAGTGGGTACCAGCCTGTGTGTCAGTGTGGACCAGCCTGTGTGTCAGTGGGGACCAGCCTGTGTGTCAGTGGGTACCAGCCTGTGTGTCAGTGGGGACCAGCCTGTGTGTCAGTGTGGACCAGCCTGTGTGTCAGTGGGGACCAGCCTGTGTATGAATGGGGACCAGCCTGTGTGTCAGTATGAACCAGCCTGTGTGTCAGTGGGGACCAGCCTGTGTGTCAATGTGGACCAGCCTGTGCGTCAGTGGGGACCAGCCTGTGTGTGTCAGTGGGGACCAGCCTGTGTGTGTCAGTGGGGACCAGCCTGTGTGTGTCAGTGTGAACCAGCCTGTGTATCAGTGTGGACCAGCCTGTGCATGAGTGTGGACCAGTCTGTGTATCAGTGGGGACCAGCCTGTGTGTCAGTGTGGACCAGCCTGTGTGTCAGTGTGGACCAGCCTGTGTGTCAGTGTGGACCAGCCTGTGTATCAGTGGAGACCAGCCTGTGTGTCAGTGTGGACCAGCCTGTGTATCAGTGGGTACCAGTCTGTGTATGAGTGTGGACCAGCCTGTGTGTCAGTGTGGACCAGCCTGTGTGTCAGTGGGGACCAGCCTGTGTGTCAGTGGGGACCAGCCTGTGCGTCAGTGGGTACCAGCCTGTGCGTCAGTGGGGACCAGCCTGTGCGTCAGTGGGGACCAGCCTGTGCGTCAGTGGGGACCAGCCTGTGTGTCAGTGGGTACCAGCCTGTGTGTCAGTGGGGACCAGCCTGTGCGTCAGTGGGGACCAGCCTGTGCGTCAGTGGGGACCAGCCTGTGTGTCAGTGGGGACCAGCCTGTGCGTCAGTGGGGACCAGCCTGTGTGTCAGTGTGGACCAGCCTGTGTGTCAGTGTGGACCAGCCTGTGTGTCAGTGGGGACCAGCCAGTGTGTCAGTGTGGTCCAGCCTGTGTGTCAGTGGGGACCAGCCTGTGTGTCAGTGGGGACCAGCCTGTGTGTCAGTGTGGACCAGCCTGTGTGTCAGTGTGGACCAGCCTGTGCGTCAGTGGGGACCAGCCTGTGTGTGTCAGTGGGGACCAGCCTGTGTGTGTCAGTGGGGACCAGCCTGTGTGTGTCACTGTGAACCAGCCTGTGTATCAGTGTGGACCAGCCTGTGCATGAGTGTGGACCAGTCTGTGTATCAGTGTGGACCAGCCTGTGTGTCAGTGTGGACCAGCCTGTGCGTCAGTGGGGACCAGCCTGTGTGTCAGTGGGGACCAGCCAGTGTGTCAGTGTGGTCCAGCCTGTGTGTCAGTGGGGACCAGCCTGTGTGTCAGTGGGGACCAGCCTGTGTGTCAGTATGAACCAGCCTGTGTGTCAGTGGGGACCAGCCTGTGTGTCAGTATGAACCAGCCTGTGTGTCAGTGGGGACCAGCCTGTGTGTCAGTATGAACCAGCCTGTGTGTCAGTGGGGACCAGCCTGTGCGTCAGTGGGGACCAGCCTGTGTGTCAGTGTGGACCAGCCTGTGCGTCAGTGGGGACCAGCCTGTGTATGAGTGTGGTCCAGCCTGTGTGTCAGTGGGGACCAGCCTGTGTGTCAGTGGGGACCAGCCTGTGTGTCAGTGTGGACCAGCCTGTGTATCAGTGGGGACCAGCCTGTGTGTCAGTGGGGACCAGCCTGTGTGTCAGTGGGGACCAGCCTGTGTCAGTGGGGACCAGCTTGTGCGTCAGTGGGGACCAGCCTGTGTGTCAGTATGAACCAGCCTGTGTGTCAGTGGGGACCAGCCTGTGTATGAGTGTGGACCAGCCTGTGTGTCAGTGTGGACCAGCCTGTGTGTCAGTGGGGACCAGCCTGTGCGTCAGTGTGGACCAGCCTGTGCGTCAGTGTGGACCAGCCTGTGTGTCAGTATGAACCAGCCTGTGTGTCAGTATGAACCAGCCTGTGTGTCAGTATGAACCAGCCTGTGTGTCAGTGGGGACCAGCCTGTGTGTCAGTGGGGACCAGCCTGTGTGTCAGTATGAACCAGCCTCTGTGTGTCAGTGGGGACCAGCCTGTGTGTCAGTGTGGACCAGCCTGTGTGTCAGTATGAACCAGCCTGTGTGTCAGTGGGGACCAGCCTGTGCGTCAGTGGGGACCAGCCTGTGTGTCAGTGGGGACCAGCCTGTGTGTCAGTATGAACCAGCCTCTGTGTGTCAGTGGGGACCAGCCTGTGTGTCAGTGGGGACCAGCCTGTGTGTCAGTATGAACCAGCCTCTGTGTGTCAGTGGGGACCAGCCTGTGTGTCAGTGTGGACCAGCCTGTGTGTCAGTATGAACCAGCCTGTGTGTCAGTGGGGACCAGCCTGTGCGTCAGTGGGGACCAGCCTGTGTGTCAGTGTGGACCAGCCTGTGTGTCAGTATGAACCAGCCTGTGTGTCAGTGGGGACCAGCCTGTGTGTCAGTATGAACCAGCCTGTGTGTCAGTGGGGACCAGCCTGTGTGTCAGTATGAACCAGCCTGTGTGTCAGTGGGGACCAGCCTGTGTGTCAGTATGAACCAGCCTGTGTGTCAGTGGGGACCAGCCTGTGTGTCAGTGTGGACCAGCCTGTGTCAGTATGAACCAGCCTGTGTGTCAGTATGAAGCAGCCTGTGTGTCAGTGGGGACCAGCCTGTGTGTCAGTGGGGACCAGCCTGTGTGTCAGTGGGAACCAGCCTGTGTGTCAGTGTGGACCAGCCTGTGTGTCAGTGGGGACCAGCCTGTGTCAGTATGAACCAGCCTGTGTGTCAGTGGGGACCAGTCTGTGCGTCAGTGGGGACCAGCCTGTGTGTCAGTGGGGACCAGCCTGTGTGTCAGTGTGGACCAGCCTGTGTCAGTATGAACCAGCCTGTGTGTCAGTGGGGACCAGCCTGTGCATCAGTGGGGACCAGCCTGTGTGTCAGTGGGGACCAGCCTGTGTGTCAGTGGGGACCAGTCTGTGTGTCAGTGGGGACCAGCCTGTGTGTCAGTGGGGACCAGCCTGTGTGTCAGTGGGGACCAGCCTGTGCATGAGTGTGGACCAGTCTGTGTGTCAGTGGGGACCAGCCTGTGTGTCAGTGGGGACCAGCCTGTGTGTCAGTGGGGACCAGCCTGTGCATGAGTGGGGACCAGCCTGTGCATGAGTGGGGACCAGCCTGTGTGTCAGTATGAACCAGCCTGTGTGTCAGTGGGGACCAGCCCCATTGAACTAAAATGCGAGCGGTGACAATTGTTTATAAACATCCAACGATCATATTTACATCACATGCAAGAATAAACTGTTTTGGGCTCCACAGATTGCTGGTTGAACTCACAGTCCTATGCGGGACTTAACCAGACACACACACATCACAAAGTCTTGTTCCTCAGCCTGTGCTGTCTTAGCTACCCTTAGTTGCCCTTCTGCAATTGGCTTGGGCATTTCTGGGCGAGCTAGGCATTAATATCAGCTGCCATTCTCACTCTAGATCGCTATACAACTCGCTGTCCCAGAATTGCTTGTGTGTAGACATCCAATGAGGATATGATCATGTTTGATGTGATGCCGACATGGTCGACTAGCCATCTACTGCTCACTGTCTAGGTCCACACATGAATGGCCCTATGGGTTTGGTGCACACACGGGCAAATTCTGGCAGGGATCATTGGACAGAGATCTAATTTTTCCTTCTCTCCCTGGATTGGTTACACTGAGGCTAGTTAACCTTTCAGAATGCAGCTAACTCAGTTTAGACCAGGGATTGAACTTGGCACTTCTGTACCACACTTGGCAGTGGATTTGCCAACTGAGCTGCAAAATGCACAGCACTGTCGAGTGGAATAGCAAGAATAGTGGAGAATGCTGAGAGCTATTTTTCAAGTCACTAAACATTTTGAAATTGTTTCTCTTGACAGATACTTGAGCTGTGAGGAGTTTGCTGAAGACACTACCTTGGTATTCGATAACTGCATGACCTTTAATGAGGATGACTCAGAGGTTGGACGGGCCGGACACACGATGAGGAAATTCTTTGAGAATCGATGGGCCGAGTTTTATCATTCCAGTTAGAGAGTCGCCAGGAAATTGGGGCAGAATGAGTTCAAGATGAGGCCCAGCAACATTGCCCCTCACTGCTGGAGCTCTGTGTACAATCTGAGCTCGGTGTGAATTGACAAAAGCCACCTCTGGCTGTTGGCTGCTCAGGACTGGAAACAAAATAGGCTTTGGCAGTTTCGAATGGCTCGATGGTGGATTTGAATCCACAGTATTTAAAAAAAATAACCCTATCCTTAATGTGTCAGTCTTAGCTTTTAGATGCCGAGGTTGAATATGTGGGGAATGGACATCACAACAAGAGGTGCTCTATAGACTGCTTGGATACCATTAGATTTTGCTGCAGTTACTGCACTTCATCATTAATTTCAAGAGGGGTGAGAACAATTGGAAGCAAGCTCTTTCAAACTAGGAAAGGCACAGGTTAATTATGTTCCATGTTCATCGATTAGTGAAGAGTGGGATTTAAACCTGCATTCTCATGCTCCCACTGTGACACCTGAGAGCTTTCACTAAATTGTTTAAGTAGTCGCCCCCTCAGCCCAAGAGAGTCACTTATTTCCCCATTGCAATGTTTGCTGTGCTGACTCATGACAGTGACATGTATATTTTAGGAACGTGACAGGTCAGCACTCGTCTAGTCGAGGCTTTTCAATTGGCCGGGACAAGGCTTTCTGCTTTGAGTAAATGCAGGGGCTGGGAGAGGTTACAAACCAGATGAACAATACAGTGACAGCCAAGGGCTACGTGCCATACACATAGTCTGACTCTTATCTCATGTTGCCCAAGGTCATGCAGGAAGCATTCCACCTCTGTGGAACAGAGTAGCCACAGAAACACTCATCTTAAAAACAGCATTCCAGACATTCTCTGAATCTTTCTTATGTTCTGACCCTCTCTTCCTGCCCCAACCTCCCCCACCAATGAGGCAGACATCATCACACACAAGTGACAAAAGCAGTACAAAGAGCTGTGCCTGTAAGGGACGTAGTTACCTGTCGTGTCCAGATTTCACTAATATCTATTTATATTTGTGACATTTAGTAAATAATGTTATTTATGTTTTTTTTTAAACTTTGCACTGAGCTACAGAACCGTACTATATGCTCAAGGCGGGTGGTGATGTCTGGAGTGATAAGTTCCCAGTCCAGACATCACAATGACACCCGGTAATTCCAGTTCTATTGAAATCCTCGGCCAACCGTAACCATTTCTGGAAACGTAGTTACAGATTTAACAAGTGTCATCTGCCGCAATATAGCAATAATTTTTTTTCCCAGGGATGAATATGAATGTCATAGCTCATGCTCAAAGTTGGATATATACAGTCATAGTGAAATCCATATTATTGTCTTTCACTACATGCCTCTCACCCACCCCGCTACCCTACCCCACCCCCATCCCCCCGCCCCCACCCCCACTGCCCGACTTGAAAATGAACAAAAGCAAGCTGAATGAAAGAATAGTGCGATCAATCACCCTGAATTGGTACCCCTGTACCGAGTCACAACATGTGGGCCCCTATTGTGCTCCTCAGAGTTCTCAGTACAGGTTACAGTAAAGTTCAAACTGTGGCTACATTCCAGACACAGCATTCCCATCAAACCTCAAAGAAAGGGTCTCAACCATGGTATGATTTGCTGGTGATCATGTCGTGTGTGACTGACAGGATGTTGGGAAGGAAAATAGATTTAATAAAAGAAAGAGTGAATGTGCACAGTAAACTTCGTGGAAGTTTTTCAGACTGCTCCAGGTATGGTTAAACACCGCCTGACATACATTACAAAATAGATGTGATTGTGCTTTCTGCTTTTGAGTAGGTGTGTTTTTAGTGAACAATTCTATGATTCTATCTGAATTATGCTTGTATCTGACACACTTGTGATAATAGATGGTGATTGAAAATTTCACTGGTTTAAGATGGGGACAAGGAAAACAATCATGTTTGTGTTTGTACATGGCTGTATTGCAGCTGGGGAAATAAATTCGCAAGTCAGTCTGAGAGCTAAGATCAAAGATCAGGTCTCTCCAACAGCGATAGATCTGGTTAAAGGAGGAGCGCAGTTTGGTCAACCTCTAGCTTTTCACTTCTCAGAATTGATGTGCAAACCCAGACAAAGGTAACTGCTGGAAAGATTTTAAAAAAGAGTTTTCATAGCTTCAGTCGAGTTTCCAACAGATAAGGGCCCACAGCACGAAACTGGCAATTTCACTGCAAAAGGCCACAAAGAATAGCCTCCATGGGAAAAAAGCCCTTCTGGGGCAGTACGGAGTATTATTCTGAGATTGGGTTAAGATACATTGGCCAGGATTCTCCTCAATGTTTCCACTGGAAATCTAGCATGATCTCAGTGGATAATGATGGAATATTCTGTCGGTGGGACGGACCGTCACCTTATCGATCCAACTGGGATTCCACTCCTTCCACCAACCGCATGCAAATAGAACTGAGGCCCCTGTCTGGAGGGAATTTACTTCCATCTGCTCACTTCTTCTTCTCGGAGACACCACAGGGTGGTGATAGGCCCCGGGAAATATTGGTAACATCCTTGAGGTAGCCCTTATGGACGGATCAGGCCTTCTATCCCTCCAGTCTGACTCCAAACACTTATCGGCTGATGGTCCCGATCTCAGCTGAGATCTGCAGTGGTTCCAATCTTTGGGGTACTTCTCCCCTTCAAATGTCCTTCAGCTCACTGTTGTCACTGGCAGGTTCCTTCATGAGGCTGGAATCTCACTGAAAGCTTGCCACGTGTCTCAGTGAAATAAGTTAGGGTGGGGTGGATTTGTAGAAGTGGATAGAGGTTGCTGACACTCCTGTGCAGTACTGAGGGAGGGCTGCATATTTAAACATGCTGTTAAACTAAGGTATCATTATTTCTTTCTTTCTCTGTGAGGTCAGAGTAGGAGGGATTGGCACAAGGTGCTTGAAACCTGTAGAGTGTTCCATTTTCCAGAACTATCATCCTTCAACTTGATGGGCACAAAATTCACCAAAAATAAGTGTGGTTACAAACAATTTTTAGAATTTGTGTATTATTTATAGAGGAGGGAACTTTAACTGGTATGATACAGTCCTGGAAAGGCCAAAATAATTTGTGATGTTAAATCCTACAACGGGTCCCTGTTGTAACATATATGCTCAGTAGCAGTGGAAGCTTTAAGTCCCATCCCACTCTAGAGCAGGTACTGTGGACAGTGAGAGTACAGCAGGAAGTAGCCCTCAAGTACAAAGAACGTTCTCTTTGTCTCCCACTCCCACATGTGTATGTAGCTAATGATGAAAGCTGATCATTTTATAAATAAAATCAGGTAGTATACAAGAAGCATTAACTCCCTGCTCTAGAGTATTGGTGAAAATGGCAGTCATGGACAGGGCCCCTAGATCAACTTATCAACATATGTAAAACTTTGGGATCTGTTCAGTCCTTGACTAGTGTTTTCAGGAATAGAAATATACCACACCCACACCCACACACACCTATAAACACACACACATATACACACACATACATACTCCCATTCTCTCTCTCTCACTCACTCTCTCTTACACAGTGACCCAGCAGCAGCTTTTGTTTCAGCTGACCTCTGGATGTAGACAACACTTATTAAACACAGAGTGGGAGGGGCAAGAGAAAGGAGGGAAAATATCCTATTATTAAACACTACCAACCTTCACAGAAAAAAGTCCGTCAGAAAACAATATTCAAAAACAATCATTTGAGTCAACATGGAAATTAGGTCACTAGGATCAGTCACGCAGAAACTGGACTGGTCTGCATATGGAAGAACCCATTCCTTATTCCTTTCACGTAAAGGAACACCCTTTTATATGACCACCTTTGCTGTTGAGAACTGTTTTATAATGTACAGTTTTTTTTGTGACTGAAAGTTCATTTGTTTCTATATATTTTTAGGACCAACAACCTTTCTAAAAAGAAGCTATTAAAAGAGAGGACCTCTCTGAATCATGCTGTGACGGGTGTTGTAATGCAAGTGCAACTGTAGAATATATTGTGAGTTCAATAAAGTCACATTATACTGAGAAACAAGTGGAATCTGAGGCTTAACATTTTGAATGTTATTCTTTGCATCATTTGTTCATTTATCTCCATAATCTACACAGGTATAAATCTATTGTTTTTGGTGGGGGAGGCTGGATGGCACATTGGGTTAGGATGAGTGTCAGTGGACAAAATGGCCTCACTCCTATTTGGAGAGAAGTATTTTCAGTGAATCCACCTCTACACAGAGGTGGCATACATGTCTCAGATAAAATCCAAGATTTGGCTGTATACTCCCATAGATTCTAGCTTCATCATGAGGGGTAACATGAAAATTCAATATACCTTTTGTAAATTAATTAAAGCATTGTAAATGGGGTTCCTGAGCCTCATGTGCTCTGTCATCTTTTATAAACCGCAACTTGTCCTATACCTTTCTCATGACCCACCTTGTTCCTTTCTAATTACTGGATGGATGTGCAAAGCAGTTGATGTGTGTGTTGTTGCCAGTTTAAAAGCCACTGACTGATGCTAAATAGTTTTTCAAGCTCACTGGGATCCCCTTTTTGCGATTGGAAATCACAACTGTATTCTGGAACACAGGATATGTGTACTTCAAATTGAATCCTATTCAGAAGGGCGGCTCTGAGGTGAGTTAATTCCTGCTGTTGTTCTCCAAGACCATTGTTATTTCTTTCTCCCTTGTCCAGAGCACCATCCATACTGACTGCTCTACCATTAACTAAGTGCCACAACATGAATCCAATTCCTTTCACAGAACTAATTCATTTAAAGACTTCAATCTGTGTAGCACATTCCACGAGCTTTTGCAATCTCCATGGGTCCTTGCCATGTTAGGTCTGTTAGGTCAAACCCCAATGCTCTCCTCATGGGTTTGTCCAATGTTGGACTAGTCTGTCATTGACAGCAACCCCGAGCAACCCTTCCAACCATGACAGATGATAGGCTTTGGCAAATGGAAAAATTATTTAGAAGCATTTTTGAACATTAGCATGGAAGTGTGTTGATTAAAAAGCACTTAAAGTCTACTTTACACTGTTGATCATAAAAAGAAGAAAGACTATCTAAATGTGACTATAGAAGACTATAGAAATGTGAAACCACAGTTTGGGATCATTATCTTTAGTAGTGTGTTTTGACTTGGCTGGAGATAACAATTTAAATTTACATAGTGCTTTTAACATTGTAAACTGTTCCAAGCCAATACCAGCTATTACTGCACACGCAACATTGAACAGTTAAGAGATTACAACTAGTTCACAACGTATATAGTTTAGCTGCCTCAGAATGGAAGAGACAATTACATAGACAACACAGAAACAGGCCATTCGGCTCCTCAGATCTATGCCTGTGTTTAAGATCCACACGCACTTCCTTCCGCCCAGTACTTCAACTAATCCTATCAGCATAACCTTCTATACAATGTCTGTCTTGTTATTCTGTACTTTTCACACGGAGTGCAGACAGGCTGATGACAGAGCTTAAAGAGACTCTCCAGACTCTGGCCATCAGGTGGTCTTTATAAAAAGGTGGAAATGCTGGATTTTTAAAAAAATTCATTCACGGGATGTGGGCATCACTGGCTAGGCCAGCATTTATTGCCCATCTCTAATTAAGGGGAGGTGGTGGCATCGTGGTATTGTCACTGGATGGTAATCCAGAGACCCAGGGTAATTCTCTGTGGTAAAAGCAAAATACTGCGGACGCTGGAAATCTGAATTCTCTGAAATCTAATTCTCTGTGGTACTGGTTTGAAATCCTATCATGGCAGATGATGGAGTTTGAATTCAGTAAAAAGTCTGATGATAACTGTGAAACCATTGATGACTGTTGTAATGCCCTTTAGGGAAGGAAATCTGTCGTCCTTGGTACCTGGTCTGGCCTACATATGACTCCAGACCCACAGCAATGTGGTTGCCCTTGGGACAAGGGGCAATTAGGGATGGGCAATAAATGCTGGCCTAGCCAACGATGCCCACATCCCATGAATAAATAAAAAATAATTATCCTTGAGAAGGTGGTGGTGAGCTGCCTTCTTGAACCGCTGCAGTCCATCCAAATCTGAAACAGCAAATACTAGAAATATACAGATAAAAGCAAAAGAACTGCGGATGCTGGAAATCCAAAATAAAAATACCTGGAAGAACTCAGCAGGTCTGACAGCAAAAGGAGGTTTTTACTCAGTTACCTTTGGGGCGACATTCAGCACCCACAGGTTTCATTGGGCAGAGTTAAAATCAGGCCCGTGACCTTTAACCCGTGTCTGCCGGTCGTCGCAGTTTCTCTCAGACTAAAGGAGGAAGCGGCGACTTGGTGAGTGAGGGTGGGGGGAGAATGTCTGCTTCAGGTGCAGCTTCTTCACTCGCTGTTTTCAATGTAGCCGAGACGTTTCCCCGGGGCCGCGGCTGAGGGTTGATCTTGTGGCTGGGGAAGCAACACCGATAACCGCGGCCTCGGGCCCGGGGAGAGGTTTGGATTCGGGCCGGGTCGGCTTTACAGGGGCCCAGTTTGTTGGAAAAACCGGCGGCAGCTGGGGCTCGGGCTCGGGCTCGCGGGGGGCGGAGGGCTCGCGGGGGGCGGGGGGCTCGGGCTCGCGGGGGCCTCGGGCTCGGGGGGGCCTGGGGCTGGGGCTGGGGCTCGGGCTCGCGGGGGGCTCGGGGGGCTCGGGGGGGCCTGGGGCTCGGGCTCGGTAACGACGCTGTTTATCGGAAAAGCTGAACCGAGTTTAATTTGATCCCGGGTCCGGGACTCCTTTCCAGGGATTTGGAGAAAAACGCCTCCACTGACTGACCAGCCCAAGAAAGGCCCTGGGCTGGAGGCACTGATGTGGGGACTGCATTTGGCCCCCCCCCAGTCCCCTTCCTTGAACAGCCAGGTTTTGCTGCTGCTGCCTGGGTTCATGCCCATTACAGTGAGGAAAGGAAATGTGCACTGTTAAGGTCAGGCTGCCCTACTTTTGATCTGTGCTTGAAATCATTTATCATTAAAGTCAAGATTAATTTTATACACCCACTCTGGTCAGTGTGTGTAGGTTTTATCTTTGCACTCTGGATTTATGCTTACAATTTCTTAAATGGGACACTATGGTATTCAGTGGACAAAGTGCAGTCCTGATAAAGGGTAGACAATTGAAAAGCAAATCAATATACCAGCAAATTGGATTTAACTGTGAAGTGCCAGGAATAAGGGAAATTTAAGGGCCAATATAATAAAATAATATAAATAAGTCCAAAGTAGATTCAAGTTAACATAAGGGAAGTAGAGTTAAGACATGGCAGGGCAGCTGTCGAGTGGAATGCGTGTCCTGTAATGTGTGTGAAGTCATGGACACTACCAGTGTTCTAGCTGACCACGTGTGCAGGAAGTGCTGTCAGCTGCAGAAACTTGAGCTCCAGGTTTCCAAGCTTAAGCAGCAGCTGGTGTCACTGTGGAGCATCCACGAGGCCGAGAGCTACATGGATAGCACATAGCGTGATGGTCACACTGCAGCTTAAGGGTCTGAAGACAGAGAGAATGGGTGACCACCAGGCAGTCCAAGAGAGGTAGGTAGGAGTCCTCTGGGGTCCCACTCTCAAGATCAGTGTTCCATTTTGGAAGCTGGTGAGGGCGCTGGTTCCTCAGAGGAGGGCAGTCAGAGCTAAATTTGTGGCACCATGAGCAGCTCGGCTGTATAGGAGGGGAGAAAGAAGAAAGGAAGAGCTAGTGATAGGGAATTCAATGGTTAGGGGAACAGACAGGCATTTTTGTGGCTGTAGACGCAACTCCAGGATGGTATGTTGCTTCCCTGGTGCCAGGATCAAGGATGTCACAGAGCAGCTGCAGGATATTCTTCTGGGGGAGGGTAATCAACCAGGGGTCATGGTCCACATTGGCACTAATGACTTAGGTAGGAAGGGGGATGTGGCCCTGCAATCAGAATTTAGGGAGCTAGGTAGAAAATTAGCGAGCAAGACCTCTAATGTAGTAATCTCCAGATTGCCCCCAGTGCCACGTGCCAGTGAGTACAGAAATAGGAGGATAAGGCAGATGAATGCGTGGCTGGAAAAATGGTGCAGGAGGGAGAGCTTTGGATTCCTGGGGCTGGTTCTGGGGGAGATGGCATCTGTACAAGCTGGATGGGTTGCACCTGAACAGAGCTGGGACAGAGTTCCTTGCAGGGTGTTTTGCTAGTGCTGTTGGGAGCTTTAAACTAACTCAGCAGGGGTGTGGGGACCAAGAGAAAATATTAGAGGAATACCAGGGTGCACAAAACACTGGGAGAGACAGATAGCACAAGTATAGAGAATAGTAAGCTAATAGGTAAAGTTGGGGTAAGGGAGAAAGTAACAATCTAAACCAGGGTTACTGTGCATGTATGCGAATGCACGGAGTATAGTAAATAAGATTGGGGAGTTACAGGCACAGATTGTCATGTGGAAACATGGTGACGTGGCGATAACAGAGACCTGGCTCAAGGAAGGGCAGAACTGGGTGTTAAATATTCATGGGTACAAGGTGTTCAGAAGAGATAGGAAAGGAAGGAAAGGAGGAAGGGTGGGTGGCAATATTGGTTAAGTTAAGGAGGGCATTGCAGTGCTGGAGCAAGAGGATGTCCCAGAGGGTTCAAGGACAGAATCAATTTGGCTAGAGCTAAGAAACAAAAAGGGTTCAATGACATTGCTCAGTGTAGTCTATAGACCACCAAATAGTGAGAAGAACATAGAAGAAGAAATATGCAGGCATTATAGAGTAGTTATAATGGGGGACTTTTAATTACCCAAATATAGACTGGGACAGTGGTAGTGTAAAGGGCGGAGAGGGGCAAAAAGTTCCTAGATTGCGTTCAGGAGAATTTTCTACAGCAGTATGTGTCCAGTCCAACAAGAAAGGATGCACTGTTGGACCTGGTTCTTGGAAATGAGGTGGGCCAAGTAGATCAAGTGTCAGTGGGGGAACATTTAGGAGACAGTGATCATTGTATTCTATGTTTTAGGATGATGATAGAAAAGGATGATAGGCAATCCAGAGTAAGAATAATTAACTGGACGAGATCAGACTTCAATGGGGCAAGAATGGAGCTGGGCCAGATAGAGTGGAGTGAAAGATTGGCAGGAAAAACTGTAGCTGAACAATGGGCTACCTTCAATTGGTTTGGGCACAGTAAAGGTATATTCTATTGGAAGGGAAAGGTAGGGCAAACAAATCCAGAGCTACCTGGTTGAAAAAGGAGATAGAAATTAAGATAAAGAAGAAAAAGTGTGCTTATGAAAGGTATCAGGTAGAAAATACAATTGAGAACCAAGAGGAATACAGAACGTTCAGAGGGGAGCTGAAAAAGCATATTAGAGAAGCGAAGAGGGATTATGAGAAAAGACTGGCAACCAACATAAAGGGGAATCCCAAAGTCTTCTATAGACATATAAATAGTAAAAAGGTGGTAAAAGGAGTAGGGCCAATTAGGGACCTAAAAGGGAATTTACACATGGATGAAGGGGCCATGGCTGAGGTATTAAATGAATACTTTGCATCCGTCTTTACCAAGGAGGTAGATGCTACCCAGACCATGGTGACAGACAAGGAAACTCTGTCACTTGAAGGGTTCAAAATTGATCAGGAGGAAGTGTTGGATAAACTGTCGGTATTTAAGGTTGACAAAGCACTGGAACCGGATGAGATGCATTCAAGGACATTGATGGAAGTAAGAGTGGAAATTGCAGGGGCACTGGCCATAATCTTTGTCTTCCCTAGACTTGGGGGTGGTGCTAGAGGACTGGAGAATTGCAAACATTATGCGCTTGTTCAAAAAAGGTTGCAAGGATAAGCCCAGCAATTACAGACCAGTCAGCTTAACTTCAGTGGTGGGCAAGATTCTAGAAACAATTCTTCGGGATAGAATTAATAGTCACATGGGAAAAGTATGGGTTGATAGGGAAGAGCCAGCATGGATTTCTAAAGAGGAAATCGTGTTTAACTAACTTGGGAGTTTTTTGAAGAGGTAACAGAAAAGTTCAGTGAGGGTAATGCTGTTGATGTGGTGTACATGGACTTTTGAAAGCCATTTGATACAGTGCCAAACAACAGACTTGAGAAAAGTTATTGCTCATGGAATAAAAGGGACAGTAGCAATGTGAATACAAAATTGGCTGAAAAATTGGAAGCAGAGAGTAATGGTCAATGGATATTTTTCAGGCTGGAGGAAGGTTTGTAGTGGAGTTCCCCAGGGGACGGTATTGGGATTCTTGCTGTTCCTGATATATATTAATGATCTAGATCTTGGTGTGCAGGGGACCATTTCAAAGCTTGTGGATGATATGAAGCTTGGGAGTGTTATGAACTACAAGGAGGATGGTGTGGAATTTCAAGAGGACATAGACAAGTTGGTGGAGTGGGCAGATGAAGTTCAATGTGGAGGAGTGTGAGGAAGAACATAGACAATATAAAATAAGGGGTGAAATTTTGAAGGGGGTGCAGGAGCAGAAATACTTGGGTGTATATGTGCATAGATCATTGAAGGTGGCAGGGCAGGTGGAGAGGGCAGTTAATAAAGCATATAGTATCTTGGGCTTTATTTATAGGGGCATAGAGTACAAGAGCAGGGAGGTTATACTGAATTTATATAAGACACTCGTTAGACCTCAGCTGGGGTATTGTGTACAGTTCTGGGCACCATATTATAGGAAGGATGTGAACACATTGGAGAGAGTGCAGAAGAGGTTTACAAAAATGGTTCCAGGGATGAGAAACTTCAGCCAAGAGGATAGATTGGAGAGGTTGGGACTGTTCTCCTTGGAGAGATGGCAGCTGAGAGGAGATTTGATTGAGATGTTCAAAATCATGAGGGGGCTGGACAGAGTAGATAGGGAGAAGCTGTTCCCACTCGTAAAAGGATCAAGAACAAGAGGGCACAGATTTAAAGTGATTTGCAAAAGAAGCAAATGTGACGTGAGAAAAAACTTTTTCACACAGCGAGTGGTTGGGGTCTGGAATGCACTGCCTGGAAGTGTGGTGGAGACAGGTACAATCAAGGCATTCAAGAGGACATTGTTTCTATTCAAATAATCATCTAATGTGCAAGGGTACGGGGAAAAGGCAGGGCAATCGCACTAGGTCATATTGCTCATTTGGAGAGCTGGTGCAGACACAATGGGCCGAATGGCGGCCACCTGTGCTGTTAAGATTCTGTGAACTCTTAGCCACCTGAAAAATAGTCTACCATACCCTCCTGCTTGCCCAGGGAAATGTGCCTGGTGGGTGGGGTGCATGATGTGGTGTTGGCGGTAGTAGCTGGGTGCTAGTTTGCTTCCAGTGTCTTTTTCCCCCAAAAGTGTCAATCATGGGCTCAGTTCATTGCACTAAGCAAGCTGTGGGTTCATGTACCAGGACTTGAGCAGAAAAATCAAGACCGACACTCCAGTACAGTACGGAGAGGATGCTGCATTGTCAGAGGTGCCAGCTTTCAGATGAGACATTAAACCAAGGCACCATCTGCCTTCTCTGGATGTAAAGGATCCTATGGCCCTATTACAAAGAAGAGCGGTAGAATTATCCCTGTTGACCTAGCAATTTTTATTAGAGAATTGTTACAGTACAGGAGGAGGCTATTCAACCAGTCATATTTGCTCTGGCTCTCCGAATGAGCAATTTACCAAGTGCCATGCTCCCCATAACCCTGCACATTTTCTTTTCAGATAATAATCCAATTCCCTCGTGAATTTGCCCTTAACGAATCTGTGCTGGCTTTACTTAATTAACCTGCATTTCTCCATGTGACTATTAATTTTGTCCTGAATTATTGTTTCAAGAAGTTTCCCCACCACTGAAGTTAAATTGACTGGCCTGTAGTTGCTGGGCTTATCTTTACACCCTTTTTTGAACAAGGGTGTAACATTTGCAATTCTCCAGTTCTCTGGCACCACCCCAGAGGAAGACTGGGAAATTATGGTCAATGCCTCTGCAATTTCCCTCCATATCCTTGGATACATCGCATCCAGTCCTATCAACCTTAAGTATAGACAGTCTATCCAATAACTCCTCCATCCCTCATCAATAGCAGAAAAACAAATTATCTTGACATTATCACACAAAGTACTTAATTGGCTGGGAAACACAGACATTCTGTGATTGTGAAAGGTGCAAGTCTTTGTTTCTAAAACTGTATGTGTTTCAGATCTGCCACAATGGTGTCCTCCAAGAGGCTTGCAGACCTTGGATACAAGATGTTCTCTGGGTCAATGATGTTACTGACAGTGTACGGTGGTTACCTGTGCAGTGCCCGTGCATACCGCTACTTCCAGAATCAAAAGGCTTTAAAGGCAGCGGCTGAAGAACAAGCCAATGAAATGTTAAAGGACTAAGAGCCGTCCCTACCCTGGGAAGCAAAAGCCTCCATTTCCACGTGACAAAAATGAATGACATTTAACATTATGTAACTACCAGAATCAACAATTTTAAAAACCTATTCATTAGAAAAATTAAGATGTGGATAAATAGTTTTTGAAAATTGTTTCCTGTAAAGCTTATTTTGTGGTGTAACTTTGGCCATTAGCTGGCTCATCTTTCTTCAGAAAACTGACTTACAGCCTCTATTCCTCAATTGAAAAGCTAAACATTTCCATAAGCATTCATTTAAAACAATGACACAAGATACCTGTTGTTTGAGACAGTATTCTGACCCAGTGAAGGAATGGCGATTATAGTTCAAAGTGTTGCATGACTTGGAGGGGTAGATGATCAAGTTTTGAAACACTTTTTTTTATATAACAGAAATGGTATGCTGCTGTGTTTTAATATGGCAAATGGAATGTTGGCATTTACTGCTAGGGGAATGGAAAATAAAAGGAGGGAAGTTTTACCACAGCAGGACTTTGGTGAGACTACAGCTGGAGTATATATTGTGTACAGTTTTGGTCTCCTTATTTGAAAAAGGATATAATTGCATTAGAAGCAGTGCAGAGAAGGCTCACTCAACTCATTCCTGGGATGAAGGGGTTTGTCTTAGGAGGAAAGGTTGGGCCTATACCCATTGGAGTTTAGAAGAATGAAGTGATCTTATTGAAACGCACAAAATTCTAAAGGGGGCGGGGTGCTTGACAGGGTGGATACATGGGAGATGTTTTGTTGTGTGGGGAAGACTAGAACCTGTGGGGACAGTTTAAGAGGTCCTTTTAAGGAGATGAGAAATATTTTCTCTGAGGGTCTTTAGTCTGTGAAATTCTCTTCCTCAGAAAGTAGTGGAGGCTGGGTCATTGAATTTATTCAAGGCTGAGTTAAGACAGATTTTTGATCAACTAGGGAGTCAAGGGTTATTTTAGGCGTTGGGTGGGGGAAACTGTAAACAGGAAAGTGGAATTGAGACCACAGATCAGCCATGATCTTATTGAATGGTGGAACAGGCTCAAAAAGAAGTCCTATGTTCCCATGCTTCTGCTGCCCTTATTCTTTTAGGTGGTAGCAGTCACAGGTTTGAAAGGTGCTGTTGCAGGAGCCTTAGCGAGTTGCTGCAAGTGCATTGTGGCTGGTATGCACAGCAGCCAGTGTGCTGGGGGTGGAGGGAGTGAATGTTTAATGGTGACAGATAGGGTGCCAAACATTGCAGCCTCCTCCAAACCATTACGTATTACTGCTCTTGTACAAACACATGGGCATTGGTATATGTGGGTTGTATGTCAAACTCCACAATAAGTGCATTACTAATTGGACATTTCTTGATACAAGTATACAATAGAAGTATTAGTGTTGAAGTAATGCAGGGCAGTTACCAAGGCTGGCTTTAAACCTTTTAATTAAAAATATTTCCCCACCCTCAAAGCAGATGCCTTATTGGGATGCAGTTCTGTAGGCTCTAGTCACCAGTCACCCTTTGGTACCTTCAGATTCATTCTTCATATGAGCCACACATGGTACTTTCAATTTTAGTTTTGATAAAGGGTACATAGCCAGATTATTAACCTGATGCTTTATAATGTAAACTTGACCTTCCAGGATTTTCTGTAACAATTTACTGAAAATGCTACTCTAAAAATTCAGGAAGTTGAACCTGAAAAGTGAAACTGAAAATAAACAAACCAAATCCTAATGAGCACTAATCAAGGATCAAGTCAAATGCACAAGATGCATCATCATCGGTGTAACAAATCCCTGATGGTTAAGCTTCTAAGAATTGAGAACTGATTTTCTAAACTTGCTAGTTTGAACTGAGTGACAAATTTAATATAACATTTACTTTGTGGAAAAAGCAAGGTCACAAAATCCCATTTTCTGCCTAAATATCCTACCCACTGCAATGACTGAGCAATCCCAATTCTGAAGTTATAGTTCAACACCCATCCATGAAATGTAACTCATTACTTGAAGGGCTGTGCACCATATCTATCCCGATTCACATTAACTGGCAATTAAGCTATTGAATGAAGAGCATCTCAAAATGGGATTTCAATCTTCAGTTCAGACTTCAATCAACTGTGAGAAAATAAAATGGCAACATTCAATTTAAAATATTTAATGACACTTTTATTGCAGTGTATCCAGTAAAAAAAACATTGAATTAACAAGAACAAACAGAAGAACCTCCACCAACACATCCACAGCTTATCTTGCAAACAATAGTCTGTATTGACAGAAATTTTGATGCATTGATTTAAAATGCAAGACAATATTTATTTTGGTAATTATTAAAGTTGTCGTCCTTCCCCAAATCACTCCCATCGCTAAAAGCACTCCGATCTCGTCACTGGAGTGTTTTTGAGACTCCATGCTGCCTCCTGTGATAGGCTGGCTGGGACTTAACATCTACAGTAATATTAGACAGTTCAACATGAAAACAAACCAAAACAGTTGGTGCCACATTCAACAAAAATAACCTTGAAAGACAAAGCCTCATTGGCTTCCCCACCTGCATCAGTTCAGACACCCATTATGGTTGATCATTTCAGCTCTCTCATGGCAAGATAGGACTTTCACCATAAGGTGTATTCCACGTGCTCTCAATAATTAGTACTTCCCTCAAGATGCAAATACTCCAGGGTGATGCTGGGTGTTATTCTCACCTCCTCCCAAACATGACAACTCTCACTGGGGTACAATTTTTCACACCATCCATCCACCCACCCTCCAGTACCGTACACTAAGAAGCCATTCCTCCTGCACCGGAATTTCAATAAAGTGGAAATGCTAGTCGTTTTCCTGTCTCTTCTATAGCCCAGAAGGGACTGATACCAGCTGCAGTGCTCCCTTCCCTCCACCCCTGTGTTGAGATTGGCTAACCCACTGCCAACTTAGTGATTGAACCTGGGATCTTCCTGATCTGTGTGGCTCAGTTCCACAGCAGGTAGTAATATCAGTTGAGTCTTCAGGGTTTCCCTTGAAGAAAAAGGAATATAAATCAGTTCATTCCATTTTGGATCAATTTATATTTTTCTTTAAATTTCTGGACCCCTCATGGCTAACTTAAAATATTACAGATCACTGATGCTATGATACTGGGATTGAAAAAAAAACAATAACATAGTTGCTGCTCGTTTATTCACTGCTAAACCAGTCGACTCCCATGAAACAGCACAACCAGAATTATAACAAACCATCACAAGGTAAATGACACATCACGTCCAGTTATCACTCATACTTTTACAAGTTCCATTACTGTATGTGACTGGCCCAGCATGATAATACAAAAATTAAAGAGACCAGTCCATTCAAGAGATTGATTTAAATTGTAAATCTTTTAATAAAGTAAGCAATGTTACATAGACAAAGTCACTTTATTTAAAATGATATCCAGTTTGCAATTTTGAAATCAATGCTATTGTACTTGAGTGATCTCCAGCACAGCCGGAGGATCCATTGGTCCTAACTCCACCCCAGCTTTTCCAGCCTGCACATGCCGTATTACACAGCTAGCATCTGAGTCGGTGTAATCTAGAAACACCCGAATCAAATTCATTATACACAGAATAATGACTTAGATGTCAACAGTGTAGGCACAAGAGTGGCACAGCACTAGTGCTAGGTCATGCCCAGAATTAAAACGTGACTAGAGTGAATTCCTGGAGCAAAAAGTAACTTTGGATAATACAGGAGTACTTTTCCCTCACCCTGCCCCACCCCCCTTCCCTTCATCCCTCTTTTCCCTCCCAACAAGTTAAAGAAAAAGTAACAGGAGTCATACAATAGGGGAAATGACCAGACAGCACAGGAAGACATTGGGAATCAACTGGCATGTAGTAACAGAGATACTCAAAACTAAAGAACAGTGGACATATTCTGTCTCACATTCATGCCGGTTACAAGGGCGTCATGTTGAAAGGGTGCTGAGGAAACTTGTAGAAGATACAATGCAGTGAGAAGCTCAATCTCACTAAATTTTAAAATATCCTAATACTTCATCAGTCATGTGATGCAAGAACAAACATGCATCTGCTTAGGTCACAACACGCACACTTTCTGACATCGTTTGTGTCAGTGAGTTTGGCAAATCTTCCGGAGAATGAGTGCCAGAATAATTGGGAAATTTCCATGAACACAACTTCCACAGACAAAAATAGACACAACATGCATAATAATAAAATGGTTGGCAGAGAATTACAAGGCTAAAGTTCAAACTTGTGGCTCAGGTGAAGTCCAAAACAGAGAGCAAAGGGAGACAGTAATTCAAATTTGGGTTTCCTTCCTCATCATCTCTGGTTTAGCAGAACTCAGATTTAATCATTTCCTTCAGCTCAGGCAATTCCTATTTTTACAAGTCAGCAGTTCCATAAAAACACAAATAATAGAGAACCAGAAAAGCTGAAAAAAGTGAAAGGCACACACTTGAGGTTATAGCATCACCTGTTGGGTCCTGCAATACCACTGCCCTACCCTGCAGAAGCCAGCAACATTCTGTATACACATTATAAAAAGCAAAGGGATTTGACAGGAAACATTGTTTGAAATGGTGATAGTAGAGATTTGCTGGGTTGGGGGGGTGGGTAGGAAAAAAAAGTATTAAAGACTATTCTTTTCTTCCTTCCAGGAGACTGCTTGGGCTAATTTCTCTCTTTCCTCAGAGAGAGGAGGCCCTTAGTTGTTCTCACCTAAAGTCAGGCCTGCTGCAGCAGGCTGCCCAGCCAGACACATTAGGTATTTGATGGATCTACTTCAAAAGTTTAGCATCAGCTAGGATTAAATATGAGCTGTAGCCAGCCTCAAATTAGATCTGCAATACATGCTCAGAGTCTTCTCTGGCTGGATTAAAAAAATGACAATGCAGGCATTTTACAAGCCTGTTTTTGTACTGAGGAAACAGAATTTGGTATCTATTCTGCCTGCAAAGAAATAAAAGAGGGTTTTGAGTAGATTACTTCTCACAAAGTACTTTTTGTTCTCCCCTAAAACAACATTGCCCCTTTAAAAAGATACAGTCTACAGCTTTTGGGGGGGGGGGGACTTGTGCACTATTTCTGCTGAGCCCATTTCAGCTGACTGGTGTTCTTTGTTACAATTCGGTTCTGGTGATGTCGTTTTCACCAGTGCCAACATGATTATGTAAAATGCATTTCTTATTACAGAATTCAAATGCCCTACACTACAGTCTTGTAACTCCCTTCCACCTCTCCACTAAACTATCCACAAACTGGTCCAGCAGCATCACTCCCATTCACAATTCAAGACAGTGTGGGGTTTGCTACAATATAACCCCAAAGCTATATTATACCACTGTCTATAAATCTGAAAATGGGAGAAACGATTATGGAATCTCAACATCACAGGCTGTATATTTCAAGGAACTTGTTCTTTAGTCAATTCCATTTCAACCCCATGTATTGAAGGTTAAATTAGTTGAGAACCATTTTGTGACACTGGTGAGCCCTGCTGGCAGAAGACCATGCCATGTAGTAAAAAATGAATCACTTAAGTTTACATGGGGAGGGAAGGGCAGATTGTAAATGTGTACTTTAATAATTAATTAGTGTGTGTGTGTTCAGGGTAAAACCATTTAAAGTGTAGCCTTCAATAGAAATGCAAGAGGAACCAGTGGACCATCAAGTTCTGGCCAAAGGTGGCATGGCTTCAGGTCATCTCCCATAATCCTCTACAGTTTGTCAGCAAAAGCACCACCAGGTGAAGAAGTTTTAGACAGGTTCAAAAATCAATTGTTTGCAGGTTTTGTGGGTCAAATAGCATGGAACTAACTGTAGTTTATTTTTTTTTCTACACAGGAAAATTAAGTCCTTTGAAGGGTCCAGACTGTCACCTTTATGGTCATTCTGCATTAGGGACCTTAATAGACTTCAGATTCCAGAAATTAACACAAACTGGATGCTGAGGTCACATCCTTTAAAGGTCTATAGGGTTTAAATTACAGCACAACTCACTTAAGACAAATTTGATTTACAAACACCATTTTTTGGTCACTCTAATGTACAAACCCATTGTTGCTGCATAAACCATGTTCTAAAATAAATCCTGCTCAGCTTTAGACTAACATTTTAACCATCATTTAAAAATAAAATCCCTCCTCGGACCCCTTCTATAACCTCATAAACCCAATAGCCAAATCGTTGTGTTAACAGAGTCTCAGTGGTCAACAATTCAAGTCTCCAGATCAGGGGGTATCAGTGACAAATGGAGTACAGAGCACTTAGGATAAGGAAAGAACATGGCAGTTGACACAATTGCATCATTTTACATGCAATATACAGAGTAGTGTTGCGCCAGAAATTTAGTCTATCACCCTTCCAGCAGCACAAAAAAGTTCCACTTTCTACACGGCAAGTAGTTTAGACATAATTTTTCTGGTTGCGTTTAGCAGTGTTGTATACACAAAAATACGTAGGTGCAAGTGATTCTGATTAAATTGATCTAAGCTCAGAACTCAAATGACATGATTTACATGAAAACATTAAGGGCTTCAGATTACTTATGCAATATGGATAATTACATCTCTTCAACAAACATCAGTACTTAAAACTGTGCCAATTTAATTCAGACTTTTACCCAGCTCTTTGTCACAGACCGATTTTTAAGACAGCAGTAATGCACTGCACCAGATTAGAGATTTCATCCACCAGCCAGCCTTCATCAAATCAAGTACCAAACAAGTAGTCATCAGGCTGTGGTGTCACCATCCCTGTGCACTAACTAACCCAAAGGATGGGCTTAGCAATTGAATAACTAGGACATTACATTTGGTTAAAAGAATCATTTACATTGTGCTATCCTGTGCTTCAAAGATAAAGATCAGTATGACAATAGCAGAGTGCAGGGGAGGTTACTGGGCAAGTGTTCACATAAAAATACAAAAACCCTTCCATCTCATCTTCAATGCTGTGATTTACTGGCCCTGTACATTAGCTGTGCGACTGGCAATCTTTAAATCATGCTTCCAAACACTCAATATTCAGTGAACAAGATGCACCTGTTATCATAAAGGGTATCCTGACCAACACTTTACCGCAGTGAAAGAAGCTTGAAAGCTTAAGATCCAACCCTAACTGAGGTGAGTGTTTCCTCTGGCAACAGAAAGGTCTGGAGAAGGGGCGTGAGCTGTCTGACAGTTCAATGATGGCGATTTGGTTCCGAAGCCATTAAAACCAAGAAAGGCCCCGGTTTGCTCCCTGGTCTGCGCTGAGTTAGCTAATCTCAGCCAGATTAGCAGAGGGGACACTGCGAAGAGCTTCAATTTCCAGGCTAAAGGGGAAAGCAATTCTCCCTGTTCACGATCTTTATTTCAGTGACTCCTGCATGCGGACAGCAGGTGAGTGGAGGAGAACAATGCGGAGGAGCCCAGAGGTCCAGGCAAGAAATGGGACTACATGGGCAACATGCTAAGAGCTGCTGGCACCTATGGAACAACACTCCAGCAAAAGTCAGCAGCTACAGGAGAGAATAAATTGTGGGGGAAGGTGGTGAAAGAGAAACGAGGAAGGCTGTTCTGAATGTCAGTTACAGACTGAAAAATTGAATATGGGCTTCATCCCTTCCTAAAACACAGTAGTTGTGCTAGGAGGTGTGCGTATGATCCCACTCACCCTCTCCTCTTGGCTGCAGCCCAACAAAACAGATGTTTGGGTTGAGGGTCGGGGGGGGGGAGGAAACGAGTGGTGGATAGTTAAAAAAAAAAGATTTAGTCTCATGTAAAAATTTAAAATTTGAAGGAGGGAAAATCGATCTAAACAATCTCAAGCTGCCATGGTGAGGAGAGGACATCAAATTCAAAAATTGCTTCTAGGCTTCCAGAGCCAAATTCAAAATTTAAAATGAAGAAAAATACATCAAATGACATTGTATTGTGTATTTGCTTTACATCAATGTGTCTTCATTTTGAGATAAATAAAAATTCAGGGCTCAGAAATTCAACTCGCTTAAACAACTCTTAAAATGTCCCTTGAACCAGTATTTCCACAGACCCTGTTGGGTATAACCACAGGCTCTCCACACAGCCACAAGTAAAGAATCTCTTTCCTTTCAAGAAAACGGCTTGCAAAGCTGCAACTACGGCATTTGTTTTGTGAAGTTTAAAAAGACAAACTCTGCCACTTGTAAATAAACGTTACAGAACAACTTTCACACAAATTCTCCTTCAGAACCACCTTGGAGGAGGAGTGAGACATGCTAACAGCTATTTGTAGGAAGTGTGGAAAAGTTTAAAAGCAGTCTTGCTTTGAGGAACACACCAGGGGTCAGTAAGCCCAGGAGCAGGTTAAAGCATTGTCCAACGTCATCTCTAAAAAATCAGAGACATTTGGGTGGATTATTATTCAAAGCAATTAAAAAAGAAAATCAGCATAATTTTAAAAAATACTTCTACTCAGATTTAATTTGACCAGAACCCAACCAGTTGAAATGAAACCTTTATAACCATGAGCCTTCACTGGTCGGGGGAGGGAGAAATTAGTTTTCAATCCCTCCCATCAATAAAAATTAAATGAAAACATAGTTCAGAGGCTTGCCTGCTTTTTGTGCAGGAAAACACAAAGGAATTGTCATCATCCCTTCAATACATCGCCGTAACACAAAGACTGCTGGCTGCAGCGCTCCCAATAAATGGCAAATGGAATTTGGCAGCTGTAGACTGCCCAGTATCGGCAATGTGGTAGCTGCCTTTTCATTCTACAAACCACATAGGTGGAATTACTTTGTACTGAACAGAAACAAAATTAACTGACCACTCAAAATACTACATAGGAGGCCAACAGGAAAGCTACCTCCCTCAGCATCCAATTTATAAAGAGCGTTTGCACCATGCACTCTCTCTCTCACACACACACACACACACACACAGCTGCTCACCAGAACCTAGTGTTTTAATACAAAGCTGTGCTTCAACACTTGGGTCAACAGTGGAATGACACCACAAAAATAACAATTTGGACCCACGCCCATAACTCCTGATTCTTTGGATTTATAGATTACTCAATTCCTTTATATAAAAATACCCAACATGGCAGAGATGGTGAGAACTCAAGCACCAACCCAACAATACACTTTCCATCTGAAGTGACCTGCTTTGCTCCTCCCTCTGAAGCCCCACCAGCATCAAAGATTGATTACATAATCCTCGGTTTTATATCAGTTTTCTGGCTCTCTCACTCGGCTTGATTTCTCTTTTTGCGCCAACGCGTTACAAAATATAGGATGAGGAAACAACAATAACAGGCCTGAAATGTAAACTACACCTTTAGCAATTCGACAAATTGCACAAAACCCATTTAAAGCACTGCAGGTTGTCAAATGGAATAAGATGGGTCTATAGAATCCTCAGTCTAGCTCCATCCATTCCCATTTAAAGCTGCATCTCAATTTCTCATATTGCTAAAGCACAATGAACGAGAATAAAGGAAAAATGCCTGTATACTTTGCAGGTGTAAGTTACTGAACAGGCAGCCTGTCTCAGATCCCATGCAGCAACACCCAGTTTATTTTTTTAATTAAAAATAAAACTGTCCAGTGCTTGGTTATTTTCCGTGAGGCCGTCCCGTCTGTGCCTAACCCACGTTCCACAGTTCATGGAGACTAATGGTCTCCTGCCCATGTTCCAGTGGTGAGGTGGCCATTGGTCCCATTCGTGCTGTTGGCTCCTTTGGAGGGATTGTGGTGATGGGGTTTTGTGCCGTTAATCATGGAATCGTCATCATCGGAGCTGCTCTCAATGTCACTGCGATCATCCTTTGAGACCTGCATTGAAGAGAAAAATTGAATGATATTTACGCATCATCAGGTAGTTATGCGTTTTGCCTTCTTGCCCATCAGAATCATTTTCAAAGCTGGAATCGTACAACAAAAATACAACTTGTCATTTAGGTCAAACCGGTCTCTCCACTCAGCGTAGTACTTATGTTAGGCTGTGTTAGTTAACCAGCTGCAGCACCACACAGGCTCAGGTTTGTGGACTGGGCCAATTCTCAAACATGGCAAGCTCCTGATCACATTGGGTCCATGCTGGGAAGGTGCTGAGCTAAGCTGCTTCCCCCACCCCACACCCCCACAAG